>NC_080752.1:31584866-32185159 GCF_020826845.1 Diceros bicornis minor | reverse complement strand
AGGAGAATTTGTAGCAGAACAAATTAACAATTGGTAGACTTGTTGTTCAAGATGCTTATTAGAAATTCAAGTCGAGATGTCAACTAGACAACTGAATACAGAATCTTAGCAGGCAGGCTATGGCTGCACTTGTAGACTTGGGAGGCATCAACAAGTCCATGGCATTTAAAGCCAGGAGACTGGATGAGATCCACTGGAGACAGAGTATCAGTGTAGAGGTGGAGAGACAGGGATCCAGGACAGTCCAACACTCAACGTTCAAATGGAAGAGGAGGAGCCAGCAAAGGAGACCAGGAAGAAGTGGTGAGCACAGTCAGAAAACACCAGAACAGTCTAGTGTCTCCTAAGCCAGGAAAAGAAAGCATTTCAAGGAGGACACGACCACCTGTGTCAAATGCTGCTAAGAGGTCAGGTGGAAGGACTGACATGAAATTTGGCAAAAGGAAGGTCATCGATGGCCTTGAGAGTGGGTGGGAACAAGACCCAATGTGAAGGAGTTGAAGAAAGAGTGGATGATGATGAAGCAGAGGCAAGAAGCATAGACGAATCTTTTGAGGAGTTTGGCTGTGAAGAGGGAAGAGAGGGCAGCAGCAGACTGGGTCAAAGAAAGACTTTTGGCAGCTAGGATTAAAAAAGCAGAGCAGGAGAGGCCAGCATGGTGGCACAGTGGTTAAGTTCACACGCTTCGTTTTGGTGGTCCCGGGTTCGCAGGTTCGGATCCCAGGCACGGACCCTCAGGCACGGACCCTCACACTGCTCATCAAGCCATGCTGTGGCAGTGCCCCACATACAAAATAGAGGAAGATGGGCACGGATGTTAGCCCAGGGCTACTCTTCCTCAACAAAAAAAAAAAGGGGGCTGGTGGGGAAGGGATAGCACCTCACAGCTTCTGGCCCACTTTATATGTCAGGGATCCATAGGACACGTTCAAAAGACCTGTTCTTTCCAGACCTTCTCACAAACCCAGCAAATCTTTCCCCCAGTTCAGGAACGTCAGAGGCCACTTGCTGGAAACCCTCCTGGTTTGAATCACCCTTTCAGATGATCTCAGTCCCTCAGCAATGGCCTTCCAGGCACCCTAAGATGTGAGCCAGAAGTTCTAGGATGCCCTGAAAGACTGCACTTTCTGAACCGCTGCTCATGCTGAGTGCCTGCAGGGCAGCGGGCTCCCCAGCGCCAGGGACCACCACTTAATAGTTAAAGACTGGGCTCTCAAACTAGTCGTTTTCTCCACGAGAAATTACAGCGGGAAATGGATGCCCTGGGAGGATGGAGCTGGGGGCGGGAGGAGGCCCCGGGAGACCTGCATGTGTGAGGCCCGAGGACCTGCAGCCCTGGGAGAGGCGCTGCTCAGAGGCTACGGGAGAGGAGCCTCCTGCTCGGCTCCATGGTTGCCACGTGTCCATCCCCGCTGCCTTGGGGACCAGCGATGCACAGCTCCCGCACAGCAGAGCACGGAGAGGCCCGCAGGCTCCTCACCAGGCCCAACCCCTCCCGGAGTCACCAAGAGGCACGTGCTTCAGTGCCAAGGTCACTGGCCCATCTGTGTTTGAGGCCATGTGGGAGAAAGGCAGCGCCAGCCTTGCAGGCGCGGGTACCAGCTGCATCTGTTCTTGGCAGCTGGGAGCAGATCCAGCCCTGCCGAGCGAAGCCCCTCCTCTGGTCTTAGGAAAACAGGACCTGGAGATCTGAACCAGGATCTCAGGGCCCAGCCGGCTGGGTAAGGCACCACTTCACTCTCCCACCACAATTCCCACCCGTAGAGCGGGTATGACACCACTATGCCTGCACAGTCTCGCTTCATCCAAACAACCGGCCACCAGGAAAAGCACTGCCATTGGCTCCATTCTCCAGGTGGGGAGACTGAGGCTTGGGGAGTAAAGTGCAGTAGCCACCAGCATAAGTGGTGAAGGCAAGGCTGGACTCAGGCAGCTGACCCCCAGGCTCTCCATCCTCCCGCTGGGCCACACTGTGTCCATGTCTACACTACTTGATGCCAGCCACCAGACTGGTTTCCAAAGGGTCACCTCAGTGTATTATTGGTGCTCTATTGAAGTAATCCTTCTCAAAATCCAGGTTTCCAACTCTGGAAGATTTGCATTCCTTGCAGGGGAGACAAGAGTGGGCACCTACTTAATTCACACTTGAGTCAATCAACACACATTTGTCAGAAAGCTGCTCCGTCCCCTAGAGATGTCACCACTGGGGAAGCTGAGTGAGGGTACCTATGACCCTCTGGACTAGTTTTGCAACTTCCTAAGCATTTATGACATCTGCAGAATAAACAGTAAAAAAACAAAACCAAAAGCCTAATCTGTGTCACATCCCATCGAAGGTGCCATGGAAAACAGGAAGGTGGGTGAGCCTTCCACGTAAGACTCTAGAAGCTGCACGTCCAGCTGGGGCAGGGGGGCATCTATACAGACACAGCAGAAGGTGGTGATTTTACATCTAAATTTGGACAAGCACTATCTAAGAGAACTGTAAGGTGAGCCACAAATATAATTTTTATTTTCTAGTAGTGCATTAAAAAAAAAGTAAAAAGGAAAAGATGAAATTAACTTCAATAGACTTTATTTGACCTAATATATCCAAAAAGTGATGTCAGCAAGTATTCAGTATAAACAGTTATTAATGCGATGTTTTACATCCTTTTTTCATTCTAACTCTCCAAACTCCGGCGTGTATTTCACTCTCACAGCACGTCTCAATCCAGCCTGGACTCCTAAGTGCCCGACCCCCCGCAGGCGGCGAGGGGCTCCACGGTGACAGCACAGGTCTACACTGGGACTCCCAGGTTCAGATCCTGGCTTCACCTCTCCCCAGCTGTGTGGCCCTGGAGCTGTCTAACCCTCAGCTTTCACCTCCCAGAGTCCCGGCGAGGATTAGGAGATAACCTTCAGACGTCAGTCACCATCGGACCCACGTTGAGAAGGCGCTGCGGGGGGGCGCTGGGCCATTAGGGCCGCCGTTAAAGGCTCAGAGGAAGCCGGAGCAAGGAGCCGTGGGATCCAGAGGCCGCGTGGGGTCCCGCGCCCCTCGCCCCACCACTGTCCCTCAAAAGATGCTCGTTCCCTGCCTCCTGCCCCATTACCACGTTCCTCCCGGGCCCCGAGCAGCGGCTTACAGGAGAGCAGCTGAGCGGTGTGGAGGCAGGAGCAGAGGGGGGAAAGGAAGAGGAGGGATGAGGGAGAGAAAGGCAGGAGGAAGGGGCTGCAGGAGGGCGTGGGGCAGAAGCAAGGGAGGGGGAGGAGGAGGGCCGAGGATGGGCAAGGGGGGAGGAGAGGGGCTTGAGAGAGCTTGACCTTGCCTCAGTGTCCCGGGGCAGCTGCCCCCACAGGGTCTGAGTGAAAACGACAAAAGCGCAGCCAGACGCCCAGACAGGCTGCTCCCTGGCCCGGCGCGCTGTTTGCTGTTCTCTGCCTCCCTCTCCTGGGCTCCGTGTCAAACAATCCTGTACCTCGGGAAGTCCCAAGCCCCTTGTGCTGGGGGACGTGCAGCCTGGCAGGAACCCAGCTGGAATCAGGAAGACCGGATGGCCCGTGAGATCTTTCTAAATCGGAGGGAAACACTGGACATCTAGGTGAAGACACGGAAACAGCGCAATTCAATCGATGGACCTGCTGGTTGTGAGGGGACCTTGCCCTGTGGAAGCAGAATTAAGACACAGCTCCTGCTGCCGGCGATTCCACAGCTGAGGGAGCGCACTCAACCCAGCCCCAAGGACCGGCTGTGCGGGGTTATGTTGGAGCCGGGAACGCCGGTGAGGACAGGTCCTGACTTCTGGGCGCTCACGGTCTCGCTGGGAACAGCAGAGCAAAGAAATACTCGCGTTTCAAGGTGGTCGGGGCCCTGCCGGCAGGTCTGAAGTCTCAGAAAGTGCCTCCTTCCGAAGCCATAATTAAAAACCCCCACCCACTTCCAGCTGTTGAACTCGGGCCACGCTCTGGGCATCGAGCGCACACGTTGCATCACCATTTCATTCAAGTCTCGAAACAGCCCGAGAATGTTAATGGCCTCACAGTGGCAAGGAGGAGGCACTGCTATTGTCCCCCAGCCCAAGCCGCCGTCCTCGCCCTGGCGTCACCCCACGAGCCTCCCAGCAGGTCTCCCGGCCTTGCCCCTGGCCTCCTACAATCTAGTCTCAACATGCAACTAGGAATCATCCTTGGAAAAGGCAAGTCAGATCCTGTCCCTCCTCTGCTCAAAACTCTCCAGTGCCCCCTCCATGTCACTCAGTGTGAAAGGTCCCCGGTGGTCTCTCTCCTGCCACTCTCCACTGTGCTCCGGCCTCACAGTCCTGCTCCTCCTGGAAGGCCCCAGGCACGCGCCTGCCCCAGGGCCTTTGCTCTAGCCGTGCCTTATGACTGGGACACTCTTCTCTGGCTCCCTGCCTACTGACCCCCCTCGCCTGCTTCAAGAGTGTCCAAGTGTCACCTTCTCAGGGACCGTCCCGCACCACCTTCTTCATGCTGCAACCCGCACCCTTCTCACTGAGGCAGACAAGTGCAAAAATGGCCACAGTGGTGTCCCTCCCTCCCCTGTACCCATACCTTTGCACCGTCACTTTTCAGCTGCTTCCTTTAGGAGGTAGACAACGAATGCCGCAGAAATGATGGCATGCCTCCCAGCGGGGCCCTGCGTACCCCCATTCCTCAGAAACCTGCTTCTGCCGTGAGAACAAGCCTGGGCTCACCCCCTGGAGGATGAGGGGCCACGTGGAACAGAACAGAGTTGTCCTAATTGAGGCCATCCTAGACCAGCCAGTGACCACAGACACATGAGTGAGCACAGCCCAGATCGGCTAAGGACAGAGAAGTGCCCAGCTGAGCCCAGTCTACACTGCAGACTCACAGAGCTAGACAACCATGGGCTACGTAGGGGTTGGTGTTTGAAGCCATCAGGTTTGGTGATTGTTTCTTATGCAGCATTAGCTGACTGATACACCTACCCCAACGCTGCCAACCACCTTACCTTGCTTCGCTTTTTTTCTGTTTTCCACGGCACTTATTACCTTCTAACATACTATAAAATACACTTATTTGTCGTGTGTATTGTTCGTTGTCTATCTCCCTCAACTAGACTATATAGAATTGTATCCCCTCGAGGGCAGACATGTGTGTTTCATTCACTGGTGCATCCCCAAGAGCCTAGGACAACATACAGCACGCTGTAGGTACTCAATAAATAATTGAAGGATTAATAAATAAATGGATGAATACTGGTAACAATCCCCACACACACACCATTATTGGAGCACTTGCCAAATGACAGGCATTGTGCCAAGTGATCAATGAGCTTATTTAACTCACACAATAGCACTGAGACAGCTGCTCTTATCCCCATTCTGCTGACGAGAAAGCTAGACTCAGAGAGGTTAAGTAACCAGTTCAAGGTTGCACAGCAGGCACATGGCAGTGCTGGGATGAGAACCCAGGTATCTGATTCCAAAGCCCATAGGTGTACTGTGCCACCTCCCACTACTCTCAACACACACACACACACACAGACCACAGCAGAAATGTTTAACCCCTTAAAGAAGCAGAGAAGAAAGAGAGAGAGAGGAAAAAAAAAAAATTTCACGGAGGGGATGGAAGTTGAGCTGGGCTTTGAAGCATGCATAGAATTTTAAGAGAGATAAGAAGAGTGATAAGAGGTAGTTGTTATTTATTTAGAAAATTCTATAATTGCCTAGATGATGGACTCACTCCTAAAGGAGCCGGAGGAATAACAAGTAAAGCAACATCTTCCCACACAAAATGCCGTGTACAAAGGATGTTGCTTGCTTTGGTTTGAAGGGGATATGGCCCATTTGGAGACACTACCCATGTGAGGACATAACAGGGGCCATCAGGACACGGGCAGCAAAGAGGCTAGAGAATTTCAATCCGAGGAGTACTTCCCAGGTGTGCCAGCTGCACTCCCGGAAAGTTCTAGAAAACACAAAAAGATAGAAGATAAAAACTTTATCCTCTTCCTTACCCTCCCTCCCTCGCTTCCAACCTCCAATCTCTTTCCAAATCAAGTTGTTTCTCTCTTGAAAACAGCCCTTGACCTATTCTAGATGGTCAACAGCTTTCTGCTAGATTGGGGCCAAAATCTCCCATCTGTCTCCCTGACCTCCGACCCCTCCACCCCACTGGCCCCCTCTCTCTAGTTATCCCCAAGGCTGACATTGGAGGGATTTTTAAAACACACATATTATCATGTCCCTTCCTCCTCCATGTCTTGCTGACATCAAGATAAATTTCCACCTTCCTGTTATAACACACAAGTCCCTGAAGAGCAGCCCGGACTCGTCTGTTTAGCTTCATCTCCTACAGCCCCAACCCCACCAAGACCTCTCTCCATCGCCGGGCTGTCCCCAAACCCTCCCTCACCGTGCCTTTGGACACACGGTTCTGGACACTAGAACTCTCCTCCACTTCTCTGCACCCCAGTTTTCTCATTCAGAAAATGGGTAGGACAACACCCACCAACGAAGGTTGTTGGAAAGAGAAATGGAAATAATGCAAATGAGAGCTTCTAACCAGGCCTCGCCCGGGAGAGCCCCAAACAGCATCAGGGCATCTGAGCCAGGAGCTTGTCTCATGGTCCCTCCTCTGTGTGGGTAAATCACTCACCGTTCTGAGCGGGGGTTGAATTTACACACAAGGCCAAAATCAATCCTGCTAACAATATGAGAAATGCGCTTCTAAAGCGCCCTAGAATGATCACCTCACCTCCCTCCCCCAACTCTTTGGCCTCACCTCCTGTCCTTCCCTCCACCCACTCCCCTGCAGCCACACTTGCCTCCTTGCTGTTCATACCTGGGTCATACCTGCGCTGATGTGTCTGAGAACACGTGGAAGGATAAGTCTCCAAAGATGGACTTTCAGGCGCTGGGCATCGGATGGGGCCCTGGACAGGGGGTGTGGGAGATCTGTGCTCCTGTGGTCTGTCCAGGCTTAGGGAACACCCTGGACATGTCCCTTCAAGCTCCTACCTCAGGGCCTTTGCACATACCCTTCCCACTGCCCAGAATGTTCTTCCCAGAAATCCACATGGCTCACTTCCCCACTTCCTTCAGGTCCTTCTCTGGGGGCATCGCACAGGCAGGACAGAGGAGCATACGCTCCTGTGTGGCTAACTCTTCAGCAGGGAAATTTTTATTTCAATTTTGCCCTGAGTTACTACCTGTAGAATTGCTAACTATCAAACAAATGAAAACACCATCATATGTTTTAATTTCTGGGTAATTCTAGCAGAGAGAGAGGGAACAAATGGCACCGCCCCCAGGCACCTTTGACCTTCCTTAAATGTTGTCTTATGAGCAAGATTCCCGGCCCACCCCACACAGAATGGCACCCTCTCACCGTGGCTTTCCTTCTCCCGTGACATGTGTCACCATCTGCTCTTGTCTGTCTGTCCCCACTAGAATGTAAATGTCATGAAGCAGGATCTGTGTGTGTGTTTGGGCTTGGGGTTTGTTATCTTTATTTTCAGTGGGGCAGAAGCGGGCTCCTTTCCTTCGATGCACACTCAGACTCTGCACACAAACCAACCCCAGGAATGACATCACTGTACAAATTATAAGTAGGAAGAGGAGAGTAGGGTCGGGAGTGGAGGAAGGGGGTGGAGGGAGGAAGGCAGGAATTTTGCCTTATTCTCTGCTATATTCTCAGCACCTAGAACATGCCTGGTACACAGTAGGTGCTCAATACACACTTGGCCAAATGAATGAATGAAGAAGCTAGTCCTTTCTCAGCCAGGGACACGGTGCCTGCGTAGGCTGTGACTAAGTGGACGAGGCTGAAACAAACCTCCCAGGCCACAGGCCCACACAGCCCTCCTGCCCTGAGGCACCAGGAGAGGGAAGCTAGGAAGGGACATGTCTAGGGTGTTCCCTAAGCCTGGACAGACCACAGGAGCACAGATCTCCCACAGCCCCTGTCCAGGGCCCCATCCAATGCCCAGCGCATGAAAGTCCATCTTTGGAGACTTATCCTTCCACGTGTTCTCAGACACATCAGCGCAGGTATGACCCAGAGGAGGCCTCAGAAAACACACACCAACATCAGAATGCCAGCCACCCGGAGGTTGGGTCTCCCCTCCATCCACGTGGCAAATTCATGCTATTCACATTTTGACCACAAGAGGTCACTGTGGCTGCATGTAGCGTCTGAGGCTGACCTGGTCAGGGAGTGAGTTTGTTCTGATTTTCACTTGAGCCTTCGTGGCCAGGGCAGGTGGGAAATGCACTCCATAAGAACAGCTTTGGGACCGATTCTAGAATTACTAGAACATACGTGACTTAGGTGCTTTTCACTTGAGCCTTCGTGGCCAGGGCAGGTGGGAAATGCACTCCATAAGAACAGCTTTGGGACCGATTCTAGAATTACTAGAACATACGTGACTTAGGTGCGTCTTTATAAAGGCGATATCTACTACAATCAAAGTTGGGCTCTCAAGTCAAGAGAGCCAGCCCCGGGGGTCTAGTGGTTAAGATTCGGTGCTCTCACCACTTCGGCCGGGGCTCATGTCCTGGTCGGGGAAACACACCACACCTGTCGGTTGTCATACTGTGGTGGCTGAGTGTTGCTGTGATGCTGAAAGCCATGCCACTGGTATTTGCAGTACCGGCAGGGCCAACCATGGGGGACGGGTTTCAGCGGAGCTTGCAGACAAAGACAGACTAGGAAGAAGGACCTGCCACCCACTTCCAAAAAAATTGGCCGTGAAAACACTATGAATGGCAGCGGAGCATTGTCTGATAGACTGCTGGAAGGTGAGTGGATGGTGTAAAAATATGGGGCAGCTTCCACTCGGCTGTACACAGGGTCTCCAGGAGTCGGAATCCACCCCACTCCACGCTCTAACAACAAAGCAAGATACTTCGGTAAGATCCCACCCCACCTGCCTGTATGACCTTGGGCAAACCTGCCTGCCTCAGTTTCCCTTTCTGCAAAATGGGATAAATAAGTGTTCTCCTCATAGGATTTTGTGAGGACAAATGAGTGATGCACATAGAACGCTTAGAACAAGGCCTGGATGGACTCAGAACTTGTGCAAGTTAACTCTTTATTATCACTTTTCCTCCATATCTCTAAGTATAATTGATATTGATAAATTTTGTGATTATTAATGGCTTTTTTTCCCCACTAGACTGTAACCTCTGTGAAGGCAAAGAGGGTTTATATATTTTTTAAACTTTTTATTATGAAAAATTTCAAATATACATGAAAGTAGAAGGAAAGGCCTGTATCTGTTCTCCTCCTCGTTGTCCCCACCCCAGCTCCCAGGGCAGTGCCTAGCGCATAGTGGGCCTTCAACAAATGATTTTCCGATGGATATTTACTAGGTGCTATTCTAAGCCAGGCGGGTGCAGGCACCAGGGCTGAGAGCGTGAATTAGATCCAGGCCCTGTGCTCAAGGAGTTCCCAGGCTGGTGAGAAAGGCTGGCTTGATTTGTCAATCTCCCAGGGTGGGGGTGAATAAATGGAAGGTAGGATGGAGGCATCCACCCAGGCAGTGCTCACCCATGCTGAGAACTGAAGGAGGCATGGGAGCTAACGAGGTGAGAAGGGCAGGGGAAGAGCATCCCAGGCAGAGGGAACAGTGAGTGCAAAGGCCCTGAGGGTGCGAGGGCACAGCCACATTCAGCAGGATCGGTGGGACGGTGGGACGGAGCGCCGAGTGATTCTTCAGTATGACTCACGCTATGCGAGCATTTTCCAGGCTGTTCTGGGAACCGAGGATAAAGAGAATTAGAGGTGAATCCTGCCTGTCAATTCCTTTCTGCCAACTTGCCGTCCATCCCAGAGCCTCTCGTGGTGAGGTCACTGCAGACCTCAGGTGGCCTCCTTTAAAGGCACAGAGGGCCCGCACCCAGCCCTGGAAGGGCAGAAAGCCAAGCCAGAGAGATCTGCTGGGAGACGTCTGCGGTCACCTGACATGACGGGATAGAGGCTGAGAATCACCGCAGTGGGGGGCAAATGGAGAGAAAGGCTGTGGTGGGCAGGACCAGAGGCAGGCACTACGGGGCAGACGTTCACAGGCTGCGTGGGATGGATGTCAGAGCCCACTGGTCTGGTAGAGTCTAAAATTCTTACCAAGGACCCAAGCAATCTGGTCCCTGCGTCCCTCTCCAAACCCATTCAGCCCCCACACCTCCACTGCTCCAGCCACACTGGTCTCCTTTCTGTTCTGGAACCTGCCAAGCTCTTCTGCTCCTCAGGGCCCACCCTTCCCTGGACTCATCTCTCTGCCCAGAGGGTCCTCCCCACACCAGTACTTCTCCCAGGCTGGACAATTCCTACTCAGCCCTCAGGTCTGACCCCGGAGAGGTTGTGACCCCAGAGAGGTTCCCTGACCTCCCTCCCCAGTTTGTTAATCTCTTTAAATCAACCTTCTGCTTTTCGTTAAGACTACTTATCAAAATTAGCAATTGACTATCTATTTGTGCATATTAACTCTGTCTCCCCCACTCCACTGTGAGCTCTGGGTGCACACACCATGGTTTTGGTGTTCCCCACAGTGTACCCGGTGCCCAAGCAGTGCCCAGCACATGGTAAGTGCTTAATAAATACTTGAATGAATGAATGAATGGGGTCAGCGTTAATGTTCACACCCGCTGAATAGCCAGCAGGATTACTACTATCAGGTTCCCATCCTTAAACGTCTAGCACTGACCAGTCTTGTCCCCTGGGTATCATCGTCATTGTCATCACCATTATCATCATCATATTTATAACGAGAGTTCTCACTCCTATCCTATTAGAAACATGGGTACCCAGTTCTAAGTCACCCCCTAGTTGCTCAATATCTCATCACCTTCTGACCGTCTGAGTAGCACTCATTACTGTCATAGATTATTTTAGTTGTTTGTTTATTTGTTGTCTGACTCCTTTCCCCAGAAGAGCAGGGACCTGGACTGTCTTGGTCACTGCCCGTATCCCAGCATCGAGAACAGTGCTTGTCATCAGGAGGTATTAACTCTCACCTGCCAGTCTGCATAGATCGTTTCATTTTCCATTTCCATAAACCTCTGTGATGCAGGTGCAATGAAGCCCACGTTACAACTGAGGGGACAGACATCAGGGAGGCCACCTGACTTCTAGGTCAGGGCTAGTCAGCGGCAAGCAGCACTGACTGGCACTCTTACCCCCCGATTCAGAGCTTTCTCGAAGTCTCCTGGGGGCTCACGAGGCTCTGACTCTGGACAGGATTTCTTCTTCCGCCTCCAACTCCTGGAGTTTCCCTACAAAACTCAGAGCAAGTGCGAGCTTGTCCCGGAGGGAAGACGCACACTGGCTGTCCCCAGCCTAGTCAGGTCCTCACCCACCCACCAACCTAAAGACAAAATTAAAGAGCCATTTGCATACACTTGGATTCACAAGATGCCATGGCCTCACTTAGTAACCAGCAACTCTCATGACCTTGGAAACATCCATCCTTTCCCTGGGTCTTCATTTGCTTATCTAAGAAACAAGAAGCAGACAGCAGCTCTCTCAATCTCCCCCTACATCTTCTCTGTGCATCCTTCAAGTCCTTGCTGGTGTTTTTCAATCTGAAAGCAATCGTTTGTTCCCCAACAACAAAATCGTGGGTGCACATCACGCCCCGAGCATACACACAATCACATTATGAGCACAGACTTCTGCAGGAGCCGCAGTGATTACCACACCATTAGGTGGACCGTGCTTGGAGGACACAAACTGAGTGACGAGAGCCTTGGAGAAACATCTACCAAGAAAAGAATGACCATGTGTGTGTTAGAATTTTTCCCAAGAAATTCTCCTCCTAGAAGTTTCTTTCAGAACGTGAGCTGGCGAGGAATTGGAGGATGGTTTTGTCATAGGTCAGGAATAGACAGGAATTAAAGAATAGAGACAAAGGAAGATGTCTCTGGGTAGAATATGTAAACAGTCCACCTAGAAAATCAGGGCTGGAACTGGGCTGATTTGATATTTCTATAAAAAATATTTGATATTTCTAAAAGAAATGACAGAGTAATATCTAAAGATGTTATTAAAAATTCTTGCAGGTTGACATGCCAAGCAAAGAAGAGTCAACTTGAAGATTGTACAATTAGTGACGACGACAACACAAAGAGAATGTCAACAAGGGAAAACGCAGACTAATGATTTAAGGAGAGTTAATACAAAAGAGCTTCGACTCAGTTAATAAAAATGGGAATATATTTTCCAGTTCCAGTTGGGATTGATTCCTTCATTCATCACTCATTCATTCAACAGCCTCTCCAGAATGTTACCTCAGGTCTCCCTAGGTACCAGGATGACAGGCATTCACTACGAGTAGATGCCAGTGATGGCTCCAATGGGAGAACACTTCTTAGTGGAATTACTGGTATGGCCCAGCACTCGTGGACAGCATAGTTATAACTCCCAGGAGAAGAGATGCCCCATCCCAGTGGAGGGATATTAAAAAGACCCATGGACTTTCCTCGGTGTCCCTTCTTCAGCTTTTCTCTAGGTTGGAGTTAAGAAGGTTGTGTTCATGTAGTAGCAATATACTTCCTTTTGAGATAAAATATTAGTCATATCAAGGTCTAATATTAAAACAGAATTTTCAGTGAACCCCAACAGGTTGGGAAACGTGCATAAAAAGCAAGATGGCTTTAAGCGCTCACACATCCATCTAACGTTTTCCCTGTGTTCCTCTCCTTTCCAGATGCCTGAGTTGGAGAACATCTTTGTGAAACATGCCTGGCTCCAGAGCTTGAATTCAGGTACAGCACACCCACGGCCTCTCAGGATGAAGGGTGGAGGTACAAGGAGTTAGTTGTTACCCCTGAGTAGTTCTCTGCTGCCTCCTGCCACCTCCCACGGATCCTCCCAAGAGGACTTCCACGTTGTCTCGGTGGGGTTGTAATTGGTGGGAGGAGATTTGGGAAGTTATAATCACTGGGACGCTTTTAACTTCTGCGTGAAAAACTGACTCAAGATGACAGATTAAGAACACGTGTTTACTGCTTCCCACCCACCATGTCCCCAGATGCTGTGGAATAAACAGGAAATGTTTTCTTAAGGAAAGAAATACATAAAACTCTGAAAGATAAAAATAAGTTTCATCAGCAAGCCAAAATTCAGGGAAAATTTCTGAAAGAGAGGAAAAAAGAGGTCAGATGATGAGAGAAACAAAGAGAGAGAAAACCACAACCCTAAACACACTCGGGTGAAGACTTCAGCTTTATGAAGCTCTAAGCCCCAAGTCAACGGATGGATGGAGTGGGAAGGGGCCCTGGGGCAGTCAGGAAGTGAAGAAGTGGGCACCATAGTGAGGACGCTAGGGCAGTCAGCCCACCCCACCTGCTCCGCTTGTGCTGAGCGGCAGAAGACAGCAATCCCAGCCCGAAGCTGCAAGTGTGGGTCCTGTGGCTGGGGAGCTAGGGAAGCACCAACAGACCCCTGAAAGGGCAGCGAGTCCTACACCCAGAAGATACACCACCAGCATCCACCAAATTGTACATCCCCATCATCCTTCACAGTCCCTGGACACAGAGTGTGGTGAACAGAAAGAGCACCCACACAGAGGACCGGGGAATCTTAGAGCACCCACGCAGAGGACCGGGGAGTCTCAGAGCACCCACGCAGAGGACGGGGAAATTTTAGACACATGGATAAGCACACAGTCGAGATTCAGCCCACACTTTAGGGAAACTTACACCTTGAACAAGAAGCTCCAAATTGAACAAAGGAAGAAATTAACACCCGAAGAAATAGAAATAACAAAACAAACAGACAATGATTTTTTAAATAGCATAATTAATATTCTCAAAGGGATACTCTATTAAATCTCTAAAATAAGAACCAACTATTATGATCATAAACAATTAGAGATTGTCGACATTTTAAAGCATGACTATCTGGGGCCGGCCCTGTGGCTTAGCAGTTAAGTGTACGCGCTCCGCTACTGGCAGCCTGGGTTCGGATCCCGGGCGTGCACCGACGCACAGCTCCTCCGGCCATGCTGAGGCCGCATCCCACATACAGCAACTAGAAGGATGTGCAACTATGACATACAACTATCTACTGGGGCTTTGGGGGGAAAAAAATGGAGGAGGATTGGCAATAGATGTTAGCTCAGAGCTGGTCTTCCTCAGCAAGAAGAGGAGGATTGGCACAGATGTTAGCTCAGGGCCGATCTTCCTCACAAAAATAAATAAATAAATAAAAAGTAAAACATGACTATCTGAATTAAAAATTCAGTAGGGGGCTGAATACCAGAATAGATACAGGTGAAGATGAATTGTGTAAGCTGGAAGACTGAGCTTAGGAAGTCCCCTAGAATGCACTTCAGAGGACTTAGAGATATAAAATGTCAGAGAAAAAGAGATCAAAGATATAGAAAGTGTAAGAGAAAAGTTAAAAGACATATGAGGAAAACCCTAGAGGTTCCAATAGGTGTCTGATACAGCACGGTCCAGTGGATATACAATGCAAGGCACAAATGCAAGCCACATAGGTAATTTTACATTTTCTAGTAGCTACTTAAAAAGTAAAAAGAAACAAGTGAAATTAATTTTAGTAATATATTTTAACACATTACAAACAAAATATTACCATTTAAACATGAAATTAATATAAAAAATTAATGAAATATTTTCTGAATAAGTCTTAGGAATCTGGAGTGTGTTTTGCACTTACAGGACATCTCAATTCAGACTAACCACCTCTCAGACGCTTCATAGTCCTATGCGTCTGGTGCCTACCACGTTGGACGGCACAGATCCAACAGGAACTTTAGAAGGAGACGACGATTAGACTGGAGGAGAGAAAGTAAGAGACAAGCTGAAGACAGGAATCTGTAGATTAAAAGAGCTCACCAAGTTTGTGAAAATAGACCCATATTTAGAAATATAATAATGAACTTTCAGAACAAAACAAAGAGAAAAACTAAAAGCTTCCAAAACACTCTAAAAGCTTCCAGAAAAGATAAAAAGATGACCGACATAGGAATGAAAATCCAATTGAGATCAGACTCGTCATTGGCAACACCAAATGCTGGAAGGAAAAGGGTCAATTTCTCAAGAAAAGTTATTTGGGATCAGGAATTCTCTACTCAGACAAAATGTCATTCAATTTTGAGGTGAAAACAGAACTTGCACACGTAAGAACTCAGAAAGTTCATCCTGAGACCCTTTCTAAAATCTTTGCAAAACCCTCTCTGCCATTGTCAGGCGTGGCCTAGAACTAAGTTTGATTTTTACAGCATTAAGTACTCTGTTGGCCAAAAAATGTCTACAGATTCTCAGAGTTAAGTGTCAGTGTAGACCATTCCAGGCCCCCAGAAGCAGCCATAACTCCCCCCTGAGTAAATGAACCCAAAACCCACCTCCGACATGTGAGGGATGAGAGAAGAGAGATGGGATGGTCCCAGGAAGAATCCTGGCCACTCTGAGTCTCCCACGCCAATTGCCCATGGAAGTCAGGAAGCCATTCTATAGCTTCCCCTACAGACTGTTCTGTAGCCTCTGCTTGATTGCCTCCAACCACAGCCTTCTCACTACCCCTGAGACAGCCCATTCCATTGGTTGTTGGCAATTTGGGCTGTTGGAAAGCCCCTTATGTTGAGCTAAAAATTTATCTCCTTATATCTTAGGAATAAAATAATTATATAATTAGGAGGGAAGTCAGGATCACTCTGGTTCAATCCCCTCATTTTAAAGGTGAAGAAGTGGAGGTCCAGAGAGGGAAAGGGACATGCCCAAGGTCACACAGCACAGTTGCGGTCTGGCTGGCTCTCCTGGCATTGGATCTGCATACAGGCCAGCCAGTGGCCTTGCAATATGGGGGGCTTTCCATGATGATCTAGTGGAGAGATTTTTCAGGGTCACGGTCAAAGCAATAAAAGAGGGACGTCATCCCTGTACTGTGGCCCAGACGCTGGCTTTATAAAATAAAGAGCTCCGAGCTGAGGGTACTGCCCCAGAAAGGGACCTGGGGTTTAGACCTGTTCCCTGAAGCACTGCCCCAGCTTGCTGTCTTTCCACTGAAGGGCCCAGCACAGGGAATTTGAAGCACAAGAAGTCAGCTCAGAAAACAGAAAAGGCAGCAACTCTAAGGAGCCCCAAAACCCTTTCTCCCATTCAAATAAGATGCTGCTGGAAGGAAGATTACGCATCAGACAGTCCGCAAACAATCCTCAGCTCCCAGAGGCCCGCAGGAATCTGGGTTAAGACACCACACTTTACTTAACAGCAAACCGGTCTGACCTGGTTCGAGGCTTCCCTGGGAAACCAGCACAAAACCGCCCTGCTGAGAATAAGCAGCACAGTTACCCAAGGCCGGATGACCCCCAGGGCAGCAGGGCTGGGTCACGCCTTCCTCCCAGGAGGTCGACGGCTTCTGGCATCATGTTCCTCACGAAGGATGTGCTTTGGAGATTTTTATGAACCCAGACATGGAAGGTAAGGGAGTCAGAGGACCCATGCAGGTCCACACGGCTCACCTGGACTCAGAGCCCGAAGAACCACGAACAGCATCACCACAATGCAGAGCAGCCCTGCACCAGCCACTCTGCGTCGTCCCATCATCCCCGAATCGGCCCAACCCAGCAGGCGTTGCTGTTATACTCCTTTTCCACCTAAGACTCCAAGCAGGGAAGAGCCAAGTATTCAGCCTTAACATCATCTTACCGTGCGTAAGACCATACGCGTTATCTCCAAATCAGAGCTCCTTTGAGGGCGAAGGGGTAGTAATAATAATTATTATTGTTAATTATAGAATTAATGCAATAATTATGCCAGGAGAACAGCCATACTTTGGGGCTGTCCCGAGCTCCCAGGAAGCAGGGTCACCCCACTCCGTGCCAGGCATGGTTCCCAGGGCATCGTGCATATTAGCTCACCTCACCCTCATGTACCATTATCTCCATTCCACAGATGGGGAAGTCAAGGCACAGAGCTATGAAGTGGTAGACCCAGGATTTGGACCTGAGCAGCTTAGCTCCTGGTCCCACGCCCTAACCTCTACATCATACTGCCTTCCTGGAGCCAGGATGCGACACTCAAACGGGGCTGACCCCCAAAGCCATGCTCTGTCCACACCACCACATTCCATCCTCTCTAGAGTCCTTGCTCAAAGAATCTCCACCTGACAACACTTTTATAGTCCACTAATTCAAAATGTTAAGGTTAATGCAGGGCTGGGGGATTGGCAGAAGAGGCTAAAACTAAGAGAAATCCTATGGACCCCAGGCAGAGGCACTTCCCAACAAGACCAGCCATGTTCTGTTGTCCCTTCTCCTCCAACGATTTCCAGAGAACAACACTATCACATCTCCTAGCAAGGCCCTTCATTCCTTCACACATCCATTTAACACACGGTTCTGGATAGGCAACCTCACCCGGATATGCCCCAAGAGGTAGACCCGTGCTGACAGCATCAGTGGACCCCCTCGTCCTGTGGCTGCTCCTGTGGGCTCGGCCAATGGGAAGCATGTCAGGAGGGCAGAGAAGGAGAGGTGGCTGAGGCTGGGGTATTCAGTCCTCTGTCTCTCCCTGCTGGCTGGCAGTACTTGGCCCCCCTCCTGCAGGGCAGCCCGCCCCAGGTTCCAGGAAGCCCCCTCCCCCGGCCCACTCAGGCCTGGGAGTTATAATGCCTCCTCGCTGGCACGAGGCCACAGCACTGCGCCATCCCGTGCGGTTTCTTTTCATCCTGCCCCCACCTCTGTAAACTGTATCTTTCTTAGCACCGATAACCCAATTTGCACACACCAACTACTGCCTGCCGATCTATTGAGGAAACCGAAAAGCAAGTAGACAACTCACTCATTCAAAAACTATCTTGAACTTGAACTCTGTGCCAGACAGTGTGCTGAAGGCTGGGGATTTACAGTAAGGAAAAGCAGACACAGCCCCTGTCCTCATGAGCTTACAGTCCAGTGGGAGAGGCAATCAAACCCCAGAGGCAGGTGCAGAGGGCCAGCTGTGTTGCTGCAGGCGCGCAATGCGGGATGCCGCAGAGGTGACCTCAGAGGGCTCCCCGACTGCCTTTGACCTTTGAGGCTGGAGATTGAGGATGGGGGCTCTGGGGTTAGTCCGTCTGGGTCTAGATCCTGTTCCCACCGACCAGCTGGGTCCGCCTGGGCGAGTCAACTTCTTGGTGACCTGGATGTCTTCCCTGTAAAATGGGAAGGGTTACAGTCTACACTTGATAGGTCATTGTGAAGTCTGAATTTGATGAAGTTCCAGGAGTGCTTAGAACACTGCCTGGCGTGGGGAAAGGGCCCAGGAAGCGTGAGCTATTATGATCCTCATTATGGAACCCCCTATAAAGGCATGGAAAAAAAACCCACCCTAAAACTGAGATGCTAAGGGAAAGCCACGCAGAGTTATTAAATGTTTGGTAAGAACCGCTGCCTGGTGTTCAGAAGGCGTATCTTTTTTTAAGCCCTGAGCGATATATTTGGTGATCATTTTCAAAGCCAGTGCAACCTTGAATCCCTCCTGCTGCCACTTCAGCAGGAGGTGTTTCTGCCGGCCCAGGGCCCCTGCAGAAGTTGTGTCTCCAAGTACAAGAGCTCACAGGGCGTTCTTGGGAAAGACTCAGGAGCAAAACGGCACTTTGTGCTAGCAGATGTTTTGCAATAATTAAACATGGTCCCTGAACATAAAAATCAGAGCTGCTGAAAATAAAAATCTTGAGAGGAACAGCAATTCCTGGGACAGCTACTCCCTCTGGGGAAAAAAAATGATGTCCTTACCAAAATGTTGGCTGTAAAGAATAACAGATTAAATCCTGAAGTCCCGGGTTTGAGTTCTGTCTTACTCAGCATTAATTGGAGTGTTTATTGAACTTCTAGTACACGCGAGGTGCTGTGGTACATCAAACCAGAGAGGCAGCACACGTGTGGTGAAGGAGCTGGGACATTTCAGTCACCCATCAAGTCCAATCATGATTTTGCCTCTTGCTCCTTGAGTGACCTTGAGCAAGTCACCTAGCTCTCTATGCCTCCATTTTCTCATCTGTAAAATGGGAAGAGGCCCAGGGAAGAACCTTGAGCCACATCCGCATTTCCAAAACTGGCAACCAAACAGGAGCCAGCAGAGCTTCTGAAGAGAAGCTTTCAGAGATGTAGAAGGGAAACCAGGAGACCATGGGTGGTATCACTGAAACAGGAAAGAGATTGTTTTCAGAAGAAGAAATATTCCATGATGTCAAAGGCTACAGAGAGGTTTTAGAGGTAAGGCTTGAAAGGCCAACATGGCTTCGCAACATGGATTTTAGGACAGAAGGTTCCATCTTGCAGAAAGTATTCCAACTACCCTCTCCCCCCAAGCAGGTGGCTTTCAGTCACCTGACGTTCCCAATGTCCTTTGCTCTTTCCATGCCCTACCTGTAGTTGCTGAATAAGGGCTACCCAAAGAAATCAGTTCTTAATCTCTGGAACCTTTGAATGTTACCTTATATGGGAATGTGGTCTTTGTAGATGTGATTAAGTTAAGGATCTTGAGATTGGAGAGATTATCCTGGATTTCCTCGGTGAGTGCTAAATGCCATCACAGGTGTCCTTATAAGACACTTGTGGGAGAGAGGCAGAGGGATTCTTGACACACACAGAGGAGGCGGCGATGTGACCACAGAGGCAGAGTGGAGTGATGCAGCCACAAGCTAAGGCGCTCCTGGAAACACCAGAAGCTGGAAGAGGCCAGGACGATTCTCCCCCAGAGCCTCAGAGGGGAGCGTGGCCCAGTTGACACCTTGATTTCAGACTTCTGGCCTCCAGAACTGTGAGAGAATACATTTATGTCATTTTAAGCCACCAAGTTTGTGGTCATTTGTTAGAGCAGCCAGAGGAAACTAATCACCACCTAATTTTAAAATATGAGACATCTTTAGTCGGGGCCAGTTACAGCCCTAGCAAATAGGGTTATGGATTAAGACAAATGAGGAAAGTGTTATATTACCTTCAGGAATATAAAACCTTGGCTGGTTAGGATCTTTGACATGTGCTGTGGGGCACAGAGGCAGAGGTCATGGGCCTTCCAGAATACTGATTCAACACCTGTTTATTAGGAACCCACTAGATGCCAAGGATTGTCCTCAGTGCTGGAGGGACAGATGAAACAATTCCCATTTTCTACAGTGAGTATGAGCATAATTATTACCATTGATCACTCAATTGGCAGACTTCTGTGTTCATGATCTCTCTTAATCCTCAGAACTGTTACTTGCATCCCCATTGTATGGATGGGGAAAAGGAGAAGTAATTTGTCCAAGGTCACACAGCTAATAAGGGGAGCATCCTATTTTGGAACCCAGGGAAGGCTGGCTCCGGAATCTGGACTCTTCACCAGGCCGTTATGCATTTTATGATTGAAGAAATAAAAACCCTGTTTTCAAAGTCAGTTCTGTGAGGTTTCTCCTCTTCTATCAATAAGACTGGGGTAAGCAGATTAAAGGCACTTAAATCATGCCACGAGCGATTCAGGTTAGCCAAAAGAATGTTCTTCTTGATAGAAAGGCACCAGAAATTGCTGACCAGGGAAAGAATACAGAAAGGCTAACTCTGGATTTATTTAAAAATAGGGGAGTTTCATCTGTCTGAGCGACTCCCCCCAAGGACTCAGGAGCCCAGACTGTCTGACGGCTGCCATCTGCCCCTCTGCCTGCTGGAGAGAGGCCTTCCATGAAACACCCAAGACCTGGCACTGTGCTTCCTCAAGAGGCGGGCATGGGGGGCCCAGCAAGAACAGGAGCCATCGCCCACGTCCGAGGACCACCCTGCCCCCTCTTTCCCCTCTTCCCGGGGCCCTCACCAGAAGCAGCACTCTGGTTCCCAATATCCCAGCTTATCCCACCCAGTGGGTCCATAAAACCTCTCTCTTTCTCTTTCTCTCTCTCTCTCTCTCTCTCTCTCACACACATACACACACACACTCATAGACCACACGACTGAGGGCAAATGTTTTTCAAAAAAAAACCATCCTGAGGCACAGTTGTGTTAAAAACTCCCACTATGATTGTGAATACACTCTTACTTCTATCGTTTGTTGCTATATATATTGTGAGACGATGTTAGTGGGTGCATACAAATTGTTTCATTTGTATCTTTCAGATATGATATCTTTCAGGTGGATTGAGCCTGTCTTTGCTATTACTATGAAATGTTTCTCTTTATATCTAGCAATGCCTTTTGTCTTAAGAGCTGTGTTGTGTCATATTAACAAAATGGCACTAGGTCTCTTTTGATTGGTGTTTACATAGTATGTCAATTTCTATCCTTTTACTGTAAATCTTTCTGTGTCTTATATTTAAGGCATATCTCTTGTAAGAGCATAGTGTTGGATTTTTTTGTTGTTAATTGGAGTATCTAGTCTGTTTATATACAATGTAATTATTGACATATCTGCATTTAAATCAACTATCTTCCTATTTGTTTTTTATTTATCAAACTGTTTCATGATGCTTATTCTATCTTTTCTTGACTTTTTGATTAATCAAGTATTTTTTATTATATTTATCCTTCTAGTATCTCAGTTACACATTTTCACTCTTCTATTAGTGGTTACCATAGAGATAAGGACATGCATCCCTGACTTATTAGAGTCTAATACAAATTACTACTTTTACCACTCTGTGGCTAATTCAAGATATTTATAACACTAACTCCCTTTGACTTAACCTGCTTTTGGGCTATTGTGGTTATGTATTTTAATGCTACACATGTTTTAAACAACTTTAGTGAGGTATATTTTACATATCATAAAATTCACCCATCTCAAATATACAATTCAATGATTTTTAATAAATGTTACAAAGTGGTATAAGCATCACCGTAAATTAGTTTTAGAGAATTTTATCCCCCAATAAAATCCCTCATGTCCATTTACAGTTAATCCCCATTCCCAGCCTCAGGCAACCACTAATTTACTTTCTGTCTATAAATTTGCCTTTTTTAGACATTTCATATAAATGGAATCACAATGTGTGGTCTCTTGTGTCTGGTTTCTTTCACTTAGCATAATGTTTTTGAGGTTCATCCATGATGTAGTATGTATCAGTAGCTCATTTTTTTTAATTGCTGAATAGTATTCCATTGTATGATATACCATATTTTGTCTACCCATTCACCAGCTGATGGACATTTATGTTGTTTCCACTTTCTGGCTGTTATGAACAATGCTGCTATAAACATCTGCATAAAAGCTCTGTGTGGACATTCATTTTCATTTCTCTTGAGTAGATACCTAGAAGTGAAATCACAGGGTCATATAATAGTTTTATCTTTAATTTTTTTAGAAACTGCCAAATTATTTTCCAAGTGGCTGTACCATTTTACCTCCTGACCAGCGTTGTATGAAGGTTCTCATTTCTCCATATCCCTACTAATATTTCTTATGGTCTGTCTTATTTATTATAGCTACTCTTGTGAAGGCAAAATAGAGTCTCATTGTGATTTTAATTTGTATTTCCCTAAGGCCTAGTGATGTTGAGTATCTTTTCATGTGCTTATTAGCCATCTGTTTATCTTCTTCATATACCATATAGGCTTCTTCTTTGATTGGGTTGTCTTTGCATATATTATTTATTTTATAAAATCAGCATATATTTAGATTTACCCATAATTCCCCTTTGTATCGCTCTTTAGCCCTGATTGCATTTCTGTTCCTCTTTCTGGGATCATGTTTCTTCTGCCTGAAAACTCTTTGGTAATATTTCTTTTAGTGTAGTCTGCTGGAAACAAATTCTCTAGATTTTCGTTTGCCTGAAAACACCTTTATTTCACTATTGTGCTGTCAGGTTATTTTCTCTAGATATGGAATTCTAAATCGCTATCATTTTCTTTCTTTCTGTGCTTTAAAGATGTTGTTCCATTGTCTCGTGGCTTTCACCATGTCTCTAGAGAAGTCAGCTGTTTGTCTTGCTGCCTATTTGAAAACAACATCTTTTTCCCTCTGAGTTCCTCTTTGTCTTTTTTCATAAGTTTTATGATGATGCACCTAAGGTAGTCTTCTTTGTACTGACTCCACTTGGGATTTATAGAAGTTCTTGGGCCTATGGCTTGATGTTGTTCATCAGCTTTGGAAAATTCTTGGCCAATATCTCTTCAAATATTGCCTCTACTCTATTTTCTCTCTCTTCTCAAGACTTCAATTACACATATTAGATCTTTCCACCATGTCCCATATGCCTCTTACACTCTTTTCTGTATTTTCAATCAGTTTTTCTCTTTATGCTTCAGTGTATATTATCTATTGATCTTCTAGATCACTAATCCTTGTTTCTGCTGTGTCTAACGTGTTTGTCAAACCCATATATTGAGTTAATTTCAGCTACAGTATTTTTCAGCTCTAGAGTTGTCATATGACTTTTTAAATAGATTCTAGCTCTCTGATAAAATTCTCTTTTATTTTATTAAGCATATTAATCACAGTTATTGTAAAGTCAATATCTAAATACTCCAAGTCTTTGTCTTGGTTTTTGATTATCTGATCCTGTTTCCTAGCATGCTTGGAATTTTTATTAAATGGGAGATATTGTGTATGAAAAAGTATGAAGATAATTTGAGGCTCTGGTGAATTATATCTTCCTCCAGAAAGGATTTGTGTTGCTTTGGGGCAAAGTAGAGGCAAACCACCTGAATCCAGTTGATGACTGAGGAATTTGAAACTGGGCTTCAGTCTTCTCTGAGGGCTGATCTATTTTCAATTTACTCTAACTTTTTAAATATAGCCATTCCAGGATACTAACTATAAGTCTGAGTGTTTACTAGGGACCCTCTTCCTTGGTCAACCCAGATTTCAATATTTACCTCCCAGACCCATGAGGCTTCCAAAATCCTGCTTGGTCTTCCAGCCTTTTGACTGTTGCTTTCTGCTCAACTTCTTAACCTCTCAGCTCCATGCAGCTTGCAATTGTCAAATGCCTTAAGGGGGAAGACACAGCAGAATATTGGACTAACACCATTGGATGTTTCCTGTTTCCAGGAGCCTGGTTCCCTAAGTTCTGGCTGCCTTGGTAGCTCTTTGATGCTCTCAAACACATGAATTTGGTTGTTACTGTTGGTGGTGGTGGTAGTGGTGATGGTGGTGGTGGGTTTTGTGTGTTTTTATTTGGGGCCAGTTTTTCTAATTGTTCTCGGTGGGAACATTTGTCTGCAACAAGTTTCTTTTCCATTACCAGAAAGAAAATCTGAAACAGCTGTGCTTGTTCTAAAGTGCCATTTTCTGCCAAAACTCCAGAACGCAGAGCCCCCAGGAGAGGATGCTTCCTGGGAAAGAATCCACAAATCCCATTTGCTTTACCTAGGCACTTGCCAAACAATCAGTGTCCCTGACTTGACTTGGCAAGGTTTAGGGATGCTGGTATGAGAGCTGAGAAGAGAGGAAGCCTGTCTAATCTAAGCATGCATCATAGTGTGAGTGACCATGTGCAGTTGAGGATCGCCAGGTTCCTGAGCTGTGTCCTATTCATCTCCAGCACATGGTAGATACTCAATAAATGTTTGATGAAAGCGAGAGAGATATTTGAAAGAGTGTGTTAGCATGTATGAAAGAGCCCAATCTTCTCTATGTAGTAGGGTTGACCATGCAGATTTTCCCCACTTAATATCATAGATGCATTTTAGACCTTTGGGGTATAAATAAATTTCATATTAATCAGATATTTCATATGAAGTCCATTTAAGAATCTTGGCAACAACTCATTCTGTAAATTTAAAAAAAAAATGGGACCAAAATTGTCCCCCATTAAGAATAGCAGCTAAAATTTTTCAACTCCAATCATATACAACGCACTACATATTTTTTTCCTATTAATCTTTTTTCTATTTTTCCTATTAATCTTTCAGGTCACTAATCCTCTCTTCTGCTGTGTCTAATCCATATATTGAGTTAATTCCAGTAATAGTATTTTCAATTGTAGAGTTGTCATTCTTTTTTACAGATTCTAATTCTTTGATAAATTATCTGATTTACTTATATATTTACCATTTAATCTTCACAACTTTGAGAAGGATGTATAAGTAATTATCCTCATTCTACAGATGGGGACACTGAGACTCAAACATGTCAAGTGGCTTGCCCAATGCTGCAGTCAGTAGTGTCATGATCAGGTGGTCAGCTATTAAACTCAATCCCATCTACCTTCCTATCTACTAACCCATACTATAAACTCTGACATTTATATCTTGGGTTTCCTTAGTTGCACATCTGTTTGGGGCTTACAGGCCAGCAGTGGCACTCTCTGTGAGAACTGTAACTTCCCAACAATGAGCTGGAGATCAGTGCACCAGCTCCCAACTGTTCACACCTCCCACCCACAGATCTGAGCCATGGAATGACATCCCCAAAGGTAAGGTTCTTGGACAAAATCCAGTAAGTTCTCTTGAGTAAACTGAGGGCAGCACCAAACAGCAATTAATGTTACAGGCTCTGTTGCCAGATGGCCTGGGTTTGAATCCCAGTGTCTAACCTCCCTAGCTCTGGCACCTTGCACAAGTCTCTTGCACCGTCTCAGCCTCACTTTCTGCATCAGAAAAAGAGAATTAAAATAGTTCAGCTTGTTGGGAGGATTAAATAACAGAAGATGTAAACTGCTTAGCATATGTAAGAACTGAAGGATTATTATTATACTAATTCAATTCCATTTCATCTCAAAGTGAAAACACTCACTGAACATTTGCTAAGGGCAGCCCTAGGCTGGGATTTGGGACAAGACTGATGATTAAGACCCAGTTTCCACCTTCAAGGAGCTCAGTGACTCAGAGGAGGTAGGCGAGTGAACACAACCCAAGGAGCCAGGAGAGTCTTGCTTGAGGACAGAATACAATGTCTGGGAGCCCAGTGGTGCGAGTCACTCCTTCCTCCATCAAGTCTTAGAGGACAGAAAGGCTTTCAACAGGAAAAAAAAGAAAGAGAGAGAGAGACAGCAAATAATAGACACAGTCACATGAAACGGCATGTCTGGACAGGCCCATGAGTCTAGTGTGACTGGAGAGAAGGATTTAGAGAGAAAACGTGTTCTCCTCCTGGTCTCAATGCAGGGAGGTCTTCCCAGCAGTGTGTACCTCCTTGTTCACTTATCTTACACACAGGAGTTTCATGGGCTTTGGCAAAATCACAAACGACACTAAGTTTGTAGGTAATGACCTGTCACCAGCTGAGCTGCAGGCTTATCTTTCCCACCACCTTTTCTAGGCAGCCCTTTCTGGAAGCTTCCTTTGGAAGTGAAGTCTCAAGGTGGAGGCGCCCCCCACACACACAACTATCGCAAAGGCAATAGATCTTCTACGCATCTACTCCATCCTAGTTACCAGGGAGAAATGCCTTCGATATTTAAAAGGATTGGTACAGGCTATTTCCATTTATCCAAAGATGGGGAGTGGATATTCTTGGTAATTTTGTTTTCCTTGTTTTGAACACAGACCAGCTCCCTCTTGGCATCCAACACATCTTTGGCCTCAGATTGCATTCTGTAAGGATTCACTCATTCATTACTAAACAGTGCTTAAGGGCACTGGCCTTAGAGGCAGACCTGGGGTAGAGGACCTAATCTGCCACCAACCAGGTATGTGACCTTAGGAAAGTGACTCAGCCTTTCTGAGTCAGTCACCTCACTGGGTCATAACATCAATCAAATGAGCCTGCCACACAGCGAGCACTCAGCTAATAATTAGCCATTATTCTCATCACTGAAAGGATCATTCAAGAAACTGAGCATATGGGCTCCGGGAAGGCAGGATCTGGGTTTGTTTGGCTGTGTCCCCAGTACCAGGAACTCAGTCAGGCACAAAGCAGGGTTCAGTCAACGTTTGTCAAATGAATGAACGAGTACTCACCACACGCCAGACCCTACCAGACTCGACGAGTATTGTTAGAAATGGAAAAAAATGCTATGTGGGGTCAAGATGGGACCCTGGAGCAGACAGAGGACACTGATGGAAAAACTGGTGAAATCCAAATAAAGCCTCAAGTTCACTTAATAGTAATGTACCAGTGCTGGTTGCTTAGTTCTGACAAAGTACCACGGCCACGTGGGTTGACCTTGGGGGAAATAGGGTCTGGGCTGTCCGGGGACTCTCTGTACCGTCTTTGTGACTTTTCTGTATATTTAAAATTATTCCAAAGTAAAAAGTTTATTTTACAAAAAAAGAACCAGTATCTTTTCCCAGTATCTTTTTAAAATTAAACTTATTTTGGAATAAGTTTATAAAATGACAAAGTCAGACTCCGCTGCAAGGAGGATCAGAAAGCGTGTGCATGGCAGTCTGCTTCCCAGATTTTGGAACAGTCCTGATGCCAACACTTATCAACAAACACATATTGCTGGTGATTATGAGCTCAGGCCCTGGAGCCAGACTGCTGGGGTACAAATCCTGGCTTCCCATTTATTAGCTGTGTTACTATGCCCAAGTAAATCACCTTCTCTGGGCCTCCATTTCCCTATGTATAAAATGGGAATAAAAATGGTGCTATGTCATGGGGATAACATGAGAATTCATTCAGTTAATACGCTTAAAGAACTGAGAATTGTGTCTGTACCTATAAGTGAAGATAAGCTGGCTAATAATCACATTCCGTCTTTTATAGATGAGTTGTTAAATGTAAAACTTAAGCTGTATACCTTTGTAAGATGTTTCATATAAATACATTGACCAATCAGAAAATACAACCATGAGAGATTTGCATCCTGATTTGGGGTTCTGAAATAGCTCAGTCTAAGCCACACAGAATAATTAACATTAATATGCCAGGGGTCAAATACACACACACAAACGACAGTCGTTGGGGATTGTCCATGTTTTTGATTATCCACGCCCTTGATCTTCTCTCATTAGTCGGGATAATGGGGAACTCAAGATGCTGCCATGGTGCATGATTGCTTCCGGTTTAAGCTTCCCTGAGATGCAATGCTAAGCCTCAACCCAGCACCTTTCAAGAAAGAGACAGGTGTCTGGGTGCACACACACGTACACACGCACGTGTCCCTCTGGCTGAAAAACATCGGCAATTCCCAAAGAAGCAATTTGCTCCAGTCACACCCGGCCAGGTTCTCCTGCACCGCAAAGCACGGCAATTAAAACGCGTCAGGGAAGCTGCGCTGGTATTTGGAGAGAGAATTACTAATGTATGTTTACAGTTTACAGATGCAATCATAGCCATGTACTTGGACCATTACAGTCATGTAAGAAAAATATGGTGAGTGCTTTTATTTTGCGGAAACTATCATTTCCTTAGATTTTGCAATTCACTAACATTAATTGGCAAAATCGAATTCTTTCAGCCTGAAGAGATGAATGGCCCTTCATTATTTAATCACGAGAAAACCAACAGCCCTGTACGCAGAAGTCCTGACCACAGGATTTCACTGGGAACCTGCAGGAGCTGCTTCTTGCTTCAAGTCCAGACAAATAAGAGAGGTTTTGAAGGGAAAAAAGGCACTAAAGGGATACAGCACGAGACCTACAAGGCCTTGGAGCAGATCTGTGGGAGTCATCTGGTTGGCTGGGAGGGTCAGTCCGGGACTCCCTAAGGACCATCAGAGTTTACTCTTTCCAACCCAGACTGGGTATCTGTCAAGTATCACACAAACCCCAGGGATGCAGAGACTCTTAAATAAAGCAATTCCTTTGCTCTAGAATATCAATTCTGGCAAACTCCTATGAATCCTACAAAACCCAGGTCCTGGTAAACCTGGGTAAAACCTTCTCCAAACTCCCACTGAGTCAATGCCTCTCATGCTTTGCTTGTGTTTCAAGTGTAGCACTTTAGTTTATCTGCCTATCAACAAACTCCCCCTCTAGACTGGGATCTGTGAGGGCAGGACTATATCTTTCATTTCCCCAACCCAGCACAGTATCTGTTACATAGTAGGTGTTTAATGGAAGAGGGGGCAAGAAAAGGGGAAGAAGAGAGAAGAAGAAAATGGTTTAGCAGATCCCATTGTATCAGTCAGCTATGCTGTGATAATGCTGTGTAACAACCCCCAAACCCAGTGACTTACAAGAAGCATTTCTTTCTCACTCATGGATCTGTTGGTCTGTGCTCTGCTGCTGTGGCTCAGTTGGCTTCAGGCTGCAGGTTGGGTTCAGACCTACTGAAACACGTGGAGAAGTGGCTTCCCAGGGCATGTTCTCATCACAGCAGGTAGCAGAAAGGTGAGAATCCAAGCTGAATCATACCAGCACATGTAAAGTCTCTGCTTGAGTCACATCCACTATTATTTCATTGGCCAAATCAAGATGCATGGACAAGTCCAACATCAAATGTAGGGAGAGGGGAGGATATTCCTTCTACTCTATCGGGGTGCGTGGCCAAGTCACATGACCAAGAGTGTGGATATATAATACACACGGATGGAGTGAAGAAGTAGGGACAGCAGGGTAATTATTAAGAGTCAGACTCCAAAAGCAGACTGCCTGAGTTCAAATCCCGGCTCCACCCCACTAAAACTGTAACCTCGGGGAAGTGACTCAAACACTCAGTGCCTCGGTTTCCCCATCTGTCAAACTGACATAATAATAATACCTAATTCTGAGGGTTGCCATGAGGACTGGATGAAAATAGTCCCTGCAAAGCATTTAGCACAGGGTCTAGTCGTGGCAAGTACTCAATAAACGGTACCCGTTAGTTTCATCCTCTTTCTTCTCTGCATTGGATCTTTTCCCAGAAAACACCAGACACCTCCCAGCCCCCATCTCTCACCTATGCCAACCCTCCTGTGACCAGACTCCACAGTTTCCCCCAGTTGGCGCACATATTTTATCTCATTAATACGATTCCTTTATTAACCACGAGCAGGTCTTTAGTAGCCACTCAAAGCACCCTCGAACATCAGGCTCACATAAGGCACCGAAGCCCGGGGCTGACATTGAGGCAAGCGTCACCAAAGTCATTCTGCCCATAAAGAAGGTGTCTTGATGATGGATGGCTGCAGGCTTCTGAGCTGCAGTGTGCCTCCAGGACAATCCATCTCCTCCTTGGAAGCCGGAATGCAGCAGCGAAGATAAAGAGCACGCAGTGGGAGTGAACTTCACTCCTAAATGAATGCACAGGGTCTGTCTGCAGCCGGAGTTTGTAACTGGGTTGAACTGAGACAAAAATGTTCAAGATGAAACACGGGCAGGTGCCTATCAGGTGCCTCTCCTGGGTCCCCTTAATTAAAATTAAAGAGCGTTAAAACTGAGCCGACCTCAGTCATCAGCCATCTCAGATCTATTTTATAATCTAGAAAGCTAAATCCCAGAAGTGTCTGCAATCACACAGCTAGTTTGGGGGCAGAAAAAGGATTAGAATCTATCCCCTCTTAGAGCTCTTTCCCCAAAATTCAATATCAGGAAAATAAAGGTTTCCTCAAAGAGAGGTTTTTTTGGCCCCAAGACATCTATTCATTCAAAAATTAAAAATCACAATGTTCTCCTACCGGGAAGGTCAACATCCTCCCAAAAAAATAAATATGCCCACTTATGCCCCAACTATTGCCACCATGCAGAGCCTTGTTAGATGAATATTTTATTCAGGACAAGAATTGCATTTGCTAATTATTTTATTATGTGAATCACACATAGTACAGACAACGGCATCCTGGACACAGTGAGTTTCTAAACTCTACTTCCAATCTCATTTCCTCCTGATTTGCATTCAGAGAACTAGCAACAAGCATGGGTCTAGAAGCAGTACTGATGCTGCGTGTCCTTGGGCGAGTCACTCACCCTCTCCAAGCTTCAGTCATCAGAACAATAGGGGAAGAGAAATAGTTCCCAACTCGTAGGATTCAAGGAGATGGTGCACAAAGTGTCAAGTGTATAACAGTCCTCGGAGTACGCTGTGACATGGTTGTGGTTGTCATTGTTGTCTTCATCCCATCATCATCATCCATTACCCTAACAGGACCCAGCACAAGGAAGTCACACAACTGGGTCTCCACCCAGGTTGGTTAACCACATGGAAAGCCCCTTCAGAAGCAGCCCAGATGCTGCAGGAATTTGGAGCCACAGGCTGGTGTTTTGCAAAAAGCTGGTGTTCCCCTGGTGGCCTGAGCAATGAAACCTCTGACCACTCCATGGGAACGTGCACTATGGTTCCTACCAGTGTGCACAGTTCAGCTCTGTGGTTAAGAGTTCGAACTCTGGGCACACTGGGCCAGTTCCCACCATGGTGTCTTTGCACTCGCTCTGCCCCTGCAATGTATGCCCTCCCCCAAAAACGTCACGTGACTGGCTTCCTGTCACTATTGAGTTCTCAACTTAAATGTCCACCTTTGTAGAGCTGCCTCTGAGCACCCTGTACACAGCAGTTCCTTCCACCCCCCTACATCCAGTTTTCTCTCAATCACCCTGTCTTATTTGCTGTGTAACCTCCTCAGTATTTGAACATGGATTCTTTTCTTGGCTTCCCCACTAAGACGTAAGCTCCATGAGGGCAGGTACCTTCTCTGTCTTGCACCCACTGTATTCCCCATGCTTAGAAAAGTGCCTGGCTCAAAGCAGACCCTCAACCAAGAGCTTCTGAATGAAACAGTGAAGCTGGGACTTTGACACAGGTCTGTCTAATGCAAAGACCAAACTCTTAACCCCATCCCGTCCCCCCCACACACACACTCCCAGTCCTTTTCCCAGCTGTTCTAACCCACTCTTCTAAAGTAATGAACAGAACAAATTACTTCCCTCTGCTCGGACCCTTTCAGGTGTCTGAAAACAGTTCCCAGGCCCCATTTTAGTCTTCTCTGCAATGCCCGTCATGCTCAGCTGTGTCTCATACAGAAAGGTTTCCAGACTGGCCTCTAGGTCCCTGTGTGACCCTCCAATTCCTGAGGGTCCTTCTTCTCCAATGGCACCAGGACTGGATTCATCGTGGGGAAGGTGACCTGACCTTCCCATGGGTCTATTAGCATATGTACCTTGACATTACACTTCTATTAACAAAACCCAAGAGGGCAACATTCTTTGATCTTATAAAGGCTTCTGAAAGGGCTTTATGGAACAGGGAAATTGGGTCTCATTCAGAAGAAAGAATCCACCTTGAAGATACTGAAAATATGGCATCTCTCTATCAGCACAGCTGTCATGCTGCAATGACAGACCCTACCTGAGGGTTTTCCTGGAAAATAAAGAGTTAAGTGACATGGACTTTATTTTTAGCCACTTTGAAACAAATTTATATTTAAAACATATATTTTTGCAGGTGTTTTTCTTTAAGCACAACAGCAATATTAACCTTTGAAAGGGAGTGAAAAACTTAGATGATAAATGCTTCTTCTCTCCTTAGCTATTCCCTTTGAAGCCCTACCTTGGAGAAATAGCAAATGAAGAGGATGCTGTTGCAACTGTCACCTCAATATTAAATATAATCTGTCACTCCAGCCAGCCTTTCGTCACCTTAAAATACTGATTTGTGCTTGGGAAAATTTACAGCCATTTATTTCAGTAATGCACTGAAGTTCCCAGGAGATTTTTAACTCTTAAAACAAAGATAAATCTTCCTCTCTCGTTTTCAGTGCCTGGTTATTTTTACTTATTAATAACAGGGAGCTGTCAGCTTCACTTTAATCAGTACCCAATGTCACGTTCTGTGTGTGCACGCCTTCACCCAAAGGGGAATTGAAAATAGTGAAAAGGCTGCAGAAATGTAGAAGAAAGTTATGGGGAGACCCAGAAACACAACTGGGACTTGTACATTGTTTCATTCTTGTCTTAAATATTGAATGAGAGACTTCAGAGTGAGAAAGGGAAGTACCTTTACGTCACGCAGGTGGGGATGCCACCAAACTAACAGTGAGCATCCCCTATGCTCCCAGTGGTGATGTATGGTGTTCATTGGTGGTCCCAGCCAGCACAGGGCAGAGGGTCCTGGCTGGCCTGCCCACATGTGCACGAGCAGCACCATAAGCTCAGGGCCACAAGGGAGACACAAGGTTCTGTCAGAGCCAGCAGGACCCTAACCCAGTTTTGGGAGGAACTGGTGAAAGTTTCCTTGGAGAGATGCTTTATAAGTAGAGACAAAGCCTAGCAATTTTAATAATGTATAGATGCTGGGTCAGAACTAGACTCTATAAAGAGAAAAAGTGAAGGTTGAGAGAATACATTATCAAACCAAATCACTCATCTCTCTCCAGCAGCCCAGACCTGTCTCTCTCAAGTCTGGACCATTTGTCAATGGCCCCTCCACCATGCTGGCTGCTCAGAGAAGACCCTGATGATCAGCATTGCCTCTTCTCTTGTTTTCACACCCACCGTTGAATCCTCAGCAAATCCTGTGAGTGCCACTTTCAAAATATATCCCGAGTCTGGTCACATCTCCCTGTGTTCAAGCCCAAGTCACGGTCACACTCACTCTTTCCAAACTGGACTCCCTGCCTCTGCCCCCAAGTCCCTATGGTCCATTGTCAACACCATGGCCAGAGGGGTCCTTGAACTTGTATGTCAGTAAAGTCACTCCTCCGTCCAAAGGCTTCACATGACTTCCCATTTCACCCAGAAGAAAAGCCAAATTCTTTCAATAGTCTACAAGGTCCTAAGTGATCCCCCAATACCTCTCCGACCTCACTTCCCACTGCTTCCTGCCTGTTCATTGCCCACCTTGACGTCCCTTGAACTATCCAGACATGCTCCCACCCTGGGGTCTTTACACCTGCCATCCCCTCTGTCTGGAGCATCTCTTGGTACCCACACCTCTTTCATATCTTTCCCCAAATGTCACCTCTACCCTGAGGTGACCACCCAGTCACTTCCCAACCACCCAGTTTACAACTGAACCCAATCCCCTGTGCTCCTCATCCCACTCTCAGCTTTATTGAGCTCTCACAGAGAGGAAAATCCTTTCAGCATAACCACAGTAGATTATTTTTCCAGGTTGGGAGATTTTCTTAACTACAGAAAAGTAAAAGAATGATACTAGCCAAAAAAAGGAATGAAGCACTGATACATTTTCCAACATGGATGGACCTTGAAAACATTAGGCTAAATGAAAGAAGCCAGATGCAGAGGACCACATATTATATGATTCTATTGATATGAAATGTCCAGAATATATAAATATATGGAGACAGAACATAGATTAGTGGCCGCCTAGGGCTGTGAGGGAATGGGGCAGTGTATAGGGAAGTGATATGTAAAGTGTATGGAGTTTGTGTGAGGTGATGAAAATGCTCCAAAATTGACTTGGTGATGGCTGCACAACCCTGTGAATATACTAAAAACCACTGAATTGTACACTTCACGTGAATTACATGGTATATGAATTAAATCTCAATAAAGTTGTTTTTTAAAAAAAGAATATAGTATCAGAATCAGTAAATGATCACTTCAACATATTTGTTCAGGATAATAAGAGGAATTATTACTAAAGTTGAAGTCTCCTTCATATTCTCTCCCCAACTTAAAATTCTGTTACATTAAAGAAACTTATTTTTAAAGTTTTTAACTGTGATTTTAATACTAAAGTGCTAAACCTTTTCGACCTCACCACCACTATTCAATTTGAAGTTTTAGTCCATTTATGTGGCTTTACTTTGAGAGGCCTTTTCCAGGTTCAGCCATCTTTGGATGCCAGAGAGTAACTGAGACCACGCACATGCAGGGCTTGGCGTGGGTCAGGGACGCAGCAAACACACAGAAAAGTTAGCCACTGCCATCCCGATGCTCTGTTCTCAGTCCCCTTGCTGTCCAGCTGGCTAGCCCACCAACCTCACTAGTTAGATCCAAAGCCTTTGAGCAACTACAGTGTGCTAACCAATGTTCTAAGCACTAAACTAGAGAAATAAAATGGCACAGCTTTAAAAAGACAACCAAAAGCAAGAAAAAAACATTCCAAAGGAGCCCAATTTCTGACCTGAGCTGGACAGTCCTAGAATGTGGTCCTGTCACTGACTGTAAAGACAGAAAGCCAGCTCAGGCTGGACAGGGCGTCCTCGTACCTGATGCCTGAATGGCCCCATCAGCCTCCACGGCTGTGATCTGCTAAGTCAGGTCTTCTCAAGGTGACCAGCAGCTGTGCATGTGAAGCCGTAAATCAGGCAGAGAAGGTCACCCAGGCTGTGCTCAGCCACAGTTCTCTTCCTTCCACTTAGGGTCAGACCACAGCAAAGCTCAAAGCACAATACGCACAAGCCGTTCTGCCAGGTGGTGCTGGAAGGGCGGCCCCAATTACACCCTTCCCAGGGGCAGAGTGCCGCCATTCTAAAAGAAATGAGATCCCGGGAGAGATCACCTAGGGATTTCCAATGGGAAACAGAAACAGCAGCTCTTCTTCCCTCAGTTAGTCCATTCATTCATTCACAAGCTCATGGAGTGCCATCTTAGGGGCCAAGAGATAAGGGAATGCAGGCTGGCTCTCAGGGGCCCCCAAATCTAATACCTACATGTTCCATTGGACCTGGAACTTTCCTGAAGAATACAAGAGAGGGGAAGCTGATAATCCATAAGGAAGAGACAGAGACATTCTGGGGCCACAGATTTTCCCAAAAACACTATAAACAAGGCAGAGAGAGCCAGGGCCCAGGGCCCCAAGGGTGGGCTTCTAAACCCCTCCTCTCTCACTTCCTCTTCAACATCAGATTTGATCCAAGTAATTTATTGCACCACTACATGTGCCAGACCTTGCACAGAGCACCAGGAAGATAAGAGAAATGGAAAAACTTGGTCTCAAAAGGCTCATGACCTAGTCAGGCACTCCAATAAAAATGCAAATAACTATAGTGCAAGACAGGACAGAAGTGTGAGGAGCGGAGTGCCAGATGTGGTGGAAGGTAACAGGATATGGTTCCTAGACTTCTGGATTTCACAGAGCGGGAAGATATGAAAGAACTGGGAGGAGATGCTCATGGATTAGAACAGGGGTCAGCAGACTACAGCCCATGGCCAAATCTGGCCCACTGCCTCTTTTTGTAAATAAAGTCTTACTGGAACACAGCCACACTCATTATTTGTATATTGTCTATGGCTGCTTTCATTATACAACGGCAGAGTTGAGTAGTTGTGATAGACTTCGTCTGTCCTGCAAAGCCTAAAATATTTACTATCAGGATCTTCAGATAAAAAGTTTGCCAAATCCCTGCATTAAAAGATTCAATACTGGGGGCCGGCCAGTGGTGTAGTGGTTCACGTGCTCCGCTTCCGTGGCCTGGAGTTCGAGGGTTTGGATCCCGGGTGCGGACCTACACACCGTTCGTCAAGCCATGCTGTGGCGGCGTCCCATATACAAAGTGGAGGAGGTTGGGCATGGATGTTAGCTCAGAGCCAATATTCCTCAGCAAAAAGAGGAGGATTGGCAACAGATGTTAGCTCAGGGCTAATCTTCCTCACCAAAAAAAAAAAAAAAAGATTCATTACTGAAAACATACCTACTCTCCTCAAATTGACCAGGAATCAAAAAAATCCAATCAAATTATATCAGGATTTCCTTGTGAACATTGATAAACTGACTATAAAATATATTATGGAAATGCAAAGGCCCAAGAACAACCAAGGTCATCTAACTTTGAGGGATCTTTTTCCAATATCAGCCATCCTTGGATGAAAAAGACCTCAAAAAATAACTAAGATTGTGCATGTAGAGGGCTTGGCATGGGTCTGTGTGTGAGCATAAAGGAAAGTTAGCTTTTCCATTCCAGATGTGCTATTCCCACTCCTCTGAGCTGTGCATCTGACCTGTCCACCTGGCTAGCCCGTCAAGCTCACTAGTTAGATTCCAAGCAAAGCTGGAGGACTCACGCTCCTAGATAGCAAGACTCATATGCCACAGGAATTAAGAAGGTGTGGTGTGCCAACAAGGATAGACAAATGGATCAACAGAACAGAATACAGAGTATAAAACAGACCATACATATGGACACCTGATTCATGACAAAGAGAGCACTGCAGATGATGGGGAAAAGGATGATCTTTCCAATAAATGGTGCTGAGTCAATAGGATATTCATATCATAAAAGAAGAATCTTGACCCCTAACTCACACTGTATACAAAAATCAATTTCATGTATATTTTAGATCCAAATATGAAAACCTCATGGTAGGTAAAGATTTCTTAAACAAAATACTACCTATCAAGGAAAAGATTAATATTGTGGATTACATTAAAATTACAAATTTCTGCTAATCAAAAGACACCATTAAGAGAGTTAAAAGGCAAGCTACACAGTGGGAGAACATATCTGTGACCCAAAGACTGGTATCCGTATTATACATAAGCTCCTACAATTCAGTAAGAAAAAGACAGATAACCCAATAAAGAAATGGACGAAAGCCTTGAGCAAACACTCCACAAAAGAAGTTATCCAAATGGCCAATAAAAAAAGGTGTCCACCTTCATTAGTCATCAGGGAAATGCAAATGGAAACAGCAATGATCTACTACCCCATACCCAGAATGGCTAAAATGAAAAGGACAGACAATATCAAGTGCTGACAAGAGGGTGCGGAGTAACTGGAACTCTCATTAACTTTCGGTGAGAGTGTAAATTGGTACAACCACTCTGGAAAGTCGTCAGCATCTAAAGCTGAACACAGGCACACCCCAGTTCTGCTCCTAGAGATGCGTATGCACTATACACCAAAAGACTGTACGAGGAGCATAGAGGCGCCATTCAAAATGACCAAGAACTGGGAATAACCCAAAGGACCAACAGTAGAATAGACATATTAAATGTGTGTGATATGTTCAAACAGCAGAATACCATCTAGCGATGAAAAAGAACCAACTCTTGCTACACATAACATGGATGATTCCCACAGCAGACTGAGCAAAAGAAGCCAGACAGAAAGGAAAGCATACTCTATGACTTCATTCATAGAAAGCTCAAACACAGGCAAAACTACACTAGTATGTGAGATGTCAGGATAGAGGTCACCTTTGGGAGAAGGTGTGAGAGGTGACTAAAAAAGGCATGAAGAGGGCGTAGGCCCCATGGCCTAGTGGTTAAGTTCGGCGTGCTCTGCTTTGGCGGCTCAGGTTTGGATCCTGGGCATGGACCTACACCACTCATCAGCGGTCATGCTCTGGCAGACCCACATACAAAATAGAGGAAGACTGGCACAGATGTTAGCTCAGGGCAAACCCTCCTCAGCAAAAAGAAAAAAAAAGAAGAAGGCCTGAAGAGAGTCTCCTGGCGCAGAGATGAGCAGTGGTTTACAGATGTGGTCACTTCGTGATAATTCACTGAGCTGCACTTCACTTCAGATTTGTGCCTGTTTTTGTATGTTTTACTTCAATTTTTACTTCAATTTCATTGGTCCCTGTGTGGACAAAGGTTACTAATTGTTTACTTTACTAAGGAAGAACATTAGAAAAGCCTGCCATCTCATCTCAATTTTATTCCAAAAAGGAAAGAATATTTGAATACCAAAAAGCTTATGAAGAAAAATGTCAGGATAAAGGAGTCCATTAAATTGAGTAAATTTATCTTTATCAAAGAGTTTTAAATACCATCTCTACGCCTACAACTCGCCAAATTTCATCTCCAGCCCAGTCCTGGCTCCCATCTTGGCTTGTATCCCAACTACATCCCTGCCTCCTCCACTTGAACATCTAACAGACATCTCAACCCCAACGTGTTCAAAACTGACCCTCGACCTTCTGTCCCAGCTCTGCTCCACACACAGCCTTCACCGTCTCTGTTGACAGAAACTCCACCGTCCAGTCATTCAGACCAAACCTTGGAGTAACATCTGACTCCTCTCTCTCATCAGCTACATCCAATCTATTAGGAAATTCTGTTGACGCTACCTTCCAAATACCCCCAGAACCCAGCCAGTGCTCCCCACTTCCACTGCTCCCACTCTGGCTGAAGGCAGGAGTTGTAAGTAATACATGTTATATGTCCATCACACGTGTGTCACACATGTGTGTGTGTGTGTGCACGGACACACACACACCATTGTCCACCTGGATTACTCACAACTGGTAGCCGGTCTTCCTGCCCCGACAGTTCTATTCTCCACATGGAAGCCAGAGTGACTCTTTAAAAACCGGAAGTCAGAACATGTCCTTCCTCTGCGCCAAAGCCCAAGTCCTCAACAGAAGTCTGGAAGTCCTTCTGTTCGTCCTCGTCTCCCACTCCCCTGCTCCTTGCTGTCCCTCAAACACACAAGGAGCCCTCCCACCATCGGGCCTTTGTATCAGCTGTTTCTTCTGCCTGGAAGGCTCTCCCCAGATGCTGCAGAGCTCACTGCATAGCTCACTCCCTTGTCTCTTTCACAACTTGGCTCAGATGGCACCTTCCCAAACCTTGACGCTTTATTTAGTAAAGCAACCTGCCCTCCACCCCACCCTTTCCCCCTACCCTGCTTCTCCAATTCTCCTTATGTTTTCTCCTCTTCCTTTTTTCTGTAGACCTCATCATCTTCTAACATACAGGGATGGAGAGGCAGCCAGTTGAGATGGGGTGGTCAGGCAAGGCTGCTCTGAGATCTGTGTGAAAGAAGGAGCCAGAGGTGCAGTGATGGGAGGAGGGGGAGGGAGAACATTCTAGAAGTGATGGAAGCCTATAGAATGTTTTAAATCTTTCTGTCCGCTGAGTGGAGAACAGACTGAAAGTGGGCAAAGATGGAAGCAGGGAGACCAGTTCAGCTATTACAGGATGAGGAGGAGAAGGGTGGAAGAAAGTCACAAGCAATTAGGAGTTACCCTACTTTAAACAAATTATATGTGTATTCACACGTGCATGCACGTCCGCTCACGCACACACACACACACTTCAAGGGAACTGGAAGCCTGGCTGATGTTGGCATTCCGAGAACTCTGCTCATTGAATCACACAGAAATCAAAACTGGTTCCTCCTCTGCTCAAAATCTTTCCACGGCTACCCATGACACCCTGCCTCCTCCCCAGTGTGCAAACCCTCATGAGTCGCAGCCCCGCCTCTAACTTCTCTCCCCCCACCTCAGCATTGGCCCCCTTGCTGATGCTGATCCTCCAGCATGCCATGTTCCCTCCAGCCTTGGGGCCCTTGCACGCTCCATAGTTATAATTTCACACATATTTGTGTGGTTTGATTACTCTTGGGTCCCTCTGCTATTTTGGGAGCAACAAGAAGACACAGATCCTGTTGGTTCTGTTCAGCTCTATATGTATCACCTGGCACAGGAGTGCTGAATGGGGGAAAAGTGGATGTTCATTAGAGCAGTCTTGGAGCACCTACTGTCTGCTCTAAGCAGTTTGAGGCTAAGACACAGCCCCTCTCCCCGACCCTTGGAGTCCCTGTGAGGATCTAAGACAGAGACCATGAGACAATCAGAAAATACCAGCCAGACCACAATCAAACCGACACCTGCTTCCTGGCGTCCCCTCCTCCTTCAGGCAAACACCCTCTGGGGAGACACCCCTCGTCCATCACGTGCAGCTCTGGGGGGCTCTCCATCCAGGGGCCCTACTCTCCTGTCAGAATAGGTGAGCTCATGACTGAAGCTCAGCCAAGAAGATCCTCGCTCCTGGAAACCTACATCTCGCCCCAGTGCTAACATGCGGACATCAAGGCACGTGACCTCATGCCCCGGGTCCTCTCCCATGCTTCCCCCTTCAGCCAGAAGGGCCTCCAGATCAGAGAGGTCCAACCGGGGGTAGACACAGGGGGCAAGGAGGGTGGGGAGCCAGCTCGGCGTACGTAGTGCCAGGGCCAGGGGCCGGAGGGGGAAGGAGGAGCAAGTGGAGAGACTCCTCGTGGGGAGGACAGGACCCCCGCCGTCCCCCGGGGGCCACGGGTGACCTTCACTGGCCTGAAACGCTTTTGCTCTGTGGGCCCCTTCTTCCATAAAAATATTAGAAATTATAGTTTATGACTGTGTTGGTATTTGAAGACAAATATATTAATATTTTAATATATAATATATACTAAAACATTTTTGTCAACATAAAGCACATTTTTTCTTCTGATTTTAAAAGAAATTAAAACAATTGTGTAAGCCCCTAAAAGTATGGTGGTTCCCAGGTACCATGCCATCCACCTCCCACCCAAGGTATCACTAAGGCTCTCCTGATTCCACCACAGGAAACCTGCTGATGGTGTGTGTGTATGTGTGTTTACATATGTTTGTATTTACATACACATATATAAACATATGTGTATGTATTTATTATGCATGTTTGTATATGTATATAAATACACACACACAATTGTGCATATTTTCCATTACCGTGTAACAAATTTTCACAAAATTAGCAGCTTAAAGCAACACCCATTTATTATCTCTGCTTCTGTGGGTCAGAGGTCCAGGCACAGCATACGACCGCAGTCAAGGTATCCGCCGGGCTGTGTTCTCATCTGAAGGTTCTGAGAAAGAATCCATTTCCAAGCTCATTCTGATTGTTGGCAGGATTTATTGCCTTGTGGCTGTATCACTGAGGTCCCCGTCTACTTGCTTTCTGCCGTTCAGGGCTCACTCAGCTCCTAGGACTGCCCTCAGGCCCTTGACACCTGGCCCTCTCATGACATGGCTGTTTACAACATAACCTAATGAAGGGAGTGACACCCCATCATACTCACGGATGCCCCCTACAGGGGGCGGAAATCTTGGGGTTATCTTAGAATTCTGTCTACCATAAGATTTCTAGCAAATATCAGTAGCTGTATTGGCTTGCTCTGTGCCAGGCACTGTTCTGTGCAATTCATACAAGTTTTGACAATTTTGAGGTAGATGGTAATATTATATTCTCCCCGTGTTACAGTTGAGGAAACTGATACCCAGGAGGGTTAGGTAGCTCACCCAGGCTCACAAAGCCAGCATTCATCATGCAGAGGACAGTGGTAATCTAAGCATGAATAGTTTCCTTGTAATGTTTAGTTTCCTTACAATTTTTTACCACCACCAGATCGGTACCTAATCAAAATTAGTACCCTGCCTGCTCATACTGGTATTTGGTGCCCCATCCCCAGGAGCAAGTGATACACGAGTGGGGTTTGAAATTCATTCAACACACTGTTGGTTGTTGTAAATCCTAGTGCATTGGTTCTCAGGTATTAGCATGCATCAGAATCACCAGGAGGGCCTGTTGAAACCCAGATTATTGGCCCCACCCCAGAGCTTCTGATTCAGTAGATCTGAGGTGGGGCTGAGAATTTGCACATCTAACAAGGTCGCCAGCCATGCTGGTCTGGGACCAGCATTGAAAACCACTGCATTTGGATAATGATTCTCAAACCACCCGAAGCAGGAGCTCCTGGGAGTTCTCGTTGGATAGATTCAACAGGCCAGCAACGAGACCTAGTAATCAGAATTTCTGGGGTGGAGCTACAAGTCTGCTTTTTAAACAGCCTTCCCAAGTGACTATGAAACACTGAAGTCACAAAACCGCTCCAAAAAGGATCCTCACCTCCAAGGTCTCTTGCTTGGCCAAAGTAGGCTTGATTTGGCAAAGTTTAAGAAGTCCTAGCCAAGAGGAGAGCTGAGAGCAGAGCCACGAATAGCAGTAGTTATTATTATCTATCTCCCCAGAGATCAGAAGAAAAACAGCCCGACTTGCAAGTCTGTAAGAACTGCCTTGCTGGAAAAGCAGAAGCCCTTGAGGGGAACAGTGTAGCCACACAATCAATTCCTGACCTCACACAGCCCAGAATTTTCATATGATTTAACCAAAGCCTTTTATGTTCATAGGGCCAGCTCTGGGGAGCAACTAACCGCTGTCTCTTGGAGCTCCACTGCAGGTTGTGGGGAGCCTCAGATTCCTAACCAAACCCACAGCCCAAGGTGTCCGGAAAGATCCACATCAAGACCCACCACCTCCCACAAGTCTCCTCTGCCTGACCAGACCGAGGCCACACGGAACACCCCCTCAGTCTCTACCATCCATAGCCTCTCCCCTCTCACTTGCTGGTCCTCCATTGTTGCATGTTTGTCTACCTGAGCAGGCAAGGACGAGGCCCTGCAGCACATTGTCTTGAGGGAAAACCTGGGGGCTTAATAAATGCCTCTCACAGTTCTCACATTACCACTATGGGAGGTTCCAGCACCCTCACCTCAGACCCCCATGACCAGCAGGATGGAAGGGAGAACTCCAACTCCGTGTGAAGACAATTCTTTCCAGTCATCCCTCAGAACACAACTCCTGGACCAGCCAGGTTCTCCTCTGGTTTCTCTGTGACGCTCGGCCAGCAGGTATATCTTGGATGGAATTACAGAATTTGTGTTAGATGGGATTTCATTTTTACAAATATGGAAACTCCAGTCAATCCTTCATCAGTTTTATCATCTGATTTCTTTTCAGTGCAAGTCTTCATTTCCCCTTTAGAAAGAGGCAATCCTGCAAGTGTTAACACTCGCCTTTTTCCCTGGTCTCAGAGTCTTCCTCCAGATCTGGAAGCAGGAGCTCGGCCCTGGCCCTGGTCCAGTCCTGGAAGTTGAGGTGACGGGAGCGTATTAAATGGCGCCTATTTATCCTGTCAAGTGACAGTTTCATGTAGCATTTTAAAGTGTGTGCTCACATATGAATTGGACAAATCGCCAACTCCGCAGCCACCAAAGCAGCCCCAATAAACCAGGGTTTCAAAGAGGAACCACAACAGGCTCCTCCGGGTTCTTGTACCAGGAGGAAAGAGTGGAATTCTCTTCTGACCTGAGAGAACTGAGGTACCAGGTGCTCACCACGAACAAGACTTTACCTGTGTGCTGGGGCGGGGGCCGTGCAGGAGGAGCCAAGCACTTCAAGAGCTCCGCTCAGAGGCTGCCCTTGGTCGGTGACAGTGGTCCTTGTGCTACTCCATGCACCTGGTCCTCTAACGCTTTCACTTTTATATAATTTTCATAGTTCCTACCTTAGGAAATGCCATCAGCATTTTACATAAAAACCTGTGATTCAGAGAGATTTAAAACAATAACAATGGGAAAAAAATAACTTGTCCAAAGTCACACAGTCAATAAACAACAGAGCACAGCACAGCTCGAATTCAGATCTGACACCAAACCCTCGCCCTTAACTTCTATGCTCTTGTGGAATCATCTAGAAAGGACTTCTGGGAGTCCAAACCCAACCCTGACTTCCAGCAGACAACTGTCTTCGTCAGTCACTTCTTCCCCCTTTGCAGAGCAGCACCATGCATTACAAAATTTTTGATTTGAGGACATAGCTTTCTACTCAAAATGCTTCTACCTGGGCCTCTGAGGTGGTGGAGGTCGTGGGATGGATTTTAAAAAGTGATTTTCAAAATGGCAGAATTATTACAGCTCTCGAGAGAAGTGATCTTCTCCTTTGGCATCAGAAAGCAGGAGAATTCCAAGCCGGCCATGAAGGATTATAATCTCTTCTCATTATGGAAAAGCCTCTAGACATCAGGTGGGAGTCAGCGCCCATCTGAATGGCCAGTCCAATGTCCACTTTTGGGGGTAGCATCAGGGCCCTTCCTGGTAGCCTTCCCAACTCACAGGGGTGAGGCTGACGACCACTATCTGGGTTTGAATGAGGGCTCCATGCACTCAACATTTGCCAGCCCAGGAAATGGGCTAGAGCTGCCTCTGGTCTCCATCCACATTGCCATCCCTGCAGTTTCCATCCCCCTGATCCTCATAGGTTTTAGCTCAGACTGAATCTTTCCATAAGGCTGACAGAAGTATTCTCCTCCTCTCATAAATGCTTAATTAGTCCCACTACATTTTCAAACCAGGCTTTAATCATAGGATGCCAAGAAAGACATTTTATCCTGAATAAGCCCAAGTACTGAATATTGATTTGTGATTCTCTGAAGATAATGTGGACGGAGCAACGGGGGGGGCAAGAAAGCAAGTGCAAGAAGACCATTTAGGGGAAAAAAAAAAAACCCTGACTGAGCTAGAACAGACCCAGGCAGATTCCCCCTTACCCACAACCTTCCCTCCCTCCAAGGCTAGACTTGGCTTTCCCCTTACCTCCTGGGAAGAGAGGGAGACCTGTACCTCCCTCCTATCCTCCTGCCCCGGAAAGAAGCACCAGCCTTTTGTAGGTTTACAGATATTTTATTGTCAGCATCCCAGGAGGGAGAGAGATTAAAACAAAGAGTCATTAATTGAAATTACCCCAGTGTTGCCCAGACTGTAATCTCCCTTGCAGATACACACTTTGTTGTTGTTGTTGTTGTTGAAGAACCAGTCCCACAACTCAAGGCGGGATACTAGGATTCTTAGTCACCTCGTGTTTGCATAAGATACTTTCACCCAAGGGCCCATCTTTTCTCCGGTAGAGAGATCTCGTAGGAGAAGAAAGCCCCTACCTACTGCAGTGAATGGGTGGATTTCATCTGTCTGTAGATCATAAGAACCGGGAGAAATGCAAACTTGCAAGTCCTACCCCCTTTGCAAAAGAAGGCAGCCCAGAGACTGGCCTTATCCCGTCTCTCTTTTTTCTTAAAAAAACACGTGTTTATTTGATGTTCTTCTCCAGCTCGCAGAAGTCCTCAGCAGCTGTGTCATTATGCTATTTGGAGTGAGCATAGGTCCCGTAACCACAGATTTCTACAACACAACGACTTCTGTGATTCAGCCTCCCAGCTCAGGCCTGTTTTACCGCCTGAGAAGTTCATGACCCTTGAAAGTGAAGCACAGGCCTCGCAATTCTTTAATCTACCAAGGGACAAGATGACAGCAAAGGGTCCTTCTTGTGCCCTGCTAGGCTCGTTTATCAGTGATCGACTCTTCACCAAGAAAAGGTGTCAAGGCTCTACCGTCTGCCTCCTGGCATCAACAAGGCTCCAAGGTTCTATTCCCCAGTGCCAGCAGCCACAAAGGAACTTCTGTTCAAATCGGGCACAGCCAGGGTGCCACCACCTGACAAAGTGGATTTTTAATGAACACTTAGTACTCCGGGGAATGAGCTATTTCAGCTGGAGCTTTCTTAGCCAAAGAGTCGTCAGGCCAAAGAGCTAAACTTAGGCCTACAGCAAGAGGCTTTGTGCAAGAAAGCCTGTGCTCCTTTGAAACCCTCCAACTTTCTCATGCCCTCTCTCGTTACCCTCAAAGGCAACTGGCTGGTCCTTCATGCTAGAGCAGGCAAGAGAGTCTTTCTAGGCCACAAGACAACATGTTAATGGGGCCTGTGTTTCACTGGCACACCAACCTTCTGAGCTACCCACATTACAGGCTCCCTGCTGGACCTAAAAATAAACTATGTCTTCATATAAAACAAAGTCCTGGAATTCCGTTTCAAGAAGAAAAATTGACCAGCTGCTAAAATGTGGCCAGAGCTTTCTTTAATCTAAATTATTCAGTTTCTGCAGGCCAGCTGAGAGCCAAGGCTCTGTGCCTGGTCTTCTATTACTCCTACTACTGCTAATCTATATTAGAAATTGGCGTATGGGGATCACTTTCTTCAGACCCCAGTGGTCCTCCTACAGAATCGACTCTAGTTTAGAATGAGCACACTCTCTTGTTCTCTGTGAACTACACAATTTTATAATCTCACCGGCTTGGGCACCAGAATTATCATCTAACTCCAAAAATGTTACAGTTGGAGAAGCTACTCCCAAACCCGTTCAGAAACTTCTCACGGGGAGACTGAGCTTTCTCCAGAACCCAACCTGAAGGTGGCCACACTAATTCAGCCTCCTGTTTCCCAGAAAACATTTGGAAACGGGGTGAGGACAGCAGAAGTTTGGTTTGTCTGTGGAAGGCCTGCTGGACAAGGAGACAATATCAATGGCTCCAGGGACTGGTTACCTCTAGAATCTCCTCCCAGAGAAGAGGGCTTGGACCTGAGGATGGCAGGGACACAGGTGATGCCAGCCTGGGTCACTCCTGGATCCCTCCCCCACTACACACACATGCACGCACACACACAGATACACACCCCTCATAAGGCCCTGTCTGAAATCCTGCCACTCCTTCTGCCCCGTCTGGGCCTGGAGCCCTGGGCAGGGGTCTTCTCTGCCAGCCCCTGCTGATTTAACACTGAATTTAGCTCCTAGACCCCACCCTGTCAAACTCCTGGCACAACTCTGAGGGGACTTCCCCAGGGGTCACTCAATGTCATTGTGGAGAGACATAGCAAATTGATCCCTAATGCTGGTAGGAAAGACACTAAGCACATTTCCAGGCTTCAGTAGAACTCTGGGCCTGAAGGTGGTACCCTGTGGTTCTAGAAAGTTCCATTTCATGATGGAGATGACCTCTCAGGGAGGAATTCCAGCTGTGAACCTTTCCATCAGGGTTCCAGCCACTAACAGAGGATAGGGACACAACTTCAAGACAGGTGGAAACAAAAACTACCCGTGTAGGATATTTCTTCCCTCTGAATTAATGGAGCCAGGAAGCCATTATTAACCACTCCACACATTACCTAGGGCACAGGGTGTTTCTCTTTGCAATGGTCTTCACGCAAGCTGGTGAGTCTTAGTTCCCCAAGAGCCACAAGAAGCATGACATAATAACCTCTTGGTCAGTCTGCCCGACTGTCCCTAGGGTTGAAGATGTTCACCAGGAGAGAATTTTCAGGAATGCATTCAGCTCTCTCCTGTGGGTGGGACTCCTACGGCTGTAAAGGAGGCGTACTCTGCAATAATGGTCAGTTCTGGTCCTGCCCCTGCTCTGGTTTTGGCAATGCCCGATTGGTACAGAGTGAGATCCCAAGATACTCCAGAGTGAACGTCTGGTCCAGCCCCTGAAGCAAAGGGGGTGATGGGGAACAGACTCAAGGTCTGTTACTGTTTGTCAGAATGGAAGATGCTAAGGGTCAAATGAGAGCAGGCCCCAGGATCATTCGCACACGTGTGAAAGCTAAGAGGCAAAGTCAGGAATGGGCCAGAGCGAACCGAAGACTGGCAAGAGGTGGGCCAGGGGGGACTTAAGCCAGTCCAACCAGTCCAGACAGCAGGGAGCTGTTAGCATGAGCTAAGCCAGCCTTTTGCCCCACAGGGTTTTAGAAGTGTCACTCCCTGGCACAAGGCAGCACCCATGCCTTAACATCTTCAACCTCCAGCTCTCTGAGAAGCAGCCCCCCACAGTGGGTTGTGCATTTCTCTCTCTAGACTTGAGATTCTTCAGTGTATTTCTTTTTTAGGAAATATGGTGGACTCGGGGGGAAAAGCCACAAAACATTTAGAAATATAATGGGCATCTTTACAAACACAAAGCTGAGCTCTCAAAGTAAGGGAAATCTACCGTGACAGGATGAAAGATGGCCCCCAAAAGATATCCACATGATAATCTCTAGAATTTGTAAATGTTACATTATTTGGAAAAAGAGTGTCTGCAGATGTGATGAGGTTAAGTATCTTGAGATAAGAGATTATTCTGGATTATCCAGGTGGGCCCTAAATGCCATCACAAGTGTTCTTATATGAGCAAGACAGAGGGCGATCACACACAGAGGCGAAGGAGCAATGTGACCACAGGGCAGCTACTGGAGTGATGCGGCCACAAGTCAGGGAACGCCAGCAGCCGCGGAAGCAGGAAGAGGCGAGGAACGGATGCTCCCCTCAAGTCTGGAGGGGGAGCAGCCTGCGACACCTTGATTTCAGTCCACTGATACTGATTTCAGACTCCTGGCCTCCAACTTTGTGTTGTTTGAAGCCACCAAGTTTGTGGTAATTTGTTACAGCAGCCACAGGAAACCAATACATCCACAAAACCAAGCAACAAAGAAATAGCAAACTGAGAACCAGAGTGATACACACTAACACTTGAGCTGCTCAGAGGCATTTGTTGGTCTTGTAAAACGGATGTACTGGCACATGGGGAAGGTAGCAAGGCCTTAGGTTACGGGGGATAGAGGACTTAGAACTACAGCACTCACACACACACATTCTCACAAGCCAGCTGCCTCAGAGGGCTTCACCATCAGGCAAAGAGATGTCCTGGATAAAGGTCCTGCACACGAGCAAAGGAAGAGGGGTCTGAGTCCTGGATTGACGGGGCAAGGGGGTGATCTCCCTTAATAGCTCATTACCCCAAGCTTGCCCTCATATGGGTTTGGGTTCAAATTTATACTCCCTGGGAGTTTGAGGAAATCTCTGGGTCCGAAATTCACATTACCTACAGTCATGGTATCTCACAAATAAAACCTCAAACGTGAGCTGAAAATCCAGACTTAACAGTACATGAGGTAATAAGCTATCCTGGACATAAGTCAACAGAAAAACAGAAGAATTGTACCCAAAAATTCCAGAAATGGATTATAAAATCCCTTTTTTGGATAAATATGGTTCAAAATGATTAAATAAATTAAAGATTAAATCGAGATCAAGAGCAAAGGAGATAAGAGATTACTTTAAAAAAAATACCTGGAGTATTTGAAAACTTCTCAAATAGAACTTCTAGAGGTTAAAAAAAAAAAGACATTAAATGAAAAACTGATTACCTAAGTTAGGCCAAAGATTAGACACAGCTGGGAAGAAGAGTAAGGAGCCAGAAGATAGTTCTTAAGTCATTATCCAGAATGCAGCAGAAAGACAAAGATGAAAAATAGGTCAGATGGAGAAGTCCAACGCAGGTCACAGAAGAATTTCCAAAGGTGGGAGAGGGGGAGATAGAAACAACGGGAGAGAATCAGTGTTCAAAGAAATAAGTGGCTGAACATTTTCCAGAACTGAGACACCAATCATCAGATCTGAGAAGCACGAATCCCAAATAGGACGAATAAATTTAGATCCACTCCTAGACACATTGTAGTGAAGCTACAGAGCTTGCTGGACAAAAAGGCTGAAAAGAAATCCACAGAAAAGGCAGATCGCCTACAGGGAAAGGACTCCAAGGTCAATAGAGGCCGACAGCAACAATAGAAGCCAGAAGACAGAGAAATATCATGCCCAAAATGCTGAGCGAGAAATAAGCCAAGCTAGAAATCTATCTCCAGCTGGTCTCATCCAATAACATCGGCCAAAATAACCCAAAAAATTTTGGAGATCCCTCTACGGAGTCCTTTCTGTGGCTGGTCCTGGTCTCCACCGTAGACTGGTCCCCACCATTGATGATCATCTCAGCTGTCACTGGCTGGGTCTCTAGAATCCAACTCTTCAGACCTTGGAGTTCTCCCTTCAATGTTCCCTGCTTAACTGGCAGTGGGGGTGTTGCCTGTTGGAGGTGAGGAGGAGGTGTGAGGGGCTCTCTCCCTAAGATACCATTTCCTTTTTCACCTGTCTCAGCACTGTAGATTTCCTCTGCGCTGAGGAAGGTGCGTGCTGGCCTCCAGCATCCCAGGGCACATCTCAGCTCTGCATCCTGCGTCCCCACCCTCTGCTCCTCTGGCTAGACCTACTTCTAGTCCCTCCACCCAGCCTTTGGACAAGTGCTTCATTTGGAGCACTAACCAGGTGGTAGACCCTGCCTTGTCCCCAAACAGACCTTTCTGTTTTCCCTGATTGACTTCTGGGTCTCCCGTAACTCTGAGGGGTGGCCCACAGGTCCCTTCTGAACAAAGGCCGGGAGTTCTGACCACGTCCTGTAGTCCTGTCATCCTGGTGCTCCTGGCTGGGGCTGCAGTCTCCCTAGAGATTCAGAGGGACCCACTACATAAATTCCTCTTGAGATTCACTTCTCACCTTGGAATCAAGACTAAGACTCTGGCCTTTTCAAGTACCCAGGAGTGCTTCTCTCTCAGACCAGCTCACAATCCCTGTAAATCTCTCCCAAGAATTGGCTCTCTTCCCCCAGCACATCACCCTTCCAGTTCCCTGGACCAGGAGGGATAGAAACAACCTCCTCCCTCTCCCCTTTACTCCTGTCTCCAACCAGTCCGCTTTTCAAGTTTCCTAACTTGTCCTCACTCTGGGTAATGGAAAATGCCTTCAAGAAGATCAAAGAGAAGATTTCAAGTCTCCAGAAGTCCTAAAATGCAAGCAGAGCCGAGCCTGGGCCCTTGGCTGCCCTCATAGCTTTGTCTTCTTCCTTAGCTGGGAGCCCGCTGGAGTGATCTTCCCTTTGGTGTCTGAGGCTGGGTCTCCCTCCTAGCGACATGCTAGACCCTGAAGATTAAAACAAAAGGTAAATACAGGCACTAGAGGGGATAGTTGATATGAGGGACCAACGAAAGCACATTTACCTTTCCAGGAAAAGCCCAGACTACGTCTGTTTCATCTAGCTCTTTCCTTACATCCTTAGAAGGATAGATGAGATCGGAATTGGTCAAAGGAGCTGACGTCCAAAAGAAAGACGCTGAGTAAGACTACAATAAAACAGGAAATGGGTTATTCATCAAGGTCCAAAAGTCACCACTATAAAACGTGGGGGTAGGGATGGGAGTGGGGAGGCGGGGATCCTAGTACATCCCTAGTATATTATTTTTGCATTTTCACAATCTTTTACAGCAGGACTTTTATAATCTCCCCTACTCCAAACATCACATTGTCAGTTCAGGTAATCCTTATTGCTTTGGGATTTCCTGTTGACCCACGTGGAAACCCTCCTCACTTCTTTCTTGCCTAGTGATTCCTACTGTGGGCTGGGCCTCACTCACCCACCAGCCACATCAGAGGAGGACCATCACAGACGAATGCGCTTTTCCTTCAGACTTTTAAACCTACAGCCACTCCATTTCATTCGAGAAGAGGTGGGAGAAGCTTGTCTGGGTAAAAGCTTTGCCCTTGATTTAAATGGTTGTCTGGTAGAGGCTTTGGGAACACAGATGAGGAGAACAGAATCTTAAGTCTTTCAGAAGCTGGTTCAGGTTAAGCTGGTCAACTCACGTGTCCAAGAACGAGATCAAGTCTAAAGGCGAGGTTTACCCCGGGCAAGAACAAGCACCTTCACTGTCCCCTCTTTGGTGGGCCCTAGGTACTACCTAGACCAGCTTCCAGCAGGAAACCCACCAGTCATTTAATCCCAGTGCTTTCTGAAGACAGAACCGAGGGTACAGTGGGGTCTCTAACGTATTCTCCCACAAACAGGCCATTACGCTTCCTGCTCAGCAACGCCCATGAACTTACCAAATCCGAGATGCCACCCCTGTCCTTCAGTGCTGCCATCAAGAGCAGAGAGCCGGCTCTGTTCCGGACCACCCGGGACTGCTTGGGGACTGTGCATTAATGGTTTGGCTAAGACCTTCCATTTCATGGTGGCACCCACCTGACATTCTGGACGCGCACGATGTCTAGTCAAAAGTTGGGATGCCTTGGAGCCTCAGGATTATGTTCCTTCTATTTGTTTCTATTCCCTATCTGCTGCCAAGTCCTCTCCAGCTTCCCACAACTCAGACGAGGGAGAAAACACCAACAGCTCAAGGGAGCACATATATCACAATGCCAAATGGTCGGCTAGTCACAAACAGGGCTCAGAAGTCCCCAGGGCTGGGATGGTACTTGGCCCCAGCAACACCACGTTTGTTATATAAGGGAATATGGACGAGAACTGGAGTTGGGCCTCAATCAAAAGCTTTTATTTTATTCAAGGAAACGAGAGGGAATAGGATAGCAAAAAGTAGGAATATCACTGAGGCTGGAAGCAGCCTACCAACTGGAACAGAAGACCTATTAACGAGAACTGAGGGCTTAAATCAGAGATTCTAAACTGGTGGGCCTCCGGCAGGACGCAGCTGTCAGAGTTTGACCCTCCGGAAATGGAAATCTTTCATTTGGTAATACACATTCAAAAATTGGGAGGTTTCATAGAAAAACTGGGACTCGAGGCTTCTCTTGGAGAATAAGATCTGGCAACACTGGCAACCCTCACAATACTGTTGAGAAGTGGCACCCAGTTCACCTGACCCGCCTGGCTCCTGTTTCCAACCAAGAATTTGCTTCTTCTGCTGTCTTTTAACCTGCAACTACTTCCTCCAAGATCAGATGCTCCACATTTAGTTTACGTAACATTTGAATTTTATTTATTCAGCTGCCCCTTACTAAGGCTAACCATATAATTTATCGAGGACATGCTTGACAGTGGATGCGGGCGCTGTTAATAATTATAACAGCAAGAAAGACATGAGCTAGGCTCATCCCAGGTAAGCTGGGTCCCATGAGGACTGTCTTAAAATACCATTTTGTGATTGGTGGATGGAAGTTCTCATCGGTCTGGTGATTCCTGGCCTTGGGAGTCAAAGAAAGAACAAACGTTGAGTTTTAGGTTTTTTTTAAACCACAATGATTAGCCGAGGCAAAAAGCAGCAACTTTTTACTGGTCCAAAAGACATGACCACAAGGATGTTTTAATTCCTAGTGTTACCAAACTTTGTCCCCCTAGGCAAGACAGAGCAGACGTGCCAATAGGAAATAGTAATAAGGACAGTGTTGTGAACCGAACATCTGTGTCCCCCCAAAATCCATATGTTGGAATCCGAACCCCCAAGCTGATGCTATCAGGAGGCGGAGCCTTTGGGAGGTGATCAGGTCATGAGGGTAGAACACTCGTGAAGGGGATTAGTGCCCATATAAGACGAGATGGGAGGGCTTGTTTCTCTCTCTGCTCTACGCCATGTGAGGATACAAGAAGAAGACAGCTGTCTGCAATCCAGGAAGAGGGCCTCATCAGACACCGGGTCTGCTGGCACCCTGATCTCAGACTTCCCAGCCTCCAGAACTGTGAGAATTAAGTGTTTTTTGCTCAAGCCATTCAGTCTACGGTATTCTGTTATAGCAGCCTGAACTAAGACAGACAGCAAATGTTTATATAGAATGCATTCTGTGCCAGTCACTGTGATAAACACTTTACATGTATTAACTCATTGTCAGACTCGCCACAACCTTATGAATTAGGTAAACTGTTATCCTTATTTTATAGATAAGAAAGCTGTGGCATAGAGAGGTTAAGGTACTTGCCCAAGGTCACACAGCTAGTGAACAGCAGACCTGGGATCTAAACTCAAGCATTTGAGCTCTTAAGTCCATTCAAATAACCACATGCCTCTGCCCCTGACATGTAGGTCTCTAGAGAAATAAGTCAATGAGAGACTAGCTGCTGCTCGTGATGGAACGACCTGTGGGAAGACTGTGCTGCTCACAGGCCAGGGGTCCTGTGCATGCTGCTTATTCCAATGCTACAAGCACCCAACTTGTCCCTGCTTCCCCTCAAACAAGCACTATTGGTGGGAACTTCTGAGGTCAAGGTACGGTCCGGGGGTGTCAGTGACATCCTTGCATCCTAAGGAGACCACCAGGATGCTGAGGAAACCCTTCCTTGGGACTGAGGGTGGGAGACTGGGCAGGCAGGAGACGCTGGAGTTAGGCAATCAGCAGCTGGTGCCCACCACTTTGTCTGCTATGCCCAACAAGTAGACCTCTCTCCCTGTAAGAGCCTGGAGCTAGGAGCACTCAATTTGATCAGCCCAAGGGACTACTGGATAAACTGTTTTCCCCACTGCCCTTGATTCTGCAGGCTAACTTGAGGGCTAAGAAGAATTAGTCTTGAGAAACAGACTGAACGTGACCACAATTTTGCTCTGCCAGATTCCACTAACATCATTTTATCATGCTAAGAGCTTCTCAGGAGGATGACAGCCATCCTGTAAAAGGACGAATGATTTAGTTTAAAACAGACACGTCAACGTCTTAGTGATGAAAACTGTAATGCTGCCAACACATCGAGGTTTGGAGGACTCAAAGACAACCAAGACAATGGTTCCTGACCTCAGGAAGCTCCGAGTCTAATAAAGAAGGCCTCGATAACCAGGAATCATAGCACAACACAACAAGAATAGTATTGTGGAAACACAGATGTAGGTCACTCCCCCTTTAAGCTACAAACTCCTGGAGGTTGGACATCATCTCGTTACTGAAGATTCCACGTTCATTCGGCAAACATTCACTTGTTAGCACAGATGTTCAACAAAAATTTCTGGAGATGAACTCCTGGAGGAGCTGGGAAATTTGACAGAGTTTGGACAGAATAACAGGAATAAGAAGAGACTTTGGATCCAGATGGCTTGAATTTGAATCCGGGCTCAACCACTAACTAGTTAAGAGAAATACTTCCCCTTATGCGCCTCAGTTTTCTCATCTATAAAATGGGGATGACTTCATTTGCCTTACAATGTTGTGACAAGGATGAAATTAGGTAACATGTAAGCACTTAGAACAATGACCATCCCACAATAAGCATCCAATAGTGCCAGCTATGGTTATGCTCAATTGCTAGTAGTCACTACAATAATTCCTTGCCTAGAATGTCAAAACATATTATTGTTCCCGGGAGAGAAACAGCCAGGCAAGAAACAAGCCCTAGACAAATATCTCTTGGGAATCTAAAAGGAAACCTTAAAACCAAGTTCCTATTCCATAGATAGAAAGACAGGAAACAGGGCTCTTTCCTCTCTGCTCATCTTCATCTGTTTAACTTTTGCACAAGCACCCAATGTGCTCAGCTCACAGCAGACGCCATAAATCTTAGTTCTCTCTTCTCTTGGTTATATACATGGCAAGTGGCTTCCAAATACATGTAGGCTATATATTCAGATGGATCCCTATATCTTTCAAAGGGCAGGAAAGGGGGTTCAGCTGGCAGCCTTCAGAAGGAACAAGGTAATAAAGTTAATAGATGACCAGACCCAGGCTCCAGGTATCAGCCTGACTTATGAGACAGACAGACAGACATGGCTTGCATATCTTTGAGTTTCTACATGGCATGGAGCTGGAGACTGATCCATAACTGATGGTGCAAATGGGGAACCTTGGTATCTTCTGAGCTGCAACCCAGGATTGGTGCAAAACGGCAGCAGTCCAGGTACTCAAGTCTTGTCACCTTTCTGTCCTCTCCTCTCTTCCACTCTCCCTCTGGAGCTGGGCCCAGATTCATATAGCATCGGCAGAACATATTGGACAGAATGACTTTAGTCATTCTAGTCAAGCAAAGTAACCCCGTGGAAATGCTTTCCACCCAAATGGGACAGGTTGGAAATCAACTAGGATGACACGGGGGCAGCTTAGCAAGTCAGAGCAAGAGATGAAGTCCCCAGGAGCCGTGGCCTGCAAACTGGGATCCCTCAACCAACATATTGTCAGGGCAAAGGATGAGTCAAGAGCCCTCAGCAGAGACATGGCCAAACGCCGGGTCAGAGGGGCACCCCGGTCAAACATTTTGGGAGCCAAGGAGGAGATGGGCAAGGAAATTATTCAGCTATGCAGAGACTAACAGTACACCAGCTTGAGTCTATACCACCCATTCCCTCAGATTTCTGCCCAACATCCTCAATAAAATGCTAGAAACCGGAGTGATGTGGGAGACTGTGAAGTCAGCCAATGGCCTGCCCGGGAATGTGGCCTTAAGCTCCCACCTGAAGGAGGTCAGGCAGGAAGACCGGAGGATGGTGGCCTCCATGGGTCACACTTGCCTGGCCAGGCTAACTTCTCACCTACCATTTTGGGCTACAGCAGAGGTCAAAGGAAAGGGGAAAAAACTGGGGTTGGGGGTTAGAAAGAGAAGAGAATTAACATCATAGGACTAACCATTCTGAAGTGGGGTGAAGGACCACGGAGAGGGACAAGGGTGGGCAACAGCATCAAAACCCACAAAAGAGCCAGAATGCTGCTCTCTCCTCCAAGTCCTTGAGAAAGACAAGACACATTTTTTAAAAACCCTATCCAGAAGCCACAGGATTGCCTTTTTTATGTACAGGCTTTGGGGTTGGCTGACTGAGGTTTAAGTCCCAACTCTGCCAACATCTACACTTCACCCACTAAATAAGAAATGCACCATCTCCCTGCAGGGTGAACGTGAAGAGGAGGCAGGTGTATCTTGGCCAGCCCAGGTGCTATAGATCTGGGCACACAGTGGGAACTCGATTCTTACTAGAACTTTCAGATCCACTCTAAACGCTTCCTGAAGCACCTCCCACCGCATGTGTATATGGTGAGGTAGGGGAGATGGGGAGAGGATGTGAGAAAACCAAGGCACCATGGAGCATCAAAGGTGCCAGCGAGGAAGCGTGAGTCAGAGCCAAATTCTCAGGCTTGAGCCCTTTCACACTGTCCCACACGAATTATCTTTACCTCCATTCTGTGCTAAGTATGTTTGTAAAGGATTGAGAGCAAACATGGATACATCTCCAGCCAGCCATAGGGCAGGGATCAGCACACTTTTTTCTGCAAAGGGCAAGATAGTCAATATTTTCAGCTTTGTAGGCCACACGGTCTCGGTCACGGCTACTCAGTTGTACCGTTGTAGCACAAAAGCAGCCACAGACAAAATGTACATGAATGGGTGTGACTGTGTACCATAAAACTTTATTTACAACAGCAAGCGGTGGGCCAGATTGGGGCCCATGCTTGTAGCCTGCCAGCCCCTGGTCTAGGGCTTTGGGGTTTATCAATTCACACAGCCAGCAAACAGCTGAATTGGGAACGAATGAGAAAGAACTCCATACTCTTTCCACGGCCACACCAACCTTCACAATCCTACTATTGCTAACTGGTCAAAGTTCTCATTGGCTTCACCCATGCCCAATCACACCTTTGCTGTCAGGGGTCTATCCCAGCCCCCCTAAATTCGATGTGCCCTTTTATGCTCATCCCCCCACCTCTACCCCACTAAGCATCCTTGACTGCTCCATCTGTCAGGAATCAACTTCTTCTCCTAAGACATGAGATACTTACAGATACGAAAGAACAACCCAAGTCATCACTGTGGACCACACACTTTTGAGGTTAAAGGCACAGGCTTGGGCATCAGACCAGAGTTTACCTTCCCCTTTTGCTACCTCCGAGCTGCATGAACATGGGCATGCAGGCAACCCCTGAGTGTTTCTTTTGACTGTGGAAATTGATTAGGGTTTTTGAAAATTAAGATAATTTATTTAAAATATATAGGAAGCATTGTTCAAAAAAATGGAATCATTAAAAAGTCATATCCTAGGAGGTCAGCCCGGTGGCATAGTGGTTAAGTTCGTGCACTCCGCTTTGGCGGCCCGGGGTTCGCACATTCAGATTCCGGGCATAGACCTATGCAGCACTTATCAAGCCATGCTGTGGCAGGCGTCCCACATATAAAGTAGAGGAAGATGGGCACGGAAGTTAGCCCAGGGCTAATCTTCCTCAGCAAAAAGAGGAGGATTGGCAACACATGTTAGCTCAGGGCTACTCTTCCTCACCAAAAAAAAAAGTCACATCTTGTATAATTCTCTTTTGCTCAATATGCTTTACATTGACCACCAACTAAACCATCATCTTCTTGAGTAAGGACCATGACTTAATCTTCAGATTCTATGGTTCTTGGCACTGTGCAGAGAGAGCACGTAGTAGGTACTCAATGAATATGTATGATTGACAGCTTCCTCTCACTCAGGAATAGACATGACTAACACAGCTGTAAGCCCCTGGAGTCACGGAATCATTTTCACGTACATTTAAGATCTCATTTGTGACACCAACTGGACTACAAATGGCTGGAGACGTATCCATGTTTGCTCTCAATCCATTTCACCTCCTGAGTGAGCACTGTTGACTTAGAGGTTAATTATTCCCCATTGCATTTCTTCAGGGAGAGCATTCTCCCTTGAGATTGCTGGTCGTTATTATTCTATGTTGTGTTGCTCTCTTGCCATAAAGGATTGTTTTTTAAAAAAGGAGACAGAGGATTTCACAGCCGGATTTAGGCCTGGGTGCCTCCAGAAACTTGGAGAATAAAGCCACAGGGGACAGCAGCGTGGCACGTTAGAAATCCCCTCTGCCTCCCCACGGGACTTCAGAGAAGTAGAAAGGTGTGTGAGACCTCGATCCAGGAAAGCCCCTGAGCCCTCCTTCTCGTGTAGAAGTAGAGGCAGCTCAGCTACTAGGTCAAACATTCAACAGATACATGGAGGGGGAGAGTTTCAGCCTTCTGGAGAAACCAGTGTCAAATTGCGGGTGGAGAGGGGGATGCTCAATGCTTTGACCTTCTAGAACCGAAGGCAGCTATGCTGCTCTCCACAAACAGAGATGCCTCGACTGGCCCATGGAAGAATGCTTGCCCAGCATCCCCCACATCCCCTAAAAATATTCATAAGCACTTGACACTAAAATAGTGCTGGCTAGGTGCCAGGCACTATTCTAAGGTTTTCCACTTATTAACTTATTTAATCTTTGCAATGACCCTATGAAGTAGTGCCTACTATCCCCATTTTACAGATGAGGAAACTGAGGCACAGAGAAGCTAAGTAGCTTGTCTGAGGTCATGCAGCTTATAACAGGCGAAGCTGGGACTCAAACCCAGGCAGTCGAGCAACAGAGCCCTCGTTCCCCCACTCCACGAGCTGCCTCCCTGCACAGGCACATCCCATCCTTAGACACCAGCTCCAATTTCTCTGCTCCATTGCACTGGGCTCCTCTGAGCTCACAGAATCGAAGGCCTGGATGGACCAGGCAGCCTCAAGTCCAGTTCTCTTGTTTTGAAGCTGGAAACAGATTCCCAGGGGGAAGGGGTATGATCTGCAATTTCCAAGGTTATGCAACCACCCAATGAAAGATCAACACCAACTCAAGCCCCCAGAATCCTAATATAGTGCTCTTCTCACCGTCTTCCTGAGACTCCCTGCCAAAAGGCACAATTAACATTTTAACACCCAAGAAACCACTGGAGAAACGTGGTCCTTTTCCCAACAACAGGAAAGAACTCCGAGAAAGCAGAGAACCAGGCATCCAACTTCTCGTGTGACTCTAACATAATTGTAAGCACATATCAAGCACCAGTTCGCAGGCTCCATCACGCTGACTGTTTACGCCAAGCCATTCACCCTCACCTGGGTTTCTTTGTAACCAAATGCACATCATGCTGCAGCCCACACCACGTTTCCCCTCTGTATAAAACATGAACCCTTTCGAAGACAGTCACAAGCAAAGGCTAGTGAGGAACCACCACAGGAGAGCCAAGGGCAGGAGAGGCTGCTCGGGGAGGACGCTGTCGTGAGCATCTCGTTAATCCATCAGTGCCTGGAGAAGCATGGCTTAACCACCACTCTTAGCAGCAGAGAGAGGCAAGCTGATGGAAAGACAACTAGTCTAGGATTGGCACGTGCCCTCAAAAGATGACCACAGTCACCACGTCATCAGATGCCTCCTGACGCGCCCTCCCTCATCCTCCGGGAGCCACAGAGAAGAGATGACGAGAGACAGACAGGTGCCCTCATTACCCTGCCCAAGTGGCACATTCAGTCTCGTGGCATGTCCTTAAAACTTTGAAGTGAATATGCCAGGCAATCGCATCACCGCCTAGTTGAGTCTTGTATTCAAATTACATCGAGGGAGCAATGGGGCAGACAGACACGCACGCGGGCCTCCAGCACAGGGGACCCTGGGTATCACCCCACTTCCCACACGACACACTTCCTACCTGCTTCCATGAGTTGGCACTGCTGACCGAAGACGTGGGAGAAGGTGACCCGGCCTGTGGCCGAACTGGATGTCGCCAGCGTGGATTCCATGGCTCTTCTGCGGTCTTTGGTGTTGGTCATGTAGCAGCGTCCAGACCCTTGAGAGTGTCCAAGTGACGGATGACGTCGCTGGCCCAGGCACTGTAGGTCTGAGGCTACTTGTCACTTCCAAGAAGATGGCCCCCTCCCCAAAGTTTTGAATGTTTCTTCCTCTTACCACCCACTCCTTGCAGTTTTTCTCAAACACCAATCAAGTGAAAAATGAAACCCTATAGGGTTGGGCAGATCTTGCACAGCTTCAGGAGTTAGATGCAAAGAAATTCTAAGTTTTATCCAACAGGAGTCGTTTCCCCTTGTCCAGGAGGGGTGACTGGGACTTGGTCACCACTCTGCCCTCAGAAGGGGCACGGTCCACGGAGGGAGCGCGGGCCCCAGCCGCGTCCCAGCGCCAGCCGCAGGAGAAGCGCTGCCGGCTCCACGGCGTCTCCTTCCAGGGAAGAGGGCAGCGAGCAGGGCTGCCCCGGGCTCCCGGGGGAGCTGGCCTCGCAGGCCCGCGGCTCCGGCAGCTCCAGCCCCGCTCTCTGTCTTCCCGGAGCCGGAGCTCTCCTGTCCCGGGTCCGTGCGCCCCTGGGCGGCCAGACGCAGACGGGGAGAGCGGGCGGACGCAGCGCGGGCACTCGGCAGCTCGGGACCGAGGTGTCCCTGGCTCATCCTTCACTCCAGATGCCTCTCTCTCTCTGCGTCCCCCTCCTCGCAGGGCTGTGGGGAGGGGAATGAGACGAGGTTAAAGAGCCCCTGCTCCCACCTACTGCAGGGGGCCCCCCAGCACGCACCGCCACCCCTTTTTCATGATGCAAAAGGGCCGTTACTTGGAGATATTCTGGATGCAGAGGGAAGTGCTAACTCAGCCCAGCAGGCTCCCGGCTGCTGTAACCTCTTCGTGCCCGCAGCCCAGGAAGTGCCAGACACAGGAGAGCAGCGTGCCAGCAATAAAATGCGAAGATCAAGAAGAGATGAGATGGAAAATGCCACACATCCCCCAAGGCACTGGGGTGACACAGAGATGTTCTGCATTCTTCATCTTTGCCAAACCAGACCTATTCTGTGCATAGAACAACCTGTCCCCTGCTCCTACCCCAAAGGGGCAGTTTCTCTGGAAAAAGGGGAGGGGAGGGAGAAATACCTTCACGTGATTACAACAGCTGTTTTAATGGATGCTGCATCTCTATTTTGCTGCTCCATCTGCTGATCACAAAGGTGCTAACTTTAGAGAGACGCTGCATCATCACCAGCCAGCACTCTGGATACTTTCCTCCCAGATCTGGCTGCAACATTGTCAGGACGCTGGCAGCACCACATCCACCAGGAGAGAGAGAATGGGATACAGCACAGCAGCAGCAATCAAAGCACCCACGTCTGTTCCCCCAGGAGGACATCGGTTGAAAAGCCATTTGCCTATTCTGTACTTAAGATACAGAAGGTAAAGTTCCAACTGATTTGTAGGCCAGAAAGGCTCTCAACCAGAAGCCTTCTCCATCTGAGTTCTTTGCCAGCAAGACATACACTCAGTGATGTTTGGAGGGTTACCTGAGATGGTTAAGGCAAGGCAGAGGAAGTCTGGAAATACTGCTAAGAGTTAAATGAAGTCTACTCCTGTTAATGGTTTAAGGTAGCTTGAACTATTGTGTATCCCTTTTCTTGCATGGAAGAGATTCTTCTCTAAGTCATGAAATTGTAGGACATCAGAGACCATTCCCTCTGACAACTGAGGTCTAAGATGAAGATCAGGGACTAAGGTTGGGAGAAGAGCAGATCTCTTGATAACTGGAGAAACTCCATGCAGGATGGGAAATGGATCAGCTTCCCAGGTCTGGGTGGCTGTGTAAGTTTTAATGCATCCTAGCAATGGACAGCTATGCTGCCACTAAAAAAATCCAAGGTGGGTTGTAGGGAAGAGAGGGATGAGTAGGAGGAGCACAGAGGATTTTTAGGGCAGTGAAAATTCTCCTTATGATACTATAATGGTAGATACACATATTATACATTTGTCAAACGCACAGAATGTACAACACCAAAAGTGAACCCTAATGTAAACTATGGACTTTGGGTGATAATGATGTGTCAATGTAGGTTCATCTGTCATAACAAATGTACCACTCTGATGGGGGATGTTGATAATGGGGGAGGCTGCGCATGTGTGGGGGAGGAGGTATATGGGAAATCTCTGTACCTTCCTCTTAATTTTGCTGTGAACCTAAAATTGCTCTAAAAAATTGTCTTTTTAAAAAAAAATCCAAGGTAAACCTTTATACAATAATTCAAACTGCAGATGTCTTTTGTTTGGAAAACCCTGGTTTTTTTCCTCGCTTCTCTGTACACCTAGTCCATTGCTTCTCACTGCTACATGGTGTTTCATATACTAAATCTACCACGTTTTACTCTGTCTGCTCCCTTAGCATCGTGTACCTGAGTTGCCTCCTGCGCCCTGCTGCTGTAAACAACACAGTAATGATGCCACCTAATGGTTAGTCACCAATATATCATTCAAGTCAGGACACCGAACGAAAGGAACCACTGTGAATAATTACACCAGGATAAGTGGCATAAACTAGGAGGGATGTGTCTGTGCAAGAATTTCCCTGGCTACATACCCAGGAGTGGAATTATTCAAAGATATATGCAAATTTGATTTCATTCATTACCGTTTTCCAGTAACTGTTGGCAAAAATTAGGAAGCTGGGCCATCTAATAGGTGTAAAGTTATAGCTCACTGTTTTGATTTGCCTTTCCTTGATTACTAGTAACTTGAGCACTCCTTAAAAAGCTTATTCACCATTGAGGTTTCCTCTTCAGGAAATTTCCTACTCATAGCCTTTGACCATTTTTCCAGTCATTTTTCTATTTTCTGACTTTCTCGTTGATTTGCACAGGTTCCTTGATTTTGCTAGATGTTTGTTTAGACTTTGCCAAAATAGCCTCACAATCAGTCATCTGACTGATAATTTTGCCCACAGAGTCTTTTCTTGACTAGAAATACTTCATTTTAATGTGATCACCTCCGTTGCTCTTTTGACTTACAGTCATTTTAAGGGTCTTGCTTAAAACATCCTTCCCTACTCATAGGCAGCAGAGTCAGCCTCGTTTATAGTTTCACCTTTCACACTTATCCTTATCTTTCTGGAGCTTATTTTTATATCTGGTATAAGGTGGGGTCCAGTTTTGTTTTTCTCAAGATGGTGAATCAGTTTTTCCAAAACCGTCTTTTCCCAACCCATCCTTTACCCACTATGGAACACTATCATTATCTCTCAAGTTTCCACATACCTGGATCTGTTCTTGAACTTGCTCCTGTCCTGTTGATTTAAGAAGTCTGGGTTTCAAGTTTTTCAAGACAAGTGAGCTTTGATGGGATTGAGGCTGTATGTCCCATGCTAGCAATCAGCTAGAACAGCAGATGCCCCCTTTATATGGGATACACGACTTCCTGTTGCACCAAACCTAGTCTGCATTCATTTACAATATAAGCCTATTCCTCATAGAGATGTGGTCAGGTATCAAAACCATCTCCAAAGATAAAGGTCAAAAGAAAATCATACCAGAGTAGACATTAACTGACTTATAGGACTCTTGCTACCTCTGTGCTGCTAAAGATCATTTATTAAATATCTGTTTGATTCCTGACGCTATGCTAGCCACAGGTAGATGGAACAGGGGCGGGACATGGAAAGTGGCGGAGGAGACAGTGGGAGAAACAGCACATAATCTCTGTGTACTCAATCAACACTAAGAATGATTAACCAAACAAGTGGGAACACACTGTGAATTATGGATCATGAAAGGTCTTGTCATTCCAATATAGGTGAGAGCTAGCGCCTTCAGGGAAACCTTTAAGGGAGGGAGTATTAGAGCAGGATCTAAGAACAGAAGTGGGATTTCCATCAGTAGAAGGAAAAGATTGGGTTGGGGGAGGGGATTTTGGCACAAGCAAGTCATTTGGGCAAGGCTAGTTTAAATGTCCTGTTATACTGAAAGGTTTTCAAGGCCACTTAGGGCTCTTTAGATTAGGAAGGATATACATTTGCTCTACTTCAAATCAATGGTCATATCTATAGTTTTAAGATCTCCCATGGTACCTTTTCAGTCCTATAGACTTTAAATTGACCTGCCCCAGAGGGCTCCCTTGACTTTGCTGAGACTCATACATCTCAGTTATGTTCTCCTCTTAACTCAGAGGAGTTAAGAGTCAATTCTCTGACCCATCAGGCTCAATCCATCAGCTGTTATCACCCACAGCTCCCAAAAGGTGCAGAGTACCACAGCCAGGAGCTATAGACAGGTAGAGGCAAAGTGAAGAAGAATTTAGGAAAACATGACACTGAGCTCAGAGCAAATTGTTTTATGACACTTCATATCTCATAGCAAACGACCACTGAGTAGAGGCTGCTATGTGCCGTGAACCATCTATGAGCTCCACAGACATTCTCATTTAATAACAGAGAATAATATGCTCCCTTCCCAGATGAGAAAACCTGGGCTTAGGAAAATTCCAGTACTTTGCCCAAGATTACACAGCCAGAAAATTATACAGCCATTAATAGGTAATCTACAAGATGAATGGTCTGCTGGTTCTCTGCTTTGCGACTAGCTACTACCTATTTCATTGAAAAGTTGTGCTGTTGACTTATATTCCACAAAGTCTTCTATATTGACTCAAGGTTCCCAGCAAGTCACAATAAATGTCTTTATTTTTACAAAGTTTTTAAACAGTTTTACTGGGATATAATTCAAATGCCATACAATTCACCCATTTACCGTGTACAATTCAATGGCTTTTAGTGTATGCATAAATATGTACAAGCATCAGCATAATCAATGTTAGAATATTTTCATCACCCCAAAAAGAAACTCATACACTTTAGCTATCATCCTCTACACACCTATCTCCCCTTAACCTAAGCAACCACAAATCTTTCTGTGTCTATAAATGGCCTTATTTTGGACTTTCATGTGAGTCATAGAACACTTGTTATACAATCATGGCTTGACATAGCACAAGGGACTAAGTTATTCTACTAACCTTAAAGGTAGCAAAGACTAAAATAGTAATTGGCTCAAAAGGAGCTTAATTAAATTTCTAAATAAACTCATTTAGAAAGGTAACCCTATCTTCTGCTGGAGAAGTCTCTGATCAGTGAATTCAGGCCAGAAAGAGATAATATTGTACTCATATTCTGTCAAAACAGAACCTGTAGAAGTAAACGTAATATTTCTCTGGAGGAATAGGTCTTAAATTAAATCTCATCAATCGTAGGTCTTAAATTATTTCTATAATTTCATAGGTACTTTCCAGCACTAAATCAAAAACAACCAGGTATCTGTTTTCCTTCCTTCCATTCTGAATAATTCCATTCAATCCAAAAAATGGGACAAGACAGATAAAAATCCATGCCCAAGGTGTGGGTGGTGGGGCCCAATGCTGAGTCAGAGCTCAAGGAAGATGAGGGGGCGTCTGTTAGGTGAGGAGGGAGGGCAGGAGGGTCAGAGCCCCAGGGAGGTGAGGAAGCCATCACATGGAGAAGCAGCTGTGACAGGAGATTGGTGATATACAAGGGGTATTGAGCAAATAAGTAAATATACTGAAGATAATGGGAGTCGGATTTCTCACTGGTAGAGAAGAGGGAAAAGCTAGAATGAAAATTACAGTGTCAAATAGGAATTATAAGTACTGGTGTGAATTCATGGTTTTCAATCTCTACCTATACAGTAAAGAAATAAATCTAGATTTAGATGTGTGTGTATGTGTAGTAAGTCAGTATATACATGCCATATTCCCTAATTTTGTCCACTGGGAGGGCCTGAGAGCAATGACACCCCAACAGCAATAAGATCTCATAGAAAACAAGGTCTAGGTTCTAAATACCATTCTTGCCTAAAAGGAACCAGAGCTGGTTGATTTCAGGACTGAGGCAAGGTAGACACAAGGAGAGCTTGACATCTTGTTCAGCTGAAAAGTAAGGAAGTGCTCAAAGGTGGATGGAGACGTTCTAAAAACACACAAAACCAGCTTAAAGGGGCTCCCACTGGCCCAATCAAGGATAATTTGAGCATAAGAAAGAAAAATAATGAATTTAATCCATTGAATCGAAATCTATGAGTCCAGATGGATGGATACATACATAAATAAATAAATGCATACATAGATAAGAGAGAAAGCTCTTCTTCATAGCAGAATGCCAACCAATAAATGTATTCAAAATGATGTAATTGGAAAACTGCCATCTGACTGCCACTCAAAGTTATGTCAGGCAAGAAACATCAACAAATGCTAAAACTAGTGGATGAAAGTTTGATAAGGAGTAGTAGACTTACAGTCTCAAACTGTGTACTTACAAAATATTTATTAGTTACAAAGAGAAAAAGAAGTGATATCGTCCTAATCAAGTGACCAAAATTAACATCATTAGTAATGGAATAAATCAAAATCACATACCATTGAATGGGGTGCAATAAGACAAACAGCATGACTTCTGCAATATTCCTAACAAAGGAATTACATGAATTACATGAATCTAATCATGAGGAAATCAGAGAAACCCAAACTGAGGAACATCCTACAAAATAACTGTCCCGTAATCTTCAAAAGGGGCAAGGTCATAAAAGTTAGCAAAATCTGAGGAGCTATTCCAGATGGAAAGCAACTAAAGAGGGAGTGACAAGCAAATGCAAACTGTGATCCTGAACTGTTCCAATACAACTTGAATGGAGTCTGTGGATTATATGGTAATGATGGATTGGTGTTAATTCCTCGAGCGTGATGGTTGTACTGTGGTTAAATAGGAGAATGCCCTTGATGTGTAGGACGTGCACCCTAAAATATTTGGGAGTGATGGAGCATCATGTCTGCAACATACTCTCAAATGGTGTGCCAGGAAAAACTTCTTTGTACTATTCTCGCACCTTTTCTGTAGGTTTGAGAAAAATAACCAGACATAACAAAGACAACATGACCAAAAAGCAAGAGAAAGACACAATTGAAAGAGAACCATGGGTAATCCAGACAACTCCAGTATCAGATACAGACTCTAACAAGTTTGCTTCATATGCTTAGGGAAATGGGACAGGTAAAGAATTTTGGCAGAGAAATGGAAACTATAAAAAGCTACCAAACTGAAAAAGTAAGTAACCAAATTGATATTAGACACAGGTAGAAAGAATTAGTGAACTGGAAAACCAGTTGGAAGAAAGTCAGAGTGAAGCATAGAGAACAAGACGGAAAAGAGAGAGGAAAGAAAGAGACAAGAGGATTCAGTTAAAACATCTAACATAGGTTTAACTGTCACTCCAGAGAGAAGTGAGGACCATGGAGCAGAAGCACTATGAGACAAGATAATTGATAATATTTTTAAAAACTAACCAGATGAAGATTGAAGAAGTTCAATGAATCCTAAGCGGGATAAATAAAAAGAAATCACACCCAGGCACACCACATATGCTGAAAACCAGGAACAGAGAATGTCTTAAAAGCAGCTGGAGGTGGGGGTGAGCAGAGAACAGATTACCTCCAGAGGCGCAATGGAGACCAACATCTGACTTCAACACTAACCAGGGAAACCGGAAGTTAATGAGATACTTTCAAAGTGCTGAAAGAAAATAATTGCCACATAGAATTTTACACCCACTGAAAATATCCTTCAAGAATGAAGGTGAAATGAAGACATCTTCAGATGAAAGAAATCTAGGAAAATTTATCATCAGCAGACCTAGTCCAAAAAATACTAAAGGGAGTTTCTTCAAGGAAAAGAAAAGTGAACCTAGATGTAGGCTCAGACCTGTAGGAAGGAACAAAGAGCAGTGAAAAGGCTAATTGTAGCTAAATCTAAATTAAATATAAATTAATATTAACATGTAATATTAATATACAATCACAAATTTATAATTATTAATGGTTACAATTAATTTATTATATATTAATATATCAATAATGCACTATCGGGTTTAAAGTACATATACAAACAAAATATAGAGCAAAAATAGCTTAGAAATTGAGAGAGGTAAATAGAATTAGAATGTTCTAAGATCCTTGCATTGTCCGGTAAAAAATAGGAGTATTAATTTATGTTAGATCTTGATAAGTCACGAATGCACGGTGTGATCTCTAGTGTAACCACCGAAATTATAGTAAAAGAGTATACAATCACCAAACTAATAGAGGGGGAACATGAATATAAAAATAATCGATCCAAAAGATGTCGGAAAGGAGAGAAAAAGGAACTGAAATGAAAGCTGGTGTGGCTCTGTTGCTGTCAATCAAAGTAGACATAAAGAAGGAAAAAAGCAGTTCTAGCAACCAAAAATATCCTTCATAATAACAAAACGATCAATTCAAGAAGCCTCAAAACATGAAGCAAAAAAATTGATGAACTATAAGGAAAAATAAATCCAGAATGAGTGAAAAATAGAAAAGCTAAACAAAAAGCAGAAAATACAGAAAATTGCACATAATTAACATATTGATCAATGGACGTATATAGATCATTGTGCCCCACAACTGCAGAATATACATCCTTTAAAAAAAGTACAGAATGTTAGAAAAATGTCCCTATGCTAGACTTTAATTCAAGTCTCAAAAAAATGTCAAACAAATAAAAAGAAAATTCCTTTATATGATAAACAATGTGTATTTTGGCCGGCCCCGTGGCTTGGCGGTTAAGTGCGCGCGCTCCGCTGCTGGCAGCCCGGGTTCGGATCCCGGGCGCGCACCGACGCACCGCTTGTCCGGCCATGCTGGGGCCGCGTCCCACATACAGCAACTGGAAGGATATGCAACTGTGACATACAACCATCCACTGGGGCTTTGGGGGGAAAATAAATAAATAAATAAAATCTTTTAAAAAAAAAAAAAAAAGAATGTGTATTTCAAAAGCCCGTAGAGCGGGGTGACTAGGTGGAGCACAGTGGATTTTCAGGGCAATGAAAATACTCTGCATGAAATTATAATGGTGGATACATATCCTTATAAAATTCTCCAAACCCATAGAATGTACAATACCAAGAGTATATTCTAACATAAACTATCAACTCTGGGTGGAAATGATGTGTCAGAGCAGGTTCATCAATTGCAATAAATGTTCCACTCTGGTGGGGGATGTTTATAACGGGGGAGGCTGTGCATGAGTAGGGGCAGGGGGTATATGGGAAGTCTCTGTACCTTCTGTTCAATTTTGCTGTGAACCTAAAACTGCTCCAAAACTGAGTCTATTAAAAAAAATCTAACCAGGCTCCTCCCAGCCAGGAGAGAGACAGAAATAGCCAACTAAACAAAGAGGCCACATTTTCAACTCAAAAGAGAAAAAAGAAAGCCCATAGAAAACATCATTCATAATGATGAAATATTGAAAGCTTCCCCCTAAGATCAGGATTGAGATACAAATGACCACTATCATCACTTCTACTCAACTTTATACTGGAAAAGAAAAAAATAAAAGAAAAAAATGAGATTTGAGGTTTGAAATAGAAAAATAAAATTGTCCCTATTTGCACATGATATGGCTGTTGCAGAAAATCCAAAAAGAAAAGTCTACAAATTATTAGAATATTTTCAGCAGGGTTGATAGACATAAGGTATATATAAAAGAATAAATCATACTTCTACACATGAAACAGAAAATAAAATTTAATAAAGAAACCTAAACAAATGAAGAAATACACCACTAAGGCACGGATTCAATGATCCAATGTCATAAAAGTTTCAGTTCTCCTCAAATTGATCTAAAGATTTAATCTGATTAAAATTTGAACAGATTTTTCTGTGAAAATTGACAAAATGATTCTAAAATTTAATTGAAAAGGCAAAGGGCCAAAAGCTCTTGAAGAAAACCACCAAAAATGAGAGGACTTGCTCTACCAGATTATCCAGACAGATTATTAAGCTTAAGTAATTAAGAAAGTAGGATACTGGCCCAAGGGTACACAAATAGATGATAGATAAGAAGAAAGGGTCCAGAAGGAAACTCACCATGCATACGACAAAGGCATCACTGCTGAGCAATGGAGATGTTCAGTGATGCTCAATCAAATGGAAATCCATACAGGGGAAAAAATGAAACTTGATCCCAACCTCACCCCATACACAAAGTCAATTATAGATGGATTATAAATTTCAATGTGAAATTAAAACAAAACTTCTTGACGATAATAGGGACTATCTTTATGACCTTGGGGTGTGCAGTGACATCTTAAACGGCACACAAAAAGCACTAGCCATAAAGGAAAAGATTGATAATTAGAAATCAAAGTCAAGAACCTCCCCCATTCTGTGGCTTGTCTTTTCACTTTTGTAATAGTACCTCTTGATGAAAGAAATTTGTATCACCTATAGCCTAGAAAAGATTCCTACTCTCATAGAAAGAATGCCCTCAAATCAATAAGACAAAGAACTCAATTAAAACACAGACAAGAGACTTAGACAAGCGCTTCATAAAAGTGGGTATTTGAAAAGGGAAAAGCAAATTAAAACCACAATGAAATACTAACACATATCCACCATAATAACCAAAACTTAAGACTGACGATTCCAAGTGTTGGCAAAGGTGTAGAGCAACAGGAATCTCATACAATATTGGTGGAAGTAAGTAGTTTTGCAAATGCTTTGGAAAACTGTCTGGTATTATATTAAAGTTGACCATCCACCTACTCTCTGAGCTAGCAATTCTACTCCTAGGCATATACCTATCAGAATGCACGCACATGTACACCAGCATATTACCAGAAGGTTCACAGAAGTATCCATTACTCTTTATAGCCCCAAACGGCAAACCACCCAAATTTCCATCAACAGCAGAATAAGATAAATGAGTATATTCGTACAGTGGAATATACACAGGAATGAAAGTGGACATACGACATGTAACATGCATGATTCTCAAGGTTGAAAGGGAAAGCCAGACATAAAATACAGGGATGTCTTATTTAGTTTTATCTTGTGGAACTTCACATAATCATTGGTATAAGGGGTCAGGATAGTGTTCATCTTTAGGGAGGAGGGAGCAGGGGTGATTGGGAGGACTCCAGTGGGACACCTGGGGGCTTGCAATGTTCTCCCAACACAGGAGCCCATCGTAGATTCTGTGCTCTTTTTGTTGTTGTTATCATTAGACTTCAATAAAAGTCGCTTCTGAAAGTCTGGGTGGATACACCCCAAACTTAACAACTCTCACCCTAGAGTGCAGGACAACTGAGGGAACTTTCATTTTTACTTCAAGTTGTCTCTAACAAAGTTGTAATGTTTAAATTAATTGAACATTGACTTGGGGCGATATATTAGCTTCCTCAAGAAGGCTTTCTATTCCCCAATCACTGCTACTGGGAAAAGCTTAACATCTGAGAAGTGAGCTATTAAATGAAATGAATACTACTCTATCTTTGTGATGTCTCTGTTTCCCCTTGTCCTACTCAAGCTTTTCCCTGAGTACAACAAAAACGCCATATCTCTTCCTGGGAAGTCTTTTTGCCTGGTTCTTAGAACAGTACCTGGCATGCAAAGGCCCCCAAACACTAATGGACAAATTGGAGATTTAGTGGATTTTTTTTTTTTTTTTTTTGGCTAGGGAGGATTTCTCAAAGGAGCTGGTGGGGAACCCATCATAAAATTTGGGTTTAGTTTTCTCAGTTCTGTGTCAGTATAGTGATCATGTCATTTATTGCCCAAACTGGGGCACTTGAAGGTGAAAGGGGATGCTATTCGCAATTATATTGGCACATCAGGCATAAACCAGGACCATTCTAGGCAAATTGGGAGGTGAGGTTACAGGCTAGCTCTGTACCGAGAGCTCACCGGCCGGAAAAATCTCAGAACGTAAAGCAAGGCCCCTCCGGGATTACAGCTGTGCTGTCAACCTTGTGATTAAAACAGGATAATTGTGTTCTCTTACTTTCTACCAACAGCTAACGCTTTTAGCTCTGAAATAGAAACCTGTGCTAAATGCATCTTTTATGAGACACACGGCCTTTTGTACTTTTCCTGCCTTGTTTGCCGGGTGCCAAATACCATTTCTGGGAGGAAGACTGCCTGGGGCACGCTTTGCCAACGTCACACAGGCGTGCGAGACCTAACCTTTGTTCTAGTCGCCTCTCTCAGGCTCTTCCAAGTCAATATGTCTGGACTGTTCAAGGCCAAGAGACCCAAGGGCTTGCTGTAGGAGTTTAATAAACATTTATTAAGGGAGTCACAGGGCACAGTGGTCTTTCCGGTCCCTCCTACTTGCTATGTCCCCTCCAAACATCCAGCTTCCTCACCTGCTGCTCTCTGTGCCTGAAATGCTCCTACCCCCTCTTCACTGAGTTAACGCCTTCTGGCCCTCAGCTCTCAGCTCTGACATCACTGCTTCATGGAAGACATCTCTGATTGCCCCGAGTAGGTCAGGTATCTCTGTTACACAGTCCTCAGACCCGTGAGGACTCAGATCTTGATCTGAGATTCGATAACCTTTGTTTTCTCCAGGGCCAGAACTAGGGTGTGGCACTCACCTCAGGCACAAAAGTTAAGGAGGCACCGAAAAAACTTGGTAGTCAAGACAAATAATATATCTTAATGCAATAATATTTAAAAATCAAAATGAATGCAAAAAATTTCATGATGAATACAATATCAAAATTTAAAATAAAGGCAGGATCACAAGGCAGGGCTTGTTAAAGTACAGATTGCTGAATCCCATCCCCAAGTTTCTGATCCAGGAGGTCTGGAGTGGGGCCTGAGAAATGCATTTCTAACAGGATCCTAGGTGATGCTGATGCTGCTGATCTGGGGACCACACTTTGAGAACCTCTGCTTTAGGGTATATTACCCTCCCTCTCACCTCCACCCCACATTAAGGTATAGAAAAATAATTACTTCTCTGCCAGGAGCAGAAATGGGCAGAAAAGCACTCACTTCTAAACAGCCATCACACTACAAAATAGAGCAATGCAGTTGACGGTCTAACCCTGTGTGGAGGGCTGAATGATGGTCTCCCAAAGATCTCCACGTCCTAATCCCTAGAACCTGTGAACATCTTACCTTATGACCAAAAAGGACTTTGCATATGTGATTAAGTTAAGGATCTTGAGATGAGGAAACTATCTCCGATTATCCGGGTGAGCCCAGTGTAATTACAAGGATCTTGATAATAGACAGCAATATGATGACAGAAGCAGGATTGGAGTGATGTGCTTTGAAGATGGAGGAAGGGGCCACAAGCCAAGGACTATAGTGGCCACTAGAAGCTGAGAAAGGCAAGGAAATGGATTCTCCCCTCAGAGCCTCCAGAAGGAACACAGCCCTGCTGACACCTTGACTTTAGCCCAGTAGAACTGTTCAGGACTTCTGCCCTCCAGAACTGTAAGAGAATAAATACGTTGTTTTAAGTCGCTAAATTTGTGGTAATTTGTTACAGCAGCAGGAGGAAACTGATACACTCTCCATCTAAAAGAACCTGACTCAGGGGTAATATGCACATCTGCTTTAGGAGAATTCATTTGAGCCTGGCCTTTCATCTGTATTATCACTAATATTCCCAACAGCTCTGCAAGAAGGTTATTTTGGCTCCATTTTACAGATGGGAAAACTGAAGTGCAGTCCAGTCCCATACAACTAGCAGGTCAGGGACAGAGGTGAGGTTTAAAGCCAGGTTGATGGCCTCTAAACCTCTTGACATTTCCTGCACTTTGTGACACCAACATCTGAACACTTGGTACCAAGCGTAGAGTCAAGCCCTTCACACACGTGATCTTATTTCATGCTCACCACCAGCCTGGGTGGAACGATTTTTACTCCCATTTACACACGAAAAAATAGATTTGGAAAAACAGTGACTTGCTCGTATTTTCACAGCTAGCAGGGGAGGAGCTCAGATTAAAATCTAGGTTCTACACCAGAACTGGCAGTGCATTTAATTAATCATTGGCCATGCTGTCTTCTGTGGGAGGAGACGACGGGTGTTGGTTCTTCCCGGGAGGGACCGCCTGGTTTGCACTCATCTTGAGCTCTGACCAATCCTTGTGTGCACCAAGCTCTAAGGGCCCATGTTAATACGGCTGGACCTGACCCTACCCTTGAGATCTGTATCCTAAACAAGGCCAACAAGAATCAACATCCTGCGTCTAGCGTGGACCAGCATCCCGTCCACAACACTGCCCAAGGCGGGGCTCGAGTCCCCTCCTTCCTTCTAAGAATCTGATGAAAAACATGAGCCCTTTTTCAGAAAAACACGCATGGTTTTACACATATTCTTGGTGTTCACATGTTGTCCACCCACCATATCCCTTCCTCCCACCTGACACTGAAGTCGTCCTTCTCACCCAGTGCCACTGCTCTGTCCTCACCTGGCCCCATGCCTTGAGTCCCCTTAGCCCAGTGGGTAAACTGTGTTCACGCAGCATACATTTTAAGCACAAACCCGACATGGGCCCCCGAGTTCACAGCAAGGATCCTTCCTCGCCACACCACAGTGACACCAAGAACCATAATCACGGTATAAACAAAACACCCAGGGGACACAGTGAAAAGAGCCACGTTGACCGGCCATGAGGACAAGGAGGGTATGACAACCACGCACAGGGAGACTGGTATTCCCAGCAGACGCCAGTACGACTTCATTTCTTGTTGCTTCAAATACCCTGAGCCCCTTCCTACCTCAGGACCACCGTGTGTGCTGCTCCCCTGAGCTGGAAGGTTGGCGCAGGGCTCTCGTTCCTGGGCCTACACGTGAACATCTCCAAAAGCAAGAAAACGGGACAGTCCAGTTCCTACAGGACCCGACAATGAGAAGGGAAACCCACAACCCACATTGCCAGAGGTTACAGCCGGCCGCCCTATTGGGATGTCTTTCAGCAATTCAGGCAGACTACAGGTAACAGTCACCCAACTCACGAGGCTCGAACAATAAGAGGACTTATCATTACATAACTGGTCCCAAGGTAGGTGCTATGTGTTGAATTGTGCCCCCCGTCAAAAGTTCATATGTTGAAGTCCTAACCACCAGTGCCTCAGAATGTAACCTTATTTGGAGACAGGGTCTTTACAGAGGTCATCAAGTTTAAGGTGAGATCATTAGTCCAGTACGACTGGTGTCCAATAAAAAGGGGAAATTTGGACACAGACAGGCTCACAGGAAGAACACCCTGTAAACATGATGGCAGAGACTCGAGTGATGCTTGTACAGGCCAAGGGAAGCCCTGATTTACAGCAAACCACCAGAAACTGGGAGAGAGGCAACCGATTCCCCCTCACAGCCCTCAGAAAGAATCAACCCTGCCGACACCTTGATCTTGGATTTCTAGCCTCCAGAACCGTGAGACAATAAATTCCTGTTGTTTAAACCAATCATTTTGTGTGACACTGTTATGGCAGCCCTAACAAACTAACACACTAGGGTAGCTCCGGTGACGGTTGACTCCACAGCTCGACAACGTCATCTGGGACCCAGGTCTCTTCCTCCATTCTGTTCTGCCACCTTCAGTGAGTCAGCTTTGCTTCAGGATCACAAAATGGCTGCCACAGACAGGCCGGAGAAGGTCCAGGGGAAGAAGGACTGTTTCTCTCTCAGATATATTATTAAGAGAAAAGAAACCCTTTCTAGAAGCTCCCTCGAGAACTTTCCCTCACACCTCACTGGCCACATAGCATCCCATGGCTAAGATCACCAGCAACAGGAATGGTGTTCCCTCACTCAAGATTTGTCTGTGGAGCTGGGTAGAAGGTCATCCTTCCCTAAAGAAAGTGAGTAGAAGGTGGACACAGGGCTGACTTATCCATTAAGCAGAGTAAACGCAGAGCCTAGAGCCAATAATACTTTTCGGGGCCCACAAAAATGTTTTACTTTTCACAATAAGTGAGATGTATACTTCAACTGTCATTTATGTAATTGTCAAATATTTTTTGTAGAGGAAAGCTGCCCTCTGAAGGCAAAGTGCCTCGGACCCATGAAAGACACAGCGCAGCCCTGGGTGGACACCTCTGCCAGCACAGGAGAGGGGGTAAAAGGCTTTGGTGTGGGCAACCAGTTGAGTTTGCTACAACCCAGCACGTGGAAGAAAGACCATGACCATCAGTGAGAGCAGCTCATTATGGCCTGGGCTTTTCAAGTAGGAATGGGGTCGGCGAGATTGTATAGCTGGAAAAAAGTCCTCTCCCATCACCCAAAAATTAGGTGGAGGGGGTCAACAATCTCCCCCACCCTTTTGCTTTGCTAGTTTCTCATTATTATGGACTGAATTGTAGCACCCCCCCAAACTCACATGTTGAAGCCCTAACCCCCCAAGTGACTATATTTGGAGACAGGACCTTCAAAGAAGTAATCAAGATTAAACAAGGTCATAGGGTGGGGCCCTGATCTGAGAGGACCAGTGTCCTTATAAGAAGAGGAGGAGACACAGGGGAGTATACACACAGAGGAAGGGCCATGTGAGGCCACAGTGAGAAGGTGGCCGTCTGCAAGACAGGAAGAGAGGTCTCTCCAGAAACCAACCCTGCTGGCACCTTGATCTTGGACTTCTGGCCTCTAGAACTGTGAGAAGATAAACTTCTGTTGTTTAAGCCACTCTGTCTGTGGTCTTCTGTTACGGCAGCCGGAGCAGACTGATACAGTCACCCAGTCAGGCCTCTCATTTTACAGGGGCGCCTCTGTCAGAGAGAGCCAGGACCTTGTCTGGTTCTAGCAGAACTCGGCCTAGAGTCCCACCCAGGCTGGGGCCTGCCTGCCCCCCAACACAGCTGAAGGACACAGTCACTGGGCGCCCTTTAGCTCATCACCTGCAGGTGTGAACTGGGCTTTGCCCACACTGGAGCTGCTCTTGTTTCTATCTCTGGGCTTGCTCCCTCTGAACTTGGACCGTCATGGAGTGGCTACGTGTTCCCTGAATGCGAAGGAGGCCCAAACTCCTCCCCGCAGCTCCCACGGTCATTAGCATGGAAGAAGCCACCTCATAATGTGGGGAGGAGGAACCAAACTCATCAGCTTAATCAGAGAAATACAGTTTGCAGACTAAGTGCTAATTCATCAAAGCACAGCCAACAGAGACATTTGCTTGGCTTTCGTTAGCCCAACGAACACAATACAGAAGCAATTGAGCATTAGAGGCAAAGAACAATAATTCCTTCCAAGGAGCCCCTGGGTGACCGCGGATTTTTCACATGAATAAAGAGGAGCTGATTAATCAAAGAAGGTGAATAAAAGCTCCTTGCTATCTGCCAAGACACGAACAGGATCTGAACTGGATAGTGCCTTTTGCCCCTTCCAAGTGTGAGCCCCCTCTCCCATCAGGATGAAATGCGACAAGAGCAGATTTTTAACGAGGCAGCTGCTCGGCCCTCTGGGCTGCATTCCTTTTCCTAAATAATCGATACGCGGGGATCACAGCTGCTATAAACGTCAAGCCACAATTTGTGACTAAGGCCAGTGCAAATCGGTTCAGGCAGCTCGTGACCGGAGGCCTCCCCCACTGAAGCCAGGCGGAATAATAAAAACACTCAAGGCCACGCTGGCATTTTTCTTCATAGCAGCTCTCAGTGCAGGAGGGCTCCAGATTTTATTTCATCATGCAGACTCCCTGGGAAGGAGGGAATCGTGGCCTGAGGTTTTCCACGATGCTCAGTTGACCTTGGGAAGCTCAAGGACTCGAGGGGGACAGGGAGAGCATGGACCCTGATCTTTAAAAGCACAAGTCCTTGGGCAAAATGACCTGTCCCTCCTAGAAACCAGCAGGGAAGAGCCGTTATTCCATAGATGAGGTAATTGCCCCTGCCTCAGGGCCTTTGCCCCTGCAATTCCCTTAGCTTGTGATGTCTTCTTCCTTCTGGCCTATGGTTACCTTCAGTTGTCCTCCCAGTTTCAGCTTAGTTGTTTCTTCCTCCAGGAGATCTTCCCTGACCCCCAGGGCTGGGTTGGCCATCTTCCTCCATGCTCCCATAATGTATAGCACATAGGGACCCTGGCTTCCATTTGCCCAACAGCAAATCCCTTCTCCTAGTACCAGAAACTCAAGGTCCTTTGGGAGGTCCCCTCCACCACGGCACACAGCCTTGGTGGGCTGTCAATCTGCAGTCCTGTCCACTTCTAGCCAAAGGAGTGGACAGAGGACCAAAGTCAAGTCAAATTCTCATGCCGAGGATTGATGCTGAAAATGATGAGCAGTGATTTGTCCCAAAGGCATCAACTGTCTATGTTTCCCGCTCCTCAGACCCCCACAGCCGCTGTCCACTCCTGTCCCTTCTGAGTCCAGCCGTTCAGCTTCCCCTCCAGTCCTGTGCTCCATCCCACAGCCTCCCGGTGCACTGTCTCTGGCTGAGCTTAGCCAAAGTCGGCTTCCGTTGCTTACAATCAAAAACCCTGAGGTCCTCTACCATCCCACCCGTCACTCTATAGTGAACGCCTAAGAACAGTGGCTGTCACTCATCTTCACACCCTCAGCTCCTATCACAAGGCCTGGTACACGGAAACTGCTCACTGGTTTACTGAGTGGGAACTCCTCATGCTAATCACTGAGTAACGCTGCTTTGATGGGCTGTGTCAAGAGTTGTCAATTTGGCAGGCAACACGTCCTGATGGGGCTACTCAGGGATGTAAGCACCAGGAGACAAACGTGATAGAGCATAAACACGTCAGGCTTCCAGGCACACAGATCTGAATTTGGATGCCCACCTGAGCGCGTGTTAGGTATAACTCCTTGTATCCACAGCATCGTACCTGGCACCTGGGAAGGTGCTCAAGAAGTAAATGGGTCTGAGCATGTGTCAGCTGATGTCAGGGTCTTGTTGCAGTATCATTACAGGAAGATAATGTCATTTCCTTCTCCAGACTATTGAGGCTTAAATTAAACACCAAGTAAATCACGTAACACAGTCAGTGTTCCGTGTGTATCAAGTCACTTTCAAGTCAGAGGGTGTGTCCAACCTTCTGCTTTTTCCCCAAAGCATGACCATGGTGTGCTAGGAGAACCTTAGTTTAAACCCGCTGCCCCCAACCCCTCCATCTCCATTAACTAGTCTAGTGTCTGTAGGGGAGGAGAAACTTTTTCCCCCTACCCTCCAAGGTTCTCCAGCTGGGGCCCAGCAAATTACACTAACAAAAGACAGATTAACAAGAGAAAAACAAATATAAGCTTATTAACACGTGCAGTATACATACACACGGGAGAAACTCATTGATGAGTAACTCAAAGGGGTGGTTAGAACTTGGGGCTTATGTAGCATCTTAACAAAGGACAATAAATTTGTAGAAAAGTGACAAAAGGGGTTTATGCTTTTAGGGGTGGCAAACTATGGGAAGGTAAATATAGGCGGAAAATAATGGAAGATAAGGGTTGTTTTAGTAAAGTCTGTCATATAGATTCCTCTGGTGCTGTCTCTGGACCAAGAAGAGTCAAGAGTTGTCCCCAGTGATTAATTGTAGAGAGGAGAAGGCAGAGTGTTTTTCTGGTGTCTGCTTCTTCTCAATTGCCTTCAGCTCGAAATAATCTTTATGTCAAAGTGGCATATTTTGCGGTTGTATACCCTGAACCGCTTCATGTCATACAGAGAGGTGATGACCCAGGGGTCCAGGCATCCAGTTAGAGCTGTCCAGGACATGAACAGTACCCTGGGTCACCAGGACCCATTGGAGAGCAAGTACATTGTGACTGCAAAGAATGTTCCAGAACAATGCAGATAAGCATATAATTCAATTGATCCAGCTTTGTATCTAGTTGCCCTTTTGATCTGCTCTCTGAAAACTGTCCTATCTCCTCCCACCTCCCAGAAGAGCTTAGGAAGTCATTCTCATCTGGAGAACAAACTGTTCTTCATCTAGATCCAGAGCTGGCAAAGGTTTTCTGCAAAAGGCCAGATAATAAATATTTTAGGCTCTACAAGCCATACAGTCTCTGCCACAGCTACTCATCTCTGCCATTGTAGCACTAAAGCAGCCATAGACAATGGCTGTGTTCCAATAAAATTTTATTTATAGACACTGGAATTGGAATTTCATATAATTTTCAGGTGTCACAAATTATTATTATTCTTTTGATTTTTTTTTCAGCCATTTAAAAATGTAAAAACCATCCTTAGCTCAAGACCTGTGGGCTCTATTTGACCCACTGGCCACTGTTTGCTGGCCTCTATCTGGATGGTGGCTTCATCGCTCATCTGCAGCACCCGATGACCACCGTTAGCTGCTCACTCCCCTTCCCAGCTAAAGCACCCCCGGGAACCTGCAAACAGGAAGGAACCTCCAGAGACATCATAGAGAGGAATACTCTAGAATAGAGGCAGCCGGGTAGTAGTGGTTAAAAGCTGTGGAATTAGAGGCAGGAGATTATTCTATTACTTCTCCTTGCTATTTGTCTAGCCCTGGGCAATTCAGTTAACTTTTCTAAGCCTTGGCTTTCTCTTATGCAAAATGGGTATATCCTCCCTCCTGGGGCTGTAAGGGTTAGTTGTGAGGGTTACATGAAATAACCTACTTAAAGCACTTAACACAGTCTGACACCTAGCAAGAGCTTAATGGTGGCTGGTCACAACAGGGAAGGAACAGAACATCCCCATTTTTTCAAATGCCAATTAGCCTCAAGAATGTCCATATATTTACAGAATGCATGTACAGAACCATATACCTACAGAACGAATTTGCTGAGCCCTGATAAAGATGAATTGTGTTTGAGCTCCTGGATAAGAATGACTTCCTAAGCTATCCCAGGAGGTGGGAGGAGACGGGACTGTTTTCAGAGGACAGATCAGCAGGGCAGCTAGACTGTACTGGGCACAGTCCTGTCAACTTTCTACTTCGGCAGCGGAAACTCGGCCGTTTTTCCCTAATGCCCCTTTTCTATTCATCTTGCTAACTAGTGAGGCTTAGGTCTGCATTCAGACTAAGGGGCCTCTAAACTGCAAATAATCTCCTTTAATTTGCGCTTATTGAGAGTCTTGGTCTGCAACCTGCAACACAGCCCTCTCTGCCACACAGAGCAGATGGCCACTAGCCTTTAGGGATAAATTCATCTAAAAGTTTGGGACAATAAGGCTGGTTCATCCAGATTATCCTTGAAATGAAGGGATATTTCACTATCAAGAACTCCAACAGTCACCTAAGTTGGGGGAAATCCCACTTGTAGATATGTTGTGGACAGTTTTAGAATTACCCACGAAAAAGAAAGAAAGCAGAAGGGGAGTGTAGCAATGGAGTCCCCAGTCCCACCCTTCCAGGAAGGACTAGCTGCCCCCACCGCTGATGATGCTTCATGCTCTGCAGGATTGTCTGCACTGCAGAGAGGCCCAAGGTCACGTCCTTCCAGGGCTGGCCATCTCCCATGACCAAGGACAGTGGAAATATGAAGGCCTGGCCATTCCGGCCCAAGATGGGACACTCTGATGGGCCATTTCAGCTTCCAAATGTAGGGGGTGAAATAGTCTTTTTCCCTCTACTCGTCTTAGGTTCATTGGCTGGGGCTCTGCAAATTTATTGACAGAAGATAGATTAACAAGAGAAAAACAAACAGAAGTTTACTGACATGTGTATCATGCATACGTGTGGCAGCACTCAGAGATAAGGAACTTAAAGGGGTGGTTAGAACTTGAGCTCATAAAGAGAACCCAGACAGCGACAGCAGAGCAGTCAGGAGCATCATCCCCAGAGTCAACCCCCCAGCCAGACCAGGCTGGGCCACTCAGTGTGAAACTCGGGCAACCTTTCCAGGCCTCAACCTCCTACCTAGAAAACAATCAATGCCTTTTAATAGGATATGCACAAAATAAACCTGCAGGATTTTTAGTACAGTGCCAGACCCCGAGAAGAGCAACAGCCAATCATGCCCGGATTCCAGAATAAGGTCCCTGGGGTCAGAACCCACGCCTCCTGGATCCACCCCAGAGAGAGGAGAAGTGTCCTAGACACACAAGGGTCCAAGTAGGAAAGAAGAACCTAAAACAGCTAGTGGGATTGAAATGCGCCATCCCAAAACGTGCTGCCTGGGTGTAAGGACAGTTTTGAGCCGAAGGCAACTGAGAAATAGCAGGCTGAAAAATAAAGGTCATTACCCTCCCCCATTTGCCTAAGTCAGGCATAAATTTCCCTTTGCAAAGGTGTCCCTCTCCCCACTCTCATATCAGGAAGGGCAGAAGAGAGGACTCCAGACTCTTCTCAGCCCAGAGATGGCATCAGAGGAATATGCGTAACAATTCTTATCTTCCATTAGTTTCCCCATCTATTTACCTTCCAACAACTGACCACCCCTAGAAGGCTGAAACCCTTTTCATTTGTCACTTCTCCACAGATGTATCACTCTTTGTTAAAATGATATATAAGCCTCCAGGTCTTACCACCTCTTTGGGTTTTTCATTTCATTTCCGTGGGACCCCCATATGCATAAGAAATAAACCCTTTGCGACTGTTAATTTGCCTTTTGTCAGTTTAATTTACAGGGCCCCATTCATGAACCCAAGAGGGTGGAGGAAAAAATTTTTTTTCCTTCCCAACAACCGCGTGGAAAAATATGCCGTGTGGGCCTGAAGCAATAAGGCACAGGTAGCTTGCTCACTCTTTTCTACAGTTTGAGGTCTGCTTCCAACCAGCCACAGGACGGTGTGAATAAAAAGGAAGAAGCAAGACATAGCACAGAAATGAAGTTAGGTTACACATCTATTTTCCCCAGTGCCTTGCATAAGGCCAGGAATATTGTGGGCACTCAAATACCTAAAGGATGAATAATTAACTGGGGAGAGGGGAGGGAGGTGATGGCCAAGATTAATTCCAATAATTGTGCCCCTGCTCTTTGCCAGCATTCTTCAAGGAGCCTAGGGTACAGCTGTGAACAAGATGGCCTACGCCCTCCTGGAGCTCCGAGTCTAATAGGGCGGACATAGATTACACAGAAAATCACAAAAGCATAATTGCAAGGGATAAGAGCCGTACAGGAAAATAAAGGGTACGATGAGATCAACAGGGTCAACAGACCAGATTTAGACTCTGGGGTCAGAGAAATGTTTAAGTCAAGAAAGCGACATTTAAGCAAACACCTAACTGATGAGTAAATTAGCCGGTAAAGGCATGGGGGCGGAGGGGCCAGTGAGAGGGATGAATGGCAGAGCACGTGCTAAGGAAGGGAAGCGGCAAGTGTGTCCTGGGCACTGAAAGGCCGTCACTGCAGCTGAGCAGAGCCAGAAGCAGAGTGGCATGAGATGACGCTGGGGCAGAGGCAGCAGCCAGGCGACACAGGGGCTCGTGGTCCATAAGGCTTCGGGGTTTTCTCTTATGCACATGGGAAGGGTTTAGGCCGAAGAGTGTCCTGATTTGAGCTTCAATGAGATACCCTGGCTGCAGAAGAGATGACGGGTCACGGCAGGGCAAAATAGGAGGAGCACGGAGACCCATCTGGCCGTTTTAGTCATTCAGAGGATGGTCGCTTAGGCTGCGGTGGTGGGGAAGGAGTCAGAAAGACGGATACACGTGCGACACATTTAGAAGCAGAATACAAAGGGGTGAAGAAAGAATATTCGAATGACTCCCACGCTTATCGAGCAGGCAAGCGAGAGGATGCAGGAGCAAGTTAGTGCGCATCGGAAGGAGCAGCTCATACGCTGGGTTGAACAGTATCCCCTCCAAAATTCCTGTCTACCTGGAAGCTGTGAACGTTACCTTATTTGCAAATAAGGTCTTTGCAGATGTGTTAAAGTGAAGATGAGGTCATACTGGAGTAGAGTGAGCCACATCCACACTAGGATGTGACCGTAATCCAATAGCTGGTACCGTTATAAGGGAAATTTGGACAGACACACACAGGGGACAACGCCACGTGAAGACGGAGGCAGAGACTAGAGTGCTGCGGCCACAAGCCAAGGAACACCAAGGATCGCTGACAACCACCAGAAGCTGGAAGAGACAAAGAGAGATCCTCTCTAGAGCCTCTGGAGGGACATGGCCCTGCTGACCCCTTGCTTTAGGACATCTAGCCTCCAGAACTGTGGGAGAATACATTTCTGTTGGTCTAAATCCCCCAGTGATGGTCATCTGTTATGCTAGCCTTGGGAAACAAATCCAGCCTCTGCTCTCTGGAGGGCAGGTGTCGGCGGAGCAGCTAAACATCCCCTGCCCAGTCTCTAGGCTGGCTGGGCCCTTGACTACCTCTTCAACACAGCAGACAGCCACTGCTGTTGTTTTTTGTGTAAGTAACCTAGGGCCCCTTCAAAAAGCCTCCTGTCTAGCCGTTCACACGGGTCACAATTGCCAGGCACTGAGGACCCTGTGATCAGATAAGACCCCCTAATCTCAGGGAACTCAGTCTAATGGGGCAGGAGTGGGGGAGCGACATTACAAACAACACAGGATGGCAAGGGAAGTGAGCGTGTGAAGCCAGGGGCGGGACACCTAAGCCACTCTGCAGGGCCACAGGAGGACCCCAGAGGAGACAACGGCAGAGAAACCTTTACAGAGGAAAACAGAAGAGGAGCTACCCAGGTGGAAGGGGGATCAACTCCCCTCTGTAGAATTCGACGTGGTCCTCATGCAGCACGAACAAAGGTTCAAAGATGAAAACCAGCATGATGGGCTGGGACAGGCAGGATGCATGGAGCCAAAGGGAACGGAGCGCTGGGCTAGGACCCGAGGGCCACCCACACCCTGCTGTCGGGCACATATGTTCTGCTGTGATGAGAAGCCATCGGAGAATCAACCAGGAACAGGACACGGTCAGGCTTGCATTCCGACAGCTACATGCGAGTACAACTGAGTTCTTTTTACTTAACGCTTTCTACGTTGACTTCCTTATTTCCTGATGCGTTCTGTGGGACCTCGAGTGAGTCCCAGACTCATTTTTCTTCTGCTTTGGGGTCAGTTTTAGAACGATAGTCCCAACGTAGCCACTTAGCACTTCCCCCAAAATAACCCTTAACAATCACTTAACACGTAATCACTTAGAGTGCAGAACACCAGTTGGAGGGAAGTGGGGGTCATTAAACTTGGCTCAACCTTCGTTGTGCTCATGTCCTCTCCCATTACTATAAGCAGCACAGTTTATAGGGCAATAAATAAAATAAGAACCAGCTTTAGCCACCATAGAAGTAGACACGGTCCTCAGTGCAGGATTAGAGGCCAAATAGCTCACTTAGAAGCCCTACAAAATCATTGTAGTTGAGTGTCTCTGGAGACAGAGCATTACATAAAAACAGGCAATTACATACAAACAAGCTCAATAATATCCAAACTCACTGAGGACCCAAGATGAGCCCATTGTTCAGGCAGTCCCCAGCTTAAAAATAGGTTAAACACTAAAAGATTGATTTTAATAGCTTTTTTGAGATACAATTCAATTGCCAAACAATTCACCCATTTAAGTATACAATTAAATGGTTTTTAATAGATTCAGAGTTATTTACCATCACCACTAGCTAAAAGGTCATTTTTAAGAACTTCAGAATTCGAGAAACAAGTCAATGACTCAACCTTTTTGGGTTTTGTGGACCCCTGTGAGCTCCCGAAAACCACGGACTCTCTCCTCCAAAAAGCAAACGTACATGCCCAAGAACATTTTACACACAGCTTCATCAAGTCCCCCAGAGCTGGATAAGTCTCTTTAACCAAATCATAGTAGTGGGCAAAGTGGTTTCGTGTTCATTTTCATGTGAAATTGCCTCCCCACGCCCACACTAATGAACTCCTTGATGAAAAATACTCAAGCTTTAATGTGCCAAATTGGAATGGATTGGCAAGACTGACTCATTCCACAGCCCCATATCCAAGTGCTGGCGCTTTGGCTCAGTAAAGACACTTCGGTGCAATCAACTCACTCTTTGGCCAAGAACATGAAAAATGCTCCTCTTGGCAGTCCTCGCCAAACTGCTATCAGCAAGAGATGCAGGTTATTTATTCCCGTAAACATTATCATCACGCTGATGCGATAAGAACAAATTAGAAACGAAGACTTCAAGATTCCCAAACTTCTAGAATGCACCAATTAACAGAGTTTATATGGGAGCAATGAGACATACTACAGTTAGGGATCTTTGAGTACAAGACACAAGTTCTGGCGAGTAAACAGAGAATTTATTGGAAAGAATTTTGAAATTTGCAGAACCCATATAAAAGTGCAGAAACCTGGAATGGAAATCAGCAGCATGGTGGGCTCCCCCCTTTTTGGCTGTCTAGAATCCAACTTCCTTTCTTATTCGGGGACAATTCCCAACATGTGTAGTGTTAGTTAGCTCATCTTTAGCTATGGAAGCCAAAAAGAGGGGTCTTTCTTCTTCTCCCCCAGCTCCTGGCAATCCCTGGGCAGGCATGTGACCCGGGCTTGGCAAACCCCACCCTCCCAACTGAGAGTTTGAATCTGGAGAGAGTAGTAGAGACAAAGGGACAAACAGGAATAATTCCAGAGCAGCTATGTGGGGGTAGTCCAATGACATAGCAGCATGCAGCTGCAAATTCGTTCTGGTGGACTGTTTCTACTAAAATATGACTTTTATGCTTCTTCTTTGTTGACCCCCCAGAACAGCCTTGGTCCATGCCCATCTTCCAAGTCTGGTCCTCCAGCCTTCCACCAATGTCTAGTTTCCATATCCTTCCAATAGATACCCTGCTTTTACTTAAGAAAGCCACAGTCAGTACCACAGCTTGCAACCAAAACTCCAAATGACACAAGAACATCTAAGACATCTCCAGGGACTCGGAAGCAAGAACTACGGGAGCCGTATCAAGGCACAAGTGTCTAGTCAGGGGACAACAGTTGAGATGCATGACTGCCAACTTTTTTTTTTGGTGTTTTATCACTCTCTCAGAATTCAAAGTCTCAGACAAGGGCATCCAGTGGGCAGAACTTGGGCCCCTTCCTGACTTCCAAGCTGTGCTCAGGATGGTGAGAGAAAGGACATGCCCCCATCAGCGACTAAACAGATGCAAACAACTGACTCAACTTGTCCGTGTCCTAACTAAACCACCCACACGGGGGAGAAGTTATCCCCTCAGAGCATCAAGACATTGATAGGAAAGGGAAAGGGCATTGAGCTGGCAAAAACTGCCAGGGTCCATCCCACGTCATGAAGGTTCACCCTTTGAAAGCCTATGAAGACTATTTTTCTCCTTATAGTCTCAAGCACAAATAGGTGCTCTATCCTCCAGGTACCTCTGGATTGAACATATTTTAAATAACTACAGCATGTAAAAACTTATTTCACACACAAACAGGACTCCACACATCTATTACACCCTATGCTAGAAACAGGTTCCCAGGGACCTGGCTGGAAAATGCAAAACCTAGAAGCAGCAGAATTCCCTAATCCACACTTGTCTCATCTTTTATTTCTCCCAGATCAGAGTCAATCATTTTCCTCCCTTCCCTCTTTTCCAACACAGAGTGATGCCTTCTCCATAGAGATTACATGTGACTTACTACCATGTACCAGGCACTGTGCAAAGCTGCCAATCCTAAATGCCTGTCACTTCTGCATCTTATTTTTCAAGGCATCTTCACTTATGTGCTTAGGCTGGAATTGTTGTAAGGATGAAATGTTTCCTTCTTTTAAAAGTAGTAGTTTAAGTATGACAGATTAAACATGCATTTATATCAGTTCCTTTCCAAAACTTCAATAGAATTATAATTTTTTTTAAAAGGTAGAAACCCACAGAGGCAAAGAAGAGACATGAAAAATGAAATGTCAACAAACTTTGGAAGCAAGAAGAGTGGTGCCCCAGGGATAACCACCTTAAGGCAGAGAAAGCTGAAAGTAGGGAGCCTGCAGCAGAGGTAGCAGGCAGGAGTGGAAGGTAGTCAACAGGAGGCTGCAACCCACACCATGGAAATCCAGAAAACCTCAGAACTGGAGGTACCAGCCATCTCTGAAGGTAGGGGTATGCAGTTGAGCTGAAAAACAGGAAGGTGCATCGAAAGTTCCTGAGAAACGCTTAGATTGCCCACATCCCTTCCTTAATGTGGCAGAAAATGGCAAGTACATTCCAGGGAGCAGTTGCAGCAGCAAGTCCTCAGACTCACGAATGCCAACCACAGCAAAACACAAGAGCAGGGGCTAAAATGACGGCAGGAAGATTACGAGAAAGTCTATGCATTGTGTTTCCCCACTCTGCCCCTGGAATGCTGGATCCAGTCTCTCATCGCCTGACACATCCTCTTCCCAGGATTCTCCTGAGAAAACTAATCATCCCAAAGGAAAAACCTACAGACAGTGACACTAGGACTCCTTGCTGAATGTCGAGGGCCTTACCCACACACCGTGTGAGAGGCCTGCGAGTAGACAAGCATCACCCGTGCACACAGAGCTTCCGGTCAGCTGTAGACCCTCACCCAAGTATGACAAGACATCTCGGAACCAGCTGACCTCTGAGGGAAGCTTCTAGTCCCCAACCAGAGTGGGGTCTGGAGCCAGAGGCCTGGGTTCAAATCCCAGCTCTGCCACTCCCCACCTGGGGGACTCAGACAATGGCTTCAGATCACTTCACAATACCTACCTTGTGGGTGGAGGATTAAGCAAGTAAATACTTGTAAAACTATTTAGAATGGTGCCTGGGCTATAAAAGAACTAAGTAATGTTTAAATAAAAGCTTAAGAAAGCAGCTCTGAAGAAACACTCAGTGCATGATGTATAAGATGACTGCAGAAAAAGTGAGTTAAGGAGAATTTTGTACCCATGAAATTATGGGATGCTAATACAAAAGAAGAGAAAAAATGTACAGCTCTTAAGAATTAAAAATGACTAAAGTTAAAAATAAATAGAAGGGCAGTGGTACTAAGAAAGTCTCACAAAAACATAGAACAAATCATGATCAAAATTTAAAAATAATGAAAATTAGAAAATCAATGCAGGAGCTAAACATCAAAACGATAAAAGTTATGGAAAGGGAAAAGAAATATTTTTATAATATTAAAAAATTAGGAAAGTTTCAAACTTCCAAGAGAGTACCCACCAAGTGTAACAAATGAAAAAAGGAGCCGTGCCTAGTCACACTGTGAGGTTTCTGGACATCAAGGATAAAGAAAAAAAATCCTAAAAACTTCTGAGGGAGAGAAAAACAGGTATAAAAATCAGAATAGCATCAAGCAACATGACACATGATCAAGCAACAGGTACATGAAAAGGTGCTCAACATCAGTAATCATCGGGGAAATCAAAATCACAAGAGGCTATCACCTCACACCTGTCAGAATGGCTATTATCAAAAAAGACAAGAGACAGATGCTGGTGAGGATGTGGAGAAAACGGAAGCCTCGTGTGCTATTGGTGAGAATGTAAATTGGTGAGATACTATGGAAAACAGTATGGAGGTTCCTCAAAAAATTGAAAATGGAACTACCATATGATCCAGCAACCCCACTTCTGGGTATACATCCAAAGGAAACGAAATCACTATCTTGAAGAGATATTCGCACCCCTATGTTCATTGCAGCATTATTTACAATGGCCAAGACATGGAAATAAACTAAGTGTCCATTGACGGATGAATGGATAAAGGAAATGTAGTATGTGTATATATATATACACATATATATATAATGGAATATATTATATATACCATGTAATATATTTAACCATAAAAAAGAAGGAAATTCTGCCATTTGTGACAACATGGATGGACCTTGAGGGCATTATGCTAAGTGAAATAAATCAGAGAAAGACAAATAACTTATGATCTCACTTATACATAGAATTTTTAAAAACTTAACTCATAGATACAGAGAACAGATTGGTGATTGCCAGAGGTGGTGGGTGGGGGTGGGCAAAGGGTACAAACTTAGAGTTCTAAGATAAGTTCAGGGGATGTAATGCACAGCGTGGTGAATATAGTTAACAATACTGTATCATACAGTTGAAAGTTGGTAAGAGAGTAGATCTGAAAAGTTCTCATGACAAGAAAAAAATTTGTTAACTATGTTATGGTGATGGATGTTAACTAAACAGATTGTGGTAATTATTTTGCAATTATATATATAAAATCTCATATGTATATAAAATCATGCTGTACATCTAAAACTAATACAATGTTACACGTCAATTATATCTCAAAAAAAACTGAAAAAATAAAACTCAACAAATGTAAAAGAATTGAAATCACACAGAGTGTATTCTCTGACTAAATGGACTCAAACTAGAAATTGGTAACAGAAGATATCAGGAGAATCTCCAAGGACTTGGAAACTAAGCAACACATTTCTAAATAACTCATAGGTCAAGGAGGAAGTCTCAAGAGAAATCTAAAATACATTAAACTAAGTGAAAATGAAAAGAGGACATATGAAAATTTCTGGGACACAGCTAATGCTGAGAGGGAAATTTATAGCACTAAGTTCAATACACTGGAAAAGAGGAAAATCTCAAATCAACAACCTAAGCTCCTACCTCAAGAACCTAGAAAAAGAAGAGAAAAATAAACCCAGAGCAAGCAGAAGGAAGGAAACACTAAAGCTCAGAAATCAATGAAATTGAAAAGAGAAAAACAACATGGAAAATCAATGAAACCAATAACTGGTTCTTTGAAAAGATCAATAAAATTGATCAGCTTCCGGCAAGCCTGACAAAGAAAAAATAGAAACAGTATCAGGAGTGAAACAGGAGATCAAAAGGATAATAAGGGATGACTATGAACAACTATATATACAAAAAATTGACAACTGATTCATTTCATCTAAAAATACAAATTACTGCGACTCACCCAATATGAAGTAGATAATCTGAATAACCTATAACTATCAAGGAAATTGAATTCATAATGCAAAAACCTCCCAAAAAAGAACTCTCCAGGCCCAGATGTTTTGCATGAGAATTCTACCTAACATTCAAAGAAGAATTAATACCAATTCTACACAAGAAAAGGAAATAAAAGGCACACAGATCAGAAGAAATAAAATTGTCCCTATTTGCAGATGACATAATTGTCTACACAGAAAATCCCAAGAAATCTACCAAAAACTCTTAGAACTGCTAAGTGAATTCATCAAAGTAGTAAGATACTAGATCTGCATGCCAAACCAATTGTATTTTCCTATATGTGCAAGGAACACATGAATAAAGTTAAAAATACAATACCACTTATAATCATTCAAAAAATGAAATATTTAGGTAAAATCTAACAAAGCATGTTGAGGGCTTATATGCTGAAAATTATACAACACAGATTTTAAAAATCAAAATCTAAATAAATGAAGAGATATATCATGTTCATAATTGGAAGATTCAACGTAGTAAAAATGTCAATTCTCCCCAAACTGATACATAGGTTTAACACAACTCCTATAAAAGTCTCAGCAAGATTTTTTGTAGATATAGACAAGATTATTCTAAAATTATGTGAAAAGGCAAAGGAACTATAATAGCTAAACCATTCTGAAAAAAAAAACAAAGCTGGAGGAATTAGTCTACCTGATTTCAAGACTTATCGTATAGCTACAATAATCAAGACTGTGATACTAGCATACAGTCAATTGCCAATTCCCATAGGAAGGCAGGAAAAAGATAATGCAGATATCAGTGGACCAGAATAGAGAATCCAAAAATGCACCCACTCACACAAATATGCCCAACTAATTTTTGACAATATTCAAAAGGAATTCAATGGAGGAAACATAGCCTTGTAACAAATGATACTGGGGTAAGTAGATATTCATGGGGCGGGGGGAGACCCTTGGCTAAGTCTCACACATTATACAAAAATTAACTCAAAATGGATCCCCAGCTTAAATGTACAATGTAAAACTATAAAACTTTTAGAAAAAAACATAGGAGAAACTCTGGGATCCAGGGCTAGGCAAAGAGTTGTTAGACTCAACACCAAAAGCATGATCATAAAAGGATAAATTGGTAAACTGGACTTCATCAAAATTAAAAACTTTTGCTTTGTGGACGTCAGCATCATGGCAGAGTGAGCTTCCCCTATTGAACTCTCCCCATCTAAGACACAACAGAAAGGAGATGCATGTACCAACAGAAGACATTCACACAACACAACAGACTTCTGAGGGACCCACGCAGCCGTATATCCAAGGGCAGAGGTGCTGGAATCCCCAGAGGAAGTGGAAGGAGGTAAGAGGAGCTCCCTCCCTTCCCCAAGGACTGCGACCCTGAGACTGAGACCACCTGGCTCTCAGGGTGGGAGGGGCGGCCTTCCATGGGAAAACCATCACTGTCCAAGATCCCTCACAGCCCATGGGGAACTCCCCTACAGAGGGAGCGGAACTGCTGTGGGGGTGCCTTGGACAAGCTAGCACTTCAGGAGAGCAGAGAATGACAAGGAAGCAAGAAAACTCTGGGATCGGGGAGGCGAAAGTAAGTGCCCCTTCCCCCAGGCACACCTCGCTCTTCAGCACAGCAGCCCTGCAGCCTCAGCTCAGCGGGGCTTCAGCTCAGCCCCAGCCCCAGCCCCAGCAGCAGCAGTGGCAGTGGCTCCCCAGTGCCCTGGCCCCAGCGGCTGCGGCTCCCCCACACCCCAGCCCCAGCGGCTGTGACATGCCCTGGCCCCAGCAGTGGCGGCTCCCCAGCGTCGCAGCTCCAGTGGCTCCAGCTGCCTGGTGCCCCAGACCCAGTGGCTCGGGCCTGACCACACCCAGGCCCCAGCTTCCCTGGCTCGACCGTGCCCCGGACCCAGCACATTTGGCTCGACCGCGCCCCAGCTCCAGCTGCTTCAACTCAACCATGCTCCAGCTCCAGCTCCTTCAACCCAGCTGCACTCCAGCCCTAGCTGCTCCCGCACTCCATCCCCAGCAGCCTCCACTCAGCCGCGCTCCAGCTTAGCCGTGCTTCAACTCAGTCATCGGCTGACCAGAGCACCTGCAGATGGAGGCAGGCTCAGAACACACAGTTCTTGACCCGCACCTAGTGGCAGCAGGAGGAAACTGCAACCAGATATTTTCAATATGAGGAAAAATAAGGCAACACCATCAGGCACTATGAAAAAATATATTAAATCTCCAGAACAGAATGAAAATGACAAGTACCCAGAAATCAACCCTGAAAGCACAGAAATGTATAACTTTAATGACAGAGGATTCAAAATAGCTATCATAAAAAAGCTCAATCAAATACAAGAAAATACAGATAGACCATTCAATGAAATCAGGAACTTCTTCACAAAAGAGATTGAAACTATAAAGAAAACCCAATCAGAAATCTTGGAGATGAAAAACACAATGGAGGAAATAAAGACAAATCTGGAAACTTTAAGGATCAGAGCTGACAATATGGAGGAAAGAATTAGCAACATTGAGGGTAGCAACGCAGAAATACTCCAGATGGAGGAGGAAAGAGAACTAAGACTAAAAAGAAATGAAGAAATGCTCTGAGAACTATCCAACTCAATTAGGAAATGCAATATAAGGATTATAGGTACTCCAGAGGGAGAAGAGAGGGAAAAAGGAGCAGAGAACTTGTTCAAAGAAATAATAGCTGAGAATTTCCCAAACCTGGGAAATGAGCTGGAAACACCAGTGAATAAAATCAACAGATCTCCTAAATATATCAACATGAAAAGACCCTCTCCAAGGCATATAGTAGTAAAGCTGGCAAAAGTCAACGATAAAGAAAAAATATTAAGGGCAGCTAGACAAAAATAATAATAATAATAACATACAAAGGAATTCCCATCAGGCTTTCAGCTGATTTCTCAACAGAAACTTTACAGGCTAAGAGAGAGTGGAATAATATATTCGAAATTCTGAAAGACAAAAACTTTCAGCCAAAAATACTCTACCCAGTGAAAATGTCCTTCAGATATGATGGAGAAATAGTAACTACCCCTGACAAACAAAAACTAAGGGAGTTCATTGCCACAAGTCCCCCACTACAAGAATTGCCCAAGAAGGCCCTCATGCCTGAGGAAAAAAAGAGAAAGGGGACACAAAGCTTTGAACAAGGAGAAAAATAGGTAGACAAAACCAGAAAAATTGCAGCTATCACAATAGATTTGCAAACACTTAATTATAAAACTAAATATCAAAGGAAGGAAAACACCAAAAATAAATATAACCTCATCACTTTAAACACAAACTCACAACACAAAATGGAATAAGTTGTGACAAGAATAACTTAGAGGGGGAAGAGGAAAGGGATCAAATTGACTTAGTCTAAGGAAGTAAGAGGCCATCAGAAAATGGACTACCATATCCATGAGATTTTTTATACAAACCTCATGGTAACCAATAATCAAATAATCTGAACAGAGTCACACACGATAAATAAAGAGAAAACTAAGAGAATCACCATACAGAACTACCAAATTGAATTGGTAGGCCAAAACATACAGGACGAGAAACAAAAGAAATGCAAAAAAAACAGGAAAATGAGTGATAAAATAGCAACATTAAGCCCTCATATATCAATAATTACTCTAAATGTAAATGGACTGAACTCTCCAATCAAAAGACACAGAATGGTGGGATGGATTGAAAAACAAGACCCAACAATATGGTGCCTCCAGGAAACACATCTCTGCTCTAAGACAAAAACAGGCTCAGAGTGAAAGGATGGAAGACAATAGTCCAAGCTAATGGTAAACAAAAGAAAGCAGGTGTTGCCATACTTATATCAGACAAAGCTGACTTCAAGATAAAACAGGTGATGAGAGACAAAGAGGTGCAATGTATAATGATAAAAGGAACACTCCAACAAGAAGACATGTCACTTATAAATATATACGCACACAACATAGGAGCACCAAAGTACATAAAGCAACTATTATCAAACCTAAAAGGAGATATTAACAACAACACAATAACAGTAGGGGATCTTAACACCCCACTTATATCAATAGATAGATCATCCAGACAGAAAGTCAATAAGGAAATAGTGGACTTAAACAAAAAACTTGACAAGATGGATGTAATAGATATATAGAGAGCACTCCATCCAACCACAGCAGATTACACATTCTTCTCAAGCACGCATGGAACATTATCAAGAATGGGAAACAAGAGATGTCTCTATAAATTTAGGAAGATTGAAATTATAACTAGCATCTTTTCCAACCATAATGCCATGAAGCTAGAAATCAACTATAAGAAAAAAAACCAGGAAAATGACAAAGATGTGGAGATTAAACATGCTACTGAATGACCAATGGATCATTGATGAAATTAAAGGAGAAATCAAAACATATCTGGAGACAAATGAAAATGAAAATACACCATACCAACTCATATGGGATGCAGCAAAGGCAGTCCTGAGAGGGAAACTCATAGCAATACAGGCCAACCTTAACAAACAAGAAAAAACCCAAATAATCAACCTCAAACTACACCTAACAAAATTATAAAAAGAAGAACAAATAAAGCCCAAAGTCAGCAGAAGGAGAGAAATAATAAAAATCAGAGCAGAAATAAATGAAATCAAAACCAATAAAAACAGTAGAAAGGATCAATGAAACAAAGAGCTGCTTCTTTGAGAAGATAAACAAAATTGGCAAACCCTTAGCCAGACTCACTAAGAAAAAAAGAGGGAAGGCTCAAATAAATAAAATTAGAAATGAAAAAGGAGAAATTACAATGGATACCACAGAAATACAAAGGATTATAAGAGAATACTATGAAAAACTATATGCCAACAAATTGGAAAATCTAGAAGAAACAGAGAAATTCTTAGACTCATACAACCTCCCAAAACTGAGTCAAGAAGAAATAGAGAATCTGACTAGACCAAGCACAAGTAAAGAGACTGAAACAGTAATCAAAAACCTCCCAAAAACTAAAAGTCCAGGACCAGATGGCATCTCTGGAGAATTTTACCATTCAAAGAAGATTTAATACCTATCCTTCTCAAACTATTCCATAAAATAGAGGAAGATGGAACACTTCCCACCACATTCTATAAAGCCAACATCACCCTGATACCAAAGCCAGACAAGGACAATACTAAGAAGGAAAATTACAGGCCAATATCCATGATGAATCTAGATGCAGAAATCCTTAACAAAATATTGACAAACCAAATACAGCAATACATTAAAAAGATCATACACCATGATCAAGTGGGACTTATACCAGTGATGCAGGGATGGTTCAACATCCCCAAATCAATCAATGTGATACACCACATTAACAAAATGAGGACTAAAAACCACATGATCATCTCAATAGATGCAGATAAAGCATTTGATGAGATCCAACATCGATTTATGATAAAAACTCTCAACAAAATGGGTATAGAAGGAAAGAATCTTAACATAATAAAGGCCATATATGACAAACACACAGCCAACATCACATGCAGTGGGGAAAAACTGAAAGCCATCCCTCTGAAAACAGGAACAAGACAAGGGACCCCACTCTCACCACTCTTATTCAACATAGCACTGGAGGTTCTGGCCAGAGCAATTAGGCAAGAAAAAAGAATACAAATAGGCAACAAAGAAGTGAAACTCTCACTGTTTGCAGACGACATGATCTTATATATAGAAAACCCTAAAGAATCCATTGGAAAACTATTAGAGATAATCAACAACTACAGCCAAGTGGCAGGGTACAAAATCATCTTACAGAAATCAGTTGCGTTTCTATAAGCCAACAACGAACTAACAGAAAGAGAACTCAAGAAGACAATCCCATTTACAATTGCAACAAGAAGAATAAAATATCTAGGAATAAATTTAACCAAGGAGGTGAAAGATCTATACAATGAAAACTATAAGATATTATTGAGTGAAATCATTGATGACATAAAGAAATGGAAAAATATTCCATGCACATGGATTGGAAGAATAAACATAGTTAAAATGTCCATACTACCTAAAGCACTCTACAATCAGAATCAATGCAATTCCAATCAGAATCCCAATGACATTCTTCACGGAAATAGAACAAAGAATACTAGCATTCATATGGGGCAACAAAAGACCCCGTATAGCTAAAGCAATCCTAAAAAAGAAGAACAAGGCTGGAGGCATCACAATCCCTGACTTCAAAACATACTACAAAGCAATAGTAATCAAAACAGCATGGTAACTGGTACAAAGACAGACACACAGATCAATGGAACAGAAGTGAAAGCTCAGAAATAAAACCTCTCATCTACAGGCAGCTAATCTTTGACAAATGAGCTAAGAACATACAATGGAGAAAGGAACGTCTGTTCAATAAATGGTGCTGGGAAAACTGGACAGCCACATGCCAAAGAATGAAAGTAGACCATCTTCTCCTGCCATACACGAAAATTAACTCAAAGTGGATCAAAGACCTGGAGGTGAGACCTGAAACTATAAAACTCATAGAAGAAAATATAGGTAGAACACTATTCGTCATTGGTCATAATGGGATCTTTTCAAATTCCCTGTCTACTCGGACAAGGGAAACAAAAGAAAAAATAAACAAGTGGGACTTCATCAGATTAAAGAGCTTCTATAAGGCAATGAAACCAGGATCAAAATGAAGAGGCACCACACCAGCTGGGAAAAAATACTTGCAAACCATATATTCGACAAGGGATTAATTTCCACAACACATAAAGAACTCATACAACTGAACAACAAAAAAAACAAACAACTCGATCAAAAAACGGGCAGAGGAAATGAACAGACACTTCTCTAAAGAAGATATACAGATGGCCAATAGGCACATGAAAAGATGCTCAACATCACTAATCACCAGGGAAATGCAAACCAAAACAACACTAAGATATCACCTTACACCTGTTAGAATGGCTACAATCACCAAGACAAAAAACAACAAATGCTGGAGAGGCTGCAGAGAAACAAGAAGCCTAATTCACTGCTGGTGGGAGTGCAAACTGATGCAGCCTCTATGGAAAACAGTATGGAGATTCCTCAAAAAATTAAAAATAGAAATACCTTATGATCCAGCTATCCCACTACTGGATATCTACCCAACGAACCTGAAATCAACAATCCAAAGAGGCTTATGCACCCCTATGTTCATTGCAGCATTATTCACCATAGCCAAGAAGTGGAAGCAACCCAAGTGTCCCTCGACTGATGATTGGGTAAAGAGGAAGTACAACGGAATACTACTCAGCCATAAAAAGAGACAAAATTGTCCCATTTGCAACAACATGGATAGACCTGGAGGGCATTATGTTAAGCAAAATAAGCCATAAAGAGAAAACAAACACTGCATGCTTTTACTCATAAGTGGAAGATAACCTAACACACGGACAGAGAGAACTGCTTGGTGGTTACCAGGGGCAAGCAGGGTGGGGTGTACATAACCAACCAAAGACTATCGTCTAGAATACATAAAGAACTCTCAAAACTCAACAGTAAAAAAACAACCAGTCCAATTAGAACATCGGCCAAAGACCTGAGCTGACATTTCACTGAAGAAGATATCCAGATGGCCAATAAGCACATGAAAAGATTTGCATTATTAGCCATTAGGGAAATGCAAATTAAAACCACAATGACTAAAAAATAGTGACAACAGCAAATGCTGTCAAGGACATGGAGAAAGTGGATCACTCAGACATTGCAGGTGAGAACATAAAACAGTATAGCTGCTTTGGAAAACAGGTTAGCAATTTCTTAAAGAAAAAAAATAAGTAGGCATACAGCTCCACAATTGTGCTCCCAAGGATGTATCCCAGAGAAACGAATACTACGTTCACACAAAAACCTGTACACCGGAGTCTATAGCATCTTTATTTATCATAGCCCCAAACTGGAAACAACCTAGATGCCTTTCAGCAGGTGAGTGGTTAAGCAAACTGTGGTGCAGCCACACCATGGAACAGTCCTTAGCAGTAAAAAGGAACAGACTGTAGATACACAAAACAACCTGGGTGAATCTCCAGAGAATTATGCTGAGTGAAAAAAGCCAATCCTAAAAGGTTACATACCATGTGATTCCATTTATATAACATGCTTGAAATGACAAAATTATAGCGATGGAGAACAGATCAGAGGTTGTCAGGGGTTAAGGAGGAGGCGGGGAAGGGAGGGAAGTGGGTGTGGCTCTAAAAGGGCAGAGTGAGGGATCTCGGTGGTGACGGGGATGCTCTGTCTTGACGCGGTCAATGTCCTGGTTGTGGTATGGTGCTGTAGTCACCATTGGGGGAGACCGGGGTCTATGCGTTATTTCTTACAACTACTTGTGAATCTACAGTTAATCTCAAAATAAAAAGTTTAATTAAAACCAAAAAACAGATACAAGGAAGTGATCACTATGGAAGTCAGAACAGCGGCTACTTTTGGAGGGAAAGTTCTTGTGATTGGGACTGAATGATTGGCAAAGTTCCATCCTGTCCCAGCTGGTAGTTAGGAGGGAGTTTACTTTATATAATTCACCAAGCTATGCGTTTGTTTTGTGTGATTTTTTTTGTATCTGTGTTTTGTTTTACAATAAGTTAAAATAAAAAAAAAAAAAAAGGATAGCAGCTTCTCTGTTCTTCTCCACCCAGGAGTTCGTGACTGTGGGACAAGTGTCCCTAGCCGATTCACAGTGACATGTATTATGAGCAAGAAATAAGCATTTGTTAACAGCAACCCAGATCTTGTTTGTTACTGCAGCGTAAATAGCCCATCCTGACTGATATATACATAGAGGGAGAGTATAAAGGGAAAGCTGTCTGGACTTAGAGGTGGGTTACCAACAGTGAACCTAGCAAGAAACGGCAGTGTGCTCTTGGAGAGGGCTTGGAGGGGCTGTTTGATGAGGTTAATAAAGCAAGGACTCAGACAAATTTCCTGCATACACTGGAGGCCCACACCTTGTACACCCTCAGCTCTCTCTTCCATGAACCTCCCTTGTAATTTCAACTGGACAGAAAAATATCAGAATATTCATGTTATGGACTGAGTTGTGTGTCCCCCACCCCCCCGTCAAATTCATATGTTGAAATCCTAACTCCCAATACCTTAGAATATGACTGTATTTGGAGATTGAGCCTTTAAAGAGGTCAAGTTAAATCAGGTCATAAGGGTGGGCCCTAATGTAGTAGGACTGGTGCCCTTATAAGAAGAAGGAGAGACACCAGGGGTGCATGTGCACAGAGAAAGGACCATGCGAGGACACAGCGAGAAAGTGGCCACCTGCAAGGCAAAGAGCAAGGCCCCAGGAGAAACCAACCTCACTGGCACCTTGATCTCAGACTTCCAGCCTCCAGAACTGCGAGAAAATAAATGTGTTGTTTAAGCCCTCCAGTCTGTGGTACTTTGTTATGGCAGTCCAAGCAGACGAGTACAATCCAGAACAGAAGCTGCCCATTAAAACATCAGAAAATGGTCGTGTGCCAATAATAACAGATCGTTACGTTCCAGCAGGGCCTCCCATCCACTGAAGGCTCGCTATGTGACGTCTGCCAAGTGGCATCTTTTATGCACATTCTCTGAATCCTCAGAACACCCCCACATTAGACAGGGGAATCAGACACAGAGGGGTCACTTGTGCACGGCCAGACAGGGCAGAGCCAGCATTAGACCCAGGATGACCCAAAGCTCAGATCTCAAGCACTGCTGCTGTCAATGCTGAGCCTCCCCTAGCAGGGGAGTGGGTGGTGGGCACAGGGCGGGGTGGGGGTACTAGGGTAGCAGTGCATTACCCAACAGGGGTAAAAATAAACAGGGAGACTGGAAGAAGCACTGAGCATATCCAAGACACCATTTCTGTAGGAGCACAACTGGGAATGTTAGTGGCAGCAGCTCCACCAGCAGAGAATCACCTCTACCATCTCTCTCGAGTCTCCCTGAACCCTCACCTCCAACTGTAGGGGAGGAGCTGCTTCCCATAGTGCAATCAGCAGGTGCAGCCACAAACCAGCCACCTCGTGCTACCTGTCCAGTGTCAGAGGGGGCTGGCCGTGCCTCCGACCTAGTGGCCAGAAGTCACACATAGCCTTCCAAACAGACAGCATTCCAGGAGAGCCCCCTCCTGGAGTGGGGCCACCTAGCTTGCTCTGACAAGTTTCAAGGGTCCTTAGGGCTACCCAGGTCTGGGGAAGGTAATCCAGACCTCGTCCAGGAGGGACACTCCCCTCTGCAAGCACAGGAAGAACAGCCGTCCACCTCTCAAGTTTCTTCCTCGACTCAGAAAAGGCGTCTCTGCTCCCCCGTCCTTTCCCACCATGTGGTGGTCCGACCCTTCTCACTGGTCCAGCTGATGGGAAACGCACACCTTCACAATGGGGTCCTTTCGCTTTTCAGAGGGCTGACCACATCCCAATTATAAGAAACATTTGTAACAAACATGTATGCTAAAGGGGCCTGATTTTAAAAAACAAAAACTTACAAAAGGCTGAAAAGAAAAGCAAGTAGCCGTTTGGTCTCCACTCTTGGGCAGGCAGCGCTGAAAGGCCTAAACCCCAACATCCCACAGCCAGGCAGGGACTGGCCCTGCACCTGTGTTGCCCCACATCACAGGTGGGCCGTGTGATGGCACTGACCTCAGTGTGGTGTTGAGAAGGTGAAAAAGCTCAAGGTCGTAACTGGCCGTTGAAAAGACTCCATCACTGGCATATTTTTAAATTAAAGGGCAATCAAGCCTTCACATTAAGCAAATCTGTTCCCTTGCATCTTCTACGCCACGTGTCATAGGCCTGCCCTGAGGCCACCCCTGGAGTCCTGCTATGGGGGAGAACATCTAAAGCATTTGGGGACAATTACACCCATCTGTAGTCCTGCGTGTCCCCATCCTTCCTGTGCACACATCAGACAACCTCACACTCTCCAGGTTAACAAGATCCGCTTCCTCCTATGAGGACCAGGGCTCCACCCACCATGGCTGCTCCTATGTGGATTGTGGATTGAAGCCATCACTGCGGACTTAGGGAGGGACGGAAGAGACGTACCAGACGAGAGCAGGCCTCACTTCAGGAGGAGGGAATGGAGTCCCAAGGAGCTGTAACCAGCCCAGGCCCATCTTGTTGGCAGGAAAGAGAAAACTAGAGTGCTCTCCCTACCACCAGCTTAGCACGGTCAAGCAAGGGACACAGTGTCTCAGCAACCACGTGCCTGGAGGTTCCCCTGAGCAGTGAGCATGTGTGTTGGGAAGAGGGAGGGAAGCTGGAACAAAGCCAGCAGATCTGGCCTTGGCCATCTAAGGTGTGGCTCTTCTGTCACACTGACGGCACCCTCTGCGGACTTCCTTCCTTTATTACACCCTCCCTCACTAGACACTCTGTTCCCCAGCAGGCACGTGCACGGAGATGCTGAGACTGGAGATCTTTATTAGATCTTTGGAAGCAGCAGTGGGTCCGCAGAGCAGATGTGCATGGAGCTGGGTCCAGATAAGCCCACCTGGGACACCTGGGTGGAGAGGCCCCTTGGATCCCAGCTGTCACCAGGAAGGGAGAAGATGGCCCACACCAGCCCCCTGCATGCAAGCTCTCCCCACGCCTCCCTCCAGGGAGCTGTTCCCAGGAGACTGAGGGCATTTCGATAAAGACGTAATTTCCACAATACTGCAAACCAAGTTGGGAACAGACCCCGGGGCAGCTGGTTTTCACCTGGACCCCGCCCTGTGCCAGGAAGGCCCTGCTCTCAGAAGTCCTCAGAGCCCCTCCCACCCTCTCCCAGCAGGAGTCCTGTAGCATCACCTGATTTACAGGGGATGGACGTGGGGACCTTGGGTGGCATCAGGCAAACTGCAGAGGCTTAGGAAGCCAGAAGAGCCTTGGACCTCAGACATCTGATCAGAACTAGTAAGTGAATTCAGTAAAGTTGCAGGATACAAAATCAATACACAAACATCAGTTGCGTTTCTATACACTAATAATGAAACGTCAGAATGAGAAATTTAAAAAAAAATACCATTTACAATTGCATCCAAAAGAATAAAATGCCTAGGAATAAATTTAACCGAGGAGGTGAAAGACCTGCACACTGAAACTATAAGACATGGATGAAAGAAACTGAAGAAGACACAATCAATGGAAAGACAGTCATGCTCACGGATTGGAAGAATGAATATTGTTAAACGTCCATACCACCTAAAGCCATCTACAGATTCAATGCAATCCCTATCAAAATTCCAATGGCATTTTTCACAGAAATAGAACAAACCTAAAATTTGTATGGAACCACAAAAGACCCCAAATAGACACAGCAGTCTTAAGAAGATCAAAGCTGGAGGCTTCCCACTCCTGATTTCAAACTATATTGCAAATCTTTAGTAATCAAAACAGCACAATATTGGCATAAAAACAGACACATGGATCTATGGAACAGAATAAAGAGCCCAGAAATAAACCCACACACATATGATCGATTAATTTATGACAAAGGAGCCAAGAATATACAATGGGGAGAGGAGAGTCTCTTCAATAAATGGTGTTGGGAAAACTGGACAGCCACATGCAAAAGGATGGAACTGGACCACTGTCTTAAATCAGACACAAAAAAGAAAAAATATTAAAAAGAGGAAAAGGAACAAACAGGTGGCTCTGTCCACCGTTTTCAGCCTCAGGGGAGTTCAAGGAGCAACAAGGAGCCTCTCTCCATGGCGTTTCCATGAGGCAAACATGTAGTTCAGGGCTTGGTTCTTGGTGTGTATTCAGGAAGGATTATCAATTTCTGTCCTTTAAGTGGCCATTCCATGGTCACACTAAAAAATAAAATAAAATCATGCTGTGATCAAATACGTACAAGGACGTCCAGTGTCCACATGAAAACTTAAAAGTAATCCAAACGCTGGCTATATTATGTACTGCCTCCCTGCCCCCGCCATCATTAAAGGGAATATGGAAGTGATAATCATCTTAAAGTTGAAAAGCCCAGAATAAATGACATCCTAACTAACACTTATAGTCCATACCTGGAGCTGGGCACTGTTCTAAGTGCTTTTGATGTAACAACCGGTAGGTCCTCAGGATTTAATTTCCCCAACAACCCTAAAGGAAAGACTGCAATAATCCCCGTTTTACAGATGAAGAAACTGAGGCACAAGGAGGTTCAATAACTACTCAAAGTCACCCAGCAGGTTGGTGGCACAGCCAGTTAGCTGTGTGTTTCTATACACTAAATAGTGAAACATCAGAATGAGAAATTAAAAAAAAAAATACCCTTTAGAACTGCATCCAAAAGAATAAAATGCCTAGGAATAAATTTAACCAAGGAGGTGAAAGACCTGCACACTGAAACTATAAGACATGGATGAAAGAAACTGAAGAAGACACAATCAATGGAAAGACAGTCATGCTCATGGATTAGAAGAATGAATATTGTTAATACTTGTTTACATAAAAATCTGAAGGATTTTGCACGAAAGAGTCCATCGGTGACTAGGGATCTCTTTGGATTTTCTCAAGTTATACTTTAGAAATGTATAATGTACTTTGTCTAATTAAAAAATTTAAAATTCGGTTTGTAAGGGATCACGCACTTGGGCCCAAGGCAAGAAGTGGCGCTGAGGCAGCATGAGGGCTCCTGGGAGCTGGGCACACCCCAGGGCTAAGCAGTCCCAGAAGGCAGGGATGGCCCACAGTGCAGGCCGCCCTTCCCTGGGCCCCACCACGCCCCTGCCTTCTCTCTGCTCTGTGCCTTAGCCCTGCCAGCAGCACCTAATGACGCTTGGGTAAGATGGAGCGGATGTGGACCACGCAACAGCGTGTCTGGACGGGTTGACCCAGCGTGGCCCCAGGAAGGGGTGGGCGCCCACGGCTGTAGAAACCTTCCTTGCCAAAGAACGATGGCATTTGGCAAGGTCCTACCAACCAATGCCAAAACTGGTCCACTTGTTTGCCCCTCTGTCAAGGAATCTTTCACGTCGGATGGCAAGAAAGGCAAGATGGTCTATTTAAAAAAGAAAAAAAATCTTATGCAGCCAGCAAAGGTCAGAGCCACACCGCCAAGACATAGGCAGGTGTCAAGAGCCACTCGAACATTCTTTAGAGTCCTCAAGGCCCCACTTGACATCGGTGACCTTCGCATCCAAGGCACGAGCTATAGTGAAGAGCAGGGGGGAGCCGCTGCCCCCGCTGCCGGGCTGAGGGCCGGGGCTGGCTGATGAGCGCTCAGAGTGACCAGCTGGAACCCGGCAAGATGTCCCAGAGAGAAGGGCATCGCTGACGGGCTTAGCCCTCTGTATAGGGGCACAGATACAGCAAATAAAAATACAGAACACGCAGTTCCATTTTCATCTCAGATCAACAACAAGCAATTTTTCAGTATGCCCCATGCAGAATTCTGGATATACTTAGGAGAAATTACTCATTGTTGATCTGAAATTCACATGTGACGGGGCGTGCTGGATCTTACCTGGCAACCCTTTCTCTGCAGCAGTGACGTTTAAAATAAAAGCCCCCTCATTTCCCCTTCTGGCCACGAAAGTGGTCTGCACAGAGAGACTCCTACACAGAAGCAGGTCCTGGCTGAGAATTGAGCAGAATGTTCCACCCAGCTCGGAAGCTGCAAACCAGCCACTTTCTCACAGCTGCATTCGATCCCAATTCATCAAGGGCTTCTCTGAGGTCACCTTCCCCTAGGGATGCCTCTCAACGCATCCCACAGTGAATCCTGAGGGCCTACCGGGTGCTGGACACAGTAGCCGACAAGGGGATAGACAGGTAAGGTCTGTCTGCTCCCCTGGGGCTGACATTCTAGAGAAGCTGAGAAACCAGAAAATCTCAGTAGTGAATAAAATCAAAAAGGCCAAGTGACAGGTGACAGGGAGGCCACTTTAGACTGAGTGGTCAGAGAAGGATGCCAAGTAGACAACACTTAAGCTGAGAGCCATGTGACTATTGGGGGGAAAGTCATTGCAGGCAGAGGGATTAGTTCATGCAAAGGCCCTGAGGCAGAAAAGAGTTTACATAGTCCAGGAGCAGAAAGACAATTGCTTTGGCTAGAACAGAGAGGGCAGGAAGGGGGATGGTGGGATGCAAGGTCAGGCTGGGGCCAGAGGGGCTTCTAAACCAGAAAAGGGAGCTGGATTTTATTCCAAGTGCTCAGGAAGTCCTTGGAGGGTTTGTAGAGTGACATGATTGGATTCAGAGATGTGCACATAGCCCAGAGAAACACACAGCATCATAGGCTGCTAGGACCAGGGCTAGGAGGAGATACATAAGGCAAGTTTAGGGTGCAAATTTTAAGGAGACTCTCACTCTTAGATTCGTGTAAGTGCTGACTCTCCATGGCCCCTGGCCCCCTTCCCCAGACCGGAAGTCACATGACCAGGAGTGACCTTCTCGTGCCTCACCCTACCAGCGAACCTGCCCGTTACCTGACCTGCTGTGGGCAGATCAGGAGGAGAAGAGAGAATCTTACTGTGCGCTCCATCCTCTGGGGACAGGCTGCAGCTTCCGTTTCCCACTGGGCTGGGCGTTTCATGCGCCACCCCACTGGCCTGTTGTAAAGAAGGGGCGGACCCAGGGCCGGGTGGTCCTCTTGGAGCACAGGTATCCACCAGCTGGGGGTCAGCAGCTCGTCTTCTCAGCTGGGCCATGGCAAGGCAAAGCTTTTGGGGCTTCCGAAGCTTCTAGTCCCCTGGCCTAGTGGACTTCTGCCCTCAGAACACAGCGGGTCAGAGGGAGCTGGACACCTGGCCCCAGACCACTGCATCTCTGCCTTCACCTCACACCTGAGATGGGGGTGCGGGGCCCAAGCCAGGGAGCTCGGGAACCTGCTTCCCACCCCCTCAGCCAAGTGGCTGTGTGGCCGCAAGTCTCCTTTTGACCCTAATCAGCACTAACCAGGAGCACCTGGCTCACCATGGGGCCTGGAGCCTTGGTGCGAGGGAGGGCCCCCATCTGCTGGTGACTGTCAGCATCACAGCCTCAGGGGAGCTGTGGGGCCCCCTCACTGGCTCCATCAAGGTGCCCAGGAAGATGCCCTGACCCCCCTGGCACGCTAGTCTCGTGTTTGGTCAGCGGTGTGCACCGGGGCCCCGGATCCCTGGGCAGACCCCCTCACAGCCCTGGTGCTCAGCGCTGTATGCTCACCCTCCGACTCCCCAAGTCCTGGAGTCTCCACCACTATCCCCGCTGGGCTCTAACTTGTCCCGGGAATTCGAGACAGCTCTGTTCCGTGCGCCGCTGCCGCAGGGGTCTGTGGGACTCCCCATTTCCTGATCCCTGCCCCCACACCGCCCGCCTCTTGGCTCTCCACTGGACACAGGTGGCGGGTTTAACAGGATCTGCGAAGCACCTGGAGGCTGTGCGCTTCCGGAGGCCGTCTCCCCTCTCCTAGGGGTGACCTAGCACTGGGCACAGCCTGGTGCTCAAAAAAAACCACCAGAGACGCTGGTTAAAGCCACTCCAGACCCGCTGCGGTGCCCCTGACCCGGTGGTCTGGCCGAGGCCGGGAATGCTATTTTCAGTCCTTGCTAAGCCACAGTCCTCAATCTTAGCGGGCTTTAGATTTGGTGGGATGCGCAGAGCTTGTTGACAGCGCGTGTGGCCCAGACCCCTCTCCCGGGATTCTGACTCAGTGGATGTGGGGGTGGAGGCCAAGAATCTGTCAGTTAACCATGAGCCAGGTGATTCCAGAGGCAGGTAAGTTAACCCACCTTAAGGAGACACAGTGGTGGCTAATTTATATCCTCACTAGAGCCTAGGGAGGGGGTGCAGTGGTTCATCCCCTTGTACACACAACGAACCAAGCTGAGATCAGTGACCAGGTCAAGGTCACACAGCCAGTAAGGAGCAGAGCTGGGATTTAACCCAGACCCGGTGACCCCTGACCCCAAACTTTTAAATGTATGCGTCTCTTATGGCCACGCATCTGGGGGAGCAAAAATCCAGCAACTGATTGCTTTGTTCTGGGGGGTTGAGGCTGACCTCTGTTGCAATATCTCCACCTGCAGGTGGCCTGAGAGCTGCAGGAACCAGTAGGGCGGCAGTGGACGGAGCTGCAAGTGGTCAGGAAGGGTGAATAGGAAATATTGACCTTTGGGCCTGAAAGGCCTGAGTCCAACTCGTCACCCACCTCTGCCAACTGTGTGGCCCTGGACAAATTGCTTAACATGTCTGAGCCTCGGTTTCCTCATCTGTGAAGTGGCTATCGAAGCACCCATGCTGTTGGGTCATTGTGAGATGAGAGGGAATGAGCGGGGAACATCTGGCATCGCAGGGCTCAGTAAATGGTGCCCGTGAATGACAGCCCTGGGCTTGGAGCCGGAGGCAGGCTCAGGGCTGGGCTGACGTTGACCAGGTGTGACCTGGGTGAGTCGTCGGCTGGCTGAGCTCCATCTGGTAGGAGAGACATTAGACCTGACCCGCCCTCCTCAAAGCATCTTGGAAGCATGAGATGGAATTATGCGTGAGAGCACCTGATGGAGCTGAAAAGCAGTCCGTTAACGTACGCTGTCATTTTCATTTTAATTCCAGGCTACTTGCAGTAACTAAGAAAACTTCATGAATCTTCTACGGCTCAACATGGAGATCAGTTGAGGAGAACTGTCAGGGTCTGCAAGAGTCCTCTGTGTTCCCTCCTCCTCCAGGAAGCCCTCTCTCATGCCCAGGCTGGATGACGGGTCCCACTTCTGTGCTCTCAAGCCCCCAAGGCTGGCCTCTGCACCAGCCCCTCACATTTCCCGAAATGGTCTCCTTCCTCCTCCATCTATCTCCTGCTTCCCTCACCACCACTGTGAGTCCCTCCAGAGCAAGGCCGGTGTGAAATTCACCTCTGCGTGCCCAAACCAGCGATCAGCCAAGGTTGACGAGCTGGATCCACGGATTTCACCTCATTAGGAGGTTCTACTATGTTTGCTTTCTAGACAAGTTTCCTCCAGAGACTGGAAAGTCATGTGGGAGGGTTAATTCTGTGTCAGCTTGATTGGCCACGGGGTGCCCGGATTAAACATTGTTTCTGGGTGTGTCTGTGAGGGTGTTTCCGGGTGAGAGTCACATTTAAATTGGTGGAATTGTGAAGTAGAAGGCCCTCCCCAGTGTGGGTGGGCGTCACGCAATCTGTTGAGGGCCTAAATAGAACAAAGAACACCGGCTCCCCTCCCTGTTGAGCTGGGACATCTTGTCTCATCTTCTTCTGCCCTTGGACTGGGGTTTACACCATCAGCTCCTCTGGTTCACGGGCTTTTCTGGGTCTCCAGCTTACAGATGGCAGATTGTGAGATTTCTCAGCCCCTATGATCTTGAGAGCCAATTCCCATAATAAATACATACATATATATATATACACACATATATATATGTATATATATCTCCTATTGGTTCTGTTTCTTTAGAGAGCTCTGACTAACATCACGTCTTCTTTTTAGAGAAAGGGTTTAAGCGAGAAGACAGAACTTTGGGCTCTTCTTCCTAGCCCTCTGCAATATTTGGATGCCTGCAAAGACCATTTTGGGGCCTCCAACCATCTACCCACCCTCAACCCAAGAACATGCTTGTCTCTCACCTCCCATCAAAATTCACTTGTCCTCATGCCCTTCCTCTCACGGCCCTGGTATCTGACTCTGCTAGGATATGTGACTGGATGGATGGTTAGCCCTCCGAAAGAACTGATTTGCATTCACACCCACTAGGATGGCTAAAATTAAAAAGACAATGACAAGTGCTAGTGAGAATGTGGAGAAATTGGAATCTTCATGTATTGCTGGTGGGAATGTAAAATAGCACAGCCACTTGGAAAATAGTTTGGCAGTTCCTCAAAATGTGAAATATAGAGTCACCATAGGACCCACCCATTCCCTCCTAGCAATATACCCAAGAAAACCTATGTCTACACAAAAACTTCTACAGGAAAGTTCATGGTGGCATTATTCTTAATAGCCAAAAAGTGGAAACCCAAAAGTCCATCAACTGAAGAATGGATAAATGAAAGGTGATATATCCATACAATGGGTCATTTGGCCATAAAAAGGAATGAGGTACTGACACATGCTACAACCTGGATGATCCTTGACAGCATTATGTGAAGTGAAAGAGGCTAGTCACAAAAGACCACATATCATATGGTTCCATTTATACGAAATGTCCAGAATAGGTAAATCTGCAGGGACAGAGAGTAGATTTGTGGTTGCCTAGGGCTAGGGGCTTGAGGAGAAATGGGAAGCAACTGCTAACGGGTATAGGCTCTCTTTTTGGGGTGATGGAAAATGTTCTAAAATTGATAGTGGTGATGGTTGCCCACCTTTGAATATAGTGAAAACCATTTGTACATTTAAATGGGTAAATTGTATGGTATGTGAATTAGATCTCAATGAAGCTGTTTAAAGAATATATTTACAATCACAGGAGGCCTTTCTAGTCTTAGCAAAATGGTTTAACTTACTGGCTGGTGGGTGGGAGAGGGGCTGAAGGCAGTAACCTTGCTCACCAGGTAGGATATTTCCACCATGAGCTTCCTCGACACCTTAGGCTTCTCTCACTGCTGGAATGGAGCCTTCAGGGACCCCCCCGTCCCCCAGCCCACTCCCACCCACCAACACAGAAACCACAAAAATGGAAGACATAAAACACAGAGACCAAAATGATCACTCCCACACTTGTTCCTTACAATCGCACTTCACACGTTTATTGTTAATTTTCTTCATGTGGCAGATACAGAACCGTCCTCTTCTGTGATCCAAACCCACGCTCGAGAACCATCACTGACCAGGAAACACCACTCTTTAAAAACCACCCTCCCCTTTCATGATGGGAACACTCGGAGCAACCTCCCTGCTAGTCTGAGCATGTTTCGGGCTGACCAGCACAGTTTGCACATGCAAAAAATGAGTGTCCCCAGGGGCCCCATGACATCTTCCGGAATTTGCCATTGGCTGAAGGTGACTTTGGAAGCTTCGGGTTTGTGAGCCTTCCTTGCTGCTAAAGGGAGAAAACCCGCAAGAACTGAGAGACTGGGGTACAGTTCGTAAGTGTCAACATTTACGGGACAAAATCATATCATCGGGATAAGGAACAGCCACAGTTCTTCATGTTTGTGAGGGTTAATTTGAGGAGCGGGCAAAAAGATTCCAGTTTATGAAAATTTCAAACAAACAACGGTTTTTAGCTGGGTGGGAAATGGGGAAAGTGTGACGTGGGCCAACTATCGGCATTTTTCTGCCCACGTGAGGATCTCGCAGACCTTTCTCCTGGACCATTACCAGACGCCACACTGCAGCCAGTCGACTCAGTAATTAAATAACACAAGTTATAAAACTTTAAAAACGGGGCATTTACAGTCAGGGACATAAATACGTGCTTTTAAAAGTGTCTACATACATATTTACAGAATTGTAAGATCAACCATAGTAGCCCTGAAAAAAAAGTCCCTTTTTTGTGTGACCACTGGTGCTCTTTAAAGTTCCACTAATCTATCTCTATAGGAAATGGAGCTGAGAAAACAGCGCCAGGGTGGCCTCCGACATCCTCGTCTGGGGTCTGCCCCAAAGGCACAAAGCCCAAGGCCCTCACTGAACTGGGCCCGAACTCCTAGCTCAGCTCACCCGTTTCTCCGAGACGTGGGCTGTGCCACCAGACAGCAGGAGCCGACTCCCTCATTCCCTGGCAGGCGACTGATGGCCTTCGGAAATCTCTTTATCTTCCTCCTATGCTTTTTAATCCTCCAACTTATTTTTCATTTCCTAATTTTTGCTTATTTGTTTGTTTCCCTTTTCAGCTAATTTGAGAAGCTCAGACACTAACGGTGTTGATGGTCCCACCAAGTGAGGCAAAGAAGCACATGGGAGATGCCCCTCTGGCCCCACACGCCGTCCCCTCCCTGCCTCTTCCAAGGGACCTGATCTATAAATGAGGATGAGGGCTTTCTCCCGGGTGCACACGGGCTGACTAGAATTTCAAATCTGGAAATGACTCGAGAGCCAGCAGCTCAGGTTGCTCAGGCAAAGAAGGGGGTTTTCCAAGTGCACAGGCCAGAAGGATGGTCAGCGAGTCTCCAACGTGTCTACACACTATTGATTCCCAGAGATGGTGGGGGGCGAGGGTGGTTAGAAGGGGAACTTGGCCTCCTCCTGAAGGCTTTCCTTGGACAGGGCTGGGGCTGACCCCTGGGCCAGACCAAAGTCCCCGTCATGGCAAAAGACAACTCGAGAAGCGAAAAGCAGGATCAAGGAGCTCTTGAAAAATTGCATAGTAGGTAGGAGAGGCCCCACGCCAACAGGAAGGCTGAGCTGCAGAACACGGTCCCAGAGGCTGACCCACGTGTCATCCATGGTGTGCACTCAGCTGCCTTCCTGCCTCCCGGGGGCTCGGGACCCTCGTCTGAAGACCGCACGCACACGTGCAGGCACACGCACACACGCACTCCCTCCCTTTCTCTCGCAGGCTCGTGGAACTGGGATAAGTCGGTACTCCCTGCAGGGCAGAAGGCTCGTCCCTTTGGCTTCACTGATTCCAGGTCACTTCAGGTGCTGAGGAGAAAGAGAAAAGAAAAATCATAACGGAGGCCGCATATTCAGTGCCCATGTGGGCTGTTCAAGCATTAGCCCAGTTAATTTTTCTAATTAAACTATTTATTGACGTATGCCACACACACAGAAAAAAGCACAGGTTGGTGAATTTTCACAGTGAACACCCCTGTGTAACCAGCACGCAGAGCAGGACACAGAACACGACTGACCTCCGCTTAGCCCTGACCCACGCCCCCTTTTAGGATGAGTGCTAACCCTCACCCCCAGAATAACCACTGTCCTGACCTCTACCACCACAGATGGATTTTGCTCATTTTTTAACTTAAATAAATGGAATCAATCAGTACACATCCTTCTGCTTCTGGCTTCTTCCGCATAACGTGCTTGTGGGATTTGTCTCTTCCGAGCATGTGGCTGTGGTTCTTGCAATCTCCTTGCTGTACAAGGGTCCATGGTAGGGTCACGCCCCCTACATCTGCCTGGTCCACTCCCAGCACACAACTGAGCAGGCTCAGTCTGAGGCCATCACGGGTAATGCTGCTAGGATGTTCTGATAAACGTCTAGAGGACACGTGGGGTGCACACGTGTACATATTTCTGCCAAGTGGAAATGCTGGGTAGTGGAGTGTGCGTGTATCACATGAACACTCCCGCATGTGTGCTCTGGCACTGAGTGTATCCCTGGAGTGTCTTCGCTGGGTCCCGGGGTGTGCGTGTGCCCAGCATCAGTCGACACTGCCAAACAGCTTCCAAAGTAGCACCACTATCACTGAATGCCATTAATGCTCACAACAACCCTCGGGGCAGGTGACACAGATCCCCGTCCTGCGTGGAAGAAATGGAGGCTCAGAGAGGAGAAGCAACTTTTCCAAGGTCGGGCTGATGACGAGGGGCAGAGGTGGGCCTGGAAGCCAGGCCAGGCTCACCCCAGAGCCCACAAGTGCTTTCTGTCCCAAGGGCGTGGCTCAGCACGCGCGCTTCCTCCACGGAAACCTGTTCACAGCCCCTGGCACAGAGCGCTTAATCCCGTGCGCCGCAGGGGCTTGAAGGTGAGCCTGGAATTGTGCGGGGCCAGGTTCAGGGGTTGAGTTCTCCCACCCAGTGGACTTGGTCCTCCTTACTATTCCTACTCCTACTGATAATAATATACGAACTCTGGGGCCGGCCCCGTGGCTTAGCGGTTAAGTGCGCGCGCTCCGCTGCTGGCGGCCGGGGTTCGGATCCCGGGCGCGCACTGACGCACTGCTTCTCTGGCCATGCTGGGGCCGCGTCCCACATACAGCAACTAGAAGGATGTGCAACTATGACATACAACTATCTACTGGGGCTTTGGGGAAAAAAAATAAATAAATAAAAATTAAAAAAAAAATAATATATGAACTCAATGAGAAGGATAATCACGGCAGTGCAGATTTATGGAAGGCTGACTACACACCAGGCACTTTCCTAAGTGTTTTCATGAACTAACCTATGCCATCCCAGCACTATACCTACGACAGGGTACTATTATTATCAACCCATTTTACAGATGGGCGAATTGAAACACGGAGAAGTGAAGTACCTGCCAGGATTACTGGAGCCAGGATTTAACTCCAGAAAGTGTGCACTTCACCACTACACCATGTCAGTTCCAACCCCCCGAAACCTCCTGACGAGGCTGGAAGGAGAGCTGCTTGTGGTGGAGCAGGGTGCCTTCAAGACAGGGAGCCCCCTTCCCAGGGGAGGCCTGCCTGTTCCCATGCCCATCTGAACCCCAGCAGAGGGAGGAAACGATGCAGACACGGCCAGCATGGTCCGGCGTGGCTAGCACGTGTCCTGTGGGTCACGCGTGGGATCCACAAAAAAAGCCATCTTGCCAGGCCCCCACCCGAGAGGCAGCCGGCCAGGAAGGGGCCCAGCAGCAGGGGCTGTGGGCTGAACACTGGGGCTGGAGCTGAGGGGAGGCTGCACCAGAGGGAGCTCTCTTATCAGGGAGGCCCTCCACCCACCCCACTCCGGGACCCCGTGAGAGGGCCAGCCTCGGGAAGCCTGCCCCACGGCCGGCTGGTCTTAGCCAGAGGAAGATCACGGCAGCAGCAAGACAACTGAGAGGTCCAGTCTCTTCCCTGGACATCCGCTCCTTGACCCTCAGGCACGAGTCCAGCTGGCCCGAGGAACGGAAAGAGACAGAGGTGAAACAGGATGTGCAATGCAAGTTTCCCGCTGGACCAGGCAGTGCAGCCCTTACTTACTCGTAAAAGCGAACAGAAAGCTCTGGGCTTTGCCTGAGACATCGTTAGAGTGCAGAAAAGGGAGGCTCAACAGAGGACAGTGGAAGGCAGACACCGGAGAAAAGCCAGCTCAGACTGTCCAGTAAACTGGTCACAGAGCCTCTGATCAGGCAAGGGCAACAGGGTGACCTGGGTGCTTTGAGGATGCCACCCTTTTCTCACAACAGACCCCATACACACGTGCAGTTTTGCATATGATTTCGGGGTGGGGGGCACAGACCACTTAAAGTCCATCGTCCATTCTGGGAGTCAGAAGACTCCAGTTCTGCTCCCAGGTCTGCCACTCACCCCTCTGTGTCTCAGTTTCCCTCTCTGTAAAATGAGGGTGTTGACATCCCTTCTCATGCTGAAGTCCATTGCCACGGCATTTTTAAAAATCATTCTGGATCTGCATTAGTGCTCTGGACTAAATTGTATCCCCCCAAAATTCATGTGTGGAAGCTGTGAGCCCCAATGTGATGGTAGTTGGAGGTGGGGCCTCTGGGAGATGATTAGGGTTAAATGAGTTCATGAGGGTGGGGCCCTCACGATGGGATTAGTGCCCTTATAAGAAGAGACACCAGAGCTTCCTCTCTCCACCTTGGGAGGACACAGCAGGAGAGGGGCTGTCTGCAAGCCAGGAAGAGAGTCCTCGCCAGAACACGACCTGGCATCCTGATCTCAGACTTCCAGCCTCCAGAACTGTGAGAAATAAAAGTCTGTTGTTTAAGCTCCCCTAGTCTGTGGTTTTTATTATGGCAGCCCGAGCAGACTAGGACAAACAGTGTAAGTAAGAATTCTTTTTTAAGTCATTTAAAAATAAAATAAGTAGCATATGCTTGTTGTAAATACAAATTTGAACAATAGAAAAAATTAAATAAGATTTTAAGGAGCAAGTTTCAGTCCCTTAGAAATTAAACTGTTGAGTGTGGAATCCTCATTGTTGGTGAGCGAACACAAGCTGAGAGTTGCGGATGCAGACTGAATTGGGCCTCTATTCATCTGAGCGTCTAGCTTGGAAAGCTGCACATGTTTGAAAATAAGGGAAAAGAATGCACCCGTGTAGGGTCGTGCCCTGGCCCCAGGGGAGAGCTTGAATTAGCAAGACTGGGCAAATGTCACGTACGTCATCATCGCCGAGACCTCGATGGCTGACAGACACGCCCAGTCTGTGTGGGAATCAGCCCAGTTGCACCAGGCTCTCCCTCTGCCACCACAGGGAGGCTCCTGGGACAGCATGGGACCCAGAGTCGGGAACTGCTCATCCTGGCGCTGCCTCCCATTCTCCGGGAGACTCTAGCCGAGCCTCCCCTCTCCAGGCCCACTCTTTCTGTCTGTAGAATGGGACGGGGGAGGGATGACCCCTCGGCCCTTCCAGTTCTGCACTATCTTACGTCCATTTCCACTTTGCTCCACAGCATTCCCAGCTCAGTCACGTCCCCTCTCAGGTGCCTGGTCCCGAGCGGCGGGCTCAGTCCCGGCTGCAGACTACAGCCTCTGCGGAAGGTGGGTTTTATTTTCATTCTCCTCCCCAACCACCAGAGAAATAAGGACAAGCCCAGAAATTCCACCGGCTAAGGAGGGGAGGAGCAAGTGAGCGATCAGGGTGGGAGGGCAGACAGCAGAGAAGGTACAACATACAAGACCCCGGAATTTCAGAATTCTGCCCATTCTCGCCTTAAACAACCACATTCTCAATCCAAACAACCCTACAGGCATCCCCAATCTTGAGTGTGTCCCAGACCACCGGGCCACCTGCTAATGCAGGTTCCCAGGTCCCACGCACCAGCATGCTTGTTTAGTAAATTTGCAGTGGGACCCTGGGGGCTGTATTTTTAACCGGTGCCCCAATGTACTGGTGCACGGGGTTCTCCAATCATGCCTGAGATGCTGGTCTCGGGGACACGATGAGAGAAGACATGCTGTGTCACCAACAGGGAAACCCAAGCCTGCTCCTGCTCACTGACGAAGCCCAGCCCCCAAAAATGAAAAGTCCAGCTTCTACGAATGAATTCAGGTTTTACCATCAGAAAATCTAGAAAGAGACTTCTGGTTCAACAGAAATCTAAGTTTTATATTGTACACATTAGTATTACTTTCACTTTCAAATGCATTGTGGGAATAGGGACTCCATAATCTTCTCTGGGCTTAAAGGTGCCGAATAAGTGCTATGTTTTATTACCATTATTGTGACCACAATAATGACAGCTAACACTTACCTAGTGCTTAGTGCTCTGCATACATTTGACACTTGTCATTCTCACAATCCTAGGAAGTAGCTACTATTGTCGTCCCCATTTTATAGATGTGGAAACTGAGGCTCAGAGAGGTTGAGTAACTTGCTGAGGCCCACAGCCAGTAAGGTGCAGAGCTGGGATTTGAACCCGGTGCAGGAGGCCCGGTGCCCCACCTGGCACACAGCGGGTGCTCCACAAGCGATCACGCCCACCCCCTTCTCTTCTTCCCAGCCCACCCCAAGCCCCAAGCCCCAAGCCCAGCACCCCTCGGCCCCCAGAGCCGCCCGACCGGTGCCAGCGCTGCTCCAGCCTCCTCCTACCTGTCAGGGAGCAGGCGACGGTCTACTCTTTGAAGAGGGGCCCCTGGAACTGGGCTGCAGCCGCGGCCTTGACATTCCTACACTGCCTGGTGATGTAGGGCGCGGCGGGCGGCGGGCATCGGGACGCCAGGCGGAGGCTGTAGCTGTGCGGGGAGAGGAACAACACACCCGTCACCAGGGGCCCGGCCTGGTGCCCACAGCGCCCGGGAGGCGCTGGTGCCGCCCCGCCCCTCCAGGCACCCTGAGGACAATGGGATGCGAGCTTTATCAACTTTATCAAGCCGAGCTCCGTCCACCACCTCCCCTCCCCTCGGAGGCCGCGGGCGAGCGGGAGCGCCCCCCCAGCCGGTCTGAGACACTGCGCAGAGCAGGGCCGTCCTGGGGACCCCAGGAGGCGACCTGGGGACGAACGCTTGCCCTTGCCGTGCAGACAGCAACTTGACCGTTCCCCCACCCGCCTCCCCAGGCACCGTTCTCCCCTCCAAAGCATCTGAGGAGGTTTCTGGTACCAAGTGACTCCATCCCCTTCGGTGGGGAGAGGACGGAGGGCCGGGTCCCCTCCAGGCGTCGGTGCCACACTCGCCTCTATCCTGGCCTCACTGTGCCCACCCCTTTCATGTCCAGGATCTCAGAGGGGACGTGACTCCGGATCCTGTGACACCACTTGGCCCTGTTTGCTACTACAGCCCATTAAATTGGATTTTTTTTCTGGAAAGCGCTTAAAATTTTTTTTAAAGATAGGTAACCCAGGCATTATTCCTCCTCTTCCTTCGCTCAGCTTATTTCTACTCATCTTTCAGGTCTCGGCTGGGATACCGCCTCCTCCAGGAAGCCATCCTTCTTTAACTCCTGGATGAGGCGTCCCTCCTGCGGCCCCCGCTGCCCCTCGTACTTCCCCATCACAGCACTTGTTGCACTGAGTCACAATAGCAGGACAACGTGTCTGCCTCCCTCCTGAGCTGTGAGAGCCCAAGGTCGGGGCCTTTGTCTTGTTCATTGCTGCATCCCCAGCTCAGCACAACAGAAGTAAATATTTGTTGAATAAGAACAACACACATGGCACTTACGACGTACCTGGAACTGTGCTGAGTATTTTACGTGTATCAGTATCTTACTCCACAATCTACCAAGGTGGATACCGTATTAGCCCTAATTAAAGGATGGGGAAACGGAGGCACAGAGAGGTGAAGTAACTTGTCCCAGGTCCCAGGTCAGCCTCTCCAGATAGAAGGACGGAAGTGAGCAGGCCCTCCGGTCAGGAGAGGTGGGACGTGAGACGGGGGGACAGCGGGAAGGATGAACACTTCCACCAACTTCCCAGCCTCCCGGAGCCAGCTCTGTGTGAGGGAGCGGGAGGTGGGAGCAGGGCCAGCGTCCGAGCTGCACCATCAGGGCTGAGATTAGTGGTTCTCAAACAGGACACGCATTTGGCAACGTCTGGAGACATTTTTGGTTGTGACATCTGAGGGGAAGGATGTTGCTCGTGGCATCTAGCGGGCGGGGCCAGGGATGCTGCTAAACCTCTTACAACACACAGGACAGTCCCCACAGCAGAGAATGCTCCAGCCCAAAACGTTCACAGTGCCGAAGCTGACGAGGTTCTCTCTATACACACTCATTAAAATACAAGCAATAAGTGGACGCCTGAACAGACAGATGTACAAACAGACTGTGAGGGCCTGGCTCTCCGTCAAGGTTCAGGGTTCCGTTGGAATTTCTCCTCGAGTGTGCAGTCAAGGCCTGTGGTCTGCTCCTTCTACTACCTGAGCAAGATTCAAGGCAGAAAACCGAGCCCCGGTGCTCAGGGGCAAGGCTGTGCCCTAAATGGTCCACCAAGGCCCGCAGGGATCACGAGGTCCCCGAGGAGGCCTGTGGGGGCACCACGGGCTGGCTGGCACTGCAGTGTGAGCACGGCCCCTCGGCCAGCTGTCCCAACTGTGGGTGGGGACAGTCAGCTGCGAGGCTGCCTGGAAACATGGACGACTTGCACACCCTTGTCTTGTGGAGTAAGGGACAGTCCTGGCACACCATGGGTCCCGTCACACTGTCCCCCCTCCGGGGGGTGGGGGACATCTCCAGCGGGGAATAGCCGGACCAGCAGCAGCTTTGGAGACGTCCAGGCCCTGCGTCATCATTTTCCAGCTTCTTCCTCTGTCTGTTACCACCATCACACATGTATTAAACATTCAAAAACCAAATCAATCAAACAAAGATCACACCCCGGACCTCGCAGCCCTCCCCAGCTACTGGGTTTCTCTGCTCCTTTCCCATCTGATCCACTCAGCTCCTGAGGCCGCGGCAGCCACAGCCATTTCCACTAGGGGGCGTGCTTTCTCCCCGGCCCTAGGCATCCACGTGGGGAAAGCGCTTCCGGTCAGGGGCATAGCAGCAAGGACAGGTCCCTCCTGCCACCTCCGCACACTGCCTGGCCCAATGGAGGACCACGCCAGCTGACAGGCACACGGCCTTGTGATCCCCAGGCACTTTCTCAGTGGTTATCTCTGGACTCTCCCCGCAGCTCAGGAGGTAGGAAGAACAAGTGCCTTTATACCCATTTCACAGATGAGGAAACTGAGGCTCAGACACGTGGAGACTTTCTTGGAGGAGCAGAGCCCAGGCCTTTCAGATCCACGGGCACGATTCTGAGGGGACATCAGGTCACCACCTGGTTGCTTCCCGTTAGGACTAGGGCAGTGACGTCCAGCAGGACAGTCTCCTTCCTGATCATGAAACTCTTTCTCTGATCAGAGGCGGCCTGGAGCTGAGGAGTTAAGTGCTGAGGACAGTGTCCCTGGAACCAGATAGTTTCCCAGTCCCCAGCGCAGTGGTGGTTAACGCACAAAGACCTCATGATTCCTTGTTCCCACTCACTAGCTGTGTGACCTCGGCAAGTCATGGACCTCTCTGAGCTCTGCTTTCACCATCTGCAAAATGGGAACAGTAATTTCATAGGGTTATTGTGACGATTAAATTGAGAGAAAGCTCTTAGGGCAGTTCTTACTGGCTCCCCAATATCTACGAACACGGTGTTTGGATTAGGCAGGTAAGGGAGCGGGGTGGCCCTGCCAAGTGAAAGGATCCTAGACAGTGTGACACACCCCGAGATGTCATCACCCCAGAAGAGGCAGCATGGCCGTTAGAGACCTGGGTGCGAGTTCCCATCCTCATACTCGCGGCCTGTGTGACCCAGGCCCTCCCTGCCGCCCGGCCTCGGAACCTCCATTTCCTCATCTGTAAAATGGACAATCCCTGCCAGCCTGCGACGCAGAACAGGGCTGGGAAGAGCCCCGGATGGGCTGTGAGAGCACTCTGTCTTCTGAGAACTCAGCACCCGTGGGATCTTCTAGGGCTGTGACGACAAGGAGCGTCGGAGCAGGAGCCCCGCCAGCGCCCCCCGGGGTTCCATCAGCCTCCGTCCCCCTCTACCACCCCCGCCTGGTCTCCTACAAGGCTCGCCCCTCACTGGCCCCCTCACTCCCATGCTGGCTCTCCTCCCCTCGGTTCCACGGAGGAGTGACCTTCCCTTCCCAAGGCAAATCGGATCGTGACACGCCCCGGCTGCACCTGTCAGTTCCAGACTCACACACGGCACCAAGTTCTTTCCACAGACAGTCCAGCCCCGCTGACCTCCCAGCCCCACTGTCCTCCCCAGCCTGTCGCACTTCCCTGGCCCTGCTACCCCCGCCACGCTGGGCTGCTTCCAGCACGGCCACGCAGAGCCCCTTCCCTGGGCCACTCAGTAGCTCCACCTGGGGCGGCCCGGGCTGCAGGCCAGGCCCGGGACAGCAGAACCGCTGGAGGTGCCATCCGCATTTTCAGCTCCCCAGTGATTCCAGTGTGGGGCCCAAGTTGGGACCCACCGCTCTGGAGATGCTTCCCAGGCCACCGTCACGAGGCAGAACGGCCCTGGGCCACGTCCTCTGCCGGCACACGCCCCTACCCGAGCAGCTTCACGTTATCTATGTGATTGTGTGATGGATGCGGGTCTCCCCGGGGGACGGTGGTCTGTGACTGCAGAACCCGGTTGGGTTTGCTCATCATTGTAGCCTTAACTCCTAATTCTGAGTGAGTGAATAGTAGACCCTCAAAATCTAATGAAGAAATGAGTGATTCTAGGCCCCGCGATACTCCCACTGCACAGGCTTTCTCGGACAGCAGGAAAGCTGCGCCCGTTTAGTGCAGGGGCCAGAGGGCGGACTTAACACGCCTCCTCGAACATCCCTCCTAACAGCCCAGTAACGGATAACACCCATAACCCTAAGTCCGAGGCATCAGGAAAGGGGTGACCAAGCTCAGCGTCCACCGCTTTTAAAGAGCAGGGAGCACGGCACTCCTTTTATAAGATTTTCAGACAACATGGTTTAACTTTTATACAACAGTGGTGGGCCGGGAGGGGCCTGCTCAGGGCTCCACACAGCCCTTGCTCAGAGCTGTCCGTCCACCTGCAGAATGCTCTCTTGGGCTTTCTGCAAATTTCACTTAAATGGAACAAAAACTCACGGACTTTTAAAGCACAGTGGGATCTCACACACTATCCCGTCCCACCCCCAATCTGTACAGGCTGGGAAGAATCGTTCGAGAGGATGTATCTAACACACCTGGCTTGTGCTGGGTTCATAGCAAGGGCTCATAAATGGTGGCCCTTGTAGCTTCGTCTCCTTTGGGTGATAATTTCCCGATTGTCAGAATCCCTCAATAGTCTGAAGGCACCAAAAGGGCAGAGCTGTTCTATTCCTGGCACGGGAGGACGCACCCATCCTTTCATTCAGCCACTTATGTTTCCCGTGGTCCAGCCCTGCAGCAGGCACTTGGCACCTGCCGTTCCCTGCCTGGAAGGCTCCCCCCAGGGCATCTCGGGGCTCGCCCCTCCCTCCTTCAAGTTCTTGCCAAGAGCCTCCTTCTCAACGAGCCTCCCCAAACCACTCTCTCTGAGATGCAAATGCCCTCCTCTAAAATCCCGGCCTCCAGTCCACTTACTTTCTTTACTTTATCTTTACTTTCTTTACTTTACTTTACCACCAACACACTCTGTGTCTCCTGGGTTGTTTATGGATTCTCCCAGAGGCTTTTGTCACCGACACACCCCCAGCTCCTAGACCAGTGCCTGGCACACCGTAGAGAGCCATTCACTCTCTGCTGGATGAACGGTGTGTCTACTGCCTGCCAGGGTCTTTGCGGAGGAAGTTTTGGTGAATAGGGCATACAGACTTCTTCACCTCGAGCAGTCTGAGTGTGGCCTAGTGTAGCCCAGAGTGGAAAAATGCTCAGTGCCAGAGGGAGCTTGAGGCCAGCGACAGGCCAAGGCTCGGGCATCCTGTCTGCCGGGCCACCACGTTCCCGTTCAGCTCCCGCTGCTTCTGGTAAAAGAGATCTCCAGATACACTGAGCTACACATGAGAAATGAAACTGAAGAGACAGGGGGGAAGGCCAGGGTCAGGGAGAAGATGAGGACACTGGGAAGGATTCCAAGAGGGGGCGGCTCCAGCTCAAGTCTGAGCCAAGAGAGAGACACAGGACCCAGTAGGGATCTAACAGGGTTGGTCTGTTGCCTGGGGCATGTCCTCGAGCTAAGGAGCCCCAGGGGAAGGAGGCGCCCCCACCTCCGGTGGTCTTCCTGGAGCTCCGAGCTCACTGGGGTTGGGAAGTTGGGGAGAAGGTGACGTCACAAGCTGCAGCCACATCTGAGCCTCTCGTCTCCGGGGCCTTCCTGGGGACAGGGGACGTGGGGGCCAGGGAGAAGGACTGAAGCAACAACAACAAAAACTAAATAAAAATGGGCAAAGGCTCCCGGATCATTGACCAGATAACTTAATAACATGAAGAGGCAATTCACAGGCAAATCCAAAGCCAATGAAGATAAAAGATGCTGGGCCTCTCTGCTGTTGTCCAAAAGAGCGTTAACACAAGAAACCACAGTCCCTGGTCAGACTGGGGACAGGCGCCACATATGTGGTGTCACAGGCAATGGGACGTGAGGGGGTGAGGACCGCCAATTCCCCGCCACTGGGGAGGCCGTGCCCGCCGCCCCTCCTCCTGAGCTCTCCAGCTAGTCCCCGTCAGAGCTGTTTATCTCGCCCCCAGATGAGCAGTCACTACCACTCAGCACGGTGTGCGCACTGACTGACGAGACAGCGGGAACAAGCGGGTCCCAGGCCACATCCTCGTAGAGAGAAAGTGAACGGATGAGCAAGAAGCATGTCAGACGGTAGCGATGGCTGTGGAGAGAAGCGAGGCAGAGGAAAGAGCTCGGGAGCGCGGTGGGGGCGGGCAGGCAGCAAGGAGGAAGAGGAAGACCTCACAGAAATGCAACGGCTCCACTGGGATACCGGGGCTTTGTGTGTTCCAGGCGGTGTGAACAGCATGTGCAAAGGCCCTGAGGTGAAAGTTGCCTGGAATATCCGAGAAGTAAGAGGGGGCAGAGGGGAGGGTCTCGTAAGCCTCTGAGCGAGGTGGGAGCCAGGTTGTCCTTCTGGGCAGCGGAGTGACATGCCCTGATATGGCCACTGTGTTGGGCACAGGCTGCAGGATGACAAGAATGGGATCGGCGAGACCAGTCAGGAGGTGGCTGCCATCATCCAGGCGAGAGATGATGGCAGCCTGGACCCCGGGGCCCGCTGAGGAGAGGGAGGAGTGAGGAGGGGCTGGATCTCGGATACATTTTGGAAGTGGAGCTGACAGGATTTGCTGATGAACTGGACGTTGGGGCTGGGGCAGGGGCCTGAGAAAGAGCCTGAAGTCTAGATGGACTCCAGGGTGGGATGGTTTCCGTTTAACGGCGATGGGAAGACGGTGGGAGGAGGCTTTGTGGGAAATCAGTTTTGGAAGGATTAAGTGTGAAATGTTTGTTAGACACTTAAGGGAGAAGTCAGGTGGGCAGTGGAAATATGACTCCAATGAATTTGGGATTGGTCAGTGTCTAGGTGGACTCGATGGGCTCACCCAGGAAGAGGGAGGATTCACAGCGTCCACGCTGCCCATGAGTCAAGGAAGACCAGACTGAGAAACAACTGACCACCACATTTAGCCTCCTAGAGGCTGCTGGTAACCTTGGGAACAGCAGCTTCTAGGACGAGGCAGAGACCAAGGCCTGAAAGAAGCGAGCTCAAGAGAGGCAGGAGAACTCCATCAGGGAGAGTCCTGGTCCAGGGGAGCAGGGAGGGGGAGGGTTTGGGAGAGCGAGCTGCCGGCTCCAGGATGCGCTCTCCAGGGCTCTCCAGTCCCCACGGGGCCAAGGCGCTCTTGCACGCTGCCCGCCACGCTGCCCAGGCGCTCTGCGTCGAGAGCCCAGCTGCTGCCGTCCCCCTTCACCTCTTCCCCCCGCCTGTGTCAGGAGGGATCTCCTGGAACGCAGTCCCCGAGCTGGTCAGACCACACAGCCCCGCAGGAGTCTTACACAACTCGCCTTAACTTCTCGGAGCGTCTGACGTCCTGCACTTTTGCCGGGGGCCAGGGACAGGCCAGGGCGGGGAGCCCGTGCCCAGGTAAGACAACCTGAGATGATGCTGCAATTCCCTGGAAGCTGGGGGAAGGCCCGCAGGTGGGAGCTCTGGGAGCCACTCCCTGCTTCCTGGCACCAGCCAGTGAACGCTTCCAGGAACGCTCAGCATCCCAGGCAGGCTCCACCCTCCCACAGCGGGAGCCTCTTCCGCTCCAGGGGGTCCTTCTCACACCTTGAGGCCCCCAGGTTGGGAGTCAGGGGTGGGAAGAGTGACACAGCACTGGGATGCAGGAGCCCGGAGTTTCAGCCCTTGGTCCTCCACCACTGACTTGCTGTGTGGCCTCTGCAAAATGCCTCCATCTCTCTGAGCCAGAGTAGTCTTGCCTGTACAATGAGGATGTCAAGCAAGGAAAAAAATGTGAAGCGCCTCCTACGCACCAGGAGCTACTTCGAGTGCTTAATGGGAGCTCCTCAAACCCTCCCAGCAGCCCTCTGGGTGGAGACCATGATGATCCACATCTTACAGAGGAGGAGACGGAGGCTCAGAGAGGCGAGGAAGCCCAACGTCCATTTTCCCTCAGCCAGTAGGGGTGTAGCCAAGATCTGAATCCAGGACCATGTGACACCAAAGCCTGGTCCCCCTCCCTGACACATCTTTGCGGTGATGGGGGTGAAGAGCTCTTTCCAATATTCCAGAAAGCCGGAAGGGCTTGACCCTTAGCCCACAGAGCCGACGCACAAGCTGCCCACGAGGTTGGGAGTTGGCTTTGGGCCGGACAGGTGGGCTCAGAGGGGCCTGGCGTGGGGGCCTCCGACTCCATGCTCACGGGAGTCACCTGGGGAGATGCAAACAGTCCTGACGCTGCTCCTCAGCCCCACAGATGCTGATTTATCCGGGTCGCATCCCGGGCCTTAAAATTTTAAAAGCCAACTTTGAGAACCACTGGTCTAGACCCCTCTACTCAAAGTGTGGTCTGCGGACCAGCAGCATGGGTGTCCCTGGGGGCGCGTTAGAAATGCAGACGCTGGGCCCCTACTCGGCCTCCCTCCAACTCAGAATCTGCATTTTAAGATGATCCCTGGAGAGGCATCTGCACACTGACGCTGGCGGAGCGTGGGGCTGGGGGCCGCCTTCAGCAGAGTCAAGCGCAGGCAGCGTGCAGGTGGCTGGGAGAGGCCTGGTCCTGAAGCCTGGGAGGACCGAGTGAAGTTTTGTGGAGAAAGTCTTCCCAATGTGAGGGCTGAGGGGAGGAAAGTGAAAGTGGTCCTTGGTGGGCAGGGGCAGAGGCTTGAAGCCACCAGCCGGGACAGTCGTTGAGGTTCCTTCAAGTGGAGATGCTGGGGGCTGGCGGGGGCCGACGGCGGGTGGGGGGGGGGGTGCGCCCGAGGCTAACACATGCGGGGTTGGCATTGCGGGCCCTGCGGGCAGTGCTCAGGCAGTTTTTTCATTTAATCTTCCCTTTAACCATGTGAGATGTGAGACGGGTTACTGCGCCCTTTTTATGGATGAGGGCACAGGAGCACAGAGAGGTTAAGGAATGCATGTAAGGTCACAGAGAAAGGCGTGAATAGGAGGGAAAGAGGAAGGAAAGGGGAGGAAGGTGGGAGCCAGGACTCACACGGACCTGACTCCAGAGCTGGTCTGCCTCTTAGCAGGCAGATTCTCCGTCCCTCCCATCAGCTCCGAGGGAGGCCAGGGGCCCAGGGCTGGCTCCTGATTTGGTGTCCACACATCCCCAAGACCAATCACATCCCTGCCGCGTGGGGCTTTCTGCCAGGTTCTGAGGTCTTCAGAGGCCATTAGTTCCCCAAACCTGTTTGGCTTGAACTCCAAACACCCGGCACGTGACAGCTCATAACACGACCCAGGCAACAGGAAGGCCGGCCAGCCTTCGATGACCTCAGCCAAAGGAAGCTGCCAGCGGGGAGATCTCCGCCGGGGCCACCTCCTGCCCTGCAGGACAGGAGAGGGGCAGTGGAGCCCGGAGGCTGTGCACGCAGCCCCTCACTCTGACGAGGAAACTGAGCCTGAGCGAGGCGGTCACTCGCTCAAGGTCCCACAGCAAGTTGCTCTTGGGAAAGAGGGAGGGGACATGACTGTATTTGGAGACACATGATGGGGAGAAGAGCAGAGTGAAGCCCCCAGGGACTTGGGCAAAGGGACCCTGGGAGGCAGGTGCCCCTTCGGCGAGGGCATCTGGGGCTCTGTCGTTGCCTCCACCTACCCGCCTCCCCCACGGGACTCGAGCCCCAGCGAGGACAGTCCGAGTCCACTCACGTCTCACCCACTACCCGCCTGCCTCCGGGCCTGGCACACGTCCAGAGAACGTCACACCTGCAGGAAACACAGTCGCTGCCCGTGACAGGCCCAGCGCGGGTGCGGGGAGCCCCGGCAGGCTGGAGGAACAGCTCCGTCAACACCCCAGCTCGGCTCCCCGCTGAGCTCCCACCTCACTGCACTCCTGCAACCACCCAGTTCTGGCCCAAATGCCGTCCCTTCTCTTCCCCTCGAGCTGAGCTGGAATAGTCTGCTTTCTTCAAAAGGCAACTTCTAAGAACAGGAGGGAGGACAGAAAGAAAACACGAGCAAATACGAGCGTGACACGACTGATGAAGAACGCACACAAAGCAGGTTCCAACTTGGGACAGAAAGGGACTCACGGCCTCCCATGAGGCCCAGATGGTAAAATTCTAGAAGGACGCTAAGACTTAATTATTATGACCACTCCATCTTCTAAAGCTGACTTCGGCCAAAGAAGTTAAAAAGATGACTAAGCCAACTCCAGGACAAACCCTTGCACGGTCTGGAGTCACTGGGACTGCGAGTCTCATAAGCTCTATGTGGCATCTGCCCTGGTCACAGGATTTCTAGAACTGGACGTCTGGCGCCCGTCCAAGGATGTGAACCAGAAGAAGCAGCTGCCTTGGTGGAGAAGGCTTGTGGGGGCTCGGGGGCGTCTCAGCCAGCTCGTCTCAGGAGGCCTGGGTGTGCCTGGCTGGTGGGGTGCCCCAGACGCGGGCTGGCACCGCCATGGGAAAGGCACACTCGCTATGCGCCAGAACGGGGTGTTATTCAATGGGGTCATGACACTGCACAAAGGGTGAGGGGCCGGGGGCTTCGAGCCTGGGGGCCTCACCCCAAGGGTGCAGGGGATTGGACAACAGTCTGCTCACAAACCTTCTCCCCACCCCTGCCCCGTCACCTCCAGAGCCCTCACCCTGAATCCCAGCTGATCCCAAACAGGCTGTGGGGTGGCTAGACCCCACAGTGGGTCAGTTCAACCTATTTCACAGACGGGGAGACAGAGGAGGCCTGCAGATACCAAATGACTTGGACCAGGCCGTCTGATTCCCCTCTGGGCCGCTCGGGCCTCCCCAGGATCCTGCACTCCATTTGGTTAGGAACCGCTTGTTTGCTACATGGAGGCCTTTCCCACAGGCTCCCTCCAGGCAGAGGACGGACACCTGGCGCAGCCAGACACTGGGGAGCCCGTGGACTCACGCCGAGGCAGGGGCAGACGTGGAATGAAAACCCTCCCAATGTTTCTTCCACGTCACCAGCACTTCCCAGACAAAGGTTTGATGGAAGTAGTTGCCCAGACACGGCCTGCGTCCTCCTCATTCTCCTCTGCACTAGAGCAGCTAACATTTCCATGCTTACCATGTGCCAAGCCTGTGCCCGATGTCTGACTCGGAACAATGACTTTCATCTTCACAAGAACTGTATGAGATGGGTACTACTACATCTCACACGTGAAGAACTATGGCACAGAGAATTTCCGCAGCTTGCCCAAGAACGCACAGCTGGCAAGAGGCAGCGCTGGGATTGAAGCCTGAGCCATTGACCTCCAGGGAATGGGCTCGCGAAGCCAAACAGACGAGTCTCTGCAGGATTTCTGAGCCTTGAATGTGCTGACAGGCAGTGTAAATTCCCAAGAGGAGGATCCAGGCTGTCATTTACCCCCAAACTTATTTCCCCCATTGATCTGATGACTATTTATTGACTGCCTGCTCTGCCAGGTGGTGAGGGCCACAGTGGGGAGCCAGGCAGATGTGCTGGCTGACGGCACAAGGAAAATCCTGTCAGGGATGGCTTCTGTCAATGGTCTGTGCCGAGCCTCAGGGGGAGCCCTTTAAGCACCATAAAAAAATTTTTTTAATTTAACCTCATTGGACAGAAATTTTCTAAAATCAGCCTTATGAAGCAGTGTGGCCTAAACTTTTAGTGTTCTCTTTGGGACTCCGATTTCCAACTCTGCACATGTACATGTACCATCGTGGAGAGATGTCCTCAGGGCTGTGAAGGTGTGCAAACCTTCTTGTCCACACACTAAACAAAACCAGGCATTCCAATGATTATTACCAATATGGATCAATCAAGCACCCATCACATCCCTGCTCCTGTGCTGGCTCTGGGGACACAGCAGTAAACCAAGCAGACCCGGTCTATGCCCTCATGGGGCCTGTGTTCTAGAAGGGGAAACTCATTATTTGCATAATATAGAAGTAAATACATAATTAGAACCTGTGATTTGCACTAAGGAGGAAAAAGAGAGGCTGTCAGAGCTCAGAACAAGGGACCTGATCACAGAAGCACCATGCGTGTGTGTGTGCATGCATGCTTACTTTCTGTTCACACCCTGAGACTTGGGTTCCATGGAACATATGGGATACGTTTCAGGACTTGCTTCACTGGACCATGCTGCCCTTTGCTTTACTTTATCAGAGGTGGGAGAGGGAAGGAAAAGAGAGCACAGAATGCATAACTTACTTTTCCCCCAGGAAGAAAGAGAAAGGATTTCTAGAAGAGGTCATTTCTGTCCCTGAAGGCCACTCCTTGGGGACAGAAGGAGACATTGTTACTACTCACCCTCACCCCCAAATCTTTCCTGCCCTCTTTTTGTGCCTGAGACTCAAAGCAAGTTTTGAGGACAGGCCCTGGGTTTTCGATGGGGTCATGCTTGGCCTGCTGCAGAGATGGGTGTTCAGATGGAAACGGCCCACCACTTGGAGAATGGTGGGAAAGTGGAGGATGACTGTGCCTGATACGTCTCCCCAGACAAGTCAGGGGCCATTTCCACCTGCTGTGTGGGCCCAATCAATGTCCCACGATGGTGGAGAGAGAAGCTACTCAGAAATGCAGACTCCAGGAGAGGCACCTCCAGCACATGAAGGCCCCCGTCTGAACCCACCGCCACCACCCTCAGATGTCACATCATCCCATTCCACACCCTCCGCCCAGAACACTTCCAGTATCTTCCAAGTCTCTCCAACCTCTCAGCATTGGAGTGCCCCCACACCTAATTTCTTCTCTTTGTCTACTCACTCTCTTGGGGGTTCCAATCTCATGGTTTTAAATATCAAGTGTACTCTGAGGACACATCTATATTTCCAGCTGGATCCTTTCCTCTGAATTTCACACCTGTATATTCAACTACCTCTTCCGTATCTCCCCTGAAATGTCTAATGGCATCTCAAACTTGACATGCCCCAAACTGAATTCCAACACACACACTGCCACCTCCCCTCCGTGCCCCCCACAAACTGGCTCCAACTACAGTCTTCACCTCATTACTTAATGACACCTCCATCCATCCATCTGGATGCCTAGGCAAAAAAACCTGTGGTCATCGGTGACTTCTCTCTCTCATCCCATCCTCACAAATCTTGTGGCTCTACCTTCAAAATACATCTGGAATTCCACTGCTACTCACCACCTCCGCTGCTTTACTCTGCCCAACTACCATCATTTCTCACCTGGGTTACTGCGTTCCCTTCCTAGTCTGTATTTCTACTCTTGGCTCCTTCCAGTCTATTTTCAACAGATCAGCCATATGATCCTTTCAAAAGGCAAGTCATCCCATATTACTCCTTCCCTCAAAACCCTCCAGTGACTTCTACTCCCTCAGAGTAGAAGCAAAGTCTTTACAAAGGCTGCAATAGCCAATACAAACCACCCCTGGTTACCCTCGACCTCATATCCTATTCCAATAGTCAATACAATCCACCCTGGTTACCCCCGACCTTATCTCCTATTCCAATAGCCAATACAAACTACCCCTGGTTACCCCTGACCTCATCTCCTATTCCAACAGCCAATACAATCCACCCAAGGTTACCCCCACCCTCATCTACTATTCCCATAGCCAATATGAATGGGCCCCTGGTTACCCCCCACCTCTTATCCTATTTCAATAGCCAATACAATCCACCCCTGATTATCCCCAACCTCATCTCCTCTTCCAATAGCCAATACAATACACCCCTGGTTACCCCCAACCTCATCTCCTATTCCTCTCCCCTTCCACCCTACTGGCCTCTCACCGTTCCTTGAGCGTGCCAGGGATACTTCCACCTCAGGACCTTTGCACTTGCTATTCCCTCTGCCAAGCTCTTTCCTCCCCTACGTCACTTGCTTCCTCACCTCTAAGTCTTTGCTTAAATTTCCCTTTTCGGTCAGCCTTTCTCTGACCCCATATTTAAAATGGTAGCCCCCATTTTCACTTCAGAGCTCTCTATTCCTTCTTCCCCATTTTACTTCTCCGCACAGCACTCATCACCTGACATCCTACATAGTTACTTGCTTGTTCATTGTCTTTCCCCCGCCACAGGACGTAAGTTCCATGAGGGCCAGGAATTTTGTCCATTAGGTTCACTGCTCCATCCTCCTAAAGCAGCGCCTGGCACATGAATGAATGAATGAAGGGCCGAGATCTGCACTGTCTTTCTTGACTAAATCACACCCATATGCAACATCTGTGATCTCCAGTTATTGCTTAAAGTGGGGCAAGAACTTAAGACACTTATAAAAGCAATCTGAGTGCAGAATCTTTCCAGGCCTTTGTGCAAATTTTTAATTGTTTCTCACCCACCCCTAACTGGATGGCATTTTTTCAGCAGATTACTATGAGTCTTTCTAAGCATTCAATTTGTTTTTCATAAACAATTCTATGATCATCTTTCATCTGTCTGGATCCTATTTATGTCACACAAGTACAATGATAAACATGAGTGGCATAAACAGGTTTGGGAACAAATACAACTGACCTTTGGCATTAACTTGACTGCTGGGAATCGAAGCGCACGGGCTCTCCCGGTGGGTGTCGTCAGGATGCCTTCCAGAGAGGATGAGGAGCACCCATGAATATGGTGGGTTGGTTAAATGCAAATCAACTGAGCTTCAACTGTACTTCATTGTATCCGCAGTTGGTATCCTAACAAAAGTTCAGAAAGATTTCTGGTACCCCCTACCCTCCCGGGCCCTGTACTTGGCAAAATGCTCTCACGTCAATTATCGCCTGGGGACAAGTGAACCCACTGGACTTGATGATGGAATGATGTGCAAATGGGAGACCTCTCTGTTTCCTTCATCAAGTGCGTGTGAGCTACCCTTTGACTTCGTCAGCTGGATCCCATTACACAGCAGCTCTGATGCATGAGCGTGATGGAGAAATCACCAAGGTGAGTGATGCTCGTGCTGCGGATCCAGTTTGGGGAAGAGCCTTGTTCCACTCAGCCCAGTGAAGTGCATATGACATCATGAAATCAATCAGCGTTTAAGCTCTAAGAGGAAGGGATTTGTCATTTTGAGCAAAAATAAGAAAACACACAAGGAAAATTGTCTACTGCCATATATTTTGAAGGCTCTACGGGAGAGGGACCCCTTAGGAGATGTTACATATCAAGAGGCAGAATTAAAGCTGGTGACAGAGGGAGGGTGACCTATTTTCAGAACCAAAAATTGGGGGAAAGGATTTAAAAATGTGAAGAGATATTTGGATAATTCTACCCCGTCAAGTTCAGGATGCTTGATTATAGTCACAGACAGCCTGTGTGTGTACCAGTGTAGACTGGGGAGGGGAGAACACAATTTCACCAATATCTTTGAATTAATGAGCCGTGCTATACTGACTGCTAGCGCACAATTTCCTTCTGGCATCTCTGGTTTATTGATCAGCTTTCATTTCGCAGCCTTAACTTTGAGGACTGTGCCCCGAGGTAGTAACCCTTTAATGCTGATTTTAACTATCACCAAATAACTAATCCTTTTCTTTCAACCTGATTTTAATTGATCATTTAGTTACCCAGTGACACTTTCTATTCAGTTGCCAACAATTAAGTGCCCTTGAATTCACATTTTAAGCCAAAAAGTCATGAGTTAGGGTCAGAGAACAGGTCAGCGGAGTGGTAGCTTTGGCTCTATTATTCCTGGAGATTTCCTCCTTTCTTTTTTTTTTCCTTTTATCCCACCAATGCTGAGCAAGTACCTACTATGGCTGGGCACAGCAGTAGGTGCTGGGTTGCGTGGTGATCGCACACCGGCAGGACACTGTGTGACACCAAGCTTGTCCTAGTTACTGGTCAAAGGTTGTATAACCCCCTCGAAAAGACACACAGAGCAATGATGGACAAGGCAGGGAATCCTTGGAGATGAGAAGTATCCCCAACCCTTGGGCTGCCCTGGCTCCTCTGTCACAGGGTGGTTATTAGGATTAAGGAGATATATAAGTGAAAGTGTTCTGAGAATTTAAAACTGCCATAAATATATCAAAGAGATTGTTAATAAGCAAAGGAAGAAAATAAAATGAAAACCGGATGCAAACTAAATGATAAGATGGCGTGATACCACGTCACTTTTTTTTTTTCTTTTTAGGACCCAAAGAATTATTCTGAAATCTGAGTAAGACTCATTTGAGAAGCTGATAAAAATGATTTCAAAGACCCCCATCAGAGGTTACGCTTTAGGAGGGCTGGATTTTTAATAAGCCTCCTGGGTGGTCTTTGAGGCAGGTGGTCCACCAAGTGAACATCCTGGGGAGATAATCCCAACTAGGGCCCCTTCGCACAGCTGGGAACACTGGTGGGAAACTCACTTTCTCCAGCTGAAATGAACAAGACAACACCTACTGGACCAGCGAAACCCTCTCCCCTCATCTAAGCACTGTCCAGCACAACTCAGGACATCACCTTAATAGAACCTGCTGTTAGCTGGCACTAATGGGATGTACCTGTAATTTTTTTTTTTTTTTGGTGAGGAAGATTGGCCCTGAGCTAACACCCATTGCCAATCTTCCTCTTTTTGCTTGAGGAAGATTGTCATTGAGCTATCATCCGTGCCAATCTTTCTCTATTTTGTATGTGGGACGCTGCCAGCATAGCTTGATGAGCAATGTGTAGGTCCACGCCCAGGACCTGAACCCACGAACCCCTGGCTGCTGAAGTGGAGCACGCGAACTTAACCACTGCACTACCAGGCCGGCCCCTGTGTCTGTAGTTTTTATAAATGGTTTCAAGGATATAAACATATGATTAAGTATAGTGATGAAATAATTCAACAGAGCGCATGCGTCAACGACAGTATCTGACACCAGTTTATTGAGGGGCATCAAGATGGTCGGCTCCTACACGAAGGCAAAGTCAACATGGACTTGTTTTCACCAAACTCACTCGTAACATTCAACCAAAGGAGCCTACACCTGGGCCGGCCCCGTGGCTTAGCGGTTAAGTGCGTGCTCCGCTCCTGGCGGCCCGGGTTCGGATCCCGGGCGCGCACCGACACACCGCTTCTCCGGCCATGCTGAGGCCACGTCCCACATACAGCAACTAGAAGGATGTGCAGCTATGACATACAACTATCTACTGGGGCTTTGGGGGGGGAAAAGAGGAGGATTGGCAGTAGATGTTAGCTCAGAGCCGGTCTTCCTCAGCAAAAAGAGGAGGATTAGCATGGATGTTAGCTCAGGGCTGATCTTCCTCACAAAATAAATAAATAAATAAATAAAAAGTAAAAAAAAAAAAGGAGCCTACACCTGAACGAAGAAGAGTATAAAACACCTATAAACCTGTGCACTGATTAGAGGAATTCTGGAAACTTCTGGAGTACTACCCTGAATTAGAGAGGAAATCACATCAACGGGCAGGTGCAGGAGCCAGGCCACAGGGAATGAGACGGAAGGAACCCCAGGGACGTCCTTAAAGTCAACCACTCGCCAGCACTCGGCACCAGGAAAACATCCATTCTAAACATAAAGGACACAGGCACCAGGCAAAGAGAAGAAAACTATTCTGTTTCAGATTTAAGGTACTTCAACCCGGCAACACATCCTCGCCAGGGAAGAGGTTGTGTGCGCTTTCAACCAAACTTTCGTTTCCTTCTCTCCACAAGTCATTAATTTAACTCACGTGTGTTCTACGAGCTTAAAAGAAAAGGGCAGTCTCTACATGATTTTTACACTTGACACTCTCCCATCCAGAGGTCATTTGACCAGCAACATCGTTTACGAGCAAAGAACCAAGAGCCATGACATATTTTTAACGAGTAAGCAAACCGTGCCCAAAACTCCACTCGCTGCTCCTAGTGCCCTTTGCTTACCAGGGAGGTCCCTGGATGTTCTCTCAGGGCCTGCCTCTTTATTTACACGTACTATTAATAGGACCGCTACCTAGCTTCCTAGCCCATGGATGATTAACAGACGCCTCGCTGAAGGATGCCAGGGAGTGCAGATATATCCATAAACGATAGATGAAAAGGGAGACGGTGAGGAGTACATCCTTCTCAAAACACGTTAAGTCACTTCTCAAGCTTCTGGATCCCGTATGCCTGTACGATCTCTGAGGGCATCGCTTCTCCACAACGAAGTATTAACTGACGGTACCTCGAGCCTTCAAGGAAAGGTGAAATTGCGCCCAGGGTACCACTATAAAAGCAGGGAAGTAGCAGACACAGTAGAGCACAGACAGCGAACACCCGCACTGCAGAGCCATCCCCCTTCCTGCGTCCAAGGCAGACACTGGGCACTCAGCCTGGCCCTCAGCCTGGCCCTCGTTCCCTGGGCGTGACCCTGCCCCCGGATCCAGCGGGATGCAGCACCCCGGGCAGCTGCTCCCTGTGCACAGATGGACACCGACCTGCCAACCGTGGTTTGGAAACACTTCTATAAAAACAGAAAAAAGAAAAAAAGAAGCTGACACTAGAGAGTGAGGTTTAATTCCCTGGACGAGTCAGCATCTGGACCTGCTCCCTCCCTAACACAGCCGGGCGGATGAGGCACCAGCGCAGGTCGGGCTGAAACCGCTCAGTCTCGTCTCCCATGAACACACAAAATGTACCAGGGCCACGAAGGGCATGACCAGCGTCCACCTCCCGCACGCTCCAACTCCTTCCCATCAGCTAGTGCTTCTTGTTGACACTCGCTCAGCTACGTACTAACAAGCCACGTCTCTCTGCTTCTTAAAGACGCCACCATGAACAACCAGGCACGACCAGGGGCTTCACTCCCAGATCAGTGGGCAAAGAGGCCGAACAGACTTATGATGAGAGGTGGGGCCACACCGCCTGGACGCGTTTCCTGGTTCAACTCTCCCTAGCTGTGACCTCAGGCAAATTGCTTAACCTCTGTGCCTCAGTTTCCCCATCTGTAAAAAGGGAGAACATAAAAAGTATTTACTTCATAGGGTTGTTTTAATGATTAACTGGGGTAATATGTGTACACTGTTTTAAGGGCTTTACACATATTACCCCAAGTACCAGCCATCATTCATTTTCCCCCCCCCAAAGCCCCAGTAGATAGTTGTATGTCACAGTTGCACATCCTTCTAGTTGCTGTATGTGGGACGTGGTCTCAGCATGGCCAGAGAAGCGGTGCGTCGGTGCGCGCCCAGGATCTGAACCCGGGCCACCAGCAGCGGAGCGCGCACACTTAACCGCTAAGCCACAGGGCCGGCCCCCGGCCATCATTCTTACGTTACTATTATTTCAATGATTTGGGGTTCCTTGATTAAGTTTTCATGATTTCATAGAGCTAATGAAATGTTTTCTTCTGAACCTAGCTTTTAAAAGAATTTACACTTTGACTTTGAAATTCAAAACCAAGAGAAATAAAAAGTTACATGGGGGAAAGTGCTTTGAAAAGCAAAACCAAGAGAAATAAAGTTATATGGAGGGGTAATAGAATAAGAATCATCTTTTTTCTCACCTTGATTTGAAAAATGATTTTCTGTTTTACAGCCCATTCTTTTTAGTTCTGATGGGAAGGAGCGCCTGACGCGGAAACAGAGCAGCTTTGGTCCGTATATGCACAGCTTAGCCCTGGCTGAGATACAGCTAAGACCCCTGGGGTCACTGGTGGCAGAACTAGGAGTCACCTGAGAGCCCTCTTTCTGTGCAGAGGCAAGAGATGATGCGAGAATGTTCCGGCTACTGCAACCTGTGCTGTCATGAAATCTCCTATGCGGCAAGTCAGTTCTGAGCAACAGCCACAACTTTTAATCCAATTCAAATTGAGAGTCAAGAGTACATCTTTCAATAATAATCATAGCGGCTAAAGTTAAAAAACACTTACTAAGGCAGGCAGCATTCTGTGGTCCTCACAGGCTTATCTGTTGTCTTCAAAACCATCCTTTGTGGTCAGATTGATCATTAATGCCATTTTACGAAAAGGAAAACTGGGGCTCAGAGAGGTTAAGTAATTTGCCCAAGGTAAGTGCTAGTCAGTGATAAAGCCAGGATTCAAATTATTTTATTTGTTCAACAAATATTTATTGAGCAGCTACTACAAGCTGGGCACTGCTGTAGATGCTGGAAATGCAGCAGTGAACAAAACCAAGTTCCTGCCACGGGAGAACTTTCATTCTAGGAGGGAAGACAGTAAACCAAGGTAACAAATGGATAACAGAACGTATGAAAGAGTTAAGTGCCTCCAAGAACAGCAGAGCAGAGTAAGGAGATGGAGAGGGACAAGGGCAGTATTTCAGATCCATTGGTCAGGGAAGGCTTCTGGGAGGAGGTGACAGCTGATTAGCTGCTCTAGGTCCAAAGCCAACGCATGGCCTTACCTGCTTTCCACTGCCTGTAATGAAAGCACAGCAAAAGCTCAAAACCAGGCCAGTGCTGGCCTGCACTGCACTCGCTCTTTTGTGGAAGGCAAGAGGCCCTCAGGAAATTCTGAACTTTTAATTCCATTCTTGTGTAATCATGGCGGGCCCTCCTGAACCGAGGCTCCACATGGACTCGCACTGCTCCCACGAGGGGCTCCCGGGCTTCCAGGAAGCCAGGCATGAAGAGCTCCCCGGGCACCCCTGCACCCTCGGTGCACCCCGCTCATTGCTCTGCCCAGATGGAGAGGGAAGGAGAGCATCCTGGAAGCCTTTAGTGGTGTTTCTAACATTCTGACTAAACTTCTATCCTCACCAAAGGCACTAACCACCCATTCTGTGAAACTAATACAAATTGAAGTTTGTCGGTTTCCATGAAGGAATCTTTTCTTTCACAGCCTTTAAGAGCATGAGCAGTTTCTTCAGCAGCCTCTTCCAAAAGTTCCTCAGCGATCACCGTCATCCCAGTTCTGCCCCTTCCCACAGGATGGTTACTAAACCCCATCAGTTTCCTCAGTGGGGCCGCCCCAGGCCTACTATCGTGATGACTCAAGGCCCTGACACCATGTAAAGGTTAGTGGTCACCACCCCAACAGCCCTCAGCGACGGAATCCTTACAAGCAAACACGCTACTTCCGTTAATACGGCCACTTGCAGACCAGGAGGCCGAGGCTCAGCCAGCGGCGTGCCCTGCCTCGGTTACAGATGGTGCCCAGGGAATTAAAACACAGATCTCTAGGAGTTCGAGGCCAATGTTTATTCCCACTATACTGCACAACTTCTCTGCAACAAAACCCCCTTTGGGCAGTGACATCAGCATCAGTCACCTGGGGACACAAGAGCTACGTGACACCCAAGGGCACAGCGTGTTGGGTGGCTGCACGCTGCAGGTAAGAGAGCGGCTCTGCAATCAGAGGGCCGCGTTTGGGTTCCCCGCTTACAGCTATGGGACACAAGTGATGTCACCTCTCTGACCTGGTTATCTGTAAACAAGGAGAAAGCCGTCTCCCTCAGGTGGCAGAGAGCTTCCGAGGAGTGAAGCCCAGTGAAGCGCTCAGGACAGAGCCCGGCACGTAGGGACGGCCAGGAGCGTTTTCAGCCCCCTCACGGTGGCTGGCTACATCCGAGGGTCCTCTGAACGTTCCAGGACACAGCCAGAGGCCATCAGATCTACAGCCTGACACCGTCATGATCCAGATTGACCATTAAAGATGTTTTCTGAATGGCTGACTGACTGAATCACTACAGGAGAATGTGCCTGAACTCACAAGTCCAATAATAGCTTGGAAATAGAAGCCATCTGAAAATGTTCCTAAACTCGAGCTGGGTTGGCAAGGATTGGATGTGATTATAAAAAGCAAGTGAGAAGAGAATGTTACTGCAAGGAAAATTGAATTCATATGACTTTTAAATAACTTCATTCCAATAGAGAATATTAAAATATTATATTTTTGGCAATTATTAAATACTAAAACAAATGCAATTATTTTAAATTGAAATTCTATTAAGCTAAAAAAGTAAAGTTGCCACAACTGTATCCTAAGGCCTAACTCCCCCTTTTGTTATTAACTTACCTGGGCAACAAATTCCAGGTCTTTTCCAAATGATACCTATTTAAAATTTACATTCAGATTTAATGCTATGACTCAGTAGTTATCTAAGACCAAATTATGCAGTAGGCTCCTGTCTAAACACTGATATGGAAATATTCTTAGCTTACATATGCTCTGATTCAGGACATAAACCCACAATTTAAAATCCATCTGTAGTTTTCTGTCATTACTGAAATGACACCCCAGTTCTCTCTCCTCTCACTGAGTAACTCAGGTAGCACCCATCACGGCAGGTTCAAAAACGTGGGTTCTCTGTGTGGCTTCCCTCTGTGGGTTATCAACTGGACATCGGAAGGCCCATTTAGGCACTAACTTCTTCCATAAAATGTTCTTGTTCTCTGGAACATCCGCTTGAACTTTGGGTCACTTTCCATAAGAGATAGTTGAAACGGAATCCAGCTGGTACAAGTGAGGCAGAAAAGAGAAGCATGTACAAATCCTACTACCCTAATAGTTCAAGTTTTCTCTCATAAAAGTATTTCCGAGCCCCTTTTAACAGCCCACAATAGAATGTAATTTTTGAAACTGCAAGTAATTTAATGCAGAGGCACAATGGTTTTTCCAATTCTTATTCTTAATCCAGAAGGTAAATAAAACCTACACACCCTCCAGGCTCTAATCCTATACTTTAAAAACAACTTACTATTGGCAGAAACTTAACCCTTTGCTTTGCACATAGCGCACTATTTGCTGAGGTGAGAAGGCAAGCCCAACCAAGCTTCTTTTTTGGGCTAATGCCCAACAGGTCCAGGTTCTCAAGTGACATCTGAGGATACTCGCCACCACCCCCAGGCCCCTTCTTCAGAACCCCTCTCAAAATCAAAGGGCATTATGATAATGAGCTTGATTTCCATTAAACAGATTTTTGTTGACTAATCAACAATCGATCTATGAAGCCAACTGGACCTGAGCGGTCTACGATGGGGGTGGAGGCATATCCCACAGTCAAGAGAGGAACTAGTCAAGACTGTTCCAGGAGCAGCTCTGACTAATCAACGGTCTTGCTGCACCAGGTTTGCCCATGAAGTGACGATTCTACGTGTTCACTAATGCCAGAAAAGCCCTTAACAGAGAAGGTATCATGGCCTGTACGCCACATTTAGAGGAAATGAAGCCTTAAAAAATATATATATATAGAAATGATCAACAGGATGGTGTAGCTTGGAGGTAGTTCAAATTCTAGCTTGCCACTTGAGAGTCGTTGACCTTTGAACAAAATCACTTCCCCAGGGTCTGTTTCCCATCTGTAAATGATACCAACCTCACAGTGTTATTGTCAAGAGTCAAGTGTGAAAAATGCTTAGCACAATACCTCGTGCACACAAGGCACCTGACAGCTAGGTCCAATTCTCCCTAGAGCTTATCAGATCGTTTCCAGCACCACTTGGAGAGGAAGCAGCACAAGGGCAGGAGTGGGAGAAAGAAGCGAAGTAGACCATTGTGGCTAGAGGCGAAGAGTGGACGAGGAGTGGTGGCCTGGGCGGTCCCCAAACAGGAGACTAGGACACTGAGCCTGAACACATCAACCAATAATCGCAGTTCCACATTTTTCCCTACATCACACCCACTCAAATCTCAAGTTTTGTTCCATTCAACCTTTTTTTTTTGACACTGGATGTTTTATTTTTTTCTATAAAGAATTTTTACTGGTAAGATGGATGTCATCATTCCCACCAATGTGGCCCTCGTTTCTATTATATATTTTTTTTATCTCATAGCACTGTGTATTTAAGGCCCTGCATCTTGTAGGCAAACTCCCAGGAAGGGTCAAGGCCCCAGGAGGGAGGGGCCCACCAGGAGCTCTGGCCTTGGAATAAACACGGTGAGAAACTACACAGCAGGCTGCTGTTCCTCCTCCCCTCCAGGTCTAGCATCAAGTACATACACCTTTCTACAGCCCAGGGCTCAAGACTAGATTCAGAATAGCCCTTTACCTTCTGCCCCCCCAGCCTTCGGAAAAATGGAACAATGTAAGTACCTACTTTGCAAGGTGAGTGTAGGGATTAAATGTGACACTGAGAGGCTCAAATGAGAATACACAAGTATTTGGCAATTAAGAGCTACACACATTCGTTATCATTTTTTCCACATACATTCAGAAATTCTTCAGTGTGCACTGAAATTACCTGAGGGCTTTAAACTAGACTACCCAGGGCCCACGCCCAATAGTCTAATTCATAAGGATGGTTGGTTGTAGGGCCTTGGAGCTGGTAGCTTGACCACCTCTCTGAGTCACGTCTGAGAACCACTGTCCTCAAGGGCAAGGCTGCGGCTCTCGTCTGTTCACAGCCAGGGCCTGGCGCCTGGCCACCAAGCCATCGCTGAGAGGTCACCTCCAGCTCTCCCACCCTTCTCACACCTCTCAGAATGGCTTGGTCACTCTCGAGGCTCTTAAATACACCCTCAACAGTGCTTCACCAGGACATTTGCTGAGACATCAAACCCGGAGGTGGCAGGAGCAGGGTTGGTGCCACCGGGGAGAGAAGAGGCCGTGGGCTGCTGGGCCTCCAAAAGCCAGACAGAAAAGGCAAACCATCTTAGCTCTCAGCCTGGTCTCGGGAGTACTTTAAATGTGGCCTTTAAACCTGAGTCAATCTGTTCTCACCCACCTGTCCTCTCATCCACTCTTCAATGTAAATTGTTCTTTATAAATTTTCTTATGGATATAGGTCAATCTTTGCAAAGCGAGGTTTGATATCAAATCAAAATCCACATAAATATAAAATGCATTAAATGAGCTATAACTTTAGAGTCACTTTAACGTAAGTATTAAGTTTGCAGTCATCTAGATATCTGCCCTCAAATATTAAGCTAGAAGCATCTTTTTGACCACCTAGTCTTTGGAGAGTTGTGACAAAGTGAAGAGGTTTTGAATATGAAGTATAAAAGAGGAAAAAGCTACCACACAAATATAAGTTCCACAAAGGTCGGGATTTCTGTCCACTGATGTAACCTAGCACCTGGAACACAGCCTGGTACACAATAGGTGCTCAATAAATTAATGTGCTTCTGTAGAACACCTTGCTATAGAAAGTACCTGTAGTAACCAAATAAAATATAGCCAGCCTAAAAAGGGATCTGTAATCAGAAACACCGTGGGATACTCCAAAATAGCAGCAGGGACATAAGGCTTTAGTTGTTAGCTTTTTGAATTTTTAAAATTACTCCATAAAGAGTAAACAACCAAACTGGGGCAGCTCGTTCTGGGTGAGATGCAAGTTACCTGACTTCTTGGGCACTCCTCCGTTAAGGAAATAGCTGAGCGTCTGCCATGCTCAGGCACTGCTGTAAGATCTGGGACACAAGACAGACCTCGCTCGCCCTGCTCTTTCAGTCTGTCAGCATCTATACCCAGGACAAAAAGATTTTCTACAAGGAAAACTCAGAGACCATCTAGTCCCTTCCCCACTTTTGGCAGATAGGGAACTAAGATCCAGAAAGTAAAATAACTTGCCCAAGGCTAAGCCACCAACGACGGGGACACAGGCGGCTGGAAGGCGCTTGTCAGATGCCTGTTCACTGGAGGCAGAGGGGTGGAAGAACGGTGAGCAGAGGGGCCAAGATGGAACCCACTTCTCCTTCCCAGAGCAGAGCTTTCTATCTCCCCAGATCCAACTCCTCCCAGGGTGCGGTGTGTGTTCAGTACTCCGTCTAGTGGGGCACTGAACACATTGACATTGAAAGCCATTTCAAAGCTTCGTCAACCTCTTCCCCTGCCCCTCCCCGCTGGGCTTTTCTGACGTAGGAACGTCCTAAGCCAGAAATGTGAACATTTGGCCAAGGGAGGTTGATCGTATCTTCAGCTTTACCACCTTTTCCTAAGAAGGAATGACACAGAGATATAAAGAAAGTATGAGAAAAACAAGTGCTATCATGTAGGACTTTATGAAATAAACCACTTAGATCCAACCATTTTTAATCTTAAAAAAACAGCAACTCCAGAAAAACTTAATACACATGTTGCAATGTCTTTGCTTCATTCTTCAGGGATCCATAAAAATAAAAATCCCCAAACTACAGCAAACTGTTACCAAGCACAGAGGAAGCTGAGAGCCCATAGGAAACTCTTTATTTTCACTCTTATCAAAAAAGTGCACAAGGTCCTTCTTAGCACCACTGTCCGTCCCACCGCCTGTCTACCCTCTAGATGGTGTATAAGCCATTTGAATTTACAAATATTCAGTTAATGCCAAACAGAAACAAGTGAAAAGAGGTCTGGGTGGCCTCTCCACGCTGCACCTATGAGAGTGCAGCCTCTGAACACTTGTCCTACGTGCCCCTTCATTTCCTTCCCTTAACTGCTCCCAGTGATGTACAAAATGCAGTCCTTTCACAAGCATTTAGAAAGTGTTTTTATTGGTTACAATTATATAAAATGAATCATTTGAATTCCCCCTAGTTATTAAGTGCTTGCTAGCAAGAGCATAAAAAAACTTTTTTATACATCTGACAAACTCAAATGGTTTATTTCATGCTGGAAGGGGAGAGAGAAACAGCAAACAGCACTCTTCACTTGTCTGTCTATAATAATGAACCTCTCTCTCTCAAGGCTACATCGGTTAAAATCAACGGACAACCCCTTTTGTAAGTCAAATTGCAAATTTTAATGTTTTCATTAGAATAGTCTTTTATATCACTCTCCAACAAGAAACAATAAAATAACTAACAGCAAACTTCAATACAAGTACACTCTCCAGATTAACAACTCAAACAAAAATGTAAAATGTAAATCACATATAATACAATTGAAGCGTCCAAAACAATTTAAATAATTTTAAATATTTTATTTTAAACTACTACAAATGCTTTACACAATATTTCAACACAAAGTCCCAGTAACAGAAATGTAACAAAATGGGAATGATAGTGAAAGGGTTAAAGTGGCACAAATTCACCAAACAAGTATTAAACTACAGATTTTAAGAGGTAGATTATTTTAAAGTTGAGAACAAAAAAACAACATGAATGAACCTAACCATTTTCCACCAACTGTCATTAATTAGGGGGAAGGCATATAACGCACGGAGAAATGATACTTATATACTCAGGAAGGGGCCAATGTGTTGTTTTTAATCTCTATTAGGGACTGCAGTGTAAAAGCTGGTGTGTAAATTCATTTATACTCACGTGTAGACCCACATCTATACAGGCCTGTGATCCATCCTGGGCACTGATATATTGCTACATAGTCTTCGATAATATAATAGTTATAAATTACTGCCAGATAATAATCTGAGAGGATACTGTCCATTTGGATATATAAACATGACACTGGAAGAGGCATAAAAAAAGTCCATATCCAATCTGGCTTCCTCTCCATTATGCTGGCAATCTGCTTGTGATAAAAAAAACAGGCTAAGAGAGAAGCTAAATACCTCTCTTTCTATCTACAATTCATTTAAAAGAAAGGCATCAAGAGCTGGTGTGTGACCAAAACGTCTTAAAATGAGTGCATCACATTTGTCATCCCTGAAATCTACAACAAACTATTGATAAAGCAGAGGACTTGCTTTGCAAGGTTACCTTCAAATTATTCCTTTCTCTGCTATGTGCCAAAAACCAGGGCCACACTGATTTGAGCGACAGTCCCGTGACGACGAGCCAGCTCATCTAGCCCATCCTACAGCCAATCACCCGAGAGCCCAGCACGTGTGATGGGCACCAGCGAAGAAGCGGATGCCTGCCTCTAACCAGCACAAGAAGCCTGCTGGCAATCGGCTGTGGGAGCATTTTTGAGTCAGCTTCAACTGGGTCTTGCAAGCTTGGTAGATTTCGTATTCTTTGCCGTAGTGCTTATCCTAAGTTGAGCATGCAATATCTTTATTTAGTTAATTAAGGTTTGTTTTGTTTGGGGGGCTTTTCTACAGGAAGTTCCTAGAAAATAAGAAAACTGAAGATAAATGACAACATAACATAACCTTATATAATTGACCATGTCAAAGAAAAGGTGAGTAGACCATGTGACAAATGCTCAGACAGCAACAGAATGACTCTGAAGGTATGCAGAAACTTGAGTATCCCACTCAAAAGACGTGTGCTGGGAGGAACCACAAGCAGGTCTATTTGGAGTGGTGTGGCAGAGACGGATGTGTGGAAATTAGCATCATTTTATTTTTTTAATCAATTCATGGTAAATGGGAAAACTTGGTCTGGCGTTTCATTTTGCTTCTCCATCTTTAAGTGTTCTTTACTGGCTACATTGGGAACACAGTATTAAAAAAGAAGTTGCTCTAAAAGGAACATTAAAGAATGTAAAAACACCTTGGGATTAACCAAAGATGGATCAGAGTAGAGCAGAGAATGCACCTCTTTCCCTCTTGTTGTCTTATAGTCCAAGGAAACGAGCCCTCAGCCACAGATCTAAATTCAGTCCCACCAATAAGCCACAGGTAGGCTCCAACGGCTAACTGTGGACAGTGAGCCCAACACAGGGGTCACTGGATTAAGAGCTGTAACAGGAGACTCTAAAGATGGGTGGTACGCCTGGTGTCCTTTGCTGCTTTGTCCTAAGAAAAGGATTTGGAGCACATGTCTTTTTTATACCCAGATTGGCACAATGGCTTGTTCTCCAGGAAATGACCAACTGGCAAATTCTGCTGAGCCCTCAGTGTTAAATGGAAAAGTATGACTTCATTCACATGGCTGACTGCAAGGATATACTTGAAAATCTGTGGAATTCTAAACTGGCATTCAAATGTAAAATGTCTGAGTGTTGGGGACTAGCTCTTAATCACAGTTTCTTATAATGAAATACACAGGAAAAGAGGTGCTGCCAGTTCTGCAGTAAGTCCTTGACTATGTAGTGGGCTAAGTGAAGCAAAATCACTAAAAAGAGAGTGAAAAGTGAGTACTTCTAAAAATGCGCCATGAAGCCAGCCCTGAATAAAACTTACAAGTAGAAACAACATACTGAAAACGAAAGAAGACGATAGTTAAAACACAAGTACCAAGGACCAGGTCTACTCTCTAAGAGCCCTGGGCTGGGCGCTGATGAACCACCACATTCCGCAGGCCTGAGTTCAGGAATCCCGGTTTTACACCAAATTCAATACAAGGTACAAGAAGACTACAACAAACCCTCTGAAGAAATGCCCACTCTTGTGTTAAGATAATCAAAACATGATTATCTTGTTGAACATTTGTGTTTTAATTCCCAAAAATACTTCGCAAATTTATGGTCACTTGTAAGTGGACCCCTGTGTAAGACACACATCCTTCAGATGCGTCCACTGCACAGTTCCAGTGACTCGTACGAAGGAGAACAGCCACCCTGGATACCTGCTACTACCATCTACCACTTAGAACAATACCCAGGTTTTCTTATCTGATTCTTCTGTGTTTCCTTTTAGGCCAAATTTCATTCCAGCAATGTAACCCTCTGTTAACTATCACGCAAAGCAAAATAATTAAAATTAACTGGAGCAAAGAAGAGACATACTCTTAATAGGCACTTTGGTCCTCTGCGGTCTTAAGGGTTCTTCAAAAAGCACTGGATGAGTAAGAGGCTAACTGAAGGAACTTCATAAATTTATAGCTACTCAGAGAACTTTTCTTTATAGTACTTGAATTTTTCATATCGACTTTACCCTTAAACTGTATAAATGGGATCAGTACAAAATGAGTGATTCTTTCAGACAGTACTGGAGACAAAACGGGACACACCTAGTGCATTCTAAAGCATCAACCACATGGGAGATATTTTTTAGTACAATCTGTGAAAAGAGGCATATTCTGGTTCTTAAGCTTGAAAAGGACTCAGTTTAAGAATATTCTGTCGTTGTGGAACTACAAGAACACAGACGGGGTACAAACAGGTACACAGCGAAATTGCTAGAGGCAGGCAGCTTTATCAGCTGATAAACAGGTGCTTGTTTTCACCAGAGCTAAATTCCCAAATGCTACACATGCACGTGCCGTGGCCAGAGACAAGATATTGAATGTGATCTACGGGAACTGATTACTTAGTACATTTAGGAAGTAGCTTTCTAAAAACCTGATCCTTTATCCTACAGTAAGTCATTCCCATCAGCTTCAGCTCATGGCTCTTCTCGACATCTTTCTGTAGCCGTGACTTAAGGCACCAGCACAAACAACTCGACCTCGGCAACTGTGCTGTGATAACAGCACCTTCCCCTTCTCACGGCCCCTCCAGAACGGCAGTCGCTCCCCATTAACACTAATTCTGTTGGCCTGAAACACCAAAGAATTTTCAGACACTGAAAGGTATAGCCAAGAAAGCCTAGAGTCAGGCAGCTCACTCTGAAGGGACAAGATTTTTCAAAATTCTGCAGAAATTTTATCTGACAATGAATAATTTCACATGAGATTGACCTGTAGGCATTATTCAGGAAAGAGCAGGAATTCCAAGAGCACACATCAACTCAGGCTATTTAAGTAACTTAGAAAGTTTGAGGAGTCAATGTAACAAATTTAACTATTGCCCTATGTTTTTATCTGTCACTAAGAATAGTTCTTAACATAGGGAGAACATAGAACAAGGCTGTAAAATCACCTCAGATGTAAGAGGAGCTCTCACACCATCACTGGGGAACCAAGGCACCGACCAATGAAGCCGACCTGCCCTGGATACCACCCGTGCCTGAGAGAACCCCGAGGATGCCCCACTGCAGGGCTCTAAGCGCTCTCTCCTCCTCTTCTCCTTGGGAAACTGGCCTCTTTATTATCTTACACCTGAAGACAGGAGCGGGGGGCACATGAGGCATTTGAAAAGGAATAATGGTGTTGTGTTTTGTTACAACCAATGAGGCAAGTTTCTTAAATTAAAACACAATAAAAGAAAGCATGAATAATACAAGCATTCTTAGTTACTTTAACTACGCTAAGGTCACAGAAACATTACACAAGGTTGCAAAGTAGTTTTAATGAACTTTGTGATTTATCTTAACATAAGTGATATATGATCCGGAAATAATACAAGTGACACTGAGATATTACCCAAGATATGAAGGAAGTCTGAGAGAATTTCATTTTTTCGTAATAGGGTACTTTTGAGAGCTTTACACGGTTTCAAATTCAATTCACAACTGGCCCTACTAAAGAAATGGTACCACTTTGTGAGTCCTAGGTCTGAAATAAAAGCCAGGCATTCATCTCCACAAACAGCCAAAGCAGTGACCCTTCTTCATGCCTACAACTTAAGCAACAGCTATTTCCTTTAAATGCTTTATGTCAAAATTATACAGGAAAAAGAAAAAAATGCCATTGGGCAAGTACATTGTTTTCTTCCAACCGTCTTCCCCCCCCTTTGAGCTCTGAACTCCTCTGGCCCTGAAGACGCGGCTTACCTGAAGTCCTTCAGCTCCTGCCTGCCACTGCTGTCCTCCCTCCTGTTTTCACTCGGGTCGGCAGCAGCTGCCAGCTGGAAGCTTCGGGTGACCGGCCCCCCACTCCGCTCCCTAGATTTGACATTGAGCCGGTCTGTTCTTTTCTTACTGGCCAAAGCGGATTTGCTTTTTAAGACAGCTTTGCTTTTCTGTACCCTCACGTGCAGGTTCCGGGAAGTCTTGTTCGAGAGCTGAGCAGAATGATTCTTGGCCACAGCCTTGGGTTTTTTCCCCTCGACATGAGTTATTTTGGCCATTCTTATTGGGCTTGAGTTCCTTAAAGTGGAGCTTGGCTTTCTGGACTTCGCCGAAGCTGCAAATTTGACATTCTGCTTGGATCTGAAGGCCGAGGAGGGCAGGGGGGCTTGTGTGGGGCCTGAGCTGCGGGCTCTGGTTTTACCCAGGGGCGCCTGCGTGCTCTGCATTTTAATCTCTGCATCCGCTGTCCGTCTGCGGTGGCTGCTGCTGCTGTTTCTGTCACTACACGCAGGTGATGAGTGTCCGCCTTTCTTGGATGAATGAGAAACTTTTTTTTTTGAAGGAGAAAGAGGTTTTTTGGGGCAGCTGAAAGCGGCATGTTTATTCAGGCTTCCGATGTACGTGAACTCTCTGTTACAGTACGGGCAGATGTGTGAGGAGGACTCAGAAGCGTTTTTTAAGTCGGCCTTCTGCTTTGCAGATTTGTTTTTCTGAAGGATTGCTTTCTGGACAAGCTGATTTTTTTTCTTCAATGCACTTAATTTGAGCTTATTCGATGACATTTTGCTGAGCTCAACACTGAAGTTCAGTCTTTTGGGCTGTCCCATTCGTCTGAAGGCATTTTTCCCAGAGTTATCTAAAACCACCACACCATTTTTGGGTTGCACAGTTTGTTTCAACGGTACTGGATTTTTCTTAGGGGTATACCTCTTCTTGTCACTAGCAGAAGCACAGGCCAGGATATGTTTGTGTAACTCAGGCATGTTGTCAACACCTTTTCCACACTTTGTGCAGCGAATGGCAGTAGTAAACGTCTGCGGAATATTGTGTGTAGTGAAATTTGTGGCCGTCACACCGATACCCATGGGATTTCGGTGATGGTACTGAAATGGAGGTGGTTTAAAGCTCGGGTAATGTTGATTGAGACCCAATCGAACATCTGGATCTTTCGTCTTTATTCCAGAAGCCATTATTTTTATGGTTGTGTAAAGCTCTTCAGAGGAATCGTTTAACTCCTCCTCTTCTCTAGATGTTTCTAAAGGATCTTCTGGCAAACTCTGCATATGCTCTATATGGGCCTTGCTGGGATCTGTAAAGTTCTGGGGCCTCAGAGTGCCACTTTCAAACTCATGGTGTGTGCACACTTTATCTGGATGGAGATCTCGCTGGTGCTGCTGCAAATTGCACAAAAAAGCAAATTCTTTTTTACAAACTGAACACACAAAGATATTCCCAACTCCATGAAGCAAAAAGCGATGTTCTGACAAATCAGTTTTAGCCTTAAAAAGTTGCACACAGAATTCACATTTGAAGGGCCATTCTTCAGCATGAATAGATAAATGTTTGGTTAGATCTTTAATGGAAAGAAAAGGTGATTCACAGACATTGCAGACAAAGTTTTTGTTGAATGTTTCCTGAACAATGTCCTGTTCAACTGCAGACTGGGGCTCTTCCCTGGGTTTCAGATCTTCATTCTCTAATTCCTCCTGTTTGAAAGCTATCATGGGGAGAGAAGCTTCCAGATTATCCCCAGAGGAAACAACGGATGATACTGCTGAGAGAGGAGGTGGCGAAGGGGAAGAGGAGGAAGATGAAGAAGAGAATGAAGATGAAGAAGAGGAGGAGGAAGAAGAGGAAGAGAGTGTTGGAGGCCCAGGTGAAGCAGCAGACATAAGAGGCTCCACGGAAGGAATGGGAGATGGTGAGGGAGACACTGTAGGGGAAAGGATTGGAAGTGGGGACTGCGCAGCGGCATTCGAGAGTGGAGAGGGGCATGGACGAGCAGATGCACCAGAGGAGGGGGCTGGCAGAGGTACAGTAGGAAGGAGGGGAGGGGGTGGGGTGGCGACAGTTAACACAGGAGGACAGGGCGGAGGAGAGGAGGGATTTGTCGGGATCAAGAGAGGAGGCAGCTGCCCGGAAGAAAGGGAAGATGTCTGTCGGGCAGGTGATGAAGGAGAAACATCAGGTAGGGACTCGACAGCAGAAGCAGATAAACTAGAGTCAGGACCCAGGTCAGGATCTGGCTGGGGATCTAAGGATTTGCAAGGACTCGGGCTCCTGGTCACATCTGGAGTATTTTCTATAGGTAAATCGATGCCATTGTACTCATTGAGAAGAACCTTCTGTAACATGCAGGTGGTTGGTTTCTTTTTCTTCACAGCACTGCAGGCTGGGTGGACCAAATGATTTTCTTTGAATTCCTTGCCTTCAGAGTCACTACAAGGCTTTTTATGCACACTGAGATCTAATACAGATTCCCACTGGACCAGAGTCTTGCCTGCACCCTCAGCCTTCTGTTTTACACCACTGGATAAATCCAGTGGCTGCTGGTTGCATACATTACTAAAAGTAGAACTGGGTGCCCACTCTTTAGATACTTTATAGTCATCAAAGCATGGCGGACTCACGGTTTCTCTCTCATCTCTCCCAGACAAACTCCACGCTGGTGAGTTGTTATGACTTTCTAATTTGGGTTTTTTGGAACTTAGAACTACGTCAGACCACACGGCTTTACCATCGCTTGGCTTTCCAAAGTCTCGAAGGGCAGGACTGTGTTGTGGAGAGCTGGGAGGAGAGCTGGTCCGCCGCTTAAACCTACTCGAGGGCACAGGCAGCACTGAAGCAGGAGCAGACACACAAACAGGACCTAACTTAGGTATTTCAGTTGCTGGAATTCCTGCAGGAGTTAGTTTACCCTGGGTTTGCAGAAGCTGTTTGAGCTTCGATGACAAATACACACTCTTCTCTTTGTGGAAAGGTACTGCCTCTGTAGTTGCTATGCTAAGAGGCAGACTTAAGGAACACGAGGCTGCTACAGGATCAGACTCGGTTTCAGCCTTAATTTTGGGTAACACAGGAGGACTAGCAGTTCTCCGTTTCTTGGACTCACTGTTTGTGCTGCTGGAAGGCTCTTTAGGAAGATCATCTGTTATGGGGACCTGTGTGGTCTTTATATTTTGGGTAATTTCCACCGTAACTGGAGTAAGCAGACAATTTATACCATACAAGTCTGCCGAACTGGATTCCATCTCAATCACGTCACAGTTACTAGTGCTGCTGCTGGTCTGAATTTTACCATCAATATAGTAATTTAAGTTTTCAGAGATATTGCTAGAAATATCCATGATGTACACGTCATCTGCCTCCCCTTCCTCCTCCGGTTCTGTGCTTGGTACATAGACACTCTCGGTGGGCTGGGCCTGCTCTGCTGGAGGTTGTGGCTCTTCGAGGAGGCCTCCTTTTCGCCGTACACCTTTGGGAATCAGATGACGTTCATGAACTCTACGCTGATGCCGTCTCATATTAGTATGAGTTCCAAAAACCTTTTTACAATATTTGCATGGATGAAGCTCTTTAACTTCTCCATTCTCTTCTACAACAGAAGAATTTACTGTTTCTTGGGAAGCTTTCTCTGAATTCAAGATCAGACAGTCTTGCCCAAGACTGGGAGGACTGGAGTCATCTTTTGGAGGAACACTGTCTCCAGATCCTTTGCCATCAGCTGGGTCTTCTGATGGCTGTAGTGTTAGGCTGGGTTTTCGCTTTAACCCTGCCTCATGGCGACGCTCATGCCTCCTCCTGTTAATCTGTGTGCCAAATGCTTTCCCACAGTACTTGCATTTGAAAGCATGATTGACTGTAGATATATGGATATGCATGTGACGTTCAAGCCCCTGTTTGGTTGTAAATTTCCTTTCACAATGCTGACATGGAAACATAAATGCTTCAAATACATCACCATTGGCTTCTTCTTTCGTTTTGGGAATTCTGATAACAGATGTTACCTCTGGAGAGTCTTCAAGAGTTTCTTTTGAAATACTCTTTGGTTCTTCTAATAAATCTTCTAGCTTCTCATCACACCGTATTTCTGGCTCTTTCACAGAACTTTCATTTGGCGTGTCAGCTTCCTCTTCCCCCTCTTCTTCCAACTCATCATCTTCGTCTTCTTCTTCCTCCTCCTCTTCCTCCAAATCATTCACCTCACAATTTGTTGCTTCTAGCTTCTCGTCTGGTTCTGTCTGTGGTTCGCAGGCAGGGGGAGGGACTACTAGTTCTGGAAGCACATCTTGACTAACCATCTCCTGAAGAACGGCTGTCTGCTCAGCTGCTGAGGCAGAAGGCTTCTCGTCCTCTTCTTTGGGACCTAGAAAGCACAGAGAAGCAAAAGCATAGAAGTGAGGGCAAAAACTAGCCACTTTATGATCAATTCTTATTATTTACGTTATTTCTCTTATCACCTAAAACGTGTAAGGGAGATTATGATTAACAATAAATAGCTCTACTTTCTCACTTATAAAGTTGTACTGGATATGAATCCATTTCATTCATTCATTCATTCATTCAACAAATATTTATAGAGCACCTTCTATGTACCAGGCAACATGCTGGGCATGTGGATACACATGTGAACAAAGAATGCCCACATGGAGCTTAGATTCTTTTGCGTTTAGTCACACATAGATAAATACATTTTCGTTGACAGAAATTGTAGTGCCTAAAACTGTATTGGAGTAGCTGATATTGAATTTCAGGAGACTAGTTGTGAATTCCAGTTTCTCAAGATTCTAAATTGAAACAAGGAAACTGCCAAATATATTACCAGGTTAGAATCTTAGTAGTCTGTCCTGAATGAAATGATTCCCTCCCTCCTTTGTGACCAAACCATATATTTAGAAGCTAAAATATTTCCAGAATCATGTGATCAGAATTTTTTTTAAGTAAAAGAAACTTCAGAGATCATCTCTTCCAAGTCTGATCAAATTATTAAGAACTCAGGAGTACCTCAAACAGGAAACAGAAATCTGAAGTCTCTTCTGAGTCTCTATTCCCAGGAGAAACCCAGCCTAGCCCAACCTGAGGCAGACAGCAGACAGGCGGTCAGGGAAGGACTCACCAGTAAGGTGACAGTTGAGCAGAGACCTAAAGAAAATGAGTCATGCAAATATCTGGTGGAGGGGGAGAAGCTCTCTGGATAGAGGAAATAGCAGATGTATAAGCTCTGAGTCAAGAACGAGCTAGATGTGTTCAACGAATAGCAAGGAAGCTAGAAAGGCTGGGGGCGATGCTGGAGGGAGAGGGAGGGAGGAGAGAAGGAGATGAGATCACAGAGGTAACCAGAGGCCAGCTCACGTAGGACCTTGTAGGCAGTTGGCGTTTATACTGAGTGAAATAGGGGGCTACTGGAAAGTTCTAACAGAGAAATATGGTATGATTGACTTATATTCAAAAGAATCACTCCAGCTGCTACGAGGAAGACAGAAAACTCTAGGTGGACAAAGGTGGAGGCAGGAAGACAAGAGAGGAGCCTACTACTCCTCCAGACAAAGGGCAGGGTGGGGAGATGAGGGTGGCATGGGAAGTGGTAGAAAATGGTCAGACTCTGGATCTACTTAGGAGATGAAGCTGACAAGAAATGCTTGTTGACTAGGTGTGGTGAGAGAGAGGAGTCAAGAGGATTCCACAGCAACTGCAATAATCCTGTTTACTAAACTGTAGAAGACTGAGGGAAAAGCAGGCTTAATCTGTGCATGTGTGCACATTGCAGTGGGATTCAAGAGTTTACTTTGGATATGCTGAAGTTTGAGGTACCCGATCGATATCCAAGTAAAATTATTAAGTAGTTAGTTATATATCGGACTCAAGTTCAACAAAGAGGCTGAGCCTAGAAATGCACAAGTCCTCAGACTAGAAATGGTATTTGGAGCATGGGACTGGACGAGGTCATATGGAGAGTGAACATAGGAGAGAGGAGGGAAGACTGTCCCTCAGGTGACTCCAGTCCTTAAGAGGTTGGAGGAATGGCCAGTGAGGTATCTGGAAAGCCAAGAAAGAGGTGGCCCTTAGACTAAGTACAGAAAGTTTCAAGGAAGGAACCATCAGCTGTACAAAACTGCTGATGGGCTGGGTCAGATGAGAACTGAACATTCGATTTATCAAGGTGGAGGTGCAGTGATCACAACAGTTTTAGTGGAGTAGTGGGGACAAACGTCTCATGGAGTTCCTAAGAGAATGGAAGGAGGAGTGACAGACAGGAAGACTTATAAGCAACTCTTTCAAGTTTAGCTATAAAGGAAAGCAGAGAAGTGGGGTAGTGGCGGGAAGGAAACACAGGGACAGCAGGGGACCCTAAGAGAGAACGTGTTAAGCACATTTAAGGCTGATAGGGATGGTCCATGATGCTGTTTTCTCATAGTACCACCTGAGTCTCTGTTGAATACGCCCCTTTTACTGTACACACTTGAAGAGTTAAGAAAGGCTCTGCAGAGGAGGCAGCACTACTTTGACTTCTCCTGGCTGTTAACTGGCTCTTCCTCCACTCACTGGACAAATATTTACCCTATGCGGGTACCAGGCGAACAAGACTGTCCAGATCCTTATCCTCACAGAGCTTCACTTTAACAGGAGCTACATACAAGTAAGCAGGAAGCAACACTATAGTAAATTAATGGTCATGCTTGTGGAAGTACATGCTGCTACGGAAGCACAGAGGAAGAACATCCAGGGCTTGGTTAATTAGGGAAGGTTTCTTAGAGAAAATACCAAGGAGGCTGAACCTGAAGGTCAAGGATAGAAGAGGAAAAGTAAGCAGGAGGAATTAAAACATGTAGCACATGGTAAATTAGTCTGGACTTATCTAGGGGCAAAGGGGATCCATTAAGGTATTTTAAAGCAGGAGAGTGCCATTTGGGAGACTTGGCTGCAGTGTGGATTAAGGGATTGGGAGGAGGGCACTACCGCAAGCAGAAGACCCATTGTGATGCAGTGGTAATGGAAGGAAGATGTTGGCTGCCTACACTAAGAGAAGTAAATGAAAAGAAGCAGTAGAGGCAGAAAAAAGTGGCCAGACTGTCCAGACAGAAGAGGCCTGTTAACAGACCTGGTGACTGCCTGGATACCAGGGGTAAGGAGGGTTAAAAAGGCCAACGGTTCCAGGCTCTGCAAACGTGAAGTATCAATACAAGCTTGCTTACTCAGGCCTGGCCTTCCTGCTGTTTCCTAGGAACATCAGTCTGACGTTACCCATCTGTTACTACATTTACCAGCAATGAGGTTTCTGCCTCTAAATAGAAACTAGCCTTCTCATCCCCTAGAAAAATTTTATAAATTCCATGAGTTTTCCACAAACTGGGAAATCAGTCATTTGATGGTGATAATGTATTTCAAATTTGGAGCTAACTCCCTTTTGAAATACCTTTTCAACAAAGACTCAGCATGTTGCTTAAAAAACTCAAAATGAGACAACATAAAAGGAAAATAATATCTCCAAGGCTCAGAAATTTCTTTATAGAGTTCATTTTCAGCCAAAATCTGCGGCTTCTTTTAATGGAAAAAAAAAATTTCTTTCCCTGTGACTGGTAAACCATTCCAGATTTAAAACTGTCCAAAGTAATATGAACCAACACATGCACAGCTCTATTAACTAGTAAGGCCCATATCAAAGTGTGTCCACATACCCAATGAGGTCTGTTGAGGTTTAAACATAAAAGAAGGTTTGGAGAACATGAGGAAGAGTCTGGACTGTTTGCTCAGTATGTAGACCACTTGCTGAGGACAATGCAGAACATTCAGGAGAGGCCGACAGCTACAATGTGCAGAACCCATTGCATCTTGGCCAGCTATTCCACAACAGGGAAACATTAAATATCTTTTTTCACGGGACCTGATGTTATATCAGGGAAAATAACTCTTGAATTACTAAGGGGAGAGGAGGCTGTTGTATGTTCTTCTTTGATTCTGCTACTAAAGGTAGTGATGTATTTGTATTTTTGTTGTTGTCCAAACAAATGTCTTACTTAGCAAATCTGCTACCAGCAGGCAGAACTCAGTTTTATGAGGCTCTGGGAAATAAACCTGTCTATTCTTGCTTCATAAAATGCCACAGGAAATTACAATCCTTTAGGAACATCATTACCACAAAATGTGCTAACACAATGGCTTAAAAGGCATCCAAAATATTTTGTTAGGTTTTTTCCTCTACAAAAGATTCTTGAGTCACAAGTCTATACTTTGAAATTGGCCTATTTGGGTCACTATGAACACTCTTGAGCAAGCTCCAGTCTCGGCATAAACTGGCCACGTAACAAATTAAGACACACTCCCCTCATTTCTAGTATCAACAGTCTCAATATGGCGGCTCAACTGCAATGGGCACAGGGCAATCTGCCTTTCTGATTAACTTTCCATCCACGCCTCTCTGTGAATTCTTACATCATGGAAGGCCTAGAATATGAATCCTCACATGGTTCTATAAAGAAGAAAATTTTGTGTGGAGGAACACAAAGAGATAAAACAGGAATTTAAATTCTAACAAAAGACAGAAACATTTTTTATTCTGTACACTTTTCATTCTGATATATAAAATCAAAGGTGTTTGACATTTTAAGTAAATTTTTGATTGAAATGCAAAACATACATAAAGTATATAAATCATAAGTATACAGCAAGATAAGATGTTTACAAAGTAAAGACACGGATGGACCCACCCTGTGGCACAGTGACAAACTAGTACTAGCACTCCAGAAGACCCCCACGTCCCCGCCAGTCTGACTTCTATCACCATAGATGTGTTTTGATGATTTTGAACTTTATAAATTATTTATAAATGCATCATATAGTATGCTTCACTTTATTTTAACCAGGGAATAAGTTCATTGTTAACAGAAAAGGGGGATGTGGAAGGCTCAATTCACCATATGACATGCAGGTGGCCTTTTTGCTGTTTAACCTTTTATAGTTCTTGGATGATTCTCAAAAGGGCATTCCTAGGAGACACAAAGTTGAAGTAACTGGTGATACATACCGGAATCAGACAAGTCCAAGAACCAAGCTTACCTTCCGCAGAATCTCTCATATTTGCAGAGGTGAAATCTGGCTCACTTGTCTTCAGCAGTATGTCTTCAATTTTGTTTGTTTTGTTTTTATTTTCCTGGGATTTTTTCTTCCCTGAAACACATTATTATTTATTTGTTTGTTTCTTTATGCATTCATTCATTCATTCACTCACTATTATCCTGAATTCCTGAAGGAGACAATTACTAATCCAATCACAGCAAATTGTATATTTCTAGGCAATTATCACTTCAGCTTCCTAAAGAAAGGAATGAATGATCCATATGAATACTTTTAAGCCATGTCAGGGAAAAAAAAGAAACCCATAAATCCTGCATTTTTTAAAATCTTGGGCATTAGTTCCCTCACAGCTATAATAGCTATCAAACAAATAATATATTCCAGAAAAGTTAACAACATTGATATCAGAGGAAAATTAGAGGACAGCACTGAGTTTCGATACCACACAAACAACAGGGACTGGCAGAAGTCTGATTATTCGTAAGAAGCACATTAGAGAAACACAATATAGTATAACTTGGGGCCCTTTTAGTTACGATATGATTATCCGTAATCGTCAAAGTGAAACAACAGAAGCAGAGATTCTGCTGAACTGCAAGGGACAGACACGCACAATGGCTTAAATAGCAAATGCAGAGTAATTATGAATAATTCACTGTCAGCCGGCATGGCACTCAGAGGGTCCTGAGGGACTCGACTCCAGGTCCAGTACAATTCAATATTTCATTAACGATTCAGAGAGTGGAATTCAAGAAACACTAACTGCATTCCAAGCGATACCGCAGTTCAGAAGATAAGATTAAAATGCAACACATTTCTGACAAGCTGGAACAATGAACTCAAGTCACCAGATATTCAATAAGGATAAACAATTCTCTATAGAAGTACAGTCTCCTTGGGATTTAACCAGAATTTGTGACTATTCTTGTCCATTTTCTAAATTATAAGTTTCTTATTCTTGGTAGCTTTTGTTTTTTAGTTTTCAGAATCAGAATGGGTTCCCGTTCATCGTCCTCAAACATCTCCTTCTCTTTCTGCAATGCTGTCCCCGACTAGGTCTCAAATAGCACCTGGGGCTGTCCTTTCTCTTTCGGAACAAGCCTCTCGCCACCTTTATCTCTGAATTCATAAAATAACAAACTAGAAACCACTCACAGCTTCTGCAAAATGGTATTCTCCATATCAGAAAATCACTACAGAGGAGCTTTAGACAACAGATGAAAATGAGGTCAGAGACACAAAACATTATCATTGAAAAGATCATAATGACTAAAAATAGAAACATCGATTACAATACAAAGCAAATACTTATCCTAAAAAACACCACCAGATTTTGATAAATATTAAAGAGATGCAACAAAAAAAGTATGAAATACTTAATAATCAGCCCCTTACTTTGTTAGTCTTAAAAAGGAAATTCTAAAATACCATTTTAAATCCCTAATTCTTCAGCCTGTAAAAAAAACAAACAGATGTTTTCTGCAACTATGAAAACGAAGCTCAAACTCCTGATAACACATCTATCTGTTCAATTCCAAAGGCAGCTAAAACGGAACTCAAGACACAAGCATGCATGTCACTGGAAACACAGTCTGAAGGGAACAGAAGCCAAGAGTCTGCGTGGAAATGGCTGATTCAGGCCCCCAGGTGGCAGGATTATAAGGCAATCCTCTCTGCAAGTGGCAAGGAGACAGAAACACCTTTTCACAGTGAGAGCAAACCTCCTCTTCCATTTCTTTCTCCCTGTGTCAACTTCCCAGCGCTTAGCGTACATCTGATGATGACAAAGCCTTCTGAGGAATCCAGCTGTGCTGAAGGGAATTTGGCTTCTACCCCCTCTCAACCAGTTTTCATATCCTCACTAGCACATATGCCCTTCCCTGTGTGTGATGCCCAGTCTCTATCAGATTACTGGTGGCACACAATGCAAATACAAATGATTATCTGGCTACTAACATAACTACTCTAGCACTGCAGTTCACATCTGATGAGATCCACGAAAAGGGCTCCTGGTGCCCTCAAGACGCTTGACTCACGAGTTATATTCAGAAGAGTTTTTCCCTGGATCAAAACCACAAAATTGTATAGACGTCAGTACCACCCCATGGACCTCAAACAAGCCAAGGAATATGACCCTTTCTCATTGAGCTCTTACTTTCTACTTTGTACAGGTAGGAGCCTTCAAAATAAAGAAAAATAGAGGTACAGTCTAAACTGTGCCCTTTAAGCATAAACTTTACATACGTTAAAAAAAAGTCACACTGTAAAATTTAATAGAAATACAGATGTCAATTTGCTATAATACAATCCCTTGCAAAAGCAACTCAAAGATTTTCTGCAACCTCTCAAGCACTATGCAAAGCTAGTTAGCAGGTCATACACAGAAAGTAAACTGGCCTAATAGAACATTAAATAAGTGAAACTTCTAGATTTATATTACAATAAAGCGAAGCACAGCTTTAATAATACCATTCATTAATATGTACTGAGAATGAAATCACATAGCTACCTAAAAGTAAAACTGCTATTTTAAGTTTTATTCCCTGTCTAAAAGAATATTAGAACACCTAGCTGACACTGAATATCAAATGTCTATTTTTGGACTCTCCAAACCTATCAGCAAAGAAGTGTCCCCCTCCCCCCGGCTCCCCATCCCTAGGTGCCTTCTTTAAAAACCATGACTAGGAAACCCTGATCCCCTGGGAAGAGAAGCCACTTGTGGTGGGGACCTCTGCATCCTATTCGGAGGGCTAACGAGAGTACCCCCGCCACAGGCTGCTACATGCTACCTGGCTGTCCCAACCTGCAGCACAAATGACATTTGTAGAGGGATCATTCTCTGTTATGGGGCTTTTCAATGTGTCAGAGGACGCTTAGCAGCATCTCTGACCTCCACCCACTAGATGCCAGTGGCAGCCCCCTTCTAGCTGTGACAAGCAAAAGTCTCCAGACATGGCCAAATGTTCCCAAGAGGAGGGAGTGTCTCCCTAGGTTAAGAATGACGGGGCGAAACCAACATAACATGGGTCACTACAGACATAAGGGACTCTGAAGTCTATATATCTATTAAACATTTAAAAAGTATCTGAATAACACTAATAAACCAATTCTAAAAACTAAGGAATGGAACAATTAAATGTACCTCCAAAGTACCTTTGGTGAACACCAACACACTTAGTCTATGACGGAAATGAGTCTATCATGAATCTAAATATCATTCATTCATGGAACTGAGACTATCTGATACATGAAATGATTTTCTCAATCTTAATCAGAACCATCTAACACCCGAGTTATTTCCCATTGGGACCGCAGACTAGAGGTGAAGGGGCTATTGAAATCACCTATTTTGAGGGAAAAGGAAGGCCAGGGCCCCAGGGGGATGAATCAGTCTACACAGAACAGAAATTAGGAGCCGGGCGTCCTGACTCACACTTAGATATGCTTGGTGTCACTCACAAGGCCAGATACTGCCCTACCAGCTGGTGGAACCTGCTACACTTCCTTAAATCAGTAACTTTTTTTCCTGATACTTGGTTTCTGTTCTATTTATAATCAAATTAAAAGAAAAAACAAAAACAAGCCTATAATCAAAAACAACCTATAATCATTTTTACAAGGGGGTGAGGGGACTTGGTGGTTTCTCTCTATGCGGCAGGAGGCACCTCAAGCACGGGTCCGGCAGAGCCCACTGGGAGCCTGGTAAGCACACATGTGCACTTACCATCAGGTTCCTGAAGGGTCCTACATAGAGGCTATTGCCAGCTGCGTGCTCCACTTGGTCTAAACAAGAAAGATACAGGAATGAAACACAAGGAAAGTGAAATGGAAACAACGACAAAGAACATAATGAAGGACAGGACTAAACTGTATGTATAAAAGGAAAAGAAATACACAGAGTTATGAAGAAAATAGAATGAAACAGAAGGAAAATAGCAGTTACCTACTGTATCAAGGTTCTCACACACACACACAAGTTAGTCTTTAAGTGTGTTCTTAGTTGCTGACAGGACCAGTGCAGTATACTTACTCTCCGGCCTGTGCCAGGCCTGTGTTGTAAAATTGATGCTGTCACCACTGCGTACCATTTCTGCTAGAAGACCGAAAGTCCCAATCCATGCCTCTCACTTTACAGAGACATCCAAGGACTGGAGACACGCAGCCATCTGCCCGAGGTCACACAACTAAATTAGCTCTAGAGCTAGAATTAAAACCCGAGGAGGATGATGCTAAAATTGTTCTTTCTACTACATTTATTTCTTAAGACCAATAATGGCACAATAAGAATATCTTATTCTTTACAAAGCACTTTATATCCATTTTTTCACTTGGTTTCAAAGGCAAATGAAAGAAAAGTGGTATAAAGACTTCCACTGCATTTATAGAAAAGGAGTAACAATCAAATTAGATAAAGATTTTTTTCCATTTCAATTTTATCTTATGCCAGAAACAAGTATCGCTCAATAGCACAGAACCCCAATCTGAGCAAATATGAGTCACCATTAAATAATACCAATAAAACTGGATGTTCTAGTGAAATAGCCTCCATATAGAGAATCTGACAGCCATAATGACTACTTTTTAAACACGATGTGGAGCATTATACTGCAAGTGTCTGGGATGCAAGTGGCAAAACCAAAATTGCCTAAAGCATCACATGAATAATTTACCCTAGGTCTGGACTGTGTTCTACTGTTCTAATAAACTGGACAAACTAGAAAATTCTAGAGAATGATGTTTCACTTAAAAATGTTCAGGCATCAGAGAGAATGCAAAATTCTAGAAGGCTTGCTCAAGTTACATTAAAAATTCATCACAACAGTGAAGGCTCATGCATTTGGTGATTTAAATGAATTAAATTTAGAACCATATGTACAAAGTGCGCTGCCTCCTCACTGGGGAGATACCCAACTCTGGAGTATAAAATTAGAATTCAGCATCAGTGCAGAGAAGCCGGTCTACCAATCTCTGTTTGGAGGGCTCACCATCTCCCTCAGATACACAGCTGACTCCAAACCAGGTGAGGCCCCACCTGTGAGAGTTTCACAATCGTACCACAAAAGGTCATCGAGGACATAAGCTGCCCTGAACGGGATCCGTAATCAACTCCCCAAAAGGTAGGTTGTGCCTGCTGCCCCAGTTCCTCACCCCACATTCAGTCCTTCATCCCTACAACTGAACTTTCACCTCTCCACTCTGCTGGAACTCCACCTTCCACGGTTACCACTGATCTCACAACTGCAAAACCCAAAATTTCTTCAGGCTTTACGTGCCCCAAGTTTCTCCTTTGCATTTGACAGTTTGATGGTCTTATATTCTTAAAATTCCTCTCCCCAGCCTTATGACACTACCATCCAGGATCTCCTCCTTTCGTGACCATTCTTTTGCAAAATATTCCTCTTCTTCCTGCCCCTAAATGAGAGGGTCCCTCCAGGAAATCTGAAGATTGGAAGCATGCTTTCATATGAGGTTAAAGAAAGGCTTCGACAAAGGTACAGATCTTAGAGAACAGAATAGACATGGAATAATGGAATTAATGGGCTACATTAAAAAGTAAGAGAGAAGAACCCTAAGATCTAGAAAGGGAGCCTTAAAGATGGTCTTAGTCTGCTTCCCAAACACACTCTGATCTTTACCTCATTATATATGAATTGCCTAAAATCTCACAGCAAGTTTGTAGCACAACTGGGGCTTTTATTCCCACCCAATTCACTACTCCAACCACTGTGTTCCAGCAGCCTTGTCAGGGAGTGACACTTTCTGGGGTCTAATTGCACCCTTAAAAAAGAGAATTCACAGTGCCATCTGCATTTCAGGTAAGTTTGAGAAATTCATCATTAATATATAAAGTCAGTATCCATCTTTTTTTTTTTTTTTTTTGGTGAGGAGATCAGCCCTGAGCTAACATCCGCCAATCCTCTTTTTTTGCTGAGGAAGACGGCCCTGGGCTAACATCTGTGCCTATCTTCCTCCACTTTATATGGGACGCCGCCACAGCATGGCTTACCAAGCAGTGCGTCGGTGCGCGCCCGGGATCCGAACCAGCGAACCCCGGGCCGCCGCAGCGGAGCGCGCGCACTTAACCGCTTGCGCCACCGGGCCAGCCCCTCAGTATCCATCTTTTTGAATCTTGAAAAGGCAAGGGTGTGATTTTCAGGACAGCAGGCCAGTGTGGCCCTGACATCAGCACTCAGGACGTCCGGTTTAGAGGTAAGTCCGAGTTCTAAAAGCAAGATGAAAAGCTTAACTGGGGAAAAAGCATAAAGTTCACGTGAAATGACTTCTTTACTAAGATTTTTTAAAAAGCCCACAAGCCCACAACAGATCAGGTAGTAAGGAAGGGGAATCTGGAGAAGAGCAAAGTTCTCAGCTAAAGAACGACCACAATGATGTCACACGTGAGCTGGTAAAGGGTGGTCAGCGTTAGACCTCAGCACTGTTTTACATCTGCTGGTGGTTTAACGTTCTGCAGTTGGTGTGATGAGTAGAGAGGAGAGAAGCTGGAAACTGATATATAAAACTAAGTTTTCCTCAAGGAATTAATGGTCCATTTCAATATCCTTAATGTGTGCTTAAAAAAAGAAGATAATGACTTGGGTACCATGGAATCATGAGAAGTCATGAGAAAACAACTGGGAACCTGGGCAGCAGGACTGATGAAAGAACAGCGCCCCGGAAAGTGTGACCAGAGAGGCTTCCACAGAGGTCAACAGTGTGACCCCCAAGGGATGTGCTTACCAGATGATTAGAAGTGGCCGTCACAAAGGAGGGATCAGTGAGGAAACAAGCCACTCAGGGCCCAGCCCCATCAGTCCACAGTGTTTGAAGGAGACAAGTCTGAAGGCGTAAGATGCTGCACCAGTTGGTTTTCATGTAAGTAATATGTTATACATTTTCCTTAGATTTCTTTTACAGTTAAAATAACTTTGAAATGTACCTGATAGTAAAAAATTCTGTTAAGCTCCTTGGGCATAATTTCAAATCTTTTTCTGTAAACTCACCAAGAGCGGTACGTAATCCTGGTGGCAAATTATACAAATAAAACCTCTCTGGTTTTAAGTTGCTCGTGGTATTAAAACAGGACTCTAGGCTTTGCTTCCAACAGAAACAATGGAAAAGTTCTGGATCTTTCAGTGTTGCAGATCACAGTATAAATTCCTGGAATGCCTGTGTCCCGCCAGGGGGTGCACAGCCTTTGCCGCTGTGGAGACTCCGGCTCCCCAACTCTTCCAAATGTCAGGCTGATGGGAGACAGCAAAGATCACATCTGAAGGGAGCTTTTACTTTCTCTAAAAAAGGCTTTTAGTGGCTTTGACTGGATAATTCCAAGTACGAGAAAGGGCTCCCCAAATAAACTTTAATAAATTCAAATTAAGAAAGCATTACATTTCCTTATACTCTTTGGAACCTCAAAGTCTTGTGGCATGAATAAAATGATTTTAGAGACTAATTAAATATCTCTGAAACTTAAGCTGCCAGCCTGTTCTACTTTATAATTATTTTAATCTCTAGGGTTCTTCTCATGGATTTTCAGTAGCTTTTATTTTACAGGGAAAAAATATATGTATCTAAAGTCTGAAAACCTTACATATAAAAAGTGAATTGGCAACCACAAAGTGAAGAACCTAATTCAAGTTCAGGTGTCAGTCCCCTGTGGCCAAACAAACCAGGACTGGGAGCTATGCAGAGAAGTGGTATGGTATAAGAGCCTGGCAACCACCCAAAACAGAGGGGACGGCCACACCCTCGAGACTTGGTTATTCTCAGCTAAAAGGAAGTCTTTTTTTTTCCTCTCAAAGCGCATGATAAATTTTACAATACTATACCCTGATGAATTAACTATAAAATTTAAAATATTTTCTGGAAGTAAAATCTAGATATAAATCTGAGTCAAGACACAACTGCAACACTGAAAATTCATTCTCTACATTTGTTTACAGAAATGCTCACAGGAGCAATGGTCAAGCCATATCACTAATTAATAAGACCAGCCTACAATGTGTCCACAGACGTGAACCGAAAGGCGAGACAGTACGATGTGGGCAAGTGGCTCCCAGTAATTACTGATGAGGGTATGATAGCTGTCTCCCTATCTGTCTGCATTTTCTAATCTTTCTAGATGAACATTTGGTTACATTATGCAAAAAATAAAGGAGTAATTTTTTTAAAAAAAGCAACACCTACAAAAGCAAAATTAATGAGACCACTGAAAATGTTTCCATTGGGTGAGATTAACAAGCAATTAACAAGCAATTTTATAACAGTACAATTTGGAAAAGGCCTCAATTTTCCACTTTGCCTGCACAGCAAAAAGTACTGCTGAAGTATTTCTCTGTTTTCTATCTCCTACCTGTACACCCACAACATAAGTGTCCAGAAAAAAGTACTATCCCCAGAAATACCAAATCCACAACACACACACAGTTATAAAGATTTAAAAAGGATTTAAACTATTAGTAACAGACATTATTAAACAGCCAAAACTGCTTACACATTCATATTACCACTGCTAACCTTTTGGTGTATATCCTTCCACTCTTTTTCCTATGCCTCACATTACTTCAAACAAAAATTAATTGGTCTCCTCCATTTGAACAGCCACACACCTCCTATTCTGTCTTGTTTCACTGTAGTTGGTTATTATACCCAACATTATTTAAATAAAAAATCTATTTCAAACCATCATGTTAAGTGTTTCCCAGATATAAGCTGAGGGTCAATGTTTTGGCAGTTGGACTGTGGTAATCGAGTATTGTTCACTAGCTTTTATTTTGCTTCTACTAAAATGCAAAAACTAGGCAATGGCATTTGAATATGCCACATCTTGGTACAGGTTTAAGAAAGTCGTTTATAAAGACAAGAGAATTTACAGAATATTAAACTACCTAATCACTTGGACCTACCATGAAATGGGACACTTTTATTCCAGTATAATTTTTAAAACGCTTCAACACTATTGCTAAATGATGTCATTCCCTTCTGCCCAAGACCTCTTCCAGACCCTTCCATGCCTGCAGACATGCCCCTCTCGGAGCGCAAAACTGACAAATCGCTGCCCCACGGGAGAAGAGCTTGGACCTCTCGAGGTGTATACATGCACAGGGGCAGGCACCAGCAGACCCGCTCTGACAAACTCAGAACTGCCAAGGCTGTCTTTCAGATTCAAGAAGCAGAGAAGGAACTAAAATGTGTTATCCCCATAAAGTTATTATTTTTTAAATCACACATTACATTTAAATTCAATTCCGGATTTTTTTCTTATAGATCTCCACCTAAAAACAAAATGCTACTAGCCTATTTAACAACACATCTCATTCTCAGATATACTAGCCTATATCAGACTACCATTCAAACTTAGCCCAAGCTCATTACTCTTGCTAGATTATAACATTTTTTCCTTTACGTACTTTGTAAAGTTTCTGGAATAATGGTGAAGTAGAAGTATTTTGACAATTTTTCTCGGGTGTTTATTATGTACAAGGCACTTTGTTAAGAGTTACAGAGAATACACATACATTACTACAAAGATGTCTGCCCCAGAGGAATTTAAAATTGAAGTTATATGTCTAATTTTGTGAAAAGCAAGCCCCTTTGCAGAAAGGCCCTACTAATGTCAACAAGAAGCAAATTTTGAGTGGGAAAAAATGTTCCAAAGAGTCTGTATTTCATTAAAAATAAGGAGGAGGGAAGGAAAGGAAGGAGGGAGGAAGAAAGAATAGGGAAGGACAGGACAGGGAGGTGGGGAGAGGGAGGGAGAGAGATGAGCAGCGGGGTGTAAACAGCCATCCAGCCAGGTAAAGAAAGGACGCTCAGAGAATGGGCTGACCAAGCAGCTGAAATCTGTGACCCTCCTTAGGAGCACAGCCATGGGCCTCCAGCTTTGCTAACAGGCTGCAGAACCAGCACTGAGATGGCAGCCTTTTAGAAACACTCAATCTTACTCGGTGCTGGTCGCCCAGGATTATCCTACATCGTCCAGAGCTGATGCTGCTTCTCTCTTTTACCAGTACAGGTAAAATAATGACCCTAGGGAAGAAAGAAGCCTGGGGGGAAGCTCACAAAGCACTAGCATTTGACACACAGCTGCCTCCTAGGGCAGTGCCCATGCTGGGAGAAAGGGTCTGCTTCTCAATCCAGCCACTCATTCCACCTGCTCCCAAATCGTTCCTGTGTCCTCAAGGTCACACATGTTCCCTGCAAAGAGCTGACCCCAACTAAAGTGAGACACTGGACTGCGCTCTCCTCGCCTTCCCCGTGTCAGGGCAGCACTCAGAATAAAACAGGTCCTCAAAGGACAGAAGCCACACGCTGAAATTCACGAAACTGAACTATATTGCGCAGCCTTGGGCCATGATTTGATTAATGAGAAATAATCCTGTTCAGGGCAGATGGGAACTAACTACAATACATGCTGGCAATAACTACCTGATACTGTCGTTGGGCCTGACACAGACTCAATAAATGGAATCAATTGTAAAGATTATCCACAGTAGATTCTCCTAAACAAATTACAGAAACTCCACGCCTACAAGTCTAAATTGTCAGCATATGTTCCTTCTTATGAGGACAATGACATTCTGCTTCCACTAACAATTCCAAATTCATCCATTTGTTTTGTTCGCTTGTTCTACACTGATTCACACGATTCCACTCTGATACCATTACGGAAATGTACAAGTCCAGCGAGGACAGAAGTTTACCAGGAGAAGAGGGAAGGCTGTCAAACACTCACTAACATTTCCATCAATATACATTAATGCTCTAACAGCAGAAGTTGTGAGTATATTTCATTTTTTAAGTCTGTAACCTACTGATTTTATTGCTTCTGTCTCTGCTTAATTTTTTTTTTTGGTGAGGAAGATCAGCCCTGAGCTAACATCCACGCCAATCCTCCTCTTTTCTTTTTGCTGAGGAAGACTGGCCCTGGGCTAACATCGTCCCCACCTTCCTCCACTTTATATGGGACACCACCACGGCACGGCTCGACAAGCAGTGTGCCAGTGCGCGCCCGGGGTTCCAAGCTCTGGGCCGCCAGAGCGGAGCACGCGCACTCAACCACTACGCCACAGGGCCAGACTGGCCGTGTCTCTGCTTAATTTTTAAAATTAAACATACTAGTTCACTTTAGCTGTTCCCAATCTTTTCAGGAAGAAACCTTAGACCCCTCTGAAAATCAGAGAATACCTCTTCCCTCCCCAGATAGTCACAAATAGACATAAACACAACATTTGGAGGCTCAGAGTCAAGTTGTGAGTTCCTGTAAATGTGCATTATCAACAGGAGTGCTCTGTGTGATCCCTGAAAAAGAACCCCGCCTCCTCAGACTGCTCGATAAACATGCTGCACAGATAATCAGGACATTTGTTTCCTTAGAATGGATATGGTCAACTTAATTAGTCACTTCTCCTAAGAAAACAGCTCTTTCACCCTTTCGTTTTTTCCTGATTTCACATCAAGATGTAAGAGGACAGCGGCCAGCCCAGTGGCGCAAGCGGTTAAGTGAGTGCGCTCCGCTGCAGCAGCCAGGGGTTCGCTGGTTCGGATCCCGGGCGCGCACCGTCACACTGCTTGGCAAGCCATGCTGTGGCGGCGTCCCATATAAAGTGGAGGAAGATGGGCACGGATGTTAGCCCAGGGCTGGTCTTCCTCAGCAAAAAAAGAGGAGGACTGGCAGATGTTAGGTCAGGGCTGATCTTCCTCACCAAAAAAGAAAAAAAAAAAAAAAGATGTAAGATGACATTTCCTAATCTGTCATATATAGCACTGAAATTGCTCCCACACAGTTACTTTCAAGGCTCTCTGATCATTTAATATCTAAGAAAAATGCATCCAAAACATCACCCACATAAAATTTAGTTAGAACAGTCCAATAGAGTCATGAGTGGTCTGGACCACATCAAGGTAAGACAGAAGAACAGAAAGACAACAGTTAACCCTTCACTTGAGCAGCAAGCAGACAGTGAACCTCGTTTACGTCTGCCCAGGCCCATGCAACAAATCAATGCCAAGCATTGTCTAACCCATCAACCCAGTAACCACAGATGTCCTAGTTCAGGTAACCAGTGAAATAAGACAGCTTTTAAGAGACACCAGTCTCTAGCACCTGGGCAATTCTCTAGTATCCTGATGTCCATCTAGCTGCAGATCCAAAGAAGCTCTTTACTCTCAGCAAATTTGCAATCTACTTAACTCACTCCATGTCACCAAAGGAAAATACACAGATTTTAAAAGGACATGTTAGAAGATGCTGAAACTGTTTTTTCTTTTTTTTTTTTTTAAGTTCAGAAGTGTCATGATAAGCGAAAGGACAGGCAGAGTCCCCACGGAGCTAATTTTGCTGGTGCCCAGCAACGACAATGGAAAGGACCAAGGTTGGCATGCCACGCGTGTTCCTATGAGGCTCTCACTTAATGCTCACAGCAACCTACAAGGTAGGTCATATCCCCATCTTACAGACGGGTACACTGAATGAAGATCAAAACACAGAGAGTAACCCATGCAAAGTCACACTGCTATTAACTGCTGGGGCTGGGATTTGAATCTGGCCTCGTAATTCCAAGGCTATGTTCTAACATGCCACAATCAAGTCCTCATATTGTACATCTCCCAGCACTCAAAAATATAGCTGGGTCAGCAATATTGCCCTTCTTGCCTCCACCCAACGCACACACACACAATTTCAGTCTCATTTTAAACAAGTTTATCCATTTGCAAAGTACTGATCAAGGTGTACTTAACACAGAAGTAATAGTGAAGCCCAAGCAATACACTCCCACCCCACTAAAAAAACTTTAGATCGTTTTTGGGTTTTTTTAAAGTGCTTTAGCACAGAAATTGAAGTTGGGGGTGGGAGGATTACAACAATCATTCATTATGGAAACAAAGCTTACCAATTCCATGTCCTTTCTGACAACTGTCCATGCAATTTAGAGGACCCTGTCTGTCTAAAACTGAAGAGAGTCAGAAATAGTTCAACATCACTTTTTCCTGATTTAATATTTTCTACACTCTACTGCAACCATGAATTTAATTTACCTTGGCATACAGACAGCAATTTACATTATTTTCTATCCTGAATTCCTGAATTCACCATTTTGATGGAATCAAAACTGCAAATAGATATTAAGCTTAACACTTAAATTTGATCTTCTTATCAAATATTCCTATGATCACACCTAGCAAGGAAAAGATACTTCCTGTGATAATATAGCTAGCAGCTAATAAAACTCCTAAAAACAAGCAAATTTGAAATCTTAAGACCTTGTTCAAAATCCCAACCAAGAGTGAGATTACTGATAGTTATTTCTGTTTATTATTTGTTTTGGATGCCAGTGAGAGGGAAACTGTGTTAACGCTACAAAAACTACAATCCATAATAGGTAAATAGACAAGGAGACTATTCCATGTGTAAAAGATCAAAACTGCAACTAACCAACACCGCGCTGCCTGCAGCATGAACCTGTTAGAAATGAACGTGACAGGTCTCCACTGACGCCAACATTACCATGTGCTCAGCGAAGGTACCAAGGCAAGAGGCAGAGGGCAGTGAAGCCCTCATTCCTCAGAGGGACCTCAACGTTCTACTTACAGCCAGCAGTCACTTTATTCCACAGAGAAACAGATTCTGATCATCTCATACGTTACAGCCAACAGAACCAGAAAGGCATGTTCTACACCTCAAACTGGCAAGAAAATAAAAACTGAACCAAAGAGGCCAAACAGCAGAAAGAACAACAAAAGGCACAGAAGTTGCACTGGTGCCCACTTGAAACTGCACTGCAATTTCAAACATTGCACATAATTCAGTTTGGGGGTTCTAAACACTGGTGAACAAACCAGTCTGCCTTCATTTTTGTGGCATGTGGTGTCTCAGGAAACCTACAAAAGACTGCACCAAGAGGAGGATGATAAGTACAAGGAGAAAAGATTGTTTACCACCGTGGCTTACAGAGAAATACAGGGGGAGGGGTATTTTAACCTAAGTAACACTCACTGCTTTTCTTTTTAACCAAAGCAAAGATAATCTTCCTCAACTATACATAGCTGGTAACATATAGCTAATTCATTAAGGTTGAAATTAGGTTTTGGTCATTCAGACACTGATTAAACTAGTAACATATAAAAGTGAAAGTTCTGAAGGTATCAAATTAGCTAGGATTGTAGATGTCATAAACTTATTTTAGACAACGGTATTTTTATATACCACACACAAAAAATATCCTTATTTTATGGTTAGAATAAATCTCTTGCCTCTGAAACTACTCAAATATTCTCTGTATACTAAAAATAAATATATTAACTAACATGGAACATTTACAATAACTATACCACATTTACCAGATTATTAAAACTTCCATCAAAAAATCTTTTTAAATTTCAGGGTCATGACCACAAAAATGGGGAGAGGGAATAGTTACAACAAATGCTCCAGAACGCTGAGAATTTTCTAGTCTCTTACTCAGAATCCCTCAGGACTTTTTCTTCCTAATATACGCACTAAGTTTTAGCCTTTTAAACAAACTTACCGCCTCCTACTTTTCAGAGAAAAGGGTAGAACAGAAAGGAAAACTGCCCTAGACTAAGCAGCGGTCCGTCTAGCTGACCATACACGCATCTGAGGCGTGGGGGTGGGCTCGCTACATCTTTAAGGAACACGGGGAAAAAGCACCCTCAGTAAAAGTTTCAGGGAGAACCCGCCAGATTACATTTTGTTACACGTGAAAGTTTTTAAGATTTTATAAACAAACACATATTCTAAAGACTCTATCGTGAGATCAATACCATTGAGAAACCAACCCCCGGCCCTCATGAGGAAAACCCAAGAGTGCTCTCAGACAGGTTAGGGCAACTCCTTTCTCATTTTTGTTTCTTTTTGCGCTTTTCCTCAGGAATGAGTCAAAGCCGCTAGAACAGGAACAGCTTTATCAGCAAACAAAACCTCTTAAGATACTGCTTCAAACAGTTCCAATGAGTTCCTCTTAAAGGAAAAGGTAAAAAAAATAAAAAGCTATGCCCCTCTAAGTAGACATTTGACAAAACAAAAAAACAAATTCCCCATCTTTTATTGGTGTCACATTATAAGGCAGTGAAAGAAACTAACAAGTACGATTTAACTGATTTATATCCACAAACAAATCAGAATTGCATTTACAGTTCCTAGATTTAATTTTTAGAGTGTGTGTTAACTAAAACACATTCATGATCTATAACACTCAGATTACGAAAACTTTAAAAATTATATTTTATTCAGTCATTCTCAACGTTTAGCAAGTCATTCTCAACAAAAGAACACTGGTGCAGAGAAGGAAGCTCAACGTCATGGGCTCTTTGAAACCATCAATAAGACAAAATAAAAGAGCTCCAGGATCCTGACCCAACCCCTCTGCCATCCACACTGGAGAGGGAGTTTGGCAAAGACAATGTCTCACTCTATTCTTGTGGTTTCTAAACTGATTTCAAAAATAATATAAAACTTAAGAGAAATGACTTATTCATAAAAAGCCCAAACCGACAAATATGTCGTTAAAAAAACACTTAACAGACAACAGCCAGCAAGGGATAAAATGTAATGTTAGTGTTTTTGAAAACTGTTTATTTGAAGCACTCAAAGGAATACAATAAATCTATTCAATCCCTAAACCCCCAAAGCAAAAATAACTGAAGGCATTAGTTCTCGCCATAACTTGGCTTTCCAACACCAATGACTTCACTTAATCACACTGCCTTATTATTTAGGATTAAAGTGGGCAACTCTAAAGTAAGTAGTGAAAATTCTTCTTGGCTAATTAGCAAAGCCTTATAAAACACTGCTACTTATTCAGTGTAACTGTCCTACTTAGAAATATTAGGAATAAAAACCAGAGTTAGGCAAGGCGGAGCCAGTAATTTAGTAGCTGGGTGACTTGAGCAAACCACAGAAGCCCTCTGAGCACCAGTTTCCTCATCTACAAAGAAGGAGAATGATCCCTGCTTTGCAGGGCTCCTGGGAGGATCAGCAATGATGGATACGGAGCACCCAGCGCAGCACTAGGCACCTGCGAGATACGCTCAAGAAACGAGTAACTGATGTCATTGTCACCATCAACAGAAAGCAGTGATTCATCACAGAATGACATGATGTGCAGATAAATGTCAAATCATGAAATATGTCCATATCAAAATACACTGAAATGAATGAAGTCAGCTAGGATCCCTTGTGACAGCTGACACTGGTTTAACCTGAGTGGTAAAAAAGAAAAACGGCTGCTTTCAGCATTCCTCTTTTTCATTTTGAGAAACAACAGTAACGTTTTCAAATAACTCTTGCTTCTCCATGTCGTTCAGCTTCCCTAAACTATGTCAACCAAATTATTAACATTAATAAAAGCAACCTCAGAACTGTCCTTGACAGCACGTAAAATCTGAACAGATAACGCCAACAGAGCACAGGCTAGTCCGACAGCGCAGCTCTCAGTGCTCCACGCCATCTTCACGGGAGGAAACGGCTAGTAATTTCCAACCTGCATAGTGGTGCTCTGGAGTATTTATCCAGTTCTTCAGTTATTTAGAGGCAACTTCAAATATAAACTATACTCTCTTCTCTCTAACTCTCATATGAACCTTAAGTTCAGGTATTCTAACAGCCCATCTGTAAACCGAAATATGAAACTACTTAGGAAAAGGAAACACTCACTGGGTTTTAAAAACAGTAATTAATCTGTAATTTAGAAAACGAATCTAGTTTCATATTTAAGGAAAGCACAGCAAATTGTTTGTTTACTTTCAAATTACAACTGGATTTTTTTAAGTCAACTAAACTATTCTGAACTCATTACAATAAGGGTCTTGTTATTTTTTTTACCTTTTAGAAAACAATTATAATCAAGCCTTTTTTCTATGTTAGGCAAGTCTCGCCTTCCAGTTTACATAAGGACAGAATAACCACGTACGCATAGACAGAGCATAGCATATTCCCTAATATATTCAATTACGACGTTTGAAGCAGTTTTTAATCATGGCATATATTAGGATTTTTGCAAATGCATCCCCTAAAATACAGGTGAAAAATTTGCAAAATACTTTGAAAAATTTTAGTTCATTGACATACTTTCCCTATGAACAAGGTTATACGTAAGCAAGAATCAACGACACAAAACAAAAATTCTGACCAACTTATTTACCTAAAATCGGAGCAATTCAGTAGCAGCAGATTTAGAAATCACAAAAATTCCCTGACTCCTGATGAAATAATACTAAAACTGTACTGAGCTTTTAAAAACTGACCACAACAGCAGCAGCGATCAACCCGGCTGGCAACCATCGGAGACAAGGACACCGAAAGCTCCGCAAAGGCATCACTCAGCCGGAAGGCAGCGAGAGCTACAGGAGAGGCCAACGAGGACACCGCTCACTTGGGTCCAATGCAACAAGCTCGAAAGCGATGGAGCATTTAATGCTGGGGCCACATTTCCACAGGAACATCACCACCTCCAACTGTCCCACACCCTGCTCCAGCACCCACAAACAAGATCTAGGGGTGAGTGCCGGTAAGTAAGTGAGCACAGGAGCTGCCCGCCAGGCACCCAGAAGGTTCAGGGCCCACCCGCCATCACCCTCAGGCACCTCGGCCACGCCTCTGCCCTTCAGCCTTGGCTGAGGAGCCTGAAACAGAGCTGTCAGCTGCTATGGAAGGTCAGGAGATCAAACTCCAGTGAAGCCGACCTGTTTTCTGCCTTTATTAAATGTATCCTCTAATTTTAAATTTAAATGGAATCAGTGTTGTCACTTCTACTGCTGTTGCCCACCACAGGCAGAAGTGGACCAACAGCAGCATGCTATGTAAAGGAAAAGGCATGGAAAACCTGGGTTCAAGTTCTGACTCTGACACTCACTGGCAGAGGAAGCTTGGACAAGTTATCCCACCTCGCTCAGTGCCCACTTCCTCCTCTGGGGCTGGTACAAACCATAGAGATGGTTTGCACACCACAGGAGAGGCTGAGCAGGAATGCCTGTGGGAGCGCTCGGCACCCCTCAGCACGACTGCGTCTGGCTGCAGACCGCACACCACTGCCCACACGGCTCTGCGTCTCCATCAGAGCCTCTCCCTGCATGTCTTCTCCCTGTTGTCTCGCCGTGTCCTGCGACCTCCCATGGCCCTTTGAGTTTTTCTCTCCCCAACTCATGTGTTGCTCTTTCCTTCTTCCCCTCCTCAATTTTGTGACCACAGAGCAGCATCACCGCCTCTCCCAAAGGGCTCCTGCCAACCCTTCCCTATCCCGGGCCCCATATACACATCAACCAAAACACCCAGGAAGTGTGACCTGCACTGAGCTGCAATAAAATGGACGACAGCTCCTCCCTGGATGTTCTAGTCATCTCTCTCATCTTCTCTACCAATCCAGCTGCTAAGCGCAGTGCCTGCTAGAAGAGGGGCCAATGTGTCCATCTACAGAATTGAGTTTCATAATCCAAAAATACTCATGGGGGTTTCTAGGTGGCCCTCACTATGCAACCACCCCGGCAATAAACTTCCCAAATTATTAACAGAACACCCAATGTGTTCCCTCCTCCTGGAGCTCTTAGCCCCTAGAATTTGACCAGGCCTGCCCCTGTGCCATCCTTGTCATAGCCTCCCAAGGGCCACCCCTGGCCACCCATTTACAGTCATGTCATACCTCACCCCACACTCAACACACACACCCTTTACTAACAAGACTTGTCTCGTTCATCTGTTGGCCAATTGTCCCCTCACTCTCTAGAATGTCCTTGGTCATTTTAGTTCTCTGCTCTAACTTGAGCACCTAGAATAGTGTCTGACACAGACACAGCAAACACTTGTTAAATACCAGGCGGCTGGTGGGGGGGGGGCCCACATCCATACACTTACAAATTCTCTGACCTGTGGACTCCCTAAGGCTCCTCTGCATGGCCCTGCTGCTCCTCTCTACATTCTGAAATGTCCCCCTCCACCCCCTTTCTAAATAAATAGCCCCCAGCCAGCCCAGCATCTCTTTCCTTCTCTGAACATCAACAGTCCTTACTGCCTATACCATTAGTTTAGCACTTAGACTTTTTTTTTTTTTTAACTGCCTCCAACAAGTGAATTTGCATGCGGATCTCTTGCCTCCCTAAAGTCACTGAAAGTTTCCATAGACTTTGTCACCTTTGGAGAAGAAAGAATTTCAAATATGTGCAACTTCAAAAAGCGTGAATGTTCTTCATAGTACCAAGGTTTTTTATTTGAATGATTTGGATTGTAGAGACGGATGAAATATTTCCTTTTCAAGCTGATTATAACTTAACTGGTCTGTGGTGACTAAAAGTCACCTAGGTAAATACTATAAACTAGCTGATATTCTCAGGGACTATTTACAATTTTGTAAAGGATTATCTGAACCCTTTAAGTGACGTTAAGAACTGTGCTCTTTACAGTTCATTATTGGTTTTGTTACGAACTTTCCATCTTCTTTACTGTCCAGCTATCAGCTATCAAACTACTTGCTGCTATAAATAACTCCTCTCTTTCTAATTTCCTCCTTCTAATTTGCTGTGAACAGGAAAGTCAACAGGTTAGAACAAGGGTAAGTCGGCACAGTGAGGCTCTGCCATGGGAGGGAGAAGGGACAGACACACTGCTATTTTGAGCTTACCCAGGTGGCTCCATAAACACTGACTGACTCACTGACTCACGAACTCAGCAGTTCCTCCGCAAGAAACATTAAGTGACTGTCAGCCACGTTCTGTCGGTGGTACTTAGTTACTAGGGACCCACACGTTGCACAGAGTTGTTCCTTTTTATTATCTCTTTGCTGTTGACAGCAACCCTGTGAGGTTAGGTAGCACACGGACCACTCCATGTTATGACACCACGTGTAAAGCTATGGAAACTGGCCCCAGAAAGGCGACATGATTTGCCCAGTCACACACCTGGTAAAAACCCAGGGGTCCCGCTTTTCTCACTCCTTCCACTAAGCCCATTTGTATAAAGCCACTGTTGTTTCTTTGGGGGTGAAAGAACTTCAGGTAAGCCTCTGATGCAGCCGAGAGAGCAAGGCAACACCACACACTGCTATTCTATACTTTAAAAGAACATTTGCCACTAGTCTTTTGCCAACAGTCTCTGTTTATTACTAACAAGCAAATTCAAGCTCTCATTTCTCACAGTAACAAACAGGGGACAGAAATCAAGAAGACGGCAAATGCTTCTAAATTTGGTTTTCCTATGTTACTTCAAAGATTACAATCTTCCTATGGTTCAAATTAAAATAACGTGAAATACCTGACACTAAAAACCCTCCCTTCCTCTCTACCTGAAAAGTTTAATCTGTCCATCCAAGAAACTTCTCATGTTTAATTTCATTACAGAGGCTGCTCAGACATGTAAGAAATTAGGCTGAATTACAAAGCTGAGAATCCAAAATTCTAATTTGAAATGCCCGATGTGTGTACCTCTCTGGGCCCTGGCAAAACTGCATGCTCTCTGGTCAGAGAGAATCTGAACTGTGTTCTCCCAGCTCTGTGTTCTTTTCCTTCATTACAGGTTTGTGAGAGTCTTTGCCAATCAACGAATATTTACTGAGGGCCTACTAGTCCATGCCAACCATCTAGGCGCTGACCAGCAACTCGGTGATTTAACGTCCGTCTCCTCCACTAGGCTACAGGCACCATGAGGAGAGTTACTGCTTCTCTTTTGCTTGCCATTGCGCTGTACAACCTAGCAGAGAGCCTGGCACACGGCAGGGGCTTAACAAACATTAGTTACATGAATGAAGAAGAGACAGACAGAGACGGAGAGAGAGACAGAGAGAGAGAGAGAGAGGAGAAGGGGCCACTTTGTATGTAAAGGAATCGGGGCTTTTCACTGCCCAGAACATGCCTCATGATCCACTAGCGATCTGATGAATTCTGAAAGGCACCACATGCAATGCACAGCTGTAGGCATAGCAGCTGTCATGCAAAGGAGCCGAGGCCCAGAACTAGGAAGAATCCAGCCCTTTGTTTCTCTCTGCCTGCCTCACAACCTAGACGAAGTTAGGTCCACTGTCACTCTACCTGTCAGCTGCATGTCTTCAGCATCCGGCCTTCAGAAGTACTAAGTTAACGTTACTACTGAATGCAATTTATGTTGATTTACTCTCCGACATCACTGCCTGAAGAGATATTTAAATGTCTGAGGTCACACATAAGACCTAAACAGAACAAAGTTAACTTAACAAGTTCTCCGTTTCAGGTCTTTGCAAGCTATAAATTAGCTTTCACAGAGTCATTTAAAAACAAAAAAGGTTTGACTCACTATTTAAACTCTCCAAACTTAAAGTCATAAAGAGCAAAGAGGACTCTACCAGCAAGCTGTTCAAAACAGGCTGTTAAGTTCCAAGAGCGAGCTTCATGCAAGTATGTTCATTAAAACCTAAGATTCAGTGGGTTATATGCTACCTGGAGTAGTTATAAAAATAATAATAGGATAATAAGAAATATGAACTACTTAACTCAATATAAAAACCCAGCAAACTAGGCAGGTATAAAAAATGAAGATGGGTAAGCTCACGTTGTCACTAATGAAACAAAAAGTTTACTTTCAGTTTTCTTCTCCATATCCAACAAAATGAAGAGAAAGAAAATTAAGGGATAAGTAAAAAACAAAAGCAAAATGTAATGAAATGTTCTAAACATGCACACCAAAGTATGCCAAACAGAGAAAAGCCTTAAAGTGAAGTTGCTATTAACCTATGAATATATTTAAATATAGGAGTTAGTTGTGCTTAGTGGCAGAGTAAAGACTTCCCCTTCCCCCCAAACCCCCGCCCCTGCAAATCACAACTTACCTGGAGAGGCTGGTGACATTAGTTATTAACAAAACGAACACTAAATAAAGGAACAAGTTGAATTATGTGAAGAGTTTACAAACAATTATGCGCTAAGCCTAATATCAACAAAATCTCAAGTTAATCTCAGTTAAAACAGTAAAAAAAAGACCTGGGAATTTTCTAGATCCTGATCATCTGATATTCAGGATCAAAGCATTTAATGGCCTAAAACAGCCACAAAATCACGTTCAATAAGTAGAGAACATGCATTTAGTAAAATGCCCACAAACTGTCCCTTGGATGTGTTAGTTGTATTTGCATTTATGCTGTGAAATACACAGACTATGTAACGGAAAAATCAAAAGACTTCTTGCGTACATTTCTAAATATTATTTTTACATTTTTCCAAAATCAAATTTACGTTATGATTTTATTTACAGTATGACTTCCACAACTCATTTTACAATGTTCTAAGTAAAGGACGGACTCAGTTAAGTTGACTACAAAAATTTACTCTGGCAGGAAAAAAAAGAAAAAGAATTTATACTACTAAGAAACTACTATACCGTGCCTTGGCATATATTCAAACTGGGCTTTAAAACGAGTCACGAATCACGTTAAAATTCTTGATTTAAAAAAAAATCCCAACAACGTATCAGAATGTCAGCTGGAAATATGATATATCCAACCAAACTATTTTCCTACCCAGAAATGATCCCCTCCCTTTCCTAAGTGTGACTACACTTCACCTTTTGTTTAAAAACATCATAAAACCTACTGGAATTGAGTCAAAAGTGACAAAAAGCACACCCTTCAACTTCCATCTTGTTAATATCCTAATTTCGGGAAGATCTGTCTCACCAAGACCTTCGCCCATCCCGGGAGTGTTGCAATCGCGCGCAGCACAGCCAGGCCCCGCGTGGAGTGGGGTGGAGCGGAGTGGATTACGGCGGCACAGCGTGGCAGTGCGTGCAGGCCCCGCGTGGGGTGGAGCGGAGAGGGGCCAGGCCCCGGGTGGGGTGGAGCGGAGCGCCCCGGGTGGGGTGGGGTGGGGTGGAGCGGAGGGGACAGAGTGGCCGGGCTCCGGTGGAGTGGAGCGGAGAGTGGTCAGGCACCGGGTGAGGAGGGGCCAGGCCCCGGGTGCGGTGGAGTGGAGCGGACAGAGTGGCCAGGCACCGGGTGGGGTGCAGCGGAGAGTGGCGGGGCCCCGGTGGGGCGGAGCGGACAGAGTGGCCCGGCCCCGGTGGAGTGCAGTGGAGCGGACAGTGGCCGGACCCCGGTGGGGTGGACTGGCAGTGCCCGGCCTGCTCCCGGCTGGCGCGGAGCGACAGGGCGCCGGGCCCCGGGTGGGGTGGGGTGGGGTGAGGTGGCGCGGAGCAGAGCGGCCCGGCGCCCGCCGGCCCTGCCCCCCGGAGGCGAGCTCACCCGCTGCAGCTCCTGTCCCTTCCTGCACAGCCCCGGTGGACACGAGGCCGCCGAATCTGCGGACCTGGAAATGTCACTCCGGGAACACATTTCATGACGCGTTCGCTGGCGAACAGCACAAAAAGCTCAGAATCTACCGGCGCGCACGGCTGTGAAGAGACCGGCCGCCGCTCCCACCCGAGTCCGGCTCCTGCTGGCGTCCGCGAGCGCAGGGACAACCAGCCCTCGGGCGCCCGGCCCAAGTTAGGGAAGAGCCGGAGCGCGGCGCCCGGCCGGCGGGGCCGTGATTCAGCAGCGGCCGGGGGGGCAGGGAGCGCGGGCTGGAGGGACGGCGGCCGGGGCCGGAAAGGGGCACGGCGAGCCGCGGGCGCCGCCCGAGCCCGGATCCGGCCCGGCCGGGCGGCGGCGGGGCGCCGGGCGGCGGCGGGCTCCTACCTTTCCTGCTTTTCGGGGAGCTCCGCTTGCTCCGGGCGCTGGCTCGCTCTTCCTCAATCGCAGCTGCTATCTCGGGGTTGTCTTCCCCATTGTACCAGACCAGGAGCTCCTCGCCCGGCGCGATTGGCTGCGGGGAGAGAAGAGACAGGCGCCGGGCCAATCAGAGCGGCGGTTGTTGGCGGGGCGGGCCGGGGCGGGGGCGGCGCGCCGGCGGCCGGCCCGGCAGGAAGGGCTCCTTAACCCCCGGCGCCGGCGCGGGCCGCGCGGCCGCGGAAGGGACCCTCTGCTGGAGGGAGGCCCTCACTGCCGCCGCCGCGTCCACGGGTCCGCGCGGCAGGCGCACGGGTCGGACGAGGGGCGAGCGCTTTCAACTCAGACCTGGCGCGGGCTCCGAATCTTCCCGTTCAAAACCTCACGACTACCCACGCAGAAGGAAAACTAAAGCGCGGAACCATTTTGCCCACGAAATCTAAGCTGGTGAGAAATTTAAAGCATGACTACAAAGAACCAGGTGGTTTGGAAAGAGAAGTGCTGCAAGCTCACTACCAGCGCAGGTTTCCGATTCCCAGAGCAGGTTAAGCATGACGAGGAAGGGGGAGACGCCGCCGCACCTTCATCGGTGCCGGCTAACCCCATCACGGAAACGCCGGAGAGGAGGCGGGCGGCGGGCGCGGGCGTCCGGGCAGGGTCATCGGCGCACTGCCAGCCAGCTGCTCGGCCCACGGAGGACAGTTCACCGCCCTGCCCTCTGACCACACATCGAGTTTACATCACGACTTCTAGATTCTGAAGGAAATGCTTAAAAATACCTCACATGAATTATGCTGCTAACAGCCATGTGAGTAGTGAGCACATATCCACCATTACTGATTACACCTAGAACAAGATCCTGAAGAAAAAGTATACTGAGTGCAAACACTGGACTCCTAAATAGGATTTAAGGAAATGGCTTATTGGTTTCTGTTCAACAAGTACCAAGAGTATCAACACAAGTAAAATTCCACCTAAAACCCAGTGAATAAAATAAGAATCCATGAGTCCATACTGATAAAATGAATAAAGGAAGGAATGAATGAACGAACAAGTAAATAAATAAAAAAGGAAAACTCTTCCTTAAAGTAGAGCCCAACTAATCAATGAAAAAGAAACAACGGGATTAGAAAATCACCCCTTAGCAATCATCACAGTAATAACTGATTCAGGCAAGAATCATCATCAATGATGCTAAAACTAGTAGGTGAAAGTTTGAAGAATAACAGAATACTTGCATAGTCTCAAAACAGCTCCTCATAAAACATTTATTAATTACAAAAGGAAAAACAGAATCTTTATGATGAGACAAATTGACATCATGTGCCTCCTGATACAGTGCACAGAAGAGAACATAGCATTACTTTTGGAGATTTCTGCCCAAAATGCATAAATGGAATTTAATCATAATGAAACACAAGAGAAGCCCAAACTGTGAGACATTCTACAAAATAACTGACCAGTTCTCCCAAAATTGAAAAGTTGTGAAAGACAAAGACCAAGGTGCTGTCCATATTGAGGAGACTGATGAGACATTACAACTAAATGCAAGTTTTCTTCTCCTATAATGACATGATTGGAACAACTGACAAAATCTGAATAAGGTGTACAGATCAGCTAATAAAATACTGTGTCAGTGTTAGCTTCCTGATTTTGATCATTGCACTACGGTTATGGAACAGGATGCCCTTGTTTTTTGGGGGGGGGGGGGGATTCTACATAAGATGTCAGTTTAGAAACAACATAGTTCCTCACTTCAACATACCTTCTAGTCTAGATAAAGCCCTTGCAAGTAAATATTATTTTCTTTCATTCTCTGTAGAACTCACTGTTGTTTATATAATCCAAATTTTAAAATATTCTAAATTCTTTAAAAGAACAAGCCACTGCCTTCCTTTACTCCCCCAAAGATGGCTAAAACCTGCCATTTTCTTATCTTGAAACCAATGTATTATTTTTTTCATTCCTGAATCAGTTATACCTAAATCAAAAAACTTAACCTAATATGTAAGATTTTAATGAGTTAAAATAGACATTACACATGCCTTTTGGCACTCTGATGAGCTAATCTGTTTCTGTTGAAGAACAGGCTTTTTTATTTAAGTAAACTATTTCTAGTTCCAAGTGTATAGTTTGCTTCTCTACTTTTTTGTTATAAGTCACATATTTATGAAATAATGGCATCATATGTCATATAATATTTCAAATGATCAGGGTTCGCAGAAATATGTAATGTCTTAAATAAACCCAAAGTAAAAAAGTACATGGAAGAGAGTGAGGAAAAATGTATTCCCAATTTATTCTTACCCAAACAGCATAACCAGAACACTGGCTAGAAGATACTCACTGGACATTTTCAAGATACTGCCTAAGCTCAGAGCTTAAGTCTCCATGTTCATTCTACTGCAATCTTCTGCAGAGAACTAACTGTACTAGCAACTGGATTAAGCTAAATATTGGCACAAACTCTTTACTTAGGAGGGTACTCTTGTTGCAAAACACACAATATAAAAATATACCAGATCTGTTTATACCTCAAATTTAATATAAAATTTCTAAATGGCTAATGAGCTAGTGAATAGCTAGAGTAAGAGCTACCTCATTTGTTGGCTACTGAAAAACCTTCAAAACTGTTAGCAACTGAGACAGTTATTATATTATTAAGCTATATACTTCCCAACTTCATTTTAAAACAACTACACAAATAACAGACTTTTATGAAGAGGGAAATAATATTTTTTTTTAAATCAGTGATTGTTTCTGTACTGAACTGTTTTTTCTTCTGCACTGCTTAGCACATTTAAGATTTTATAAGTCAAATTTCAGAAGAAAAGAAAAATTATGACCTTAAACACAGGAAATATAAACCCACATTAAAAAAAATAAAGTCAAAACACCTCTTTTTTTTATACATTGCATTTTGATATTTGTTTTAACAAAAAAATAACAACAGCAAAAAGACTTGAAACTCTTCCAACTTTTCCTTTGGGTTCTGACAGGCTTAGAGAACTAAGCATACTCTCTTCTCTAAATATCAGTAAATATAAACTTGAAATTTTACCAGACCAATTAGGAAGAGGCAAGGTTCCAATAACTATCCCTGTACTAGGTTCAAATCAGAGCAATACTCTAGAATTACGAGAACACGGCATGTCCACGTGTACCCACCTACAACTACTATCTGTTTCCCAGCATGATCTTTTTTTTTTTTTGTGAGGAAGATCAGCCCTGAGCTAATATCCATGCCAATCCTCCTCTTTTTCCTGAGGAACACCAGCCCTGAGCTAACATCTATTGCCAATCCTCCTCCTTTTTTTCTCTTTTTTCCCCCAAAGCCCCAGGAGATAGTGGTATGTCACAGTTGCACATCCTTCTAGTTGCTGTATGTGGGACGCGGCCCCAGCATGGCCGGACAAGCGGTGCGTCGGTGCACGCCCGGGATCCGAACCCGGGCCGCCAGCAGCAGAGCGCGCGCCCTTAACCGCTATGCCACAGGGCCGGCCCCCCCAGCATGATCTTTTAAAAGTCACAGGTCACACAGCCTCAGCTCTCAAATGGCTGAACTGATCTGAAGACTAGAACTCATACTTCTCCCTATGGCCGCTAGGCCCTACCTGATCTGGCCCCTGCCCACCTCACCAACCTCATCTACCACTCTCTCCTTGCTCCAGCCATATTGGCCTTTGTTCTATTCCTTTAAAAAAAAAAACAAAAATCGAGCTTATTCCTACTCCCAGGCCATTGCTTGTGCGGGAGCTCCTCTCCTGGACTGTTCTTCCTGCAGACATCTTTGCGTGGCTGGCTCCTTCCCACAGCGGTAGGGGTTCAGATGTCTCATCTTACCCGACCCACCTCTCCTCCTACCGGGTCATTCTCTATCCCATTTTCTTGTCTTCAGAGCACTTATCACTATCTGACAATTATTCTGTCTACTTATTCACTTGCTTATTATCTGTCTCCTCCTCCATAAATTGGAAGTTCCATGAGAGCAGAGGCCTTGTCTGTTCTGTTCACTATTATAGAAGAATATCTGGTACATGGCAGACACTCAATAAATATTTGTTGAACTAATGAAGAGATAAATGAATAGACAGCAGGCTAACAGCTAACTTTTATGAATGTAAAATACTTTTAATCATATTACAAACAAAACCAGTGTTGAGATTTCCCAATTATCCCAGTGATAGCTGAGAAGGTGATACAGAGCCCAGAAGAACATCACATGTAATTTAGTCACAAAACCTAACCCAGAGAAAGTGTAATCTAGAAGAATATCGTTAGATGATCACTAGTAAGGAAACTGAAGGTCCTGTGCATACTTCAGCAAACATCAAAGGTCAGGAGGTCTGCAAAGATCACAACTCCGTTACTTTGGACAGACAGGTACAAGTAATACTAGTAGGACAGCTGATTAACACTTTGAGTACTTAGGTTAGACTAGGAACTGTTCACAGAGCCTTACACATATCAGCTTTTTTAATCTTCACAACAACTGTATGTATGAATTTTACTATTACCTCCATTTTTACAGATGAGAAAACTAAGACAGAGAGAGTTTAAGTAACTTCTCATGGTCACACATCTAGAAGCCAAAGTTTGCTTACAAGGCAGTCTGCTCCAGAGTCCCCACTCCTAACCACGACACTATACCACCTCACCTAAAATAACAGCTGTCATTTATTCAGCACTTACTAGGCGCTAGAGCTCTACCTGTAATCACTTATGCAACCATCCCGATAACCCTATGAGTTCGATACTCAAATGATCTGTATCTTACAAATAAGGGAACTGAGGCAGAGGAAGGTGACTTTCCTAAGGTTATACAGCTAGTAAAGCCACAATGACTTGCCTGGGGTCACAGAGCAATTGAGGATTTAGTCCAGCAGTCTGGCTTCCGAGTTCACTCTCCCCAACATTATTCTCTCTTGCTTCTCACTGTTTCTCAGATTTGTTATCAGAGATGAACACGTTTTAACCTGAAGTCTGATGAAGGAGCTGCAAAGCGTCCTAATATCTCCCTGGCCTTCTCTCCCTTGAAATCTCATTTATACTCCTTGATAGTCTCATATTCATCCCCTCGCTCATACTTCATCTCCACCAGGATTCATGCGTCGCTGATTCAACCAGATGTAAATCTCACTTTAAATAAATTTGAGACACAGAATGAATTCTTGAATCGAATTTTGAATCCAATTTCAAACTCCAGTGTAACAAGATTGTATAGTAATATCTACTAGAAAATCATGCTATTATGATCTAGCAGAAAGAAAATGGGAAAGAAGGTTGTAGAAGTTTTAAATGAGGAAGTACCACAAAAAATATTTCCTATAGGGGTTGGAAGCAAGGACATGAGGTAAAGTGCAGCCCAATTGACTAAAGATGATAGGAAAAATAAGCAAAGGAAAACTGAACAGCTGTATGTTACCTAAACTTCCAGAAGTCCTAGTGCTACTACACAGGCCAAACTCAGCATGTGGAAAAGCTGACCAGCATCTTAAATGCTTGCTCATCAAGAGTTTTTAATTCCATGAAGATAATTTTTCTCATGGACTGTCCCCAATCTATGACATTTTTAATGGAAGTAAGCGAATACAGAGAAATTTGCCTTACAGCAATTTTAGCAAACATATCTATTCCAAAAAGCAACAATCGTCTATCTTTAGATCCTCAAGACTCCGCCTCAGAGAACATTTCCACGCATGATGAGTGCAGATCTGCCTTTTCAGAGAACAAGAAAACAAGGGAGACAGATATCGGCTTGCTTGTTGCAGAAATGCAGCAACACTCAATGCCTCCTAATACTAACCTCCCTGAAGGTACTCAGTGACCTGTGACTCAACCACAAACTCTAACAAGTGGCTTTCCTTTCCTTTTTGTCTCAATGATTAATGTTTCCAAATAAAAATTTGGCAGAAAAAGAAACGTGTTCTGTTTAATTTCCAATCTGAATAAAATTTAAGGAAAAGGAAAGCTAATCCAGGGCTACATTACGCTGAAGACTAAGAATGTGTTTTCAGTTAACACAGAACCCCCATAGCTATTGAGTTTCTTACAGCTGGATAAATCTGCCAGTCAGACGGTTCCTAACGCATTTGCATCTTAGGAGGAGGCAAGTGGCTCCCACATGCTTAACTCATCAGTATCTATAAAGATGCAGTATGTATTACTTAACATGATCTTCATGCTTTAGTGCCCTTACGCACACAAAGCAGAGGCAATCGGATATTTAAAACACAGACCTTTCAATGTGTTGATGAACTACTTTCAAATATAATCCTTTCAAGGTCTGCAGAGTCGTCACTGTCAATCACCATTAAGGACAGCATTTGCAAAAATGCACGCAGGTAACTAACAGCAGAAATTCCAACACTCTTACCTTTAAAGTTTTATAGTAAATGGCCCTGTTGATTTCCAGCGGAAATAAATTTTGCTCCTCTCCTGAACAAGCCCAATTCACATATCGCAGCCAGTTCCCCTTCTCTGGGTCGGTGGCATCAATACACATCCATCCCAAATTTGGGTAATATACCTTGGGAAGGGAAGAAACACCTTTGTTAAAATAGGAGGATCTTAAACATGTTCCCATTTTCAACTTGTAAAATGATTCTTTTTCATTATATGCAAGTAACTCTATAAAGCATTTCACAGAAACAAAATAAATAAGCAACAGAGAAAAGAAAAATAAAAGATGAAAACTGAGATCTAAAACTGTAATCCTCATTAGTTATTTTTCTATTTGGGCTTATTTGAGTAATTTTTTTCTCCTAAACTTAAAGAGCTATAGTAAACATGCTTAATGATCTCCAAATGCTTTGCAAATGTATACACAAAGACAAGTGACAACCCTATTCCCTAAAGTGTAACTCAAAGAGGAAGAGTGAGCTTGCAGTAGTATTCCACAGCACCCAAATCCCCTGAGCTTTCTGGGTTGTTCTGCAAGTTGAGTGTGGGGGCCCAGTGGTGCCGGGGTACACAGTTCAGCAGGTCCCTTTACTGCAGGGCTGACAGGAACTTCTGGAAGTGAATGTGCAGTGGGAACCTCCACGTGGATGACAGGGTATGATGATTTTGCAAACTCAGCTGACCCTGAAAACCTTCTCTACCCAGGGCATCTGTCAGGACTAAGGTGCTATGGAACATACTCTGGAAATATCAGTGTCCTTCCAAAAACAGACCAAAAACCCGACTCCTCTTTCAAAAGTCCAGTCACACCTGCTCTTGCAAAAAGCTTTCCCTGAGCACCTAGCTCAGTCAACTCCTCTCAGACGCTGCCAGCACTTATCCCTCCTTCATTGTAAAGAAAATCTACTTAGCAACTATTTTTAACTTGATCTTTGCATATATATACATTTATATATGTTTTACTTCCCCAAAACTAGACTGTAAAACATTTGATTAGGCACTGACATAGAACTGCAGAGTCAACTGGTGACAGACCTGTCAAAAACAAAGCAAAAGAAATGAGTCTTTTACTTTCTCTTTAGGAAGAAAGGAAAGAATCTCAATTCTTCCATTTCTTCGCTACACATACACAGCCGAGACTCCCATCACTCACTTCTTTTCTCTCCTACCCACATTAAATACTCTTCTTCACTGCAACTTTCCCGCTACAACAAAGCTCCCCCTCTCCACTCTCCACTCTCTGGGCATACCTATCTCTCCAAGCCCGGGACTGCCAGGGGGCAGCGCCCACCTTACTAGACACTGACAGCACTTCCTTCCTATGGGAGTTACATGTCAGGCATAATGCTACATGCTTTCCATCTTATCGCATTTAACCCTATGCAGCAGGTTCATTATTATCTTTTTCTAACATTTGGAAATTAAGGATCAAAAGTTAAATAGCTTTCCCAAAATCACCCACTTAATAGTAGTAAAGATGGGCTTAAACCCATCTGCCTGACCTCTACTTATCACCGCTTTCCTTGACCATCCTAGTTAAGACTACAAATCCTTCTATCCCATCAGCACCCCCAGCCATCCCCCCGATTTATTTTTCTTCATAGCACTTATGCTCTTTTAAAGTATGAGGTCACCTGCTTACTTACTTATTTAATGACTGTCTCTCCACACCAGAGTACTAGCTCCATGAGGAGAAGACATTCTAGCCCTTTCATTCACTACACCAATGTGTAACTGCCATCATTTAATAAGCACCTGCTATGTGACAGCACCATGCCAGAAGGTGCTTTGCAGTCACTTCATTTAATCACTGTAAGTGCCAAGGAGAATATTTTCACTATCCTATAAGTACTCCCAGTGAGTTTATTCAAAAATGGGTTGTTTACTGAAACACCTAATCTGCACCATTCTAAAGAGAGGTCATCCATCCACTCACTGTCAACGCTCACCCTCAGCTCATACACACACACACTAACGGGCATATACTCTTGTAGGAATTCATTCTCGTGAGATAATTGGGCAATGGTACAAAGTTGTATGTATAAAGCTGTTCATGGCAGTGTGGTTTACTACAACTGTTTCCAATTCATTGCTAAATGGAAAACACTATGGATCAGCTCAGCATGATAATCCATGCATATAGCAGAATACTAAGCAGACATTTTTAAAAAGTACTGCTGTGTAAACAATTAATTGAATTACATTGAAACTTGTATTTCCTATCAGATATTTCTGTATTCCTTAAGAATGTTTCCAGTAAACACACATTATTTCTATAATTAGAAGAAAACAAAGACAACCAGAAGTTGTAGAAATATATTTATCGGTATAAAAGATAGTTATAATACACTGAATGATTGAATAAAGCCATTTACATAAAGTATGGCTTAGGTGATACCATTTTTTGTTTTCAACATGAAGAGAAAAATAATCTGAAACTAAATATGTAAAAATGTTAATAATGGTTTTCTCTGAGAAGTGGGATTATTCATAATTTTTATTTTCCATCTGCTTATCTGAATTTTCTCTTTCCTCCACTGATTTAGTATAAACTCTAAGTAACAAAGGGAAATGGGTGGGGAGAGCAAGTTAGTCTTTTGAATGAAAACCTAAGTTTGAATGAAGGTAGCCACGGTCTGCTGAAAGCTACGCTGAAATACTCCTCCTCCTCCATCACCTTTAAAGCATGTAGTGTTCTCACTTTTACTGAGAGTCTAACCTCATAATTAGGGAATTGGATGAAAATGTGTTTTTATACAATTCCTACCTTAGTCAGTCAAACCTTGGTTTCCAATCAGAATTAAACTCAGTGATTGTTGCACAGAATCTAATCTTTAAAATGTGACAGAATTTTGTTCAATGTAACTAAAAATTACCAGACTGTAAAACTGCCATAACACCACTAGGCCAGGGCAGTGGAAAGAGTGCAGAACCAACTAGATAGAATCTCTTCCTTCAGACAAAGACAATGCAAAGGCAGGTAAAATTCTCCCACCCCAGTTCAAACTCAACAAATGATACACAACAAATCTATTTCCACATCTTGATAATGACCAAGAAATACTCAGCTGACTTGATCCCAAGGAGAAATATTTCCATATAATCAAAAATCTTTCCTGATCCAATCTATAAAACAGTCCCTTTTCACAAAGCAAGGGTACCTGATTATGTACTATTATAAAACAATTTTTACAAGTTTACTTTCAAATGGAAATTCTCTACTTGGAGAGAAAGAACTGAAGAAAGGGAAGCACCTCCATGCAAAGCAGTGGGCCAGATGCTTTATGTGTTATTTTATTTAACCTTCACAAGAACCCTACGAAATATTATTAAGCCCCTTTTATGAATGAGGACACCAGGGAAGGTTAGCAATTTTACTAGAATACTGAAGTCACCAAAAGCCAGAGCCAGGATTCCAAGCTCATCCCCTCATTTACTCCTCCATCTCTATTTCTCCTCCTTCCTAATCCCTCCTCCCATCCTAACCTTCCCTAGTTACCCAGCCTGACCTCCCTTCTGCCTCTACCACTAAACAGAGAGACTGGGTATTAACTCTCTGTCAAACGACGTAATTTTCCTACCACCCAATTTCCATCCAATTTAATCCAGTCATTTTGAAATAGTCATAAAATAATCTAAATTCGAATTTTAGCACACATTCCAATTTAAAAACACTCAAAATTAAATCCTCATGACATATAGAGAAAGGTCTGCAAAAAGCAAACCAAACTGTTACACAGTTACCTCAGGGGTTCGGGCTGAGGGTTTTACCTTATATCTCTCCTTATTTACTTGTTCAACTGTACCTGTATTAATTCAAATTTGTAAATTAAAAAAAAATTCTCATTCAATTAATGCAAATGTACCATCATGCGAATCCTCAACTGTTTGCCTCTGAGGTCCTTACCCACTCTCAACCTGCAGTAGCCACTCACTTTGACCGAAATCACTCCTGAGAACTAAGACAGGGCAATGAAGACACCTCCTCATTCTAAGCTAAGGTAAGGTAAGTCTTTTATTCATCCAAACCAGCCCCCCAACGGTAGAGTCGACAGTAATAAGGCCATTCCAGCGGCGGTCCTCTGGACCTTCCCCTCCAATGGCATGTAACCTAGAGCTCAAACACATTAGTGATGGAAACAGAGCCTTTCCTGGAGGTCCAAGCTGCACTCCAGTGGTTCTAGTCCATCATACTGTCTGAGGCTCCTTTTCACCTTTATTTCTCAGGGGATCTAGCTTGTATTTTCTATTATCTATACACCATTTCTCACATTCCCTGTCTGCTCCTGGAAGACAGAAAGTATCTAATTATATTTCCATTTGTTTAGACTGACAGAGGAGTGAAGGGGAGAAAGGAGGTTAACATCCCCATGAGCCCAACTTGTACAGCATTTACCTCCAATGCATTTCCATAAGTGAACAATAACTCAGCTTTCAGAAGTCAATTCCAGGATTGGCCCCCACACAGTATTCTAATTTTTTGGTTCAAAATATAGGCCATATTCTAACATTAGACGTGAAAGAAATTCTAAGCAAAAATGAAGATTGGTAATCTTTTAAAAAGTACTCAAAAAAATGTTTTTATCCTCTACATGATCCTTCAAGTGTTTTTTTTTTTTTTTGATGTTTAGGCTCAACTAATATTTACTGAGAATCACCTATATCAAGAGTCTCTATATCAAGTAATTTCATATACATCATCTCATCTGTAGCCAAACAAATCTATGAGGAGCTTGTTATCCTCATTTAAAAGTGAGGATAAAGAAAAAAAGGATAACCTTGTGGTATAAGAGCATTCCAGTGAGCCTTCATTTAATAAATGTCATATCTCTATAAAATACAAAGAATTTTATTAAGACTGCTACCTAGAAAATACTATACCTTCTTGGTAGGTTCACATTCCAGTTGTTTTTGAATTACAAAACTAGATACCTGGAGGGCTTGTTAAGGATCATAAAACGGCCACCGCACAGAAGTAACTTTCCAGTGGCTGCAGAGAATGCATCTTTGATACCAACCACTTCATTCCTAAGATTGTTTTAGAAAACCAGGGGCTTCTTTTAAGAGCTATTCAAATGCATCACTGTATCTGAAATATTCTGAAAATTCTAGAATGAGGGGAAAAAAGGAGAATCTAATAGGTGGTGGCACATTTTACTACAATAAGCCAACTTGTAGGCAATTTTAAAACATAAATTTAAAAACTAAAACAGCTGGGCCTCTCAAGCCTGCAAAGCCCAGTCCCACAGCCATCATTACAAAAGCCCCCGCTGACCCTTGACCCTCTTTTTTGAAATTAAGTTTCATACCTATAACTACACAAATGTTTCTGGAAACTCTCCTAATAATAGATACTCAATAAACGTTGACAGGATTGTCAACATCACCATCCACTGGATGAACAAAATAACTTACTCTTAAATTAGAAATTCTAACTCTGGACCACGGATGTTTAAGAATTCCACATAACCCTAGAAATCATATACAAAATTTTGTGTATATACGTGCATTTGTATATTTTCTGGGGAGATTTTCAAAAGTTCCCACAACACAGAACAGAGTAAGAATCTCGGCTCTGCAGTGGTAAGAGCACTGAACAGGCAGCCGAGAGCCTTGGGCTCCAGACCTGAGTCCAGGCCCACCAGCTTTAAGACATCAAGCAAGCCACTTCACACTCAGATTTCTCATCCGTGGCAAGATTCAGGGCACTTCTAGTGTTCCTTTACTCCACAAACAGAAATTTCCACGAGGCATCGTGCAGTCTATACACCACCACAAATGTTATATGCCGAGCTTGGCACTCCAGCCACTAGGACAGTGCCCAGCACACGGTAAAAGCTTAACAAATAGGGGTTAAGTGAGTGAATAAATAAACTCTCCAAGGGAAACTGTTTCTGCTCCAGACCAAGCTGCCAATCTGAGTACAAGTTAACTTACTCGGGAAGACCGCTTAATTCTCTGTACTTCCACGTCCTCAACTGTCCTGCATTTTCTGAGAGAAGAATGTGACCGGCCTCGAAGTTCCAGGACAACCAACTCTACAGCTAGCCCACCAGTAAGTACCACGTTCACAATCTTTCACACAGCTTCACAGTAAACTTAAGACACCAGACATCACCACCCTCATTCTCACTGCTTCTCTTCTCCATACACTGAGACCAGGGCTCAGCACACTTTTTCTGTAAACGGCCAGACAACAAATATTTTCAGTTTTGCTGGCCATATGGTCTCTGCTGCAACTGCTCAACTCGGCCACTGTAAGGCAAGAGCAGCCATACATAATACATAAATGAATGAGCATTGCTGTGTTACAATAAAACTTTATTTATGAACTGAAATTTGAATTTCATGTAATTTTCATGTGTCACAAAACATTAGATTTTTTTTATTTAAACCACTTAAACACGTAAAACCACTCTTAGCTCCAGGGCTGTAAAAGGCAGGTGGCAGGCTGGATACCCGCTGTGATCCGGGTCTTTTCCTCGGGTACTACTCTGGGTGAGCAGTCGGGAAAGAGCAGTAAGAGGTGACTAGTAGTTTCTGAAAAACGGTTCTGTAGGATCGGCTGGTTGACTTCTCTACTCGTTCTTTTCTTCGTGCCTCCATTTTTAACTTAGAAATAATTTGAAATTAGAAGAACTGAGATAGCAAGGACTACGAAACTCACTTGTTAATATCTAATCACAACAGTGCTGATAAAAAGTTCATTTTTTCCTTAAAAAATTAAAGTCTTCTCATTATACAGAAATAATTTCCCTATCAATTTTAGTTGAAATGTAATTCTACTTCATGCAAATAGAAGCAGTGAACTATCAGTTTTCATCTATAAGAATGAGGGAAAAAAGACTTTTTAAAGATTAACAATACTGGGTTTTAAAAATATTGGAAGAAATATGTACTCTTTGTGGCTATGTAAATTGGTATAACCCTTCTGGAGGTCTGTTAGGCAAAATTTGCTAAAGATTAAAATGTATATAACTTTTGACTTAATTATACTTCTGGGAATTCGTCTTAAGACAATAGACAAGTCAGCAAATATGTATATACAGAGACTTTCGTACTTTGAAGAAGTGTTAATATCATGAAAAGATTAAAACTATTTAAATGTCCAACTGGCTAAATAGTGGAAGAATGCAATGAAATTCTAGGAAACCACAAGAAATGATGATGTAGATAAGTATTTGACACAGATATCTCCACAACACACGGAAAGCAAAAATCACGTTACAAACCTACATGTTCTGTTTGATCTCAATGGCATGAGATGTCTATACATGGTGTTTCTCTATGTACCAGTGTGTGAGCAACAGAAGAAAAACGAGGCAGAGAGTTAAAAGAAGGTTCACCGAGACGTTCACAGATGATTTTTACTTTCTTGTTTATAGTTTTCTGTATTGTTTATATTATTTTGCAATGATCATGTATTACTTTTATAATTTAAAAAAGACTTCCTAGAATGTACACCACCAAGGGTGAACCCAAATGTAAACTATGGACTTTAAGTGATAATGATGTGTCACTGCAGGTTCACTGATTGTAACAAATGTACCACTCTGGTGTGGGATATTAATAATAGGGTTTGGGGTATATAGGAACTCCGTACTTTCTGTTTGATTTCCTATGGATCTAAAACTGCTCTAAAAAATAAGGCTATTTTCTAAAGACTTATTAAAATATTTTGTATGCAAACAACTCAAAAGTTCTGTTCATCAGAAGCAATTTGAGCCTCACAGAAGTGAATTTAAAAGGCTTTTATCAGAGGCGGTTTTAGAATACTGCAGATCACTGCAGATTGGGAGGGGAGGGGCAGTCAAGGGAAGCATTACACTAAGTCCAGCGTTTCAGCTGGCTAGCAGTTTCCACCAGAAACGGATCAAAGAATGCTCTCCTCTTTCGAGAACCTGACTGTTTTGTGTATTCACCATGAGGATACTCTATTTTTTCTCTCCTGCTATTTCGGATTTAATAGAATGATTTTAGTGAAGTTTAGAGGGCTTAAGACTGGGTTAGATAATCAAGGGCTCAAAAAAAGCAATTTAACACTTTGTCTTAGATTAGTTTTAAAATGGAGTTATAGCTGGGGCAAAAGACCCAGCTGCTAAAAGATAAGCTGGTCTTAAGGGGCTTTGATGGAAGAACAAATGCCAAGATGAGATTTTAATAATAAGGAGTTTCTGTTACATTAATAAGAGGCATTCTGATGCAAGGCTGAGGACAGACCCAGGTTGGAATAAATTAATCGAGAAATGTTCTATTTTACCTGAATTTTTCTTTTCTTTAGAATAAATATGTACATTATAATTTATGCTTCCTGTACTTTGCCAAATGCATACTTCTACGTATAAATGTCATATATATACATAATTTTATTTTAACATAGCAAAAGGCTTAAAGGTTTCTGTATGGAATATATACCTCATAGTTGGAACTATCTGAATGACATCCAGATTTTTTTTTTAATTGCAAGAAGAAAAAGCCACCCTTAACAAGAACTAAATCTTTAAATCTGACTAACAGAAACTGGTAATGTCACAAGGATTCACAAACCATGGCAGTACGCAAGTAGCAGCATCTGGAGTTAACAACAGGATGTTAAGAAGTTACTGTGGAAATCGAACCCCTAACATGGTCATGGCTCCAAATTACCATTTTCACCAAGCTACTATGTATGAATTTCTATACAAATGAAGCTTAATTTACAAAAAGCACTATTAATAATTTACACAACATGCCCAACAACATCAAATTGTTACACTGGGCAAAAGACGGACCATAAACTTAGGTTTAATATTAATGGCATTTGTTTAAGCTGAGCGTTATAGACACAGAACTAGCGTACGCATTTCCTGGTTCCCTGACATTATCCTAAGATTAGTGCGAACCTAGTAAAGCATATTTGTTGGTTTCTCTTGGGAAACCTCTAAAATCAAAAATGCAGTTTGGGGCCGGCCCAGGTGGCACAAGCGGTTAAGCGCGCGCGCTCCGCTGCGGCGGCCCGGGAGGGGTTCGCCGGTTTGGAGCCCGGGCACACATCGCTTGTCAAGCCATGCTGTGGCGGCGTCCCATGTAAAGTGGTGGAAGATGGGCACGGATGTTAGCCCAGGGCCAGTCTTCCTCAGCAAAAAGAAGAGGATTGGCAGATGTTAGCTCAGGGCTGAAAAAAAAAGAAGGGCAGTTTATTTTTGGAGCATAATTTTGTGGTCAAGACATTTTTAATCATTCGGGCATTATCTTGAGTAATTAACATCATTTTTTGGCCTGGCAGTTTTTCTACAAATATAGGGCTCTTACACCTCAAAAGTGGTGAAATAGTATAATGTAACTATTCTTATGGTAAATCCTTGTTTCCCAAGTACCTTGGGTTAACTGTCATTAGATTTATTACAAGGGATTCACGACAAACAAAGAAACTCAAAATTACTGGCAGAAACTCAGAATTTTCAAGTTAAGAAACACTGCTTATAGCATTGAGAAAAATCACAACATAACTCAAATGTACAAATGCCACAGAACTTCTGATACGAAGTGTCCAGACATTTCTAGGCCCGTTTTATTTTTAGGCTTTTATATGTTTACGTGTGAATGTGATGTGATTTAATTTAAGACAATCTGATAAAAATGCTTTTACTCACCACCAAAAAACTTCACTTGTTTAACAAGGAGTCACACCACTGAGTTCCTATAATAACGAGAGGAGCCTCCCAAGGGCACCAATCTGAACTAAACTCAACATGGATGCTGAATTCGCACGCAACTCTCCAGGAAACAGTAACAACACGTTTTATCTTCACAGCTATCTTACTGAGATATTTTTTATTCTCTCCCTTGTTAAATTGAGGGCTTTAGGACCCAGAGGTTAAGTACCCTGCCCAGAGTCACAAAGCTCAAGGTAGAATATGGACCCAGGCCATTCAATGAAACATTTTTACTTGCTTCTCCATCAGGCAGGAGCTGTGGGTTCTAGCTCTGCATCAGCACCACTCTCAATATGTGGGCCCCCAGAGAGCAGCAGTTCGCCTCTGCTCCTGACCACCTCCCCCCGTACGGAGCCTGTTAATGCTCCGCTTGCTCGTCCAGGATTGCTGTGAGAACACCAAATGAGCAGAGTGAAAGCCCTTCAGGAAGCTCAAAGCGCTATATAAATGTGCCACGTGCTAAAAATATCCAACTCGGACTACTCCAGCAACACAGATATTACTTTCTAAAATATAGAGAAGACCCCAACAGTGCTTATTTGCAGCCACCTTGAAGTATCTTCTATGCTGTCTATCTGGAAGCCTGTAAAGTAACAGAGCAGAGTCTTGGCTGTAAAGTTCAACACCCTGAACGAGGCAACGTAAAAAGTGGATCTGACGGTTATGGTTGAGGACAGCCAAGCAGTTGCAAAATAGAAATGTAAACAGCAGTCGGTATCCAAGCAAACATTTTCTCTTTAATAAAAATAATCTTTAAATGTAAAGAACATATTAAGGCGATTGTTTTAATTTCAAAATGTGAAATCCTGAGAGAATAGAATGATTTCTTAAAAAATGTATAGAACTCTGAGAAAGAACCAGAATTCTTTCTTACCTCCCACATGTATACATTATTCTTAACTTGAGATCTCTTTTTCTTATCACCAACAAATGGCCCAAACTTTTTGCCTTTTAAAATTGGTTTAGTGGCCCAGACACCTAGAAAATAAAACCAGTATTTTTACAATGTTTTGTGGTTATTTTAAAAATTGAAGCATTAAAATCAATTCAGTTTCACAAAATAGTTAAAAGGCAAGACAGGCTAAAAGCAAGAAAATGTTAAATCAACTAAGATCAAGTGACATCAAATTAAATCAAGTCTGCAATGGGGATTTTAATTTTTCTTCTTTACATTCTTCTGTATTTTCCAAATAGCCTGTACAGAACTTATACTGTTTTATAAATAGGCAAGAATTTTGTATATTTGTTTTTAATTTTTACATGTGAAATTACCCAGACAATACAATCACAAATACATGGAGAACAGCACAATCACAATAATTAAAGAGAAAAAATATCATAATGTAGTGAAACTATAATTTTTAAACTCTTCTTTCTACTTTTCTAGATTTCAAATGGTCTCCAATGAACATGAGTTGCTTGTATAAAGGATTACAAATATAGTTTTATGAATAAATATTTTTGAAGTTTGTTTGCTCAAGGTAGAAAACCCTCTCCTCTCTAGCTAAGTTTCCTGAAAACTTAGCTCCTGGAACAAGGTGCTTTTCAGAGTTTCAAACAGCGAAGATTTCTGCTGTTCTGTGGCATTCTCAGGGGTATTTCTATGTTCTCTGCACTGACCACAAGGCAAACAGATAAGATGAAGAAAGCTGGGGCCGGCCCAGCGGCATGGCGGTTAAGTTCACACACTTGGCTTCAGCGGCCTGGGGTTCGCAGGTTCAGATCCCGGGCGCGGACCAATGTGCTGCTTGTCAAGCCATGCTGTGGCGGCGTCCCATATAAAGTAGAGGAAGAGGGGCAGGGATGCTAGCCCAGGGCTGATCTTCCTCGGCAAAAAGAGGAGAATTGGCAACATATGTCAGGTCAGGGCTAATCTTCCTCACCAAAAAAAAAAAAAAGAAGAAGAAAACAAAAAGAAGCAGAGGGCAAAACGGCAGGAGACCACCCTGGAGTCAAGGGAACCAGCACCCAGCGTTGACTCTTGCTGACAACATCACTCTGGACAGGGCCCCTCATCTTCTGGCCTCAATTTCCCCACATACAGAAGGAGGGTGGAGGCTGAGCCAGCCCTGTCCAGCTAAGACATTTGAATTTCTCTCTTCTGTAAGTCTGTTATGAATCCCATTTGATAACGTGGCTAATAATCAATTAGTGGAGCTATAAAATCCACCACTTTCATGCGAACAATACAATATAAATGCTCAAATTACTTACTGAACAATTTTTCAATGAGAACTAGGAAAAGCATTTATTAGCTACTTATTCACACACGTATATACATAAACTGGAATATTAGTAGTACCTCTTAAAAAAAAGAAAACAGGATATAAACATGATATATTCCAAGACTATACTTTGACTAAACTTCTATAATTTACTCCCTTAGGCTTCTGTCTAAAGATTAGGACACAAAAACAAGACCAAATACACAAAAGCTTGGCTTGTATGCAACGAGAAACCCCAGCCAGGAGCATTCAGATACACTCAGGTCATCATTCACCCAAGTATCTACTCAGGTCCATGAAGTGTCAGGTACTGGAGACATAAAGACAAGAAATGCAGGTACTCACAATCAATGAAAGGGACAGATGTGAGAACAAGCACAAAATAACGAAATAAACATCACAGCTTAATCACACTCGAGTCACGGTGAAATCAGAGAGGAAGGAGCAATACCTTCTGTGGGAAGAAGAGGCCGAGGGAGACACGGAGGAAGGGGACACTCAGGCTGGGTCACAAAGGATGGGGGGTGTGTGTGTGCATTTCTAGTTTAATTTTTATAATCTATGTATACCCTGGAAAATGCATAAATACCACAAAATCTTCCAGGTCAAAGTATAAATCTGATGGGCCGGCCCCGTGGCTTAGCGGTTAAGTGTGCGAGCCCCGCTGCTGGCGACCCAGGTTCGGATCCCGGACGCGCGCCTACGCACTGCTTCTCCGGCCATGCTGAGGCCGAGTCCCACATACAGCAACTAGAAAGATGTGCAGCTATGACACACAACTATCTACTGGGGCTTTGGGGGAAAAAAAATAAATAAAATTAAAAAAAATTAAAAAAAAAAAAAAAAAGTATAAATCTGTTGCTTTAATGTGAGCTCTGGACCTTAAGTGCCCCAAAGGAAGCCTCGCTGCAGCCTGCGCTCCCTTCCCCGTCTGCTCTGTGACCCTCGCACTCACCAATCCGAGTCTTGTCCACAGCAGATGGGAAAAGCCTCACTTCCTCTGGAAGTCCTCGAAGTACATGGTCAGGTACCTCGGCCAGGGTCTCGGCAACTGCTACAGGCTCAGGAGCGTTCTGCAAGTCAAGAAGCAGAAGGATCACAGCAAAAGGAAGGAAGCCCAGTTAGCCTTTCAGTTTTTTTCTGGTCCAATAAGCAAATATGTAAAAATGTAACTGAAACCTGAAACTGGCAAGCCACACCAAGACCATGATGTCAAGCACTTCAGGAGCTGCTCTGATGCTTGTCTGAGAGTGTCCAAAGGAAAGCACACACCCTTCAAGCAGGTCTGTGTTCATCTATTTTGCTCCAGCCCCCTGTAGCCATTTTCAAAACATGTAAATCTCTGGCACCCTGCTCCTTTAAACTCCCGCACAATCTGGCAGCAAAACACAGCTTAAGCTCACTTTTAAGTCAAAAGCTACCATCAGCAGTGTAGAACATTTAGAAACAAAAAATCAACAGTCCCTACCTAAATAAAGACTTTCGGCTGGCACATACTGAAAAGGCCATGCCAGCCAATCGGACCCCCCCACCCAGGCTTCCCCGGCAACAACACTCCCTTGACAGAGGCTTGAATATTCCAACCAAGAACACTACAGCTTATTAGGGGCCCTCACTGAAGTGCGGCCTCTCCAGGAAACAGTAATTTACCACTGGATACCAAGTCACTAAATAGCAGAGTCACCACAATATCACCAAGTCTCTAACAGAGAGAGAATTTTGCATAATTACTAACCAAAGTTTATGCTAAAATTCATCATAATCTTAAGAAATAAGATTACTATTCAATATGGATGTAAGGGTATATAGAAAGGGGAGATTTGAGCCAACTGGTATAACAAAACTTATTTTAAAAATAACTTTCAAAGCAAAGGAAACCCAAGTGTCTATTAACTTGTACCACGTATACCCTAAAGAACTGATGTGCATATCATGACACTGCGAAGAATGATGGGTTTTGTAGTCTGAGTGTTTTTTATTTCACCACAAAGGGAAATATTTCTCAAGGACTTTCAAAGAAACCAACATAGGCAAAAAGCAAACTCCAAGCGCCTAAGAAGATTCATTTTCCCACAACAATAAAACTCTTGCAGTTTTTCAGAATGTTTTATGCCAAGAAAAGAAATTTCCAAATTTGTGTACTCCCAGCACTTCAATCTTTTTTTAATATCAATAGGCTGCTTCAAGAGAAATAAATCCCACAGCAACGAGCAAGTCATTATGAAGGCCTACTCTCTGGCCTGCTTTGAGCTGGAATTCGCAAAAGTGAGCATCTACCGAGGTTCCTTTCTTGGACAGGGCAAAGTGACTGGGCATACACTTCAGAAGCACAAATGCTTCCATCCTGCTCGATTTAAGTCTTGGTCCCAACAGTATCAACAAGACCAATTTAAACGCCTTCCAAAACATGGGAATATCAAAATTGCCCCAGAAAATGGTCTTATGGTATTTTTAATTAGCTAAAGTGTGAAGAAATCTAGCCCACACATTTCTCACTTCTAAACATAGTGTCCTTGTTTTTAAAATTTTAATCTATAAACTGGATTTTTGCAAACATGAATAAATTTTTCTGAAAGAGGGAAAAAGTATTAAATTGGTAGTTGGTATCCTAGGCTATATAATAATAATTTTTTAACATGGATAAATTAAGCAATATTAACAAGTAATAGCCAGAGTTATGAGTCCTACCTGCATGTGGCCATTTAGCACAGGAAGAGGGAGTTTTCTTCTCTTTTCTCAGATGGGACCCTAGGCAAAGATCTAAACTGATTTGACACCACTTAACCTCCCCAGGGGCTTTGAAAACACAGAGTGTCAGCTAACCTAAACTGATACTTCCAGGCCCTATTACAGTAATACTAATGACAACTTAACATGTGCTGAGAACCTCCTGGGCCTCGGTACAGGGCCCTCTGCTAACTGTCTTACATGCATCACCGAGTTTACTCCAAACAGACCAAGAGGCAGGATTGTCAGTGCCTCCTCCCAGCCCCGCCCCTACACACACACAAAGGAGGAAACTGAGGCTTAGTGAAGTTGTCTGAGCTGCTCAAGGCCAGGATTTGAACCTTTGTCTGTCTGACCCCAGAGCCCAGGCTTGTAATCACTGTGGTGTTTCCAGTTAAGATTCTCCTGGATAAGGTCTGAGGAGCTAATGTAAAACATGGTGACTCTAGTTGATAACACTGTATTATAAAATTGAAATTTGCAGAGAGTATAGAACTTATATGTTCTCACCAAAGGAAAAAAAAGAAAAAGATAAATAATGAGAGGTGATGGATGTGTTATTAACTAGAGGGTGGGAATCCTTTCATAATGTATATGTATATCAAATCACCATGACATACACTTTAAATATCTTACAATTTTGTCAATTATACTTCATTAAAGCAAAAAAGCAAAAAAGATTCTGCTGAAATATAATCTAAGAACCTCTGCCCCAAAATCTCCAAACTTAAATGGAAATGTCAGCAGGAGATGGCACCTAAGATAGGAACGGTCATTCCCACAGGAAATTTGTAACTTGAGTGTAAGTTGGAGACAACGTGTATTAAAATTTCTGAAACACCTGTGACTATCAAGGACCTCAGCAGAGCCGTCACAGGAAAAAGAAATAAGGAAAATTCTATGCATTTATTTACCTGCTTTCTGCTAACCTATTATTTTTAACTTGGGCTCATTTACCTAGTAGAGGAAAGCTTTCTTTCTGTTTATTTTAGTATCTTTCACACAATAACAGGACTCAACTAAAACAGGAGGACCTCATTCCACAATAGGCCATCCAGACACTGGCCGGCTCCAGGGCCTTCCTCTCCCCTCTCCAGCTGCTGGAATCTCCACTGCAGTGGCAATGGCTGCAAACTGTCTGCAACAGTTTTAGAAAATCAGTGATTTGAGAAGAAGGTGAGATGACGTGCCTGTATAGAACCACCCTCTCGCCTTCCTTATTTTTCCTTCATAGGTCTTATCACAATTTTAAATAATTATTTCTACCTCCCATTAGACTGTGATAAAGACAAGATGGCATCTTATTCAATGTTGCATTCCCAACGCTTAGCAGTAGACATGAAATGCTTGTTGTCACTTAAATACTTGAATGGACAAATGATTCTTGTAGGCTAACAAATCTTTTTTAGAAAAAGGAGTGATAAAAACAAAAAATAGCAGGGTCATCTATCAGAAAGTATTTTCTCCATGTGTGCCTGAATTCCTTGAATTTGAGGTAGGTACACTTCTGGGTCCCTATAAGAATCCTTTTTTAGAAAATGTGGTATGCTCTCAATTCCAAGCAATCAATTCACAAGTAAACCTTTCAAACAAAAGAACATTTAAAAGAAAATTCCTCTCCCCTACACACTCATAAACTGGAATCTCTTTTTTATAGATATTCTGATAGTATTAGATGTATTAGATATAACATCATATTCTAAACAGGGTCATCTTGGTTCTTACGCTAAAGAATCACGGCTTGATCCTGGGAATGTTTCCCAGATTGACTTTGTCTAAAAGAAATTGCAATATCCACTCAATTTATTAAAATATTTCTGAGTCCCTACTACAGGCCAGGCAATGTTTTAGGCACCACATCTGCCTTAACAATGCATCACTCTAGTGAGGAGGACAGACAGAGTCAAGCAAAGATATAAAAAGCCTGGTAGTTACTGACGCTCTGAAGAAAAATCAAGCACAAGAAGGGGACTCAGTGATGGAGAAGGGGCAGGGTGCCATTTTGACAGTGTGCTTAGGGAAGCACTCTCTCGGAGGAAGGGAATCGAGTAGCGACATGGGGGAACACATACCAGGGAAGGGAACCAGCAGGGATGGACTCCTGAGTTAGGGATAAGCTTGGTGTGATCAGAGGACAGAGGGGCAGAAAGAGCAGTGTATCTGCAGCAGAGAAGGCAAGAGAAAAGCAGCTAGCCCTGAGGTGGGAGAGGTGGACAGGAGCAATGGCTTAGGAGAACGCATCAGCATTTGCTGGACTACACAGAACAAGAGGAGCAGAAGGGAACCAACCAGAGAGCAGACTGCAAGCTCCAGGAGGGAACCCTGGCTGCTCCTTCTCCCCGCGCCCTGGCCCTGCTGTCCCAGAATAAAGGCACATTCCCATTTTAAGGGATTCTAACCCTGATCACTGAGATAAGGATGGAGGAAGTCACAAGGACTTCTCTACTTTCCTATTACATAATAGGAAACAAGAACACTTTATTTCACTGCTTAATGAAGTACAGTCTCCAAACATGCTTCAATGAACTGGTCTGGAACATTACGTATTAAATATAAGGTATTAAATTTAAGTTAACATATAAGTTACTTAGTTATTAACTATTAATTGATCTAATTAATTCAATGTCTCCAACTTCCTACCTCAAACTCAAAGAAAATCAATATTCGCTTCCTTCTCCAATCCATGGCCACAAGCGTCTCTCCTTCACTCAGTCCATCATTCAGTCATTAACAAACACTTCCTGAGTGCCTGCTCCACGCCGGCACTGTGCTGAGCCATGAAGATACGACGGTTAATAAAGCTGATCAAGGTCCCCCCTCATGAAGCTCACTGGCTACAGGATCCCGCTCTTTTCCTGTTTCCTTACACAAGAAACCTTAAAGAGATTGTGATTCTCCAGTTTTGATCTTGCTGCGGAGCCTCTTAAAGATCCTTCTTCTGCCTTCCCCTAATACCTTTCTTTGGCCCAGGATGACCTTCCCAGGCTGGATGGGCGGAGCTTAGGGAGTATGACATTTACTCCTTCCTCTGGGCCAAGATCTATGCTAGCACTTTCCACCCATTACCTCACGGAGTCCTCGCAACAATAATCACAGCTAACACTGACGGAGTGTTCAGGACACTACGCAGACACTACTCCAAGCACTTTCTATGTGTCACCTATTTAATCTCTACACTAGCACTCTGGCTGTGGGGAATTTTATGATCTCCATTTTACAGATGAAACTGAAACCTGCCCACTGTCACAGCTAGTAAGTGGCAGAGCGAGCATTCAAACCCAGCCAGGCTTCAGGGTCTGGACTCTCAAATAATATGCTGCAGGGGAGCACTGTCAAGTAACTTTCCCAAGCGACATGGTTTTAAAGTGGTGGAGCCAAGACAAAATCCAGACAGTCAGACTGCAGAGGCCACAGTTCAACCAGCAGGGTCTCGCACTCTAGTCCAGGGATGCCTGGCAAGTCCCTTCCAGGAGTCCACGAGGTCAGAGCTATTTTTATAATAATACTAAGATGTTATCTGCCTTTTCACTCTCAGGTGTGTAGAAGGGAGTTTTCGGGAGGCTACGACATGTGATGATACCACCATTCTGCCAGCTAAAGGAATGTGTGATTGTTTAATCTTGCATTTTAAAATTTTCTGATGTAGGAGTAAGGCCTGGAGTCTAAGTGACGACTGTGCCACGTCCATTTCCTGGTTCTGACGCTGTACTGGAGTTACGTAAGACGGCACCACAGGGGAAAGCTGAGTGAGGAAGAGTACACTGGACTCTCTGTACTATTTCTGCAACTTCTTGTAAATCTATATTTATTTTTTTAATAAAGTTGAAAAGATTTGTTTCAATTTCTAACATAGTAAATATCCAAAGACACAATCCATATAAATAAAAAGCTGTGGACTGCTGCCGTAAGCGAGGCTGCCTCTGATCTTCCCGGGCCTCTGAGCTCAGGACTGAGAAGCAGAGAACAGGAGAGATGACAAGAGGTGGAGATCAGAGGGGACAGCGAGAAGGAGGCTGGATCCACACATCTGTGCCCTACCTCCCCTGCCTCTTGAGTACCACTGGAGGGGCTGCTCCCCAAAAACAGGCACAAGGGATTTTTTTATTTTGAGGGCTTCACCACTAATTACTAAAGGAGAAAAAGCAAAACATACTAGAATAAACTAGGACAGTGGCTTCAAAATATTAAAGGCAACAACTTATTGTCAATGCCAGTGCAGGGCTCCTGTACAGATGAGAAAGAAAAGCAGAAGAGAGTTCCTATCATTTGCTTCTAAGCCCCAGGATGGTGGGGCTGAGACCCCACAAAGGCATGAAGATTACCTAAGGAAGCAATTTGCATTTGTGTTCTAGGCTCTGCCTCCAGCAGAGGAAGCCTGTCCCGGCTACCCTCCCTAGCAGGATTTCTCCCAAGACTCAGTCACCACACTCTCTGCAGCTCACAGCACTCTGCACTTACCAGCTGGCTTGTTTAATGGCCTCCCCACTAGAAGCAGGATTAGGTCAGACACACAGGGCAGGTTCTGTTTCCCTCACCACCGCACCCAGTCCCTGGCACAGGATGCCTAGCTCAGAGCAGTGGTCGCTGTGAACGAACAAACAAGTGTCTAGCAGTCAAGTGCCAGGCGGTCTGGGCGCACAGAGACGGCGCCCAGACACAGCGTATGGACTCAACTGGTAATGGATTCCATGGGAGTGGATGAGATTGGAGAGCAGACAACGAGAGAAAAGCAAGGACAAAGCCCTCAGGACGCCATTAACTAAGAGTGAATGAGAAGTACAGGAGAAGCAGACAAGGCCTGGAAGAAGTCATCACAGAGGCACAAGGGGCACCAAGAGAGTAGTGGCAGAAAGGCCAGGAAAAGGTTCAAGGAAGGGAGAGAGGTCAACAGAGTCAAATGCTGCTGGTGAGCCTTCAAAATCTGTTGTCTCTGATCCCTTTCTCCAGCTCCCACTGCCACCAACATCCTTCAAACCTGAAATAACACAGCCATCTCCACTCGCCCTACAAATGTCCAAGGAGTGCCCCATGTGCTAGCGCTATACTACTCTAGGAAAGCAGCAGCGAAAAGGAGATGGGATCCTGCCCGCCTGCAGCCCACCAGTTAACGCGGGAGACTGACAGGGAATTCCCCTTGGGACCAATGAAATAAAGAGTGTGACAGAGATAAGGAGGGGACACTGCTTCAGCTACGGTACCTGGGGGTGGGGCAGGGGCATCTCAGAGAAGATGACACAGAGACTTGGACTTGAAAGATGGGAATGAGCCATGTGTTAAGGATTGAGCATGTCAGGGAAACATCCTGAAGAGACAAAGGACTTGGCACGTTCAGGAGCAAAAAGAGGCCACTGTGGCCGGGTCAGAATGAGGCAGGGAGAAAGCAGAGGCGGCCGCCGCCAGAACCTGTAGAAGCTTGCAGTTCTGCTAGGGTACGGAGAGGGGACTGCATTTGGAGAGCGGTGGGACAGCACTAGAGGGTTTGGGGCAGGACAGTGACAGGAAGTGAAGGGAAAGTTTTCTGGCATCCAGTCTATTCTATATTCAACTTCTCCAAACCCTCTGCCTTCTTGATTAATCATCCTATCTACAGGCTGAAGCATCTGCCTCAAAACTCTTTTTAAAAACTTTCTAAATAAAACCCAGCAATTCCTCTACTACTTTTAGAGACTTTCAAGGTTCAAGAGAAGCAAAGTAAATGAGGTACCTGAGAGCTTTCTCAACCTGACATACCCCCTCCCTTGTCTGGAAGAGTCTGATACAGGGTGGGACTGCGTGGGGGTGAGCAGGAGAAGGAGCATTCTGCTGCCTCCTGCTGAGTCTGTTACTGGCGAGACTGAGCTGCAACTTCTCAAACTACCTTCGTCCAAGGAAGCAAACTGTAGCGGCTACAGCTTTTCAAGTGAGATGGAGTCTGTTTGGTCTACCCACAGCATTACTTTTGAAAAAAAGAGGGTCAGCCCCGATGGCCTAGTGGTTAAGTTCGGCGGCCCGGGGTTCGGTTCCCGGGCATGGAACTACACCACTCGTCTGTCAGTGGCCATGCGGCTCACATTTAATGTGGCTGCAGCTCACATTTAAAAAAAAACAGGAAGACTGGCAACAGATGTTAGCACAGGGGGTATCTTCCTCAGGAAAAAAAAAAATCTACTGGAAGAAATCACAGAAAAATCCCCATTTTCCTCTGAAAGTTCCTCTCTGGACCCTACAGACACCACCGCTGGCTACTCCTTCCCTCAGCAGACCAGGCCCTCTCACTTCTCTGGGTCTTTCACAATTCAGGCTTTCAGCTGATAATGACCCCAAGCCACCAGTCCTTCTGGCCCCCAATTCTTCTGACTAGTCAATATCTTCTACATCCTTCCAGGTCAAGTTCACATCCCAGTTCATCCATGAAGACACTCCCAACAACTCGTGATGACTGTCCACTTTTCTGATTTCAGTTTTATGCTGCAAACACACAGCACTCAAGGCACATGGAGAATGGTTTGATGGGGAAAGCGAGACTGTCAGTGAGGCAACCAGTTAGCAGGTCTCCATAATAGTCCAAACAAGGTATGTTTGGGTCTGAACTCAAACACTAACAGTGATTAGAAGGTACTTATAAGGGCAGAATCAAGACTTGGTTACTGGCTGAAAATAATAACGATGATGATGACGATAATAATTCCACAGTGCTTCCTATACGCTAGGCACTAGCCTAAGGGCCTCACGTTTATTAACTCATTTACTCTTGACCACAACCACATGAGGTGGGCACCACTACCAGCCCTATCTAACAGCTAAGAAAGCAAACACCAAGAAGTCAAGTGACTTGCCCAAGGTCACACAGCTGGAGTGGCAAAGCTAGGACTGAAGGTAGAATGTAAGTCAAAAGACAGCAAAGGCGAGGCAGAGCTAAACAACCCCACAACCTTCTCTACTGAAGCATTAATGTCAGAATAACAAAAACGTAAGCCTTCTTGCCACACTTCCTGCCACAGTTATACAAGGAAATCCTATTCGAGTTGCTAATTTTTTTCTCAAATTTCAGAAATAATCTAATATTTTCATTCGGAAAGACAATGTTCCAGATTTTATAAAAATGGCTGATTTATCTAGTACAATACATGATTCAAAATGAGATTTAAGTGCCATCATTATCCAACATGTTAATTTCCTAAACTATACATTCATTAACTGAGGTTTAAGTTATAACAGACAGGAATCACCTCACTTGGAAGACTTTTTTCAAAGTTTGAAAAATCAAATTTATATTTATAATTACTTATAAAAAATTTCTATATTAATAATATGCTAAAACAGCAAAAGTGGTTTTGATTTTAACACTGTATATATATTTAAGATTAGGAAAAAGCGGGGGTGGGGGGGAGATACAGCTAAAATGAAAGATAAAAAGCCATTCCAGGGTTTCACCAAATCTTTAGAAATACAACTATGAACAGATTTCTCTAGATGGTACGATGTTCTCCCATAAAATATCTTCTGTAAAAGGAATAAACTACCGATACACGCAACAACATGGATGAATCTCAAAAACATTATGCTGACCAAAAGGAGACAAACACAGAAGAGCACGTACCCTATGATTCCGTTTACATGAAACTCTAGAACAGGAAAAACCAATCCACGGGGACACAAAGCCAACCAGTGGTTGCCTAGAGTAGGGTGGGGGAGGACTAACTGCAGAGCAACAAGAAGGAAGTTGGTGGGGTGAGGCAAATATCCTATATTTTGATAGCAGTGGTAGTTACATGACTGTACACATTTATCAAAACTCAAGACTATACATTTCAGATGAGTACATTTTACTGCACATAAATTACAACTCAAAGTTTACTTTTAAAGTAAAATAAGTAAATAAATCCTACACTCTCTTTTTTAAATCATGTTCAAATGAAACTTCAATGCTCTGAGAAAATAAAGGACAAAAACATCGATGGTATAGAAAAAAAATTTTTTTAATCAAGATTTTTTTTCTAACCCAACTAAAGCATTCCTCTGCTCAAAACCCTTCAAAGGTTTCCCATCTCCGGCAAAGTCTACTCTGGTCCTTACAATGACCACAGACTGACCCCACACTTCTCTGACAGTCACTCCTGCCTCATCTGCTCCGCTCCAGGCACACTGTGGCCTGGGAACCAGCCTGCTCCACTCCCCTCTCCTCACACTCTCACATAAACAGGCAGCAGAATTAGTAAGGTGACGCCACTATGCAGCACAGCATCAGCACTGGCTGCTGTTACCTAAGGCTGCATGTACCATCTTACACAGGCAACACGTCCTAATGTGTTATATAAGGCAACACGTCTTATATTTTTAAAAATATAAGAATAAGCAACTTTTACTGGTATTTCATTTAAATTTATATCAGTAACTCCTTTTACACACTCCATCCAGAGAATGACCATAAATTATTATATCAGATTCAATCTATTTAATTAAAACATCTAGCTTCTTAAATATCAATTTGATCAAAACTAACACCGGAGAGCAACAGCAGCAAGTAACGGAAGAGATTAGATTCAATATTGCTTAATAGTTAAGAGCACATCGTAGCATATTGACACTAAGACACATATCATTACTACAAAAGACTAACAATAATCACTACAGTAACTGTTGTTACCAGCAAAAGACACCCAAGCATCAAAGAGTATTAAAATACGCTAAATTCTATGAACAATTCTTCTTTGTCTAGACTTGCAAACAAGACTCCTAGCTACCATTCTGGGGGCAAACAATGGGGGGAAAAGCAAACAAGCTTCAGTTTACTGACATAGCATTAAACGGTATTTGGTTAAGGAATGAGTATTAACACTGCAATAACAATAAACAGATGGGGACAGAGAACAAGAAAATCTTATACGCTGACTTTGGAAAAGAACAGCAAACAGTTCTGAAACACATAAAAAAGTACTCTCTTTCAAAAAGGTGGCAGGTCCATTAGGCTGTCCAACTGAAGAAACGGTCCTCAAATATGGTATTAATCTCAACAGTGAAGAAACATATTACTACACTCCTGCCCCCTTATGATCCAGTCTCCACGGCACAATAAGAATGACGTTCCAAAAAATGGATATCAGATTATGTCACTGTCCAGAGGTTCCTGCTGCACTTAGAATAAAATATAAACCCCTTCCCACGGCCCTTCAGGCCCCATAAATCTGGCCCTTCCCTCTCACACCAACTTCATCTTGTTTCAGAGTCCTGGATGCTTGCCAAGCTCCAGGCCCTGAACTGCTCTCTGTTCCTTGAACCTGCAAGTTCATTCCCACCTCAGGGCCTTTGCACTCACTGTTCACTCTGCCTAGAATTTTCTTTGCCTAGATCTTCATATCTGGTTCTTGTTCATTACTCGACTCTCTGTTGTATTATTACTCACCCCTTCAGAACAGCCTTCTCTGACCATGTAATCCAGAGAGTGCTCCCTCACCTGCACCCATCATTCTTTATCACATTACCTTGCCGCATTGTTTCCACAGCACTTCTCACTACCTGAAATTACCTTGCTTGTCTTCCTGCTTTTTAACTGTCTCCCTCCATAAGTATGTAAGTCACAGAACAGAGCCCTTGCCTACCTAGTTCACTGCAGAATCCATAACACACTGGGATGCCGTCTATGCAGGATGAACGAGGGAATCACTGAGCATTCGGAACAGTTAAGATAATGGAACTATGGATGGCTTATCGCAATTCTCAGGGTTGGATTTGTAGCATCAAGTGATTAAAAGCTTCTTTTGTTATTTTACTACATAAAACTTTAAAACAAGTTTGGAAGGCTAAACTGCTAAGTTTCTTTGCTACAAGTTACTGGTAATGCCATAGATGATTGATTGGGATGCAGAGATGCTACAATCATAAGCTACTATATTGATAAAGTTTCAAATATCAGTAACAATTTGAGTTATACAAAGATTCTTTTTAAAAAATTAAGTGTGACTCAATAAATTAGTAATCCAGGCCATTGTATTAAATCATGAGGGCTAAAACTTACACAGTTGTTATATGTCAATTATATCTCAATACAGCTGGGAAAAAAATCATTGAGGCTGTACCCAAATATTACAGTTCTCTCCTCCCAGGCATCTGACAGGACCGCGCTGCTTCCCCTACCCGAGTTCTAAGTTAGATGTGGCCCTATGACTACCTATGGCCAATTACATGTGAGCAGAAGTGGTGTGCGTTGAGACAAAGCCTCCACCATCCTTGGTTCTTGAGCAACAGCAGCAGATCCACACTGGATGTGTAGTGAGAACAAGAAACAAACAGCTGCTGTGTGAAGCCCCTGAAATTCTGCGGCTGCCTGTTTGTTAGCACAGCATAATGCAGCTTATCCTGACTGACACAGCAGTACAGCACGATGACCAAGAACCTGGGCTTTGGAATCTGACAGGCTTGAGTGTGAATCAGAGCTCTGTCACTTACCATTTGAATGATCACGGGCAAGCCATGGTCACCTCTCTGGGCCTTACTGTCTTCACCCATAAAATGGTTATAATACTTACACTTCATAGAGTGGTTGCAAAGACTGAATTAATGAGAAAATGTGCACACAATACTTAACAGAGGGCCTGGCGTGTTGGTTAAGCACTCAATAGAGAGGAAGTGTTTTATTAAACTCTAGCATACTTACTTTAAGCTACTGTGAGCATATTCGCATCACGGAACTTGGCTCACCTTGGATGTTCTATAAAATAAAGCATTTTAAACTCTTTATTGAATGAGAGAGCCACTTATAAAGGTCTGGATTCTCCTACATAAATCCAGAAAAAAGATAAGGAAAATAGTGGAACATCTCAAAAGTTAAATATTGGGATGAGTGTGGACTGTTAATGAAGCAAGTAAAGGATATCTAGGACTTGAAAATGCAGAGAAAAGAAAATGGAGAATAAGGGGAGGGAGCAGAGTGACTGTTCCTCCTGCCTGCAAGCTGGGTTCTAAATTGGGAAGATAAGAGACATTAAGAAAGTGTTGAGTGCTGAGCGAAGAACAGACCAGCAGAGAAAGGAGGACAAAGGACATGCGGGTCTGGGGGCTCTGTGGAGCCCAGGGCTGGGGATAGAGGGAGAGCCTGGCGAGCTACCGCACCAGGAATGACTTGGAATACATTGATAAGGCTGAGCAGTTCAGAAGGCTGCTTCAACAGCCAGTGCTTAAAATACCAGGAGTCTCTGGACTCGGTTGTTTCTCCTCAAGGACTTGTTTGCAAACAATATGGTATGCTCACTCCTAGGATCCTTCGGTCCCTAAAGCTCAACTGTCAAGCACCTGTGAATGAATGATTCCGTGTTAACTGTCTTAGAGACCAGGCCGTTCATAAGAGACAGACCTGACAGCTAAAATTCATCAAAGCAATGTTGATCGGTCCCTAGAGAGAATAATTTAACCCTAAACTCACCATCAAGATTTTAATTAAAAATCAATCTGGCTCAAGTTAAACCTTTTTAATATCTGAATTTTTGTGTAGTTATTTTGAATTTTTTCAAGATTTATTGCTCATTTTCACTGGCTGAAGTGAGAAGAATAAATACAAGAGGGAAAAACATAAAACATTCTGAAATAATTCTTAATTTTTAGAAGTTACTGGGATAATTGTTGAAAAACACTCATGTCATGACATAATAATCAGGTCTAAATATCATACCACTAATATTCTTCAAATAATGAAAACACAACTAAAGATATTGAAAATTTTACTCATAAAAAGTGGACAATTTTTATAATCCAAATAAAAGTTTCATTACTACCAGACCATTTAAATTACACTCAAATCAGAAATGTGCTAACCATTAGAAACATAAGAGGACACTTTTCGATTGATATTTGGCATTTGGCATCAAAGGCAGTCCTCTGCAGATCTGATATTAAAACTTGTCAAAAGCAAAACGAAATTGTAAAAGAGCCAAAAAAAGACATGGTTATTGCTACGACTCTTGAATGGCACGTGGACTTTCTCTAAACACAAGTTCGTTTGATACACATGGAATATTAAAGTGAAAAGTGTGAGGTGTCAAACAGGTCTAAACACATTAGATATAAACTATTCCTAGCTTAATACAGAATAAGAATTAAAGCATTATTAACCCTAAGGTTAAAGATGTAGCCATTTGAAATAAATGATTACTGAACAGTGATGCAACAAAGCAACATCAACATTTAGATTCCACTTTGGAAACATTCACAATCATTCTAATCCAGAATCAAGACTCCTCGAACAAGTTCCTAGGCAGTAGAAAAGCAAGTTCCTTTGGGTGACCAGGTTGGCATGAAAAATCAATCTTAAAAAAGGAAAATAAATGAAATCTATAACATATATATGCACATAACTTTGATTGACAATGACTGTGAAAATCCTCTCTGTTCTCTTTTCCCTCCCCCACCTTGCCATTTCAAAAATAATTTGCCTTCAAAAGCATGTCAGTAAATCTACAAGTTTTAAAATAATAGAAACCATGTGCTCCATGTGTTCGCCAGACTCATTTTTTATGATGTATGGTCCTCTGTATTAAAATAAACGTATTTTTGATAAAGAAAGTAATGAAAAGAAATCAAAAGAATCCATTCCAAAAATTTCACATCTCTGAATGCAACACGGGACTGATCTTATTAAACTTGGCCACGTAATAAAACTGGACTTGTGATCTCCAGTTAGAGATACCTGTAAACGATAAATAGGTGTCTGAAGTTTCAGTTGATGAAGGATATAAAATGTTTTCAAGTCTGACGGTTTTAAGCTATGCACTAAAAATTACAGACTTCATATTTTTAAGTTTTGTCCTTCATATTTTAAAAAAATGTGTTTATGAAGATTTCAAAAAAAAGTTCTGATACCCAAAAATTTCTGTAACTGCAAGTGAAATGATATTAAGATCAGCAAATAAGAATCCTACTTTAGAATATATTAAATCCACGTAACTGGTTTTACTTATCAGAACACCCTTGAGGCTACAGAAATATCCATAGCAGAACTGCTTAATCTCCAGGTAATCCCACACCATCCTGTAAGGAGAAACACATCTTACATTTCAATATTCGCCCTCTTGTTTTTATTCTACGAACAGGTTTTTCAAGGACAGAATGCTTAAAGTTTCCCATTTGATCAGTTTTGGTCTCTAAAAATAACTTTCACTCTTCCCTTTTCAACCAATGGGTAATTACAAAATAAAAAGCATTGAAAATGAAAGCTTAATAAGCTTCAAAACAAAAAAAACACTAGATTGTGGCAGGGGAGAAGTAAAAAAAAGAAAATCTGAACTAAAGTCTCTAAGAGGGCCGGCCCCGTGGCTTAGCGGTAAGTGCGTGCGCTCCGCTGCTGGCGACCCGGGTTCGGATCCCGGGCGTGCACTGACGCACCGCTTCTCCGGCCATGCTGAGGCCGCGTCCCACATGCAGCAACTAGAAGGATGTGCAGCTATGACATGCAACTATCTACTGGGGCTTTGGGGGAAAATATAAATAAAATTATTAAAAAAAAAAAACTGGGTCTCTTTAAAAAAAAATAATAAAGTCTCTAAGAATGAGTCCTCTACTCAAGGTTCCACAGAAATGCCAACCCACGCCAAAACAATGCACACTCCACTCCACAAACAAACATACACTATGAAAGCAATGAACTAATTAATGGTTTGAGAAACAGAAAGGAAAATCTGGGAGGGATGAACGTGTGTGTTACTATCTTTTAAAAATCAAGAACTGGTCTAACATCTAGGTAATGTATTTGTATAAATTCTTATTTTTAAACTCACCTGATTCATTTTCAATTCCTGTTGTGTTCTGAAAAGATACACACAACAAAGAAACTTCTTTGATTACATGAGCCCTAAAAAGAAAAACAGACAATTGTAATATGTACCTGCCTACAAATTTACAGTGATTTAAAACCACATACAGAACTGTAGAGTCTGCTCAAAGGGCTATTCAGAAAGCAACTCCATGCCAGATCAACTCCAGTCTATGCTGAGCTTACGTCGCAGACTTATTATCTACAATAAAATAGATTTCTTACTAATCTTTACTAGGGCTTCATTGTACTCTACAATTGAAAGCAGATTCATTAGAACAACATCAAATTTTTGCTTTGGAATTGCATCATTCCTAAGAAGAAATAAATTCGCTTTGTTAATAGACAGAAATACAAAGCATTGCTGAGTAACTGATTATGCAATGTAAATGTCCTTCTTTTATTTATATCAACACTGTGTTGAATACAAACACAATTAGACCCCTTTTCATTACTTTGTTTCTCAAGTTCCTGAAGTAGAAAGGTGGATTTACTAACACTTCCATGGGGAGTTCTCTTTGAGGCACAGAAAAAAAAACCTTGTAGTAAAATGCAAATGTTTTAATAAAAGCTGTTTGGAAAGAACTAGAATTATTCCTTTAAAATTTTTGCTCAATATAGTCATAATATAGTAAAATAACAAGACGACAAAAATCATTTCTTGAAATGCATATGACATACTTCTTTCTAAATAATCGATGAAGATGGTCCTTTCTGCAAGGTACGTCCTAGGAGTCATTTGAAGTCCTTCGTAACAAGTGAAAACCATGCCACTTTAAGTAGCACTTCCGCTGTAATATACTAATGTTTTCAGCACGTATACATACACACACCATTAAGCATAATTCTATTTCTTCATGAACTTGCTTATAATAATTGATCTCTCCTTCCTAGACCCCCAAGACTCTGCGCACATTGTAACTTTACGTTCTAACTGTTAATAAACCAAGGAGCGTGTAACATAATGACATTCTTCATACTGGAATACATTGCCTGCCCACCAGCATAAAGAATAGTGCTTTGAGGGGCCAGCCCCGTGGTGTAGCGGTTAAGTGCGCGGGCTCCGCTACTGGCGGCCCCGGGTTCAGATCCCGGGCGCACACCGAGGCACTGCTTGTCAGGCCATGCTCTGGCGGCGTCCCACATAAAGTGGAGGCAGATCGACATGGATTTTAGCTCAGGACCAGTGGTCCTCGGCAAAAAGAGGAGGATTAGCACGGATGTTAGCTCAGGGCTGATCTTCTCCACAAAAAAAAAAAAAAAAAAAAAAGAATAGTGCTTTGACATTTTACCCCAGTTTCTTAATAAGGATAGTTTGGGGTTTTTTCTTTGAGCTATTTGAGTGTGGTTAAACACTCACCTGATCACCTTTAACAATCAAAAGCACTATATTTTAAAGTTAAAGCCTAGTCATCTGAATTATTTTTCACTCATAATTGGCACAGGGAGTATATTCCATAACTTGCATCTTGTTAGAGAGCTCAGTGCTAGCCAAACCAATATAAACTCTCAGTAAGTAAGTACTCAGTGAATACAATTTCAGATAACTGGAGGTTAACCCATGAAGTTCATTCCTTTAAATTTCAGTATTGAGCATCTTTCTCACATATATTTAACATGTCCTTCCTTAGTATACATACTATATTGAACACAATTGATCCTCTTTTATGGAAATCGTTATGAAGTTACAAACGTATATTTGGGTGTCAGTCAGTGATGAAGTTAGTGGCCCCCGAGGTGTGGACGTCTGACCCGCTCAACTGTAAATGCCTACTGACTGCCACAGAGTGCCACTAGGAGGACCTTGTGTGACACCTTAGGCCCCCAGGAATGAATAAAATAGCAGAGGTTTCACTGGCCCTTTTACTAAGCTTTTCTAGATGGATTTACTAACACTGGCCACTGGGAGTTCTCTCTGAGGAACAGAACAAAAAAAACCCGCAGTAAAATGCAAATGTTTTACCGAAAGATCTTTGTAAAAAGTTACAACGCTTTATCATTTCCTTTGGTTTGTCTTTTCCTCCTCCCGAGAATCATCAGTATCATCATCAGAACTATCATTTCTGAAGCTTCTTCTAAGACCAGCAGGCACTGTGCTACCTTCACATAAACCAGCTCAGTTAATTTTCACAAAGGTAAGTACCAGCATCCTCAACTAACAAGACACAGATTCAAGGAGGTTAAGATAACTTAGCCAGTCTCATAATTTTGGTTTCTGCTATTCCTTCTTAACCATTTTTCACCAACTTTTTACTTCTGCCTCCACTTGAGCACCTACTATGGGTCAAGCACTCTTTCTGAACAGTGAGCAGAACATCCCTGCCCTCGAGGGGAGGAGACCCACCATAAACAAATAAATAAGTAAAATGTGTAGCATGTCAGATAATGAAAGTGCTGTAGAGGAAAATAAAAGGCATAGGGAGAAGGAGATAGGGAGTACCGCCTCTGTCTCTATCTCAATGCCTGTGAACCCAACAGTATGGTCAGAGGAGCCCTCACTGAGAAAGGAGGACTGTAAGGCAGGAAGGCATGGGGAGGAGCACCGTACGGAAGCAGGAACACGGAGAGAGAAGCCCCAGATGGCAGCATGCCTGGGGACTGGATGGGGGCAAGGGCAGCAGTGCCACTGGTGCACAGCGAGTGAGAGGGAAAGTGGAGGAGGTGATGTCAGAAAGGCGTTGGGGCGAGGGTGGGGTGGGGTGGCAGATTACATAGAGGCTTTGCAAAGTAAGCACTGTTCACCAGAACGCTATGGCTTTTCCATCTAGAGAGGGAAAGCCACTGGGAGGCTCAAGGTGGCAGAAGTGACCTAATGCAACTTAGATTTCAAAGGAGACTGTAGGGAGTACGGTGGAGGCAAGCAGACCTCTCAGGAGGCTAAGGCCCCAGTCAACCTAGGTAAGAGACGATGATGGCCTGGCCCAGGGAGTAGAAGAGATGTGAGAAGTAACGGGATCCCAGATATATTTTAAAAATAGAGACCCGAAGATTTGCCGCCACATTAGATGTTAGGTGTGAGAAAAGAAGTCAGGGATGACACGAGAGTTTGGACATGGAAGGATGGAGCTGCCATTTTCTGCGATGCTGCCTCCTCCTTTCCATCTGTTCTTCATTTGTTTTTCCCTCTTTATTTAAAGCTTTTCTCCTTTCCTTTTCCTCTCATTTTGTCACTGCTAGCTCACAGACACAATTCAAACAACTGAGATAACCTGACATCTGATACCAAATAACTAAAATATTAAAGTACTTAAAACAGTTGTATTCTTTCATTTGTTACCTCAATGAATCTCAACTTTTTTTTAATAAAAAAGTTACAATATAATTCAGATTGTTACATGATTAAGAATCCTCTCTGACTTTCTACACTATCTGTTCCCTCTTTGTCCAAATAGGAATGCACTCAACATTTTTTCCAGAGAGAAGGATCTTAACACCTCTTTTTTTCTAACAGTTCACTCCCTACCTGCATGCTTAGACCCTCCTCTCTATCACTTCTAATCCTAATTGCTAAAAACCAGACCCTCATTTTTTCCCTCTCGACTCACAACATTGTCAAATTACATACTTAAAACATTTTATAATATCAAAAGTGTTGCAAATCCGATATTGACTTCTCAAATGATATTTTTTTAATTAGATTATTAAACTATACTAAAAACAAGGAGTGTTACAAAAAAAGAAATCAGACTTTGGGCAGTGTCTCTCCATAGAAGACCACGGCGTTTTGGGCTGGGCAACTCTTCCTTGTGCGGACTGTCCCGTCCATCAAGGCCATTCAGCACTGTCCTGCACAATCCGTACCAACAGTGCCTCCGATCGTTCTCACAATCAGAGATACCTGCACACAGCCTCCAGTGCCCTCCCAGCTGAGGCCCTCTGAACTGTAGTCGTCATGTGACTAGCTGCAATGTGATGACACATTTTAAAGCAACTACAGATTCTACAAGCTGTTATTGGAGTAACTTCCTTAAGAGTCCTCCAGGACTGGAAACCCCTGTGGCAGCGTCGTGGCAATCCTACATAACTTTCATATTCAATGTTAACCTCAGCACTGTTTTTATACCCACTTGAATATGGATACCTCAATGTCAAAGTTTTATCAGATGTGAGAACTTGAACTATCAATCCTATCAGCATAGAGGCAGAGAGGAATCTTTCCATACATAACACTGAAACTTAACAATTCTATTAAATTTTTTAAAAATGCTAAACAATTAAGTGTCTCTGGTTTTCCAACGGTAAATACTGAAAATCTTAAAATCCCTAGTACTTCTCCAACCCTGGCTTATGCCTTAGTTTCTTTTTTGGATTTCTATGCCTGACCAAATCTTCTTGAATATTTCTACATGTCCATCCCATCCCTCCTTATTGACGTTTACCAGATAAAGTACATTAGGCAGATATACAAATTGAGAGCACCTGAATCTTTATCACCAACTATACTTTACTAATAGCATACACTCCTAGAAAAATAAGAGCTTGATCTTGATTTCATATATCCAACATTTTAATAATATATACGTACTTAACTTTTCAAGATGTTGCTTCCACATTCTAGGACAAATCATCCTTACAAATATTTAACTTAATAATATCATAAAGATGATTTGATTATACATGATCAGTATCAATATAGCAACGATAAAATAAATAGGGTCTTTATTCAAATATTTGTCCCTTAAAGTATCAAGACAACCTCAACAACTGTTAAGCTGCTGTCATCTGATATGGAGGGGCAGAGACCAGAAAATCTAGAGATATGTGGGACACCCTAGTCCCTGGGTCAGACTAGCCCTGCAGCCTCAGCCATCACTCTATCACCCATCCTCTGAGATAAGGCAGATTAAACTAAAGACAGACACTAACATTAATGCGACACACATAACGCATTATACTGTCATGTCTGCCCTTTGTAGATTTGGAAAATCTACAAAACTATATGAAAGGTAAAGTAAAAGTAATAGCAAATCCTTTAAGATTAGTTTAAGTCTGGGAGGGAAGGGAGAGAATTAGGAAAATAATTATTTGATGTGATTTGCACATTCACCTATAAGTCACTGATATTATTTTACAACTATTCTTTTGGATCACTTTAGATCTTTTGGGGCTACTTGGAAAATAATTAAATTTGCAACATTCACTTAGAGGTCACTAATAATAATTATCTTATAATTACTTTCTTAAGTTGCAAAAAAATTCCACATCATAACATCAAGACTCAGAAGAAATTATTTAACTTTTAAGACTCAGGAAGCAACATATCGCTTACGGACAAAGAGTAAAACAGAAATAAGTAAGAGAACTAGTATGGTTGTATCGAAATTTAAAAGCTCATAAATGCACTGAAAACACGGACTAGAGACAAAAAAAAGTTTTAAAAATACCATTTTGTGAAAGGAGTCTTGGAAAGTTTATGGTCTACATAGGATAAGAAAAATATTCTAAAATGAATCACTATATAAGATCTTTCATGGTAAATAAATATCATCGTAGCAAACACAGAGATTAAGCTTTCAGTTGAACACTCAACTCAACTTACTCTGACCAAAACATTCTTGCAATCCAGAAACTTCTAGAAAAATAATAGAAATATCTAAACTATGCCAACTTCTCAAAAGCAGTTTTTATTAATTTACAAACACAGCGAATGTACTCATCATAAACAACTACCATTTATAATTCCTACCAGAAAAATGAAATTACCAAATTACAATCTATAAATTCTAGGTATCAATATGAAAACATTTAGTGCCTACTTGGATTAAGCAAAAAAGCACATAATTCATAAATACTGAATCTGCAAGGAATTTGCTAAATGAAAAATCATTCATTTTCCTTTTCTAAAATAATATACAATTTCACAAGAATAATCGTCTAGAACATCTTGTTTCACACTAAAAATATACCAATTTTCCTTTTAAATGGCAGACTACATTACAAAATTAAATAAGCTAAAGTGAAAAATCAAATATGATATGCTTATCATTTTAAGAATGAGATTGTGTGTGTGCATGTGTAAAGATAAAGAGAGAGACTTTATCTTTAGAGCAGAGCAAAGATTTGGTAAATCGCTGAATCAGAGGATATGAACTCTTACTGCTTGAAACTAATTGCTCACGTCTCTAGCCCTCTAGAATGATTTCTACCCAAGGCAAAAAGGCAACGGTAAAACAGAGCATATCACACAGACGAATTTCCCTACCGAAAAAATATATGAGAGATACAAAGAATAGAATGCTCACAAAGAAACCAGTAATTTCTCCCATTTCAATAAATCGGTTTCCTCAGTGGTGCCCAGAACACCACCGACAAATATCCCAGGGCCTGATTCCCCCAATTCACAGAGCAGTGTCCTGACACAAACCTAAACAAGGAAGCAGAATTTAGTGAATCTACTCCAGGTGGGAGAATCTGATACTGACAACACGGTTTCCACGTAACAGAGGGGGAAAACAGAGGGTCCGCTGTTCTGAATGGCTTTAAAGCTGCAGAGCTCCAAAGAGAAAATGAGGCTGATGAGAGCTTTTGTTTGAAAGACATAAGGTAAACAACACCATAGGAGAATGTTAAATAAGAGATCTGCAGATATGCTATCAGAGTACTATAAATCCAAATTTAGATGATGGCACTCTAAGGGTTTTTTCCTCCCCCAGAATATCTCTACTTGAAGGAAAAAAAAAAAAGATTAAAGGGAAATTTTTCAAAAAATACTGCTCCAAGCATCCATGAATAAAGAGGTAGCTTAGCAATAAATGCACAACAATTGCTGACTATTTATCACTCACCTGTTGATGGACAGCTATTAACATATGTTCCCCCTTATTCTTTTGATCTATGTCATTATATCGTATTGAACATGTAATTTATTACATTACAAATTTCAAGTTTTGTTTAGGGTTTCTACAATAATTCCCTCTAATCTCACAATTAAAAATACCTAGCTCCTCTAAAGAAATTAAAACATACTACTCTCACTGTAACATCAGGATGTTCCTCCCCACGCTACTAAAAACCAAAGAATCACTGTCAATTCTCCTGGATGAAGTAACTCCATCCAGTCAAAATACTCTTAAGTGGGCCAGCCCCGTGGCTTAGTGGTTAAGTGTGTGCGCTCCGCTACTAGCGGCCCAGGTTCGGATCCCGGGCGTGCACCGACACACCGCTTCTCCGGCCATGCTGAGGCCGCGTCCTACATATAGCAGCTAGAAGGATGTGCAGCTATGACATACAACTATCTACTGGGGCTTTGGGGGCAAAAAAAAAAAAAAAGGGAGGAGGACTGGCAATAGATGTTAGCTCAGAGCTGGTCTTCCTCAGCAAAAAGAGGAGGATTAGCATGGATGTTAGCTCAGGGCTGATCTTTCTCACAAAAAAAAAAAAAAAGTAGAGGTTTTCTAAATAAAAAAAAAAAATACTCAAGTTAAAAAGTTAATTTCCTTTCCTTATTTTCAAGACTGCTTCTCAAAAAATATAGATGTAGGGGCTGGCCCCATGGCCTGGTGGTTAAGTTCAGTGCACTCCACTTCGGCAGCCCGGGTTCATGGGTTCGGATCCCAGGTGCAGACTTATGCCACTTGTCAGCCATGCTATGGCGGTGACCCACATACAAAATAGAGGAAAACTGGCACAGATATTACCTCAGGGCGAACCTTCCTCAGCAAAAAAAGAGAGAGAGAGAGAGAGAGATAGATGTAAAAGTTCACATGAAAAGGTGGGTGGGTGAGAATACAAAAGCTTTCCAGCCAGTCCCTGCTCTCTGATGAGAAATGTGCCACGGATTCAAGAATTCTATTACAACTCCCATCTCTCCTAGGAAAAGTCCAACTTAACCAACTGTTGACTGCATATTCCGCAAAAGAGCATTCAAATCAAAGAAGTTCCTATGAAACGATACTTTTCTGACAATTTCCCTGTTACATGTGTAAAAATGTTAAATTATCATAAAAGGAAAATTAAGTCAATTTCTTCCTAACACTCAAATGCAAATCTTCCAACTCAAACACAAAATTTCTAAAGCATGATGCCCCATGATAGCTCATTTCACAATTCCCAAATTAAAATGAATTCTCTGTTGACCCCTTCGAGTTACTGTTTTTCCACTGGAGTTGCCAATGTAGACGTTACTTTGGGAATTAAACATTTATAATTGAGAGATTGTCAGGAACCCTGCAAAATACTTCTGAATTTCCTGAAAAAGAGAAGAAAGTTTCAGCAGCATGATGCACTGATCCTGGCACGCAAGTATTCATTTTCTCGAGTAAAGACCCTCTAAGCATCAATGAAGTCACCTTGCAAGTGGCTGCTCAGAGCTTTTTTGGGTTTTCCTACACAATAAAATACATAGGAAAACTCATCTTTCACAAACTACACATAAATGACAAGGAGGCTTCCTGAATTCATAAGTGAACAAACCTAAAGCAAGATTGGAAGTTATACCAGATAGAGACAACTTAAACTATATTTTGCTAAGATGCCAGGCACACTTATATCACTACAAGATCCTATAGGTCTTCCCCCAAGAGTTTATTAAGGTGTTTATTATTTTGGTAGGGAGTGACATCTACTTTAAATAAAATCTGCGGTTTAGGGTCTATCCTCTAAATATGTAACTACTTCTGTTCTCAAGAGTAATTTAAAATACTAGTAATGCCTACTGTTGGCAGAGCAACGCCTATGTATCGCGCTCCAGTTTAAGAAGCTCTTGTACACACAAGGTTTTTATTTTTTTAAAGGAAAGTATGTTTCCTCAAAATAAATTATTTGTAGTTCTTGTTTCAAGGTGAAGATAAATGCCTCCCCATTTATGATAGAAAGGATGAGCAACTACCTCTCGGCACTACCAGCTGTGGGAGACTACACAGCATGACTCAAGCAAGGGTCTGTGCAGAGCAGTAACAGACTAGATGGGATAGTTCCAGGGGGGTTTGAGTTCCAGGTTAAACGGAAATTTGACCCTGTGGGTAGGGCTCCCCAGATGTTGTGTGAGGATGTGTTATCCTTCCCATCCTCCCTCCTGACCCACTACCCAAGTCCTGAAGGTCCGAAGAATTACTTCAAGGCAGAGCCCATGAACACAAGCAGGCAGGAGGCCAGGGGAAATCGGGGTTTCATGCCATCAGGAAAGCAGCCTCGGCCACCTGGGATGAGCAACGTGCAGCCACAAGGAGTTTCTGACTGAGGAGTGCCACCAACAAAACAATGTCTAACAGTTTAGGAAGATTACATTGACAGGGAAGAGTGAGGACGTAGGTGCGGAGAGGGCAATCAGAAAGACTGGGGCTAGACAAGCCGGTTAAGAATCTGAGATGATAAACGAAAAGGGTTTGAACCACAGATGATAGCTGAAAAGAAATAAAAAATATGACCAACACTACAGAGGAAAAATGGACAGAATGTGTTTTCTAACTGAACAGGAGGTAAAAAGAGATGGTGAAGATGAGCCCAAAATTTAGAATGTGCCTGACTAGAAGAATGAATGTATTTTAATGACAGAGCAGCCAGGAGTAGGGATGGTATTTAAGGGGAAGGTGGTGAGCTCCGTTTTAGAGACTTTGAAGAGAGGCCAGACAGCCACATGGAAAGCTACCTCCATCAAATGGAAAACAAGATCCCAGCACAGACTGCCTTTGAGGCTGGAGATGGAGATTCAGAACTCTTCAGCCGCAAGGGGGTGCCTGGGGACAGAAGAAATCACCAAGGGAAAAAATATCCAGAGAAGAGTAGAAGACAAGGATTTGGCTTTGTGAAAGGGATGGAAAGGACTGGAAAAAAACTCGCCCACCTACCATGTTCAGTAGGGGGAGGTGGGGAGAGACCAAAAAGCTTAAGGACTCGGACATAACTTGGAAGGGTTTCTCTCGACAATAACTGGGCCATGTTATCCCTCAAGATCTATTGTATTAGGAGAGAGATTTAAGAAAAACGCTATTAATATTTTTTAAAAACCTAAAGTATCTCAAATTGCTTGCATATTCTTCATCTATTCATCTCAAAACATCCCCGTGAAAGAAAGAAGTAACCACTGTTCCCACTTTACAAATAGGAAGAAGAGAGAGAGGACAGTGATTTATCCCCGCCACTGCCAGAAATAACTCAGTTTCCGAGCTTGATCTGTGATGTGGTGTATTCTGTACACTGAGGCCGGGCCCAATTAAATTCCTAGGGGCTTGCACTGATACAACACTTACCTCCTGAAACAGGTGAGCTAAGCTGCTCAATGACCTCTAACATGTGACAGAGCTTCACAATCAAGCAACTAAATTTATCCCAAGAGCACTCCTTTTTAAAACTCCAACTTTCAGATGTACTTAAAAACTAGGTCTTTCAGAATTTTGGCAAGGTCCCTAAAATAAGCCTCACAGTGAGAAACATTTAGAACGTCATTTTTAATACTTATACTCCACATTATGCTTAACTTATATTGTCTTAATAAGGTCTTAGGTAATATGCAGGATTCATACTGAACTATATGAGGGTTTGGTGAATTTCACAATTCTTTTCAAATTTTGATGACATCATTTAAATTACTTGGAAATGCCACAGAATTTTGCCACCAGAGTTTACCATAGTCTTAGTGGAACTACTTATGAACACATGTAAAATCTGTAGGTTTTACAAATTTCCAGACAGGCTGCCCAACACAATCAAACTAACAGTTGCACTTAGCTTTACATATTTCAGGCAAGCTATGCCAAGACGTAATTTAGCTCTTTCAAAGCAAAGCCTATCATATGATTTATTGCAAGAGCTACAAAATATGCTATTCACCAAAACGGCTGGCAACTATATAAGTACTCAGTGAAACCTCCTTTACTGCATGTTCCAAAGGACTAATAAATGAAAATATAGTATAGGTATGACACGAACCCAGACTGTGAGAATAAATACTATACAGTTCTGAGAAAAATATTATAAGCATATTTCACTCCAAATGAACCAGATTTACTACATACAATAACTAATTCATGCTTCGGGGAGGTGGGGGTGAGGAATGAAAGGCATTCTCTTTAAGAAAATTCAAATGACACAGGCCTTCATTCCAGCAAAAATACGCAGATATTCTGTAATTCAGAAAACCACCACATTACCAAATGTGGTCCAATAGCACATCTTTTTTTTTATGTTTTATTTATCAGGAAGTTCTAACTAAAGATTCCTTATGCCACAATAAAAATTCAACCTAAGGACTGGCATAGTGGTTAAGTTCGAGCACTCTGCTTTGGCGACCCAGGTTTGCAGGTTCGAACCCTGGGTGTGGACCTACGCATCGCTCATCAAGCCATGCTGTGGCGGCATCCCACATACAAAAAATAGAGGAAGATGGGCATGGATATTAGCTCAGGGCCAATCTTCCTCAGCAAAAAGAGGAACACTGGCAACAGAGGTTAGCTCAGGGCCAATCTTCCTCAACAACAGCAACAAAAAATTCAATCTATACTATCTATACTTTTAAAAATTACAAATGAGGATGTGACAACTTACACTTTTTTCACCCCAGGGAAAGTTAAATGAATGAAGCATGTTCCCCATGAAGAGCAATAAGCTATCTTTCAATTATAAAGTAATAAGTTAAAGTTACAAAAGCACTTCAAAAGTAAACATTATCTCCTCAAGGTAAATTCATCACTTTCAGTGCAAAACACTGAATTGGTTGTTAGGAAAAAAAAGATTTTAGAAAAACTAGTTTGGCTTCTACGATCAGTCTCCTAGGCGGTGCTTAAGTCTCATTTTCTAGGAGAAAAGACAGTTGTTTCTGTACTATTCAGTATAATAGACCATGAGCTTAAATTATTCACCATGCACCAACTCTATGCAAATTTATTTAAATTTCGTAATATTTTAATCTACACACTAGGAATGCTGATCATACGTCATGAAAACTCCTTCGTAGTTTCCAGGTTACCTCACATCGCTTTATCTCTTACCACAAAAGCAAAACTGCTGAAAGCGACCATTCGATAATGTCATAAAACCAAACGCAGAAAGGAACTTCCACAGGCCACTAAGTCCATTCCCCGCCTTCAAGGGGAACTTTGTGTAAACCATATAGTCTACTCTTACAGTTTTTTGACTAAAGAGATTCCATAAACTGCTTCAGTGATTCAATCATCCAGTCAGAGGAGCCTTCCTTTAACACAGCGGTTGGGAACTGGGGCGATTTTGCCCCCCAAGGGACATCTGCCAATGTCTGGAGACTTTATCATTTGTCCTGACTCGGGGGAGGTGCTACTGGCATCCCAGGGGCAGAGGCCCAGCATGCTGCTACAATGTCCTACAATGTACGGGACAGCCTCCACAACAAAGAATTACCCAGCCCCAAACGTCAATACTGCTGAGGTTAAGAAACCTTGCTTTAATGGAACCCAGGCATTGCCTTCATTAATGGAATCCACAGCTTTCAGTCACTCTACAAAGATGATTTTTATGGCTCTAATACTTCTAACTTCAAAAGGAGAGCGCCAGAACACTACCCCATACGTCTAACCAAACGCTCTGAAGGGTGACAGCATAGCTGATGGACACCGCACAGCACTGGACACACGTCAGCAGTATCAGCAGTAATGACTGTCAGGTAATGTCCCCACCAGCTGGAAACTCCCTGTAGCTACACATCGCCACCCAAGTCTGACAATTTCCCCCTACTGTCCACCTACTCCCTTTTCACTCCCCACTACGGAGTTTTCTAGCGACAGCCCACAGGTTTTTTTTTTTTTCTGCATGAGTATTAAAAATAGCATGAAAAGCAAATCAGAAGAGATGAAAATAGTAAATAACCTAAGGTACTTTCCATTCCAGAAAATCTATGATTTAACAGGACTTAAAAGGTTTGTAAATCAGATCTTGAACTTGAAAAGATAGCAGCTTAAAGAAACAGTCCCATGAATAAATATCTAACATAAAATAATCATCAAAAGAATATGTGTGCAGATATATGTATGTAACTGCACAGACCCGACTGAGGGAGAAGAGAATAAAAGGGAGCTGAAATTGAATGCTGCTTCTTATAACTGTATTGGCAGGAAAAATGCATATTTAGAGACAAAAACAGAATTTACATTTTCACACATCTTAAACGATTATAGAACTTTAAAATTCACGGTAGAAAAACCTTTTAAGTAAGTCTTAATAAAAAGGAAATCTCAGGCTATAGAAGCCTTACTGAACAATATGGAATTGATAAATTATGGCCTGTCCATATATCACATAAGCATTAAAAATCATAATGAAGAATATTTAACATAGATATAGGCTCACAACATTGCAAAGGAAGGCAGATTACAAAAAATATATACAGTATGATACCAATTCTGCATAAAATGTAAATATATAGAAGAGAATAAATACATATAAGTAAAGAAATACACACACGCACACCGAGAGAGATGAAAAGGTCTGCCAAAATGTTAACAGTGGTTATCTGAGGAGTGGGAAAGTTATGGCTGATTTCTATTCCTTCTTTGTGCTTTTCCCTATTTTCAAATTGTTCTACAGTGAGAATCTTGCTATGTTTTGCACAGTGCTTACAAAATGAATACATTATTACAAATTTAGGACGTACTGTTTCTGGAACTGTCCACAAAATGAGAAAAAAACAAATCTGAATATGCCAACTTTTCAATCCAAGACATCACCTTCAGAAACAACAAAAGCCACCTTTATTGAGCATTACTATTATGTGCCTGGCAGCTTATTCTAAGCCCTTCAAATGTACTAACTTATTTAAATCAAACCAAAAAGGATGCACAGAAAAAGCCCTGGCAGCCCAGGAGCTGTGAACAAGTGTTGGTCCCACTACGGATTTCAATCTCGGTTTCCATACCTTGAAACGAGGGGGCTTAAATAAAACGATCTTTCAAGGTCCCCTCGCGGCTACGCTGAGATTCCACACGCAAAAGAACGTGGTCAAATAAGTGTTCGTAAGGAAGCTTCTAGAGAATGGGGGGGCAGCTGCATGGCATCTCAAAAACAAAACCCCACTAAAAAAGAACATACGATTATGTGTTTCAGTTCCTCCTTAATATTTGTATAGCAAATTTCATAACGTTAAAAAATTTAAAAAGGCCGACATTTTTCCAGTACTTGGATGCAACTGATCAAACCAACATGAAGTCTGGCGTTGCGGCTAAGAGAATCACTGAGAGGTTCCGTTTGTTGTTCAACGTTGTGGGTGCTTTCGACAATAAACCTGCAGTTAACAAACACTTGAAGAAATATTTTAGTCGCCTTCTGGGTACGACCCTTTGAGTGTCTGTTTAAAGGGATCTGAGGACCTAGCGGGATTCACTGAAAGGCGTTCCACTTCTGAAATAAAACCAAAACCTCAACACGACCGTGAACGGAAGAAAACGGGGGGCCAGCATGTCTCCTCCCGGGGGAAATCACAGCTGCGTCGTGAGGGGGATCTGGGCTGCCTGGTTCAACGTGGGGTTGTTCCCGCAGCTCGCGGCCCGACAGACGGCGGCCGGTCGTGGCTCCCGGTCCCCGCGTGGGTCGGCGGTTTGGGAACAACGCTGACCCGTTAGGTCTACTTCACGTCTCACTTGCCACCGTCAGAAATAGGTCCGTGGACACGGTCAGTGACAAAATCAATATTATATGAGCGCACGTCTGTTAAAACAAAGACACCGGTGGGTCTGCGATGGGAATAGTGGGGGGGCAATGTCCAGGTTTAAGCCACACAGAAACTATTTAGGCGACACAAAGACGCAAGACACGAAACAAATGAAGACCGCAGGTGTGCAAGACGTTCGGCTGGAACACAAAAGAGGAAAGCAAACGGCTGGAAATCGCGACGGCCCCGGCGCCGCGCGCGCCCGGCTGTGGGGGACGCCGCGCCCCGGGGGGCCCCGCCCCGCCCGCCCGCAGCCCACACGCGTCCCCCGCGCGGGGCGCGCGGCAGCCCAACGGCGACAAAGCCGGCCCCGCAACTTCGCCGCGCGGGGGGCTCGGGCGCCGGAGGGAGGGCCCCCGGGCCGCGCCTCGTTCCGGGGCCCCCGCCGGCCGGGACGCCGGGACCTCGCAGGGGGCGCGTCCGCCGGCCCGCCCGGGTCCCCGGCGTGCGGCCGCCGCTCGCTCCTGGCGGGCAGGGACGGGCGTCCCGGCGCCCAGCCCGCCGCCGTCCCGGAAGCCGCCCGCCCCGGCCGCCTCTTACCTGCGCCCGCCGCGCCCCGCGCCTCAGAGCGCCCAGAGCCTCCGCCCGCGCCGCCGCCGCCGCTCCGCCCGCCCCGGCGCCCGCGGCCGCGCCGCCGCCATCTTGGCTCCGGTCGGAAGTGACGTCGGGCGGCGCCGGCCGCGGCCTCCCGAGCCCGCGCCGCCCGCGCCGTCGCCCAGCGCCGCCCGCGCCCCCGAGACCGCCGGCCCCGCGGGCTCCGACGCCCGGCCGCACACGCCCCCACGACCCCGGGCCGCCCTGGACCGACCCCGGTTCTCGCAGGCCCGACGACCGCGGGCCGCACTGGCCCCGACGCCTGGCCGCCGGAATGACTCGCGCTGTCGGACGGGCCTCGCAGGGACCCCGCGGACCCCACGCGCGGCGCCGCTGAAAGAAAAGCACAGCGGCCAGCGCGCCTCCCGCATCCAGTCTGCCCGCACCAGGGGGCTGCGATTCTGCGCTTTTGCGAGTTTCTACAAGAATCCACAGCCTTTAATAAAAGGCGGAGGAGGAAGGAAAGGGGTTCACCACTAAGTCCCTGCAAATGAATAAACATAGACCCCATTCTTCGCTCTTCTCGAAAAGACCCGTCTTGCCTCACCCAAAAAGATGAAACTCCAAGCAGATGCAGCTGGGTTCATTTGCTCCTTCGTGACACATGAGTAGTTACGGCCTGCCTGCCTGGTGCCCAGCACAGTCTTAGGCGCTGCAGCCACGGCACAGAACGTGACATGGGCCCTGTCCTGATGGAACTTATTATTTAAGAAAGAAGAAACACATAGACGGCCGGGGAGACGACGACAAGTAAATGCTCTCATGGAGAGGACCTGGGTTGAACTGGAGATGTCTAGTAGCCGTCCAAGGAGAGATGGATGGCCAGTTGGAAAGGAGTCTGGAGCTGAGGAAGAGATGCGTGCTGGAGACAAGATAGACAGGTGAGAGTTGCCGCATATGGATGGTATTTAAAGCCATGACCTCTTCAAGATAAAGCCCTGAGAATGGAATCAGGAAGAATCTAAATGGAATGGTGACATTAGGCCTCTGTGGAAAGGACCCACCCTAAAGAATAGACACCAAGTTAGATGCAGATGTGCTTTGGGAATTTTTGAAGGAGCACACAAGCCCATTTATGTAACTATGGTTTAATATTAAGAAAACATGATGTATCAATATATATCATGTTATAATCTTATTGTAAAGGGATGGTGCTGTAGTTAATGACCTAGTCAGATATTGTGAACAAATGAAGATAACCTCATCAGAGTAAATTTTATCCAGGCCTTAAAAAGTGACAGGGTCAGCACAGAGCCTAAGAAAAAAAGAAATCAAACCTCAAGAGTTGGATTATTTCTTCCACTATTCAAGGGAAAGAGATCTGGGAGATACTTGCATGCATGTCACTAAAATAGTGTACGGTGCTGTGGGTCAGAGCAGACATCAGACTTTTCCATCCCTTACCTAGATCGATGCTTCCCAATGTGATCCATGCATCAAAGTCATCTGGAGTATCTCCAAAAAAAGTCGGGGAAGCTCCATCATTTCATCCTCAGTCAAAACACTGACATACTAAACAAAAATTTAAAAGAAAAGCTATATGCCCTGTGGCATTCAATAGAATGTGAAGGAATGTTAAATTAGAAGTGATACAGTGAACCGGAACGTACACTAGATAGCATCATACCAAGAGATGGCTGACAGTAATCAGTGGTTGTTCTCCCTGTCATTAGTCTAAAATGACTTGGTGTATTAGTTTCCTGTGGCTCTTGTAACAAATTACTGCAAAGTGAGTGGTTTAAAACACCAGAAATGTATTCTGTCACAGTTCTGGAGGCCAGAGCCCGAAGTCAGTATCACTGGGCCAAAATCAAGGCATCAGCAGGGCCACACTCCTTCTCAAGGCTCTAGGGGAGAATCGTTCCTTGCCTTTTTCAGCTTCTTGTGGCTGCCAGCATTCCTAGGCTTGTGGCCACATCAGTCTTCAAGGTCAGCATCTTTAAATCTCTCTCTGTTCCATCTTCACATCACCTTCTCTCTGTGTGGTCAAATTTCCCTCTGCCTTCCTCTTATAAGGATACATGTAATTGCATTTAGGACCCACCCACATAATCCAGGATAATCTCCCCAACTCTAGACCCTTCACTTAATCACATCTGCCAAGACCTCTTTCCATATGGAGATTAGGACATGGACGTATCTTTGGGGACCGTTATTTAGGCTGCCACACTGGGTATATCCTCAGCACTGCTAAATTACCCCCTTAATCAGCCATCGTGTATTTTTCATCTTCGTATTTTTCTTGGACATGTTTATGTTTTTCAACCTGTGCCACTTCTCAGGATAAATGTATATGTTTTATCAATTTAATCCAAAAAAGATACAAATCATTGAGAATACAATGTAATTTCATGAGTATTTATTATCTGTCTGATATGCCAACTATTACTCTGTTGCCTCTTTGAAAAGGTGATGTATTTTGCTAAAGGGTGAGGGAAGGAATTTGAGACATTTCATCACATCTCATGGGCCATTTCTATATTAGGGGATGGAGGTATAAAATGCACTCTTTGTCTAGAGCTACAGCATGGATGAAACTCCGCTCTACACAGGTACATCTAGTACAGGTCCTGGCTGGTTTCGTACCTTGACATGCAATTCCATTACAGAGGACAATAATCGTCATTCACCACAGCATCCCAGTACCCAGAATGGTGTCTGGCACATAGCAAACACTAGATAGATATTTTTAGTGGGAAAAAAGTCTTCTCCCTGGCTCTTCTGATGTGGCTGGATTAGAGCAAATATGTGTGGGCCAAAGACACTGTGCATTTAAAAGACAACATATGATTATGTTAGGAACCACAGGACTGCTGCGCAGCATGGCAGCCAGGAGACCTACAGCATTGCTCCTAAAAAGATGAAAGATTTTACCGCCAAGATTAAAGAATTCACAACCCATCACCAATGGGAATGTAAGTGGGCTTAGAATTCCCCGAATGATAACAGTACTTATTCTCCGCTGGCTTCTAGTCTAGGTGTTTCACAAGGACCATCTGGTTCATCCTCATAGCAACCCCGCGTGATAAACACTATCCTCATTTTGTAGCTGCGGAGACTGAGGCCAGGAAAGGTTAAAGAACTTGCCTAGTTGGTGACAGAACCAGGTTTTGAACCTAGACAATGTAGCTTCCTAGTAAGCTACAGGCTTAACAAGTAAACTATGCTACATACACAGGCACCCACACACATACATGGAAAAGCCTGAGAGCTGGTACAGGCAACTCTCCCATTACATGCTCTCAACTACTAAGTCATTCCTCGACTGAGATACTTGGGGTAGGAATTGGGAAGTATTTTTTTTTTTATATCTGTGTAAAGAGACTACTCTAAATACTCTCCTTGGACTGTCAGACAAGAGCATCCATGGTCAGGGGAAAGGGGATCGAGTGTCTAAGGGCAACTGCATCAAATGAACTCGTATTTTGCTCAAATAACACATCACTTACTTTTTTTAAATCCTGAGTCCCCTTTCCTCGTGACTGCAAATCGTTTTCAATGAGATCCAGAGTCTCTTTTCCTGGTTTCTTCACCTCACTTTTCCCCCTCCCTATCCCTCCGCCACATGGTTTACCCAAGCAAGAAATGACATGTGAGCAAGCATACCAGCAACCAAAAGATTTGGAACTTGGATTTGGGGTTCTGATTAGAGATGAAGAAATGAAGTTCAAAGATAGAAATTCTGGGGGCTAAAGATACATCTTATTGCATAATGGACACTTTTGGCTGTGTAATTTCAGTGCAAAAACTTCTGCAGCCTCCAAATGTACAGAGGAATCATAGCAGTGGTGAGATTTAACGGTGAGAAGGGGAAAGGAGGTAACCTTTATTGAGCGCCAGTTTACACCGACACTTTTATGTTACCTTCTCATGTAATCCTTACAACAGCAACAACAGCAGCTGCTGTTTCACAGATGAAAAAGTTGAAGCAAGGATTGTTGAGGGGCACAGCTGAGGAGTTCCAGAGGCGGGATTCAAGGACTTGACCAGTGTCAAAGTCCATGGTCTGTCTACTGGCCAGACTGCTTCCCAGTCATCGAGGGGCTCGTAGCGCTACACTCTCCAGGCACTAGGGAGAACACAAAGAGACAGACACCACTCCTGCCCTCCAAGAACTTAGGATCTAGTGAGCAGACTGGACTTGCTCCAAAGCACAGCAGAGCACGGTGCATGACTAGAACAGCATCATTATGCTCCCCACATGCTCCATGAGTGTTTGTCCCCCACTCCATGTTGTTTTCAATATTGCTTTAAGGCAACCTATTGAGTGGGAAAAAATATTTGAAAATCATATATCTGATAAGGGGATAATATCCAAAATATATAAAGAACTCATACAACTTAATAGCAAACAAACAATCCAATTAAAGGACAGAGGATCTGAATAGACATTTTCCAAAAGACATACAGATGACCAACAGGTACTTGAAAAGATGCTCAACTCATTAATCATTATGGAAATATGAATCAAAGCCACAAGGAGATATCACCTCACACCTGTTAGAATGACTATTATCAAAAAAAGAAATAATAAGTGTTGGTGAGAATGTGGAGAGAAGGGAACACTTGTGCACTGTTGATGGGAATGTAAATTAGTGCAGCCACTGTGGAAAACAGAAGGGAGGTTCCTCAAATAATTAAAAATAGAACTACACTACCACATGATCCAGCAATTCCACTACTGGGTATTTATCCCAAGAAAATGAAAACAGAAACTCGAAAAGATAACTGCACCCCCCTGTTCATTGCAGCATTGTTTACAAGAGCCAAGATATGGAAACAACGTAAGTGTCCATTGATGGATGATGGATAAAGAAAATGTGGTATATATATTTATTCAGCCATATTATTCAGCCATAAAAAAGAATGAAATCTTGCCTTTTGCTACAGCATGGATGGACCTTGAGGGCATTATGTTAAGTGAAATAAGTCAGACAGAGAAAGACAAATACTGTACAATCTTACTTATATGAGTAATCAAAAAAACCCCAAACAACCAAGCTCATAGATACAGAGAACAGAGTGGTGGTTGCCAGAGATGAGGGTTAGGGGATGGGCAAAATGGGCGAAGGAAGTCAAAAGGTACAAACTTCCGGTTATAAAATAAATAAGTTATGGGGATGTTATGTACAGTATGGCAACTATAGTTAATAATACTGTATTACATATTTGAAAGTTGCTAAGAGAGTAAATCTTAAAAGTTCTCATCACAAGGAAAACCATTCTGTAACTATGTATGGTGATGGGTGTTTACTAGACTTATGGTGGTGATCATTTCACAACATATACAAATACCAAATCATTTTTTTAAAAAAAAAGGAAGGATGTCAGGGAGGGGCTGGACAAAAGTGAGTGAATTGGCATTTTATACAGTTGCGGTTTGTCTGGTAACCTTTTCTTGATTGGAACAAGAACAAATAAAGAATCATGTAGAAAGAAAAGAAGAGAAAGAAAACCAATTCCAAGATGCTAACATTTTAACCAATTCAAATTTATGACTCCCAAAATAAATGTATTCCCTTCTATAAGAAAATTCAGAGCACTGTTTCTAGATTTTTCCATCGCACTTCTTACACTACATTTTTAGAACCAAACGTTAATAAATCAGTTAAAAAGTTGAGAATTTCCCACATAGAGGTCCCTAAATAGCATCGTTCACTCCTGTTTCAGAACCACTAGCATAACAAGCTCAAAGGCCAATGTAGTTTCGTTCTAGAGAATACAAATGGAAGTTTATTAAAGTCTTCATCTTCCTTGAAGGCAGAATTAATTCACTAATACACTACCATGAAAGCATGAATAAAACATACAGGTCGGCAACAAAGACATAAAGTGAAAATATTTTTCAGCAGGAAATAGCAAGCAGCATGAGAAGGAATAGAAGATAAATCGGGTACCAGAATATGCAGATAGTGCTGAGGTGGTACAGTCCCAGGCCTGCATTTGTTGCCCAGATTGCAAGCTCCTGTCTGTCCCTTTACAGGGGTATCTACCAACAGTATGTCCCTTCCCACCTACCCAGACAGCACTCATTCATCCATGTGAGCTGTGTGCTACTCGAGTCCATACTTCTCACCGCCCCCACTGTATTCTGGAAATGTTCTGCTCTCTGTTTTTCTTCACCTCACTTTTTGTCTAGAATTCACTCATCACCCCTTCTCTCCTCCATCCAAATTTTGCCTCTCTTCAGAAGCCAGTGTTTTGATGAAATCTTCCCATAAGAGTTATATTAGATCCCTAGGGCTGCCTTGAAAAGTACCACAAACTGGATGGCTTAAAACAACAGAAATTTTTCTTTTTTTTCTTTTTTTTTTTGTAAGGAAGATCAGCCCTGAGCTAACATCCATGCCAATCCTCCTCTTTTTGCTGAGGAAGACCCGCTCTGAGCTAACGTCTATTACCAATCCCCTTCCTTTTTTTTTTCTTTTTCCCCAAAGCCCCAGTAGATAGTTGTATGTCATAGTTGCACATCCTTCTAGTTGCTGTATGTGGGACGCGGCCTCAGCATGGCTGGAGAAGCGGTGCCTTGGTGCGCGCCCGGAGTCTGAACCCGGGCCGCCAGTAGCAGAGTGCATGCACTTAACTTCTAAGCCACGGGGTGGGCCCCCAAACAACAGAAATTTAATTCTCTCACAGCTCTGGAGGCTAGGAGCCTGAAATCTAAGTGTTGGCAGAGTTGGTTCCTTCTGGAGGCACCTACTCTGAATCTGCCTCCATCCTCACATGGCTATCTTCCCTGTATCTCTCTGTGTCTGCACATGGCCTTCTTATGAGAATACCAGTCATTGGGTTTAAGGCCCACCCTCATCCAGTATGACTTCATCTTAACTAATTACATTTGCAAAGATGATATTTCCAAATAAAGTCACACTCTGAGGTTCCAGGTAGACATGAATTTTAAGGGGACACTATTCAACCCAGTATAGGAGTAGACTCCACGCTGATCATTTCCTCTTTTTGTGAATCCCTACATATGCCCCATGAGCAGTTATCCATATGCTCTGCCCCACCATGGTCTAATTACTGCAGATGCATGTCCTAAGTTCCAAACATATTCTAACCCCCCTGAGAGCGAAGACAGAGTTGTGCATGCCTCCACTATCCAAACAATGGTAGGCACAAGTCTTGCCTCCATCAATATTGTTGATTGATAAAGATTTGTGCACTGTTTTGTGATTTAAATATGACCTATGGAATAGAAACACTTCAGCCATGGCTAAGCAAGAAATCTGAGCGTGCACTTTGAATTCACTTTTCTTGCAATTTAATTCAACTATGTGTCCCTCCACCACCACTCCCCCAAAATTTAAACTCTGTTATCATCACAAGATTCTTTGCCAACAACAGAAATAATAATACCTTTCCAAAGCTTCATAAACAGAGTCAGAGGCATGGCATTCCTTTGTCACAGAGGTCATCATTTAAACAATATAAGGCAGTCATACAAATGTCACAGCCAAGATAGCACCTGCTAATGCCTGCCAGGGCTGAGACACCTGAGCTGCATTCATGAGCATCATAATCAACCTGTCTGAGCTTCTACTCGAGACCTACCCATTGTCCAAGTTATGATTAACTTATCTAATTGTAGAGCAGTGGTTCCCAACCGGGGTGAGATTTTACCCTCAAGTGGACATTTCACAACGTCTGGAGACAATTGTTGTTGTAACTGGACTGGGGACACTAGCAGCCTCTAGTGGTGAGGCAAGAGAGGCTGCTAAACATTCTCCAATACACAGGAAAGCCCCCTCCATGACAGAGAATTATTTGGCCCAAAATGTCAAAATGTTGAGAAACTCTCCTGTAGATTATTCTACATCTATTTTCCAGTCTCATCTTTAGACATCCGTCTGCTCAGTTGGAGTATGGAGCAGGAACTTGTCAAGAAAAAGGAGCATTTCTCAACATTTTTTTTTGTTAACCTCCCCCACCCAGAAGCCTTTTTAGACATTTTTTCCTAATTGCCCCTCCCCCACCATGAAATTTTAATATCGTGGATAAACTGTATATCTGTTTATGAAATGTATGTCTATCTGTGCTTTATACATTCTGGTGAAATACTATGGCTACAGTTACTGAAGAGCAAACAAATATTTTAGCAGGAAATAAACTAATCTTTTATGTAAGCCTATAAACAGCTTTTTAAAAAATTGTGGTAAAATATACATAACATAAAATTCGCCATCTAAACCATTGTTAACTGTAATGTTCAGTGGTGCTAAGTATGTCCACATTGTTGTGCAGTGTGAATGTGCAATGAGCATCACCACCACCCATCTCCAGATCTCTTTTCATCTTGCAAAACAGAAACTCTGCACCCATTAAAATATAACTTCCCATTTCTCTCCCCAACCCAGCCCCTGGTAACCACCATTCTACTTTCTGTCTCTGTGAATTTGACTGCTCTCACTACCTCATGTAAGTGGAATCACACTGTATTTGTCTTCTTGTGACTGGCTTATTTCACTTAATGTCATCAAGTTTCATCCATGTTATAGCATATGACGGGATTTTCTTCTTTTTTAAGGTCAAATAACATCCCATTGTATCTATATACCACATTTTGTTTATCCATTCATCTGTCAATAGACGCTTGGGTTGCTTCCACCTTTTGGCTATTGTAAATAATGCTGCTATGAACAGGGGTGTACAAATATCTCTTTAAGATCCTGCTTTCAATACTTTTGTGTATATACCCAGAAGTGTGATTGCTGGATTGTTTGGTAATTCTATTTTTAATTTTTTGAGGAACTGCCATACTGTTTTTCATAGTGGCTGCACCATTTTACATTCCCACCAACTGTGCACAGGGGTTCCAATTTCTCCACACCCTAGCCAACACTTATTATTTTCTGTTTCTTTGAAAATAGACATCCTTATGAGTACGAGGAGGTATCTCATTGTGGTTTTTTGTTGTTGTTTTTTTTTGTGAGGAAGATCAGCCCTGAGCTAACATCCAATGCCAATCTTCCTCTTTTTTGCTGAGGAAGATGGGCCCTGGGCTAACATCCGTGCCCATCTTACTCTACTTTATATGGGACACCGCCACAGCATGGCTTGACAAGCGGTGCGTCGGTGTGCACCCTGGATCTGAACCAGCAAACCCCAGGCCACCGAAGCGGAGCACACGCGCTTAACCACTGCGCCACCGGGCCAGTCCCTCATTGTGGTTTTGATTTGCATTTCTCTAATGATTAGTTATGTTGAGCATCTTTTCACGTGCTTATTGGCCATTTGTATATCCTCTTTGGAGAGATGTCTATTCAAGTCCATTGCTTATTTTTTAATTGTGTTGGTTGTTTGTTTTGTTGTTGAATTGTAAGAGTTTTTTTTTAATATATTCTGGATATAAACCCCTTATCAGATATATGATTTGCAAATATTTTTTCCCATTGTTGGGTTGCCTTTTGACTCTGTTGATTGTGTCCTTTGATGCACAGAAGTTTTTAATTCTGATGTAATCCAGTTTATCTATTTTTACTTTTATTGCCTGTGCTTTTGGTGTTATAGCCAAGAAATCATTGCCAAATCCAATGTCTTGGAGCTTTTCCCCTATGTTTTCTTCTAAGAGTTTTATAGTTTTAACTCTTATGTTTAGGTCTTTGATCCATTTTGAGTTAATTTTTTATATGACATAAGGTAAAGATTCAACTTCATTCTTCTGCACGTGGATAACCAGTTTTCCTAACACCACTTGTTGAAAAGACTATCTTTTCCCTATTGAATGATTTTCGCACTCTTATTGAAAATCATTTGACCATATATTCGAGGGTTAATTTCTGGGTTTATAAATGGCTTTTAAATATAAATTTAGCTCCCATGTTTCTTCTTAAAATATCTGTTTCAGCCTTTGAAAACTTTTTGGTGTTTTGTTTTTAAGAAATTGTGGCCAAGAATTTTTAAATGTTTTATGGCTAAAATTTTGTATCCCCCAAGAACCAATTTTTGACCGCATTGAGAACGCATGAACTCTAGTCAATAACATTCTGATTGAGGGAGAAAAAGTTGATTAGTACAAAGGTTGACTACGTTGGTCAAAATAGGGATGTTGTGTTCAGAGTATGTCATTCCCTCAATTATTTTTAATAGTGAACACTATTCCTGCCAAATGGCTCTCCATTATAAGATCAGAACTATGCTTAGCAGACCCAAACAGGCAGCATGCCCAACCTGCTGAACTCCCTAACAATGAGAAAACTCAAGCTTTTATTCCTCGTACTGTGCTTACCTGAGCTAAAAATATAGACAAACTGAGGCTCCATCTGGACTGGAGAGGGATCTCTTACTCTTTCTAAATGCATTTCATGATGCAATGCACAAAGATGGCAATATGGGAAGCTTACTATTAATAATATCCTTTTTATGTATTCTACTCTGAGAACAAATGTCAAAAAAATTTACTAGCAAGACTGAAGCCTCATTACCATCCTCCTATGCCAGTCAGGATTATGTCTACTTTCAGAGAGAGAGACCAAAGCAAGAGGAAGCTCCACGCCCTGGGCAAGCTTTTCCAACTTTCTCTCCTTCTGATATGGTTAAAATTAGCAATAGACATTCCTGTGAATTGTTTCTTATTTACCTAGGTGGCATCCCAAATCACAAGACCCCATCCATTTTTTATAGGGGCATGAAACAAATATTTTAGCAGGGAATGAACAAATCTTTTATGTAAGATTAGAAATGGCTCTTAAATGTAAAATTGGCTGCTGTGTTTAAAATATTTTTTCAGCCTTCGAAAACTATGTTAGTGTTTTGTTTTTGTTTTTAATAACTTGTTTAAGAATTTGCATGACCTTAATTACGATGCCTAATATCTCTGGGCCTGATTTTTATATCTGTAAAATTAAAGAGCTAGATCAAACCCCTAAGATCTCTCCTGGTTCTAAAATTTGTTATTCTGATTGTGTTTATATAAACTACTGCAGGAAAGTTTCATAATAGAAAACTGAAACTAGTAATATTTGAGAAGGGGAGATATTTTGAGTTAAAAATAGAGTAGTTGGGATATCCCTTATTTTGTGAGAAACATTCAAAAAAATAAATTTTATAAACATTCATTTTTTAAACTTTTGACATTTTTCAACAATAACAACTATTTAAGTAAAAATCATGTGCAATTCACCTTTTATTAGAGGTGACATATGGGGGAAAATGCAAGACAAAGAAAGCCATAACGTTGTGTAACTAGAGAGTTCGTGCTGTATCCTCTTGAAATGTCACTATGGAATCTGGACATTTGCAGTTAAATAGGGATGTTCTTTCAGTGATTAAAAACCAAACTCATTACTTTATATATATGGGAATACATAAAGATATGTATATAACTATATATATTATACAAAGTACATTTACATAAAACATAAATATATGATATGAAATCTTTAATATGATATAGACAAATATATTTACATAATATAAAATATATCATATGTATATATAAAAGTCACTATTTTGAATCAGAGAATAAAAGGACTATCACATATCTTCTTTTACAGTAATAATCATCTTTATTATATTTTACTGAGATATAATTGACATATAACATTGTATTAGTTTTAGATGCACAACATAAGATAATATCTTTTAATTAAAAAATTATTACATGTTCTCTCCCTGAGTTGGAAGATTACTAAATAACAGAACAAAAGTTTACTTGAAAATAGCAAGAAAAAAAATCTTCTCTAAGTCTGTAATATATATTTTAACAAGTGGTTACAATTCTAAAAGCATAAGTATAAGATGGTATGTATGAGACTAATAAATATTGTAATGGCATTTTAATCCTTTCTGGCTTCACTGGATTTTTTTTTTTTTTTTTTTTTTTTGCTAAGATTTCTGAGCAAAATATATAAAGGAAAAGTCCTTAATGTATTTATTTGTTTATTTCTATTCCGTCTCATTCTTAAAACTATATGAGTGGCTGACATATATGCATACAGCATGGTAGGGTAAAAATAGGTAAAGAAAACAAAGTGGAAGAAAAAAAATAAGAGGTGAGTACAACAGAAGTTTCTATATAAGCACCTCAACAGCCTCCTTATGGTCCAAACATACAGAGTATTCCACACCTGATTCTTATAATGTCCCCAAGCTGGGGCATAACAACAAACTGTAGATCAGAGAAAGCAATTCTGCAAAGGGCTAAGATTAGAATAAAATCAAGGTTGTATTAGGGTTCTCCAGAGAAATAGGACCAAAAGGAGATTACATAGATAAATAGATACATACAGAGAGAGAGAGAGAGAGAGAGAGAGAGAGAGAGAGAGATGTTCCTTCAACTGATTGGATGAGGCCCACCCACATTATGGAAGACAGTCCGCTTTACCCAAAGTTTACCAGTTTAAATGTTAATCTCATCCAAAAACACCCTCCAAGCTGGTACATACAATTAACTATCATGATATAGAAATACTATAAATTGGCACCTGATGCATACCTAATATTAATGGAAATGTAGCATTGGTACTTAAGTGTTTTATAGTAATATTAACTTAGATAACAGCACATTCAGACAGAATTCTTTTTTTCTGTCAGTGATTTCTGTATGGAGGACATGCTTGTGGATAAACTGGGTTTTTCACAGATCTACAATATTTCTCCTTAAAGGATAGCACTATTTCCTTGCTGTTGAATCCTCTGCATTTGGTTCCACTTTGTTCTTTTTCTGTGTGTGTGAACTTCTAAGTGAAGATTATTCCTACGGAAAGAAAAAAAACGTATTGAAGCAAAGAAAAGACAAGCTCAGTCATGTCTGTAGATCTTTTAGAATTTCCATGCCTTTGGCTGCAGATTAGCATGCGGCATTCAGACAAGTCTTGACACGAGGTCTGGGAGAATTCCTGTTACTGCTTCAGTACTATTTTTATATTATACATTATTCGTTTTTAATATAAACATGTTTAAAGAACATTATCAACCAATAGATAGAAATGTATTTCCGCTCAAGCACTTCCAAATTCCTTGAGGAAAATACGTTTCCATTCCAGCATGCATGTGCACACGTGTGTGCATGCAAACACACACACAGCATTTACTGGAAAAAAAAGTATAACGAGATTACATATGAAAGCAAAAATAAGAACACAAATATAACATCAGTGTAAAACTTGTTTTCTCCCTTACATTACCCTTTCTCTTGAGACTTCTATAGGAACAGAACCTGCTGGACCTCACCCTCATATTTTTCCTTTCACCTTGCACTCTTGTTTTTACCCCGTTGTTCATGTTTGCATGTTTGTACCCCGTTGTTCATGTTTGCATTAATTGAGCCAGACTTGTGACAAAATTGCTCCCTGTATCACTAAATTGACGAGGTGTCAGAGTGAGGTTTAGTTAGGCTGCATTCATTCATTCACTCAGCACAGATTTATCGAGCCCCGGGCAAAGGTCGGGAGATGTAGCGTGAGCGAAACAGACCTTGGCCCTGCCTGCATGGGACTGGGATTTACAGCCTGCCGATTAAGGAGCGCTCTATCCTGTCTGCAAGTCAAGGCCTTGCATGCTATCATGTTAACTTACCTGTCAGCCTTGTCTGCCTCGATCACCTTCACTCACCCTTACCCTGTCCCACTGTTCTTCCTAACTTCTCTCCCAGGAAGCCCTTCTCCCATACACCCACACGTTCACATCCTATTCACTCTCCTCCCGCCTCTGTGAGCCCTTCTCTGGTCCTTCCTCATCCCACGGTGGGGAGAAATCCTGCCCACCTCTCAACTCCCTGTATTTCCTAGAGCTCATGGTCCTCTTTTATCCATTTAGAACTTTCTCCCTTGTAATTCTCATTATTTGCATACACATCTTATCTCTCCCACTAGACTGTTAATTACCTGAGGACAGGGTCCAAGGCTATTTATCCTGTCACAGCACCCTGCATACAATAGATGCTGCTTATGGGATGAATAAATTAATGAATCGATTTGTTTGGGCAAATCACTTACCCTCATTTCATCTGTTTTGAAAAGTGAGTTGGGGTGCAAACACCTACATTCTAGTTCTGTAAATGTTTGCAATGACAACTTTTTTTTGTGTGTGTGTGTGAGGAAGATCAGCCCTGAGCTAACATCCATGCTAACCCTCCTCTTTTTGCTGAGGAAGACCAGCTCTGAGCTAACATCTATTGCCAATCCTCCTCCTTTTCTTTTTTTTTTTCCCCAAAGCCCCAGTAGATAGTTGTATGTCATAGTTGCGCATCCTTCTAGTTGCTGTATGTGGGACGCGGCCTCAGCATGGCCGGAGAAGCGGTGCGTCGGTGCGCGCCCGGACCCGAACCTGGGCTGCCAGCAGCGGAGCGCGTGCACCCAACCACCAAGCCACGGGGCCGGCCCCTGCGATGACAACTTTTCATCCTGTTTTCCCATAAGTATTTAAGGATCTGATTAACCATATCTCAATCATATATGGAAGTCTGGATCCATTACCTTGAACTGAAAGGGTGCAGAGTAAGCTTTTCTGGCCCTTGGCTCCTGCCCTCTCCAGACCCAACCGACCTTCAGGGAGACAGTAATGAAGCGGCCTGACGGTCATCTTGCTTATGTGCAGATGAGCACCCCTCCCATTCCCCTTCCCTCACATCTCAAACTGTTCCCTCCTCTGCTACTCTGCTGAAGGTTTTGTACTCTTTCCACGAATCTGTTCCCACCTCCCAGCCCAGCCGTAGCTCCTCACACCCCAGACATGCAGAGTTATAGTTTGCACTTTTCCTCAAACCCATCATGTACTTGCAGAACTTTGACATTATTGCTCTTCAGAACGCCCTTCCCTCACTCTCTGCTTTGTAATAAGCTCCCCAGGCATCGAGATTCAACCTCCTGCCTCCTTCTTCGAGAACACGTTCCTGATCTCCAGGTGGAAGCTCTTCTTGGGTGTCTTGGAATGTGCATCTCTTTTAAAGCACCTTCACATTAGCCTCATGAGCTAGTTACCGGTATACGGCAGTCTGCCCTCAGGAGGCCGTCACCTGTGTGAGAGTAGGAACTGTGTCTTATTCACCTCTGTACAACTGAGAAGTCGCTCCGCTTCTTGGGTCAGTTTTGAACTCTGCACTTAGTCCTTGAGGTTTGAAGGTTTGAATCCTCTGTTACTCACTAGCTGTGTGACCTTGGACAAGTCACTAAACCTTTCTAGGCCTCAGTGAATAACAATAATACTACCAAAGGTATAATAATAATAATAATGATGATACTTGCCTCAGTGGGAGGTTGTGAAGTTAGAGATAACATATATAAAGCACGTATCACAATGTGTGTTGCACGGTAGCAAGATGCTCATTAAGCAGAGATATCATCTCTGTCTCCTCTATATCTGTCACAGTGCCTTACCCAGAGCAGGTACTCAAACATGTTTGTGGAACGAATAAATGAGAGATGGGATTATGAGTTCAGTGTACTGTAAAAATTGCATCTCTTTGAATATGAACCTGAAGAACATCCCTCCCTCCGGCACAGAGCAAGAAGCCAGACATGGTTGAAGATGAGATGGATCTTGCCAAGGTAATAAAAACAGGTGAGAGCATTTAATTTTTATCACTTCTCTCAGCATTTCAGAGAGAACACTAAGGTAAAATTCTTTAAAAAAAAATGTTAAGAATCAAAATCAAGTTGCCAATTTATATCCTTAATATGGTTACTTTCTTTTCCATTTAGAAACCAGGCAGAATAATCCCATGCAACACTGGCAAGTTTTGAAGACCAATTCGAACAGAACAGAAAGTGGGGTTTTGTTTTTTCCAGGCTCAAGTTACAGCCAGGACTTCTCAGGTACAGAAGCTGGTAGAGACCAAGAGGAGAGGTCCAGGCCATCCGCAATTCTAGCAAACCTCTAGAAAGGGTGCAGGAAAATTAAGCTGACGCTGTCCTGGGCTGAGAAAACGATTTCTGCAGAAACTGCTCTTCTGATTAGAAGAGACTGAGGTTAATCCTGTCTAATTTGGCAATGAAGTTGAGAAGCGAGCGCTCACAGAACATGGCTGTGGGGTGGAAAGGGAGTCAGCCTGCGGGAAGAAGCAGCGTCACGTGACAGCCCAATGAACCAGAGATGGAGGAGCTGGTTGCGGAAGCCAGACTGTGCCTAAACTTTAGTAAGATCTACAGAGCAAATTGTCCCTGCCCTCCACCTTCCACCGTGGAACCAGGGTCTCTGTGAACTTACAGATTAATGGTTGAACTTTGAAACCACAGATCCAGATAGAAACACCAAGTAGACATCAAGGAAGCCCCTTCAAATCCAGTCCTAGCTTCTTGATTCCACTTTCTTGTCGGCATCAGGCATTAAATTCCATGACAAACGCTGTAGGAAACCTTAGAAAGAAATCAGGATTTTTCAGGGGGCCGGCCCCGTGGCGTAGCGGTTAAGTGCGCACACTCGCTGCTGGTGGCCCAGGTTCGGATCCCGGGCGCACACCGATGCACCGCTTGTCAGGCCATGCTGTGGCGGCGTCCCATATAAAGTGGAGGAAGATGGGCACGGATGTTAGCCCAGGGCCAGTCTTCCTCAGCAAAAAGAGGAGGATTGGCATGGATGTTAGCTCAGGGCTGATCTTCCTCACAAAAAAAAAGAAAAGAAAAGAAATCAGGATTTTCAGGCCCTGTGGCACTAACTGTTTAGGCTAGTTTGGGTTTTTCTTAAAGATGGCTATCATTGCATGTGTGGGTCAAATCCACATTTTTAATCATCTCCTGTTATTTATATCAATTTTATAAATAACTAGTATTTTTCAGGTTCATGCAGATGTTCATTTTTATTGTACAATACTCATATTTATTATATTCATTACTTATTATTTTTAATGTCTTTACATTAGCTACATTAAAAGATTGGTGTAGTATTTTAATTTTAGTTTAAAAATCAGTTTTAGCCTGTTTAAACAGTTTTGGTAATTCAGTTTATATTTTGCTGCATGACTTTTAAAAAATAGTTAAATTGTAATTCAATTAATGTGCCGTGCTGGTAACTTCAGGATATTAAGATACCTGTTAGCCATAGACCCTGCTTTCAAGAAGTTTATTATCTTAAGCATATATAGTTAGAATAATAATGATAATAATAATTTAAAATGTACAAACACATTTAAAATAGCAATAATCATTGCAATGATAGCAGTAAGAACAGTAATAATTGACAGAATTTTTGAGCATTTACTATGGGTTGTGTACAAATATTGTCTTATTTAATCTGCATGGCTGAGAATGGGGGAAGGATGTATTCCCCAATGGAAGACCAGGTTGTTCTGTGGGGATATGGGATGGGGTGGGGAGAGATGCCAAAGAAGCAAACCACAAAAGCCACCTAGAATAGCTCCTGGTTATAATAGATTTTATTTTTTAAAGCTCATTGCAGTTATTAATCTAGAGAGCTCTGGCACGATGACTGCCCCTGTTTTGCTGATGAAAGAAACTCAGAGTACACAGTCTGCTGTTTGGGGACATGCCTGCTGGGCTGGAAGACTTACGTCCTGGCTTCTTATGGGCAGTTATGTGACCCCAAGTAAGTTACACATTGTCTCTAAGCCTCAGTTCCTTCAGCTATAAATGCTGGATAGGAATAAATGAGATAGTATATGTGAATCACTAGATTTATAGAAATGTTAACTATTATCAACATTTATCTTATGGTAGCTGACCTGCAATTTCACTGAAATAGCCTTGATTACCGTTTCCCTCCTAACACAGTTTTCTGCTCTCAAATATCAAAAGTTACATGGATATTCTGATGTGGAGACCAGCAATGGGACAGGAATTCCTGCTGGCACTGATGGCTGCATTTCAAAAATCAGAAATTGAAAATGAAGTATGTGCCAGTGTGGTAGGCGCCAGGCGGATTATGGCCCATCCCATTTCCACCCAGCACATTAGGTTGCAGAGGGCTTTGTGACGCTACCGTTCTAGTGCCTGAGTTTCCCATGGGAACCTACCCCCACACAGAAAGACAAATCACGAGCCATTTGTATGAGATCCTCCTGTTGTCCTTAGGAACCCCAACTCCTCGTTGAAGCTCTGTCATCACCAGCATCAGTTAACCTTTGCCACTAATTCAGTAGACAAGCATCCGATAATTCACGTCACCATCAGCAGTTCTGTCCTAGTCACTAGGGATACGAAGATGAATTGAATGAATAACCTTGCCTTCTAAAGTAAAGAAAGACCCAAAGAAAGAAAGAAGTTTAAAGTTTGATGGAAGAGACTGTTATTTGCCTACCCGGGGCCTATTCCTCTTTTTCTCCTTCCTAACAGAAGCCAGATTTTGTTCAGGCAGCCTCCCCAAAAGTATGTCCAGTCCTGGAGGTGGAGCTATATTAGGCTAATCCAATCATGACAATCCCATTCCTTTTTCTATAATTGGTGGAGAAACCAGAATTAAGCCAATCAGTGTGTGTCATCCTCCTGGAAACTGCTATTGGACTGAGATTGGGCATATGATCATTTATGGAAACAACTGGAGTGAAAGGAAAGACTTAAACCCCATAGTGATAGACAGTCTCTTCTTTCTCTCCCCTACCCTCTTCCTCTCTCCTGCTAGATGTGAACAAAAAACCATGTCACCCCAATTTTGCCTGGCAGACATTTGTGACCTAAATGAAAACAGCTTGAACATAAACTTACATACAAAAGAAAGAAGGACCAAGAGAAGCATGGAGGAACCCAGGTCTGATCCTCCATGTCAGGAACCTGCCCTACCTCAGATCAGCACAGTCCAATCAAAATAAAGTGCAAGCCGTATATATAATTTAAAAATTTCTAGTAGCTACTTAAAAAAGAGCAAAAAGAAATATATCATTGTATTTCATGCTGTTTGCATAAAATATTCAAATAAACACAGAACAATCTTGAAAAAGAAAAACAAAGTTAGGCTTATGCTTCTCAATTTCAAAACTTGCTACAAAGCTACAACAATCAAGAGTGTGGTACTGGCATCAGGACAGACAGAGATCAATAGAATAGAATTGAGAGTCCAGAAATAAACCCATATATGTACGGTCAATTGATTTTTGACAAGGGTGCCCAATAATTCAACCAGGAAAGAATAGTCTTTTCAACAAATGGTGCTGGGACAACCGGAGAGCCACGGGCAAAAGAGGGAAGCTGGACCCCTACCTCACACCATACACAAAAATTAACTCAAAATGGGTGAAAGACCTAAATGGAAGAGCTAGAACTGTGAAACACTTGGAAGAAAACTTAGGCGTAAATCTTCGTGACCTTGAGTAGGCAACAGTTTCTTAGATGCGACAACAAAAACAAAACAGCTAAAGAAAAAAACAGATACCTTCGACTTGACCAAAATTTAAAAATTTTGTGCATCAAAGGACACTGTCATGAAAGTGCAAGGCAGCTCAGACAATGGGAGAAAATATTTGCAAATCATCTATCTGATAAGGCTCTAGTATCTAGAATATATAAAGAACTCTTACAACTCAATAATAAAAAGAAAAAATAGTCCAATTTTTAAAAAGGGCAAAGGATTTGAATAGACTTTTTTCTCCAAATAAGACATACAAATGGCCAATAAACACATGAAAAGATGTTCTACATCGTTAGTCATAGGGAAATGCAAATCAAAACCACAGCGAGATACCACTTCACACCCACCAGGATGGCTAGCGTCAAAAGGCAGATGATGATAAGTGTTGGCAAGGAACAATGAGAACAACTGGGGCCCTCATACCTTGCTAGTGGGAATGTAAAAGGGTGTAGCAGCTTTGGAAAACAGTTCCTCAAAAAGTTAAATGTAGAGTTACCACAGGACCCAGCAATTCCACTCCTAAATATCTATCCAAGAGAATCGAAAACATTTACACACAAATATTCAATACAGCATTATTTATACTATCCAAAAGTGTAAACAACCCATCAACTGATGAATGGGTAAACAAAATGTGGTATATCCATACAACGGATTATTATTTGGTCATAAAACAGAAGGGAACACTGATACACGCTCCAACAAGAACGAACCTTGAAGACATTACACGAGGTGAAAGAAGCCAGACACAAAAGACCACACATTGTATGATTTCATTTATAATAAATACCCAGAACAGGTGAATCAAACCCATAAGACAGAAGGCAGATTAGTGGTTGCCAAGGCTGAGGGGAGAGAGGGATGGGGAGTGACTGCAAATGAGTATGGGATTTCTATTTGGGGTGATGAAAATTTTCTGGAATTCAATAGCAGTGATGGTTGCGCAACTTTGTAAATATGCTAAAAATGACTGAACTGTACACTTTAAAAAGTGAATTTTATGTTATGTGGATTATACCTTCATTGTAAAAATTGCAAAGGAGATCAAATCTTTATCACTGAATTGCATACTTGGAGCATACTGTGCACTGACGTGAGTAGTAAGCACACTAACATGGACTGAGCGTGAAGGCCAAGCTGCACAGATGACTCTGAGAGGCAAGCTAAGTGAACACACGTCCTTGGTCTGAGGAGTGACTTCTGATTCCTGTCAAAATGGCAAACCAGCACAGGTTGCTGTTTCTTTCTTCCCAAAATCAACCTTGGAGAAACTGTTAGAAAAAAAAAAGGGGTGGGGGATGTGGCTTCCATAAACTAAGTAACACAACAAACGTCAGACACGCCTGCTGAAGGCTGCGTTGATGGGCTTGCGGGACACTGGTGATTCTAGCCCTGGAAGAAGCAGCTGGAACCTGCACCAAGAGGTCAGCTTGGAGAAAAGACCGCAAGCTCTGCTCTTGCTTCTTCCCCAAATTGCCTTGGAACAATTATTATCTCCTCCCTCACCACAGAAACCCCTCGTGTCTGGGGTGTCACAAATCCTTGCTGGGCTGACGGGTGGATGAAGCAGGTGTGGACCAACTGGCTGCCCTGTGGCCGTCTCCACCACCACTTTTGTCTCCAAACTCCTTGGTCTCGTGTGTCTCAGCCCAGAGAAACTGCCTCCTCTCCACGCTGTTTCTCTCCAAGAGGTTAAGTTATAAGCGTAAATGCTGCTAACTACATGGCCTCAGCATTTATCAAGCAACAAGTGATGATATTGGAAAAAACAGATAAACCAAGAAATATCGTTAGAGATGTTAACAAATCTTCATAGAAACTGATAGGACGAGAAGATTAAAAATACAGATAGCAAAGATATGAAATATACAGTTAATAAATTCAAACTATATAAATATATATGTATATATATACGTGTGTGTACACATAATCTATATGTATATAGGTATATATTATATATGTATGTATGTACACACACATATAACGTACATACATGTAGGGCCGGCCCCGTGGCTTAGCGGTTAAGTGCACGCGATCTGCTGTTGGCGGCCCGGGTTTCGATCCCGGGCGCGCACTGAGGCACCGCTTCTCTGGCCAAGCTGAGGCTGTGTCCCACATACAGCAACTAGAAGGATGTGCAACCATGACATACAACTATCTACTGGGGCTTTGGGGGAAAAAAAAGTATATACATGTATACAGACACATTTATAAATACACATACACACATATAAATTTATATAGCTTGAATTTAGTAATTGTATTTTTCAGATCTTTGCTATGTATAATATAGTTAATGAGACAGAGGAAACTCAATATACCAAAAAACAGAATACACCATCTTTTCTAGACATTTCTTGCACATTTTTGAGTACATATGGAAAAATATTTAAAAAGTAGACCATGGGGGTGGGCTCCATGGTGCAGTGGTTAAGTTCAGCAGGCTGTGCTTCAGTGGCCCGGGTTCAGGGATTCAGATCCCAGGTGTGGACCTACACCACTTGTCAGCCATACTGTAGCAGTGACCCACATACAAAATCGAGGAAGATCAGTAACAGATGTTAGCTCAGGGCGAATCTTCCTTAGGAAAAAAAAAAAAAAGTAGACCATGAATTAGGCAATAAAAGAAACCCTAATAAATTCCAAAAGAACGGGCTCACATACACCATATTGACCATGTTCTTCAGCTATAATGCAATAAAATTAGAATTTAGTAACAAAGGATGACCTTTGTCATATGTCTGGAAAACTAAATAATATTAAGAAACAAACTATAGGTCATAGAGAAAATAAAAACTCTTAAAACTGATAGAAATTCTTAGAACTGATGATAATGAAAACATTTCTCCATAATGTTGATAATCCAGTAAAGGCCACTGCTATCACGACTGGTGCTGTGCTTGAGTGGCATGTCCCACAAGCTGGAACCTCTTATTGAGGATGGAATTGCACGGATTTTAACATTGAGGCTATAAAGGATTCGGATTTTTAAGGAGACCAAACTGTGGTGCACGTGGTCCAACCATTAACAGTTTGCTTTTTTCCCGGAAAATCAATAATTTTCTATCCTCAATGAAGAAATAACTCAACGATGTGTTGTTGGGAATAATCTTAATACCACATCCAAATGTTTGACGCAACAAGAAGAAAGGCTTTCCAGGCCAACAGCAACCAAAGGAGAGACAAGAATTCACACTAGGCTTCTTTCCCGAGCGGAAATGGAATCTTCCAGAATGAGTGTGTCATGCTGGTTGGGTTAGCCTGGGATGGAGCACTGGAAAGAGACTTCTCTGGGAGACCTGCCCATCTTTTCTGGTCCTGGTTCTAGCTGCATATTCATAACTATCTGAGAGATCCACCAAATGGTCGCCACCATTCTCGATGACACAAACTGTTATTGAGGAATTTCTAATTTGGTGTATGAAGTGGACACGTGTTGTTTCTCCCTGCCAGACACTATGCCCCACTTCTTTTAGTAACAGCATCCTAAAGTTTCTTTGGGAAGTTACCACTCCTTGCTCCCAGGCTGTGTGATCCAGGTGGATGCCATCTTAAGTTTGGAGGATAGGTACAAATCCAGGCCTTCCCAATGGGTCCAGCGTTTCCTGGGCAGGATGATTAGTTTAGATCTGGGGAGATGGATCTGTAATCAATCTGTCCTCCGGGAGATTTTTGCAGGGACTTTTGTTGACAGAGACACTCTGTCCTTTTGAAAGCATAGGCAATAAGGTATGGATGTCCCGAGCAGCTTGGGATCATCTTTGCTGCCACATGGACAGAGGGCCTAGAATGAAGGAAACTAGAGGTGGGGGGTGAGGGGAAAGAGAGGGAGCCAAGAGATGAAGAGGGACACATCCTTGATGAAATTGTTTGGGCACCTAGATCCAGCCATGCCTGAAGTTAGAAGTATCCTTGAACTTTCTATTATTCAAGCCAATAAATTCCTTTTTAAAATTAAGCTAATTTGAGATTTATCACCTGCAAGAGAAAGAGCACTGGCCAAAATAGCAACTAATAAAAAATAAAAAGCAAAACCGATTGGATTTGGAACTAGACTTTTGTCTCAACCAATCTATCATCAACAAACTATGGATACCTTCTTAAAAGAGAAGGAACAGCATCATCCTGTTCACTAATATAAACAACTATTATTTTTTATTTTAAAATGTGTTTTATTTTGTTTACATAGCAAAGAACTATAATGAATTCTAAAATACACTGAGTCTTAAATTTGGAGAGCTACCTATACACCAAGACCCCATTAAATACTCTACAGACACTCTAGTTTGAGAAACCCTGATTGAGGTTTTCTGGTGTCCCCATCCTTCCTTCCACAGTGGATTTACACCATTCCAGTTATGTATGGAAGTACATCTTTTGGACTCCTTTTGCAGAAGCCCGTCGAAAAAATTTTAACTGGACAGGGACGTGATGACACTTCACTTATGTAAACATACTGGCTCTTTCGATAGTTTATGGGCAGATTTTTGGGTGCTTTTCAGTGCCGCCATCTTGAAATTGGCCGTAAGTCCCACTCTCTGCTCATCTAAGAAGGGTGTTATAAAGAAAACAATACAGGACTTCAGAAGGGAACAGAGAACACATGTACTAAATTCTGAGCATAGGTATATGCATGAGTGATTTTTGACAGGGCAAAACCAGATTACACATCAATATTTACATTAAAAGAGCAAAAGTACCATCCAAATCAATGAGAATTTTAAACCTCTTCTCGCTGTCGCTCTCATTTACACTTGAAAAGAGCTGTCAGTCAAGTTTTTTTTTTTTTTTTTTTTAGTTACTGGAGAGATGATTCTCTTGGAAGGCTATGTTTTTCTTTTTTAGGCTACAACATGCTTCACAACTTAGTGCTCATCTTCTTGGAATCACATGGGCTTCGTTTGTCAAGCCTTGAATTAGAGGGATATTGCCCTGGATAAAAATATGTCCACGGGGAAAGGCTTATTTGCAATTCAGAAATGTTAGTCTAGTTCATTCGGTGGCAGCCAAGTAAGCTGGGACCAATATAGTCATCTAATTTATAGTTTTAAAAGCCATAATTGTTTTGGTTAAAGTAATGCAAAGATGAGTCCTTTTCCTGACAGCTCAGCAGGTCTCCCTCCCAAGCTGTGATTGTCAAAATGGTAGAGACTGACAAAAAAATCAATTTGATGTCATAGTGAAACCTATTGCTGAGGTTTTTCTTTGAAAAAGAAAGGGGAAAGAACGAGTGAACCCCAGGACTCTCGAACATATCTGATAGGTGTGAAAAACCAGCAGAGGAATCGAAATCACACTGAATTTAAGATTTCTCTTCTAAGAGAAGCCCCCCACCCAATCACCCTAACCCTTTCTAGAACATTGTGTCTTCTGCACTGACTCCAGAATTAAGACTTTGAACAGCTCATTAATAGAATTGCCATGCTCTTCCTTCTTCTCTGCTTTAACGACAACCACCAGATGCTTTTTTTCTATGAGTATTCTTGGTATTTCAGGTCTAAATTTAGTTTGGGTTGGCATTGCCTGTTCCTTTTGGCAGGCAGCGGTCCCAGGTGGCCCGCGCCTGGGGACGTGACTCCCACCTGGCTGCTCTCCCCGGTTTCCATTAAGGACTCCCTGGTTCGTTCTCATGCTGAGTGGCCTGGAACTCTTGGCCTTAATCACATTTGCTTCGCTCTCGGAGCCCCTGAACGAGGGGCAGCAGTGACGGCCTCTGCTCTCATCTGTCTTGGAACGTAAAGGACAGGGGCTGGGGATCCCTGCCTCCCCATCACTGTGGGGCCCAGTGTTCCCATTCCCCACCCAGCCTCTGCTCGGTGTCCACACTGCGGAGTGATGCCCTACACCCCCAGCCCTGCCCCCACGATGGGCATGGACCAGGGTTTCTCCCCCCCACCCCCCAGGCTTAAGCCAAGGGAACAGTTAGTAAGTCTCCTATTTCACGGTTCTTTAAAATAATATGGTGACGTGCTATAGTGGACAGACGGTGGTCTTTGTAAGTTTTACCCAATTTTGTGACTTTAGGCTACTTAACCGCAGTTCCCACTTTGCAAGGTGGTTGTGAGGGCCGGGAATTGGGGATATAAGGCTTCTGGACCCCGGTGTTACTCAGAACGGAAGGTCAATTTCATAAGCACTGTTTTCTGTCTGGTTTTTGTTTTTTTAAGGGGCAGGAATGACTCTTGACCGGTCAAAAACTTGACCGTTTTTAAAATTTCTACCCCTCAGGCGGTCACTGACCGCCCGGCCATGTTAACCTGACCACGGCCGAGCCGGAACTTTCGGTCCTCTCTGCAGGCAGGACTGCACACGTGGGAGAAGGCGGCCCCTGGTGGCCGAACGGAGAGTTGCAGTTAATTTCCGTTTCTCTCATTCCAGGTTTTTTTTTTTTTTTTAAGATGCAAAATCACTTCCTGACTTGATGCTGGGAAGTGTTAAGAGAGGGATGAGGTCACAGGAGAGGTTGCTTTTAAGGAGTCAGGGTAACCAACCATCTCAGTTTGCCCGGACTAAAGGATGGCCTGGGACCTGGACTTTCAGTGCTAAAATCCAGCAAATCTTGGACGAACTGGGTCAAGTTGGTCCCCCTACATTTATCCCATTCCCTCTGTTGCTGCACAGAGACCAAGCCTCTCCAGGGGTTAAAATACAGAGCTGGCGGTTTAAATGGGAACAAAGATTGAGAAAAGTCTGAAGAATGGCGCAATTTCCCGAAAGGGCAGGTGTAAGCAGGGCGTCAGACCAGAGACCGGGGGCGGGGTGGGGCCAGTTGGGGGACGTTATTTAACATAAGAACACCTGGTCCTTCAACCATGTCTAAACAGCAAAGTGCTGGACACTGGGATCTGGCTTCCTCTCTATTCCTCTAGGACTAGTTATCATCAAAGAAAGCCCTGTGCAGATTTCTGAACTACTGGATAATTTTGCTCTTTTGGCAAGACCATTTAAAGGAGGTTTCCCTAACCAGTGTTATATCCCACAGAGCCAAAGTGGGAAACTCAAGCTATCTTTTTCATCGTCTAGTGCTTTGCCGACTTAAACACTATCAACAAATCACAAATTAATACCCCTAACTAATCACTAGAGGCTAAGAAAATAATTATGGTTGAGTCACGCAGTGTAGAACAGGAGGAAAGAAAGGCACCCTGTGCAACGGAAATTGGCAGGAAAACTAAGAAAGGTAGACTGCAATCACCTGGGCTGGAAATCGGCCAGGACCACACAGGAAACTCTCAGCGCGAGGGTGTTGAATGAATGAAACAGAGCGACTTTTCACCTTTTAAATCACTCTTCAAATTACCCAACTGCCACCCTTGCTGGTCCTTGGAGGTTCCCTTTGCAAAGACTTGCTCAGTTCAGTCCTGCCCAGAGAATCAAAGCTGATCAGATTACGTAGGTAAAGGGCCAGGGTGTTTATTCCAAGGTTTCTACATCCCCTCTGGGTAATGCTGCAAATAGAAATCTCTCCGGTTATTAGTTTAACACCGTGGTTTCTAACTGCGAGTGATTCTGCTCCTCTGCCTCTCCCCCAGGGGGGACATTTGACAGTGTCTGGAGACATTTTGGTTGTCACAACTTGGTGAGTGCTACTGGCATCTGGTGGGTGGGGCCAGGGATGTCATCCTACCGTGACAGGACAGCCCACAGGACAAGGAAGCACCCAGCCCCAAACGTCAGCAGTGCTGAGGGTGAGAAACCCTGCAAGAAGGCGTGTAGCCGTTGGGTTCTTCCCATCTCCTTTTTCTCCAACAAGGAGGAAGAACAACTGGTTTTTATTTTCATATTGCTGCAGTGGAATGGCATCCACACTTTTCCAGGAATGTTAAACAGAAGCAGACTATAGAATATAGGAAACGTGATATTAAGAGACCGATAATTTCATCAATTTATTGGGCGCAACAGAAAGAAGTGAGCTAACTCTGTTATTGTAAATCAGTGCAGCTCAGGGTGTCAGTCAAGGGTTCAAATCCAGGATCATAGGTTTGTGGTCAAATCCAGAGGACTGCCAGCTCTATCCAAAAGGCAGGTAGAAATATAGAAATAAAGTAGTGAAAGCTCAATGTGTAGCTGCAAATCTGTGCTAATTTACACACAGTGGCTTACAGCTCACCTGACCAAATTAATAGATTTAATTTAGTTTTTAAACACAGCCAACAGGGAAATTTGCAAGATGAGACTGGAGCATCTTGTAGTAAGACATGCTCAAAGAAAGTGCTCAAGTAAATAAAACACACAGGATGAGGGCATGTCAAGATGACACATGAGCCAAATGCAAGATCTCCCAGTGGCCAAAGCGGAACAATGTGAACAAGAAAAGAAATAAGATAGTATTGGGTTATAAACCAAAGTCTAACACAGCTATCCGTGAGTCCGTACCGATAGATATAAATAAATGGGGAAAAATAAATAAATCTATTCTGGATTAGAGGATAAGAAATCTTTTTTGTTTTGTTGTTTTAAAGATGCCTGTCAGAGACATGTTAACACGCAGACTCTGGAATCAGAGTGACTTCCTCCCTTATGTCCCACCACGTCTAGCTTGGTCATCTTGAGCAAATCGCTCATCTCTCCGAGGCCTCATTTTTTTGCTTATGTAAAATGAAGAGAGTAATGGCATCCATCTCATTGTTGTGTGAGGATTAAATGAGACAATCTTTGCAAATCTCTTAGCACAGTGCTAGCACAATTTAGGAATTTAAGAACTTTTATTTCCCACTCTGTATTATTTGTCAGTTGGCATCTCCTTCTCACCACTAGACTGTGAAGTCAGCAAGGGCAGGGACTGGGCACTTTATCTCTGAAACATCAGCATCCAACACAGAGTAGCTTTAAATAAGCAGGTGTTGAGTAAATGAAAGAACCAATGAATGAATGTGATCAGAACTGTGGCCCTACTGGCTGCAGACAATGGCCTCAAAGAACTGGGAGTCCTGGTTTGGAGTGTGGGGGTTGAGGAAGATGGGGAGGCAGCAGCTGGTGTAGGACCCTCTAATTGGACAGGTGCTGGGTGTGGGTCTGACTGCATTTAGTAATCCTCTTGACTGTTTCCGTCTTGGAGGGAGGCATAGGGGTTGCCGCGGGCCTGTGAGTCTGACTCTTGGAGATGCAGAGTCTGTGAGCCGCTTCTTTTGACCTGTGAGCAGCAGGTGAGCTTCAGAAGAGCTCCCTGCCACAAAGGAACTCAACAAGAAGCGGGACTTCTTCAACATCTGTAGTCATATAAGCCACAGTCATGAAAGGACATTGTTTAGAAAGTATTGCAACATACTTTGAGCCAATTACCTTTCAGCAGCTAAAAGCACACCAATAGGAACTCCATTGTGTTTGGATTTTATAAATATATCCATATATACAGACATATATAGTTTCTTAATGTAAACAAATTATACCATGGGTTTGTGTATCTTTTTTTGAAATATATGTTAGATCTCAGCACCACTATAGAACAAAATGCTCTACTGGTGAAGTTTTTATTTTTTATAATGATCTTTTGAAATGTGTTTTAACTTCAACAGGATAATTCTTATTCCTGGAGGTTTAGTTCTAAAGGAACCTGCCTTGGATAACAAAGGTGCATTTTTCCAGTTCTTTTCTTTATAGCCACAGAAGAGAGATCTTGCATCCAATTTAATCCTGCCTCATGATCATCATGAATTGGTGCTTTGTGTACTTGTGTGCACTCATTAGATTTTCTGGGTGTGTAAACAGTACAAAAGTGGGCTTTGTTGACAATGGCAAAGCAGGCTAGCTACCAATGTCAAATTTGCCATAGAAGTCCTTAATTCTCTGTCTGTATAGACCCAACAAGGCAGTGTCAGAGCTGGCTCAGAACGTGATTGATGAGTTTGTTTGAAATTCCAGATTTTCCATCATGTTGGATATGATAAATGGGCTGGAGTCTGATGGATCATAACTGCTCTCAAGGACAGCTAGAGGGTCCTTCAGGCTGAGTTAGGGTGAAGTACCAAGAGGCCACTACGTATTCACAAGCTCTGTGAAGCCTGTATATTCAAGGGTAGTTTTTTCCAAATGAAAAAGATTTTTCATTCCCTTCTTCACCCACCCCCATCCTCGGCCTTCCTCCCAGGATTCTGACAACCCCGTCATGCAAGTTGCTCATCAGTTTTTCAGCGAAGCAGCACCCTTCAGCATTTTATATAAAGATGTCTATATTATGTAGTCAAGAGGGTAAAAATAATGTACTGTGGAAGACGCCTAAAAAGTGGTTGAGAAATTGAAATGTAGGATTTCCTTATGACAAATGTTCTCTCTATTTTTCCTGGCAAATAATGTCTTCATTTATCTTGCCACTAGCTGGTGCTCAGAGTCCATTTAGTAAGCATGCAATTACATTGACTCAGCCACGATCAGTCACCCTAAGTGGGTCGTTCCTCTTTGTTTGACATCATGTCCTCATATCATTTCAACTGTCTGGCTCATCAATGTGGGCAAAGCAGTTCTCCCACTCCTGACTCGGGTGTCTGCCACTCCACAGCGGCACTTACAAACACCCAAGAGATTTTCTTCTGAATGAGATGGTCTTTAAATTCTCTTTCGACACTAGAATTTTCTGATTTTATTGTCGCTTCCAACACATGAAGTTATTTTTTATTCTTCTTGAATCTTATAATATAAATGGTGAATTTTTTTTTTTTGGCTGGAGATTTTAAAGACAAAGGTGTGCTAATAAAAATACTAATCTCCAAATTTGTGTTGTTAAAATTCTCCTTGAAAGAAGCAACAGAGCTAGATATTTTATTTTAATTATTTTACAATTTTACACTGGAACATTTATATATGATGTAATTGTAGCATTTATATATTTTCTTATGAATTCACCATTATGCCCTCACTCCAACACCATGGGGCTCTTCTTCTCTTTCCCTGGTCCATATTTATATTCTCCTGATTCACTATTTTTTTCCTTTTCTTGTCTTCCTGTATTTTCCTGGACTCTCTTACAACATTGGATAGCAGTGATGACAGGAGATATTCTTGTCTTGCTCCTGATAGCAAAGGAAGAACTTTCTCCATGTCACCATTAGTGTATTCGCTCAGGTTTTTAGTTTGCTAAGCTGTATCGTAAATATGTGTGCAATTTTACCAAATGGTTTTCTTTTTTTGCATCTACTGAACCAATCATATGTTGTTTCTCCTTTACTTTCCGAATCTTGTGAATGCATTAATTAATTTTTTTAAGGGTAAACCAACCTGGCATTCCCGGTAGAAACCCAACGTTTGTCACCATATTTTATCCGTTTCGTATAATGTAGATTTGGTGTGCTAATGTTTTCTATAGGATTTTTGCCTGCATGTTCATGAACGAGATTGGCTGGCTTTTGTTTTCTCTTGGCTGTCTTTGTGGGGTGTAGTATTGAGGGGATGCTAGCCTCACAAAATAGACTTGAATAATCTCCTCTTTTCTGTGAAAGAGTGTGTGTGAAGTTAGAATAAGGTCTTCTATGAGTGTTTGGTGAAAGTCACCAGGAAAACCATCTGAGTCTGGAATTTTTAATGGCAAACTTTTTACTAGTAATTCAATTTCTTCCATGGTTGTAGAAATTCTCAAGTACTTTATTTCTTCTCAAAGCACTTTTGCTAAGTTATTTTTTTCTAAGAATTTGTCCATTTTTTAAAGTTTTCAAACTTATTGTCATACAATTGTTTATCATATCTATTTTCTATTTAATGTCTATGATACATACAGTATATCCCTTTTTTCATTCCTGGTATTGGTTATTTGTGAATTCTGTCTCCGTCTCTTTTTTCTTAAATCACAGAGGTTTGTCAATGTTATAATTTTTTTAAAGAACTAACCTTTGGCTTTATTGAGTCTCTCTATTATATATTTGCTTCCAATTATTTCTGTTCTTTATTATTATTCCTTCCTTGTGATATTTTGTGGGGTTATCCTTCTACCCCACCACTACCGCCTACTTATAAGTTGGTTGCCATTTTTAAATAGTAATCAGTTTGCTGGTAGTAAATAACAGTTGCTTAACTTTAATTCCATAGCTGGTTTGGTTGACTAGAGTACAGCATGAATGAGGCTGAGGCTGAAATTTTGATTCTTCCTTTGGCTGATGAACTTCCTTCAACTCATGGCGTCGGTTCAGCCACCTTCACAGGTTCCTGAAAGTCTCTCTGTAAACCTAGGGTCTTTGACCATGACTCGTGAAACATTACTAGAAAAACAGTATAGAAGTTCATGTCCTACTATCTGTTGGTTACTTCTGTTATCCTCAACAAGTGAAGAATAGCAGATTTTATGACACAAAAGCGCAGAAGAAAAGGCTCATCTGTTGCTAAAAATTATGCTGACAATTCCATTTCTGGTTGTTTGATGTATATATCACTCTTCTAAGTACTTAAGAAAATTTCACAAATTGGGTTTCATTTTATTATATTGTCATCGTTATAAATTCTGCGTTAAAAATCTTTGAAATAAGTCAGAAATATCAGTATTTGCAATCCTCTGAATGAATGTATCTAAAGTGTCAGCTCTGGCATTTCTAAAAGTAACGTAGAGCCATTCCCCCCGATGAGGGTCAAGGAGAGAAAGTGTTCTCATGGGCAATGTTTTGTGATGCACAAGAGCCATTGTGTTTGTCAACAGCAGATATTAGAGTCTCCAATCCCCAATTATATCTGGTATATAATATTGCATCGGAAATTGAGGGGAAGTGGTCCATCTTGCCAGCTCGGCCGATAAGAATAGTTTACTCTTCCTGGCTTCCTGTATAATATTATACATCGCACTGATATTGAGATAGGAATGTGAGTAGTCTAGTTAGAGAACTCTAGAACAACAGACTGAAAGAAATTAACAACTATTTCCCATAATATTGACTTGTAACTTTTAGAATATTCTTGAGTTTTAGCCTCGAGGTGCTGAAAATTTGAAATAGATATTATCCTACTTTTACTAAGGATATCCAGTCAACCAGAACATCAGTCATTTCAACTGAGTCAAAGCTACAATCAATCATAGATGTTTGGAAAAAAATCCATCTGTCACTCATACAGTATGTCAAGAGAATTTCCAAATGGATCAAAGATCTAAATTTTATAAATGAAATTATGTAAGTACCAGAAAACAATGTGGGTGAGTTCCTTTGTAATGTAGGAGTAGAGAAAAACTTATTAATTATGACTTGAAGTCCAGAAGTGATAGAAAAAAGATTGCAAATTCAACTACAAAAAAACAAAATAAAACAAAAACTTTTTAAACAGTGAAAATACTATAAGGCAAAATACACATAATGAAGTGGGGAAAGTATTTACAACTTATATAATAGATAAAGAATTTATAGAGAATGCTCGTAAAAGTTGAGAAGAAAAAGACTGATTTTTTTTAAATGGATGACAGTTACAAAGAGTTCATAGAAAATGAAAAGTGAGTGGTCTTTAAAGATATGAGAAGATGCTCAGTCTCACTTATAACAGGAGAAGGAGAAGAGAGAAAACTGCACAGAGATACTGTATCTCACCTATCAGACTAATAAAAATTCAAAAGTTCAAAAATTCAAAACAGGGTGTGGGGGAAACAGGAATTCTCATACATTATTAGTAAGAATACAAAATACTGCATTGCTCAATGACCATGATCTGTTCTGAGAAATGTGTCATGAGGCCATTTTGTCATTGTGTGAACATCATAGAGTGTACTTACACAAAGCTAGATGGTATAGCCTGCTACATATCTAAGTTATGTGGTGCTAATCTTATGGCACCACTGTCGTCCATGAGGTCCATTGTTGACCACAGCGTCCTTACGCAGCTCATGACTGTACTATAAACCCTATGGGGGAGAATTTGGCAATGTCTAGCAAAATTCCATATACATTTATCCTTTGATCCAGCAATCCCATTTCTAAGAATCTATCCCAGTGATACAATCCCAAAGAAGCATACAAAGTGACGTATTCATAAGTTATTCATTGCAACATTATTTGTAATGCTAAAAGATTGGAAACAACCCAAATATCCATCAATAGGGAAATGGTTGATTCAAATATGAAAAATCCATACAATGGAGCACACTATGCATCTTAAAAAGGAATGGGGAAATGCCGCTATATACTTATATGGAGTGATATCCAGGATATATTGGTATATATCTCACCTGCAAAACAGTGTATCTAGTATACCACCTTTTTTCTTTTTTCCTTTAACTCTATTTTATTTTACAGCGTACGACCTTTTGAGAAAAGAAGGGGAGGAAATACAAATGCTTACACACACACACACACACACGCACGCACACACACACACATTTTCCCTATTTTCAAAAAGAAACACAAGAAGGATAAACCAGTGGGAGAAATATTGGGAAGAAGAGGGAGATAATGAGAGGCAGAAGCAGGAGCGGAAATGAGGCCTTCCTGAATATATCTTCTATAAAGCTTTGACTTTGGAAATATCTTACATATTCAGAAAAAATTAAATCAAAAGGAGGGGGGGAAAGCATCTCCTAAAATTTGAAAGCAAATCAAAACAAGTACTAAATTATATATCAAATTGATGTCGTACCACAGAGATAAAAGAGCTATTTCAAGTTACTTTTGGATGCAACATTTGGACGGTACATCATTAGTGGAATATTCTAAGGTTGAAAAGAACTGCAAAGAAAATTTAAACTTCATTCAATAGTCTTTTTGTTAGTAGCAATATTGGTATTGTAATTTAAAAATGATTATACATGTATGGTAGGTTAGTAAGTTATTGGAGCAATAAAAATTATTGTTAAGAATTAAGATTTTTAGCATAACAGAAAAGACACACAAATATAAACTTAACGAAGTCAAGTGAAAACTCAACGAGGTTAAATTTGAAGTGGAAATACCACTATGAATATTTCAGCCTTTTTCTTTTTGAAAAATGTGCATTTGCTAAATCAATTAACAGAAGCAATGACACCTCCATAGCAATGAGCACACCATTCCCTGCTAAAAGAAACAGGGCTTCTTAGAGAGATAGCTAAGTCCAAATTGGAGGCAGAAAATAAAAGAGTTGATCCTAGAGTTTCTCGTGCCAGAAAACAAGGAAGCTATCAAAAACTAACGAGGTCACGTCAAGAAGCCAACTTGGCCTACCACGGCCTAAGATGGGACAATTTGAGCATCAAAAAGAATAAAGGCTGTAACTGATCAACACATGACAGATATGTAAGAATTAATGAGTTCATCATGATTAGAGCAAGAGGAAGAGATAGGAATAGCAATAGCAGCTCAAAAATTCAATACACTGTTGAAGCTGCTACTGGTAGCTAGGGCACCGACTCTGTTATGGACTGAATTTCTGTATCCCTCCAAATTCATATGTTGAAACCCTAACACCCAATGTGAGGATATTTGGAGATGGGACCTTTGGGAGGAACTTAGGTTTAGATGAAGTCATGAGGCTGGGGCCCTCATAATGGGGTTAGCGTCCTTATCAAAACAGGAAGAGACTAGAGCTCTCTCCCTCTCCCCATCGTGTAAGGATACAGCAAGGAAGAGGGTCCTCACCAGACCGTGAATCTGCTGGCACCTTGATCTTGGACTTCCCAGTCTCCAGAACTGTGAGAAATAAATGTCTGTTTTTGAAGCCCCTAGTCTGTGGTATCTTGTTATAGCAGCCTGAGTTGAGGAAGACAAACACCTTACAGTGATAATTGGTAGTTCAAGGGAAAAATTAAGCATTTATCCTGCTTGTTCCATGTGAACTGTATTTCTGGGTTACTAAATACCCCTAGTTGCTGAGGAAAATTTCTTCTTTACAGGAGAATTCCAGTTAATAAATTTAGAGGGAATGCTACATTAAAAATGGTGGCAAAAAAATCACCATTTTTAACTCCTAATTGAATAACCGGTCCAGAGATTAAATTGATGAAAAACCTAACGGAGAATGGTTGACAGGGAAATTTACAATGGGGGGATCAGACTGCCGTCCCCTGAACCCACGGACCAATCTCAGCATCGCTCAATGTAAGACAACAGATTATGTATCTTGGACGAAATGTGATAGAAAGTACACTTATAAATAGAACACAGTAGAAAGTACCACTGTGACCTATTCTTGCCAAAGAGTCTAATCAAGCCTTTAGACCTAGCTTTCAGTTTACAGGAGAAACAAGGGACAAACCAATATGTTAAATGACTCCAGAAGAAAATAATGGAACAAATGCAGAATGTGGGACATCCTATAGAAAAACTGATCAGTTTCTAAAACAAGTCAAGAGCATAAACAGGGTGGAAGGGGAGGAGGGATGTTCTAGATGATAAAAAGACTTAGGAGCCATAATAATCAAATGCAATGAGTGGAGAAATTAGAGGATAAGTGGACTCATCATTCTTTTAAAGGAATTTTTACTGTAAGTTAGATGAGGTGATGATATTGTGGAAAATGGCTATATAGTTTAGAAATATCTACAGAAGTATTTCAAGGTGAAATGGCATGGTGTTAAGGCTATGCTTCAAATTACTGAAGGAAAACAAAAAGAGAGGGAAGGAGGAGGGAAGGGAAGGAGAGAGAGATAAAGTATGGTTAGATAAAGGGAGTACAACAGAATCCTAATCGATTTCCCGGTAACATTGCCTCAGCATGCAGATCTACAGCTGTTGACCATCCCCTCAACATCGTGCAACGTTGTAATTTTCCAGAGCAACAGTTCAGTGGAAGAAATGATCAAGTTTCCATTTCCCGAATGCACATTTAGAGGCAAGAAAATTCTGTTTGCTTTGAAGAAAAATTAGCGTTAATCATAGGTTATGGTAAAAGTCATCTGACAAATTTAGGAAAGTTGATACATGCAAATATTTGTTTGGGTTCTTAGGGCTCAATGCAAGACTGGAGACACTTAGCCTTTATTCTGTAGGAGACTCTTTGAAATAACGATGGAGGCACTGAGTTTCACTCGAAGCTCAAACTTAGAGCAAGGCTGCCAGGCCACAGACTGCTTCTCCCACACTCCTCACTGTGTTATTTCTGGAGGAGTCTTGGCACTGGTAACTCAGAGCACACGCTGATCTGGAACCAAAGGAAAACAGGCGATCTTTGGGCAGCAGCTTCGACATCATCAACCAATAATCCTCTCATTCTAGGACTTGGCTAATGTCCCACGTAGATGTGTTACTTTCTTGGGAAAAAAACACAAAAGTGAATTGGAGGGGGCCGGCCCCGTGGCTTTGCGGTTAAGTGCGCGCGCTCCGCTGCTGGCGACCAGGGTTCGGATCCCGGGCGCGCACCAATGCACCGCTTCTCTGGCCATGCTGAGGCCGCGTCCCACATACAGCAACTAGAAGGATGTGCGGCTATGACATACAACTATCTACTGGGGCTTTGGGGGAAAAATAAATTAATTAATTAAATTAAAAAAAATTTTTTTTAAACTTGGCCTTCTAAATTTGGCTAGTGAATAAGGGAAAAAAAAACCAAGTAAGGTTTGGAAAAAAAAAAAAGTGAATTGGAGGAACAACCTAGTATCAGTTGATATTAGTGGGATCCAATGGCAGAACCAGGATGATCAGGCTTCCCACTGACCTTAGCATAGAGACCCAAATCCTTAACGTGCCCATGAGGCTGGGCATGGCCTGGCCCCACCCATTAGCCTAGCCTTTCTGCTGCCTCTTTCCCCTCACTCTCTGGACCCCAGCCACATGGAGTGGGTTCCTCCAACCTATCCTTCCTGCCCCAGGGCCTTCCTACATGCTGTTCTCTCCACTGGAATGCTGCTCTCATGTCATTGCCCAACTAGTCCTACTAGTCCCTCAGAGCCAACTCAAACACTACTTCCTCAGGAAGACCACTGTGACCTCTCGCCAAGCTAGTTTTCCTGTCCCTGTCATATATTTTTATCTCCTCCTCCTTCAGTGTACTTACCCACCTGCACTGCTCAGTTCTTGGTGGGACTATTTGATCACTGTCTGTATCCTCAATCCCCGTGACAGAAATACCCACATGGACAGGAGCCGAGTCTGTGTAGTGTACTGCTCTATTCCCAACATTTATCAGAGAACTTGGCACATAGTTGTCTCTCAATAAATATTTTTTGAATGAGTGAATGAATGAATGAGGTCTGCTTCACAGTTCTGCCTCACCTCAGAAAGTGTTGATTATTCTCTTTCAGAGATTACTTATACAGAAACTGGAGCCTCACCGAGCTGTGCCAAGTATTCCATATGACAGCCAGAGTGTGCACTCTCCTCCACCTCCCTAATGCACCTTTCATCCTTCTTTCTAGAACTCTCACTGACATGAGTTGGGGTTGGCTCCCTTTCCAAAACACTATTCATCTTCGTGTACCAGAAAACTTCCCTTTCAGAGTCCCCTTATTCTCTTCCAAGCTGCATCTATTAACTAGTCTCTAAGATTCCAAAAATATCGCTTGAATTAGTTATCCGTTGCTGCAGAACAACTTACTGATTAGCATCTTAAAAGAACAATAAGCCCACATTATCTCATAGTTTCGGTGGGTTTGGGAGCAGCTTAGCTGGGAGGTTCTGGCTCAGGGTGTCCCATGAGGCTGTGGTATGTGGTCAAGATGTCGGCCTGGGCTGTGGTCTGCTGAAGCGTTGACTGGAGCTGGATGGTCCACTTCCAAGGCAGCTCAGTCCTGTGACTGACTAGTCAATGCTGCTTGTTGTAGGAGGTCTCCGTCCTCCATCACGTGGTCTTCTCCACTGGGCTGCTTGAGTGTCCTCACAACATGGCAGCTGCCCTCTCCCAGGCAGGGGATCCAAGAGTGAAAACAAGAAGGAAGCCACACAGCCTTTTGTGAACTAGCCTCCAAAGTCATACGCTTCCATTTCCACAATATTCTGTTGCTTACGCAGGTCAGAGCTATTTCATGTTGAAGGGGTCTGTACAAGGGTGTGCATATCACAAGGTGAGGATCATTGGAAACCATTGCTATAGACTTATTCAACTTTAACTGGACCTGGCCCCTTTTCTGCATATCCAACTCACTCTCTAGCTCAAGACCCTTCAAGAGCTTCCATACACATAGCACAAAATCTAAAGTCCTTACCGAACGTCTTCCCTCAAGGCCCCACAAGATCTAGCCCGTCCCTACCTCTCCATCCTCGTTTCCCATTTCATCTCTCTTTCACTCGCTCCGTTACAGCCACATGGACCCTCTTCTCTTTCTCAAAAACACCAAACTCTTTCCCTTCCCAAGACCTCTTTTGCATTTTCTGTTTTATCTGGAAGCTTCTCCCAGAACCCTGCACGTCTCCCTCCCACATTTCATTTCATTTCTCGGCTCAGATGGTCACCTCTTCCACCTCCTCAGAGAGGCCTTCCATGGCGGCTGTATTTTGGACTAGCACCCTCCCCACTCCTTCACTCTCTATGCCTTTCCTCTGCATTGTGTCTCTGAATAGCGAGTGTCACAACCCGAAGTTATATTGCATATTTGTTTTTGATTGGTCTCCCCCACAACAGCGTAAGCACCATGAGGGTAGGACCCTCCCTGGACTGCTCACCACTTTAGCTCCAGTGACTCGTACATGCTTGACACTCAACTGCTGAATAAATGAATGATTGAATGAATACATCTGTAAAAAGAGGGAGTTGGACGAGATCCGTGGATGGTGCTAGTCTGAGAGCTGTTTGCTACTGGTTCATGACCAGGAAGTGCGGAAAATGAGAGTAAACACTGAGAAACTTCTATGGCAACATGACATTGTTGTGACATCCAAGCTCACAATCAGGGCCTATAGAAAGTAGAAAGTCTCTGCTATGGCCGCTTTGGGTGTTGTTGAACTTACTTGGTGAACTGTGTGTGGCGCATGCTGCAAACTAGTCATCTACAGTCAGGCCACTTTAAAATGGAGGCTATTTCAAAGTTAGTTTGTCAGCTCTGATCCAAATACATATAAAATTCAGATTTCATTTCTTCTATTGAAAAATTATTTAAATGCAATTATAGCTTTTCAAGATAAATGGCGACTGATGAAGGATTGAAGATAAATTCTGAAAATAGAGCATCACTTGCTTTATTTTAAATAAAACAAGTACCCTGAGCTTGTATCCTCACACAAAATTGTGTCCTCTGCAGGGCTTTGCAACGCATATCCTGACTTTCAAGGTTTAGGTCAAGATTTTATTTTTCTTCTCAAATAATAAGGTAGTATAACGATGGCATAAAAATATTAGCCAAAGAGCCCAGAAAATAAACTCCAAGCTTCAATGACGTGCAAGAATGAATCATATGCCATCAGAAGAGGTTTTGAGATGCCTCCTTGGACTATATAGTATTTGGATGCAAAATTGTGTCTTCTCAAGTTGCTACTTAAAATGAGATTTTGCTATGTATATATAATGTTTTAAACATAATTTTAAGTCTTTTGAAGCCATCAGAGAGTCTACTCTGTATCTTGCAATCATTGGCTTGTATTGAATTTCTTCCATTCATAAGTTAGGACTAGACGGTGTTTATCCTTTTAGAAATCGTCATCAGTATGAAATGAGCTATTCATGTGGGGGCTCCTGCCTCAAGTCCATAAAACAGTGAGCGGACTCTTCATTCCTCCTCATGGCTGCTCCTTCGCCTTGTGGATGCTTGATGTTCTGCTTCGTGCTTCTCTGTTCCTAAGCATTCAGAGCCTTAAGGAACCGAAATACTGTCTCCCCTTGGGTGGGAGTCTGGCTCGTACGCTGGGGTTTTAGTTTCCATGACAAGTCTTCACAGTGAACTTCCTCTGCAGACAAGACTCACTGAAGCTTTAAAGAAGGAAGTGGATTAGCCTGGAGGGTTCTGTTGAAGGGAGTTGGGATTGAGGAAGAGACGAGACGCTCTGTGTGCTTTTGGAAGGTGGGTGCTATGAGGGAAGTGGGGGACAAGCCCATGTCTCTGAAGGCATTGTGTATACCTGATCAGGCGCAGGGGTTCCAATCACCCCAACTGCACATCAAATCCAGATGCCGGCAGCTCAACCGCGTCAGTGCATCCCCAATCATGTAATCCCTGAGAAGCTTGGGGACAGAGGCTGTTCAGAAGACACACTACCTCGCTCCCTGCAGAGATGGTCAATGAGCCTGGGAGATAGTAGTTCTGAACCAATTCATTCTCCAGACACCCCTCCTGGGGATCTGGGCTCTTCACAAATACACACTGACCGGTGGGGTTCAGCAAGAAGTGAGTCCTGGAGTGGAGGGATTTTCCCCACTGCCCCTCCATGTAGAAATAACTGCTGGAGATTCAGCCCATGGGGGCAATGATAATGGTGCCAAAGAGGTAGAAAAGGAGAATTCATACACGCTGTGGCCCTAACTTTCTGTAGACTCACGGAAATGCACTGTAGGCACTCAGAGCCCTGAGGGAGCCCCGTCCTCACTGGGCTATGGCTGGGAATGAGGCACACAGTCCCTGCTCTTTACGAATTATAGTGGGCTAAATGGTAGCCCCTTCCACTGCCAAAATATTTGTCCACGTCCTAATCCCCAGAACCTATGGATATTACCTTATCTGCCGAAAGATGTGATTCAGTTAAGGATCTTGAGAGGAGGAATTTATCCTGGGTTATCCAGGTGGGCCCTAAAGGCAACCACATGTATCCTAACAAGAGAGAGGTAGAGGGAGTTTGGGGACGGACACAAAGAGGAGAGACACACAGAGGAGAAGGCCATGTGGAGACAGAGGCAGAGATGAGAGTGAGGCAGCCACAAGCCAAGGAGCGCCAACAGCCACCACTAGATCTTGCAGGGGTGGAGCAGCCCTGCCAAGACTTGATCTCGGGCTTCTAGCCTCCAGATTGGGGTAATCTGTTCCTTCAGCCCTAGAAAACTAGTGCAGGAGTTTGCAGCCCAGCAGAGGAGATGGACGTTAAGTAATAAATCACACAGATCATTATTGGTGCACAGCAGAAATGAATGCTGGGAAGGAGGAGGTGCGTTGATGACCTATGAAAGGGGGACCTGACCTAGTCCGAAGGTGCAGGGAAGGCTTCCTTAGGCAAGTGACACTGAGAGGCAGTAGATCCAGAGGCTGAGAGCGATGGTATTTGGGTTCAAATGTCAGCTTTGCCACTTAGCACTGAGTGCTTTCTTAGGCAAGCTATTTGACCTCTCTATGCCTCAGTTTCCCTTCTATAAAACAACGATAATAATAGTATTCCCCTCCTGGGTTGTTGTGAGGATGTGTAAAGCACGTAGAAGGATGCCTGGCACGCAGCAAGGGCTGTATGTGTGTTTGCTGTTATTATTTGCCATTAAGTTGAGACCAGCAGGGTGAACAGGAGAAGCTGACTAGACAAAGGGGGCTGGTTGAGGAGATGTGGGGTGGAGCTCTAGACAAGGAGAAGAAAGACGCATGAGGCCCAGGCTTTGTCACACTCTTATTTCTATCTGAGAAATATAGAGTCTTGCCCAGGGCCTGGGCCAGGACCTGGAATTGTGATGGGCATGATCATGTGCTTGTGGGAGGAGGAGGTGACTGAAGAGAGAAATGTAAGCTCCTGTGGCCTTCTAAGTATTTCAGAAAATCTGTCATACAGTTGGCTTGGTGATCCTAATAATCACCCTCTGATTATAAGGATCGTTTCCACTGGCTTCCATTGCCCTTGTAGCTCCAGGTTAACCGATGAGAATTTTAATCCAGGAAAGGGCATGTGAGTCTACTTGGTCCCGGCCCCACTTGTTCCTCTTGCTTCCTTTCCTGAAACCGAGGCCCGTGGTGGCAGCTGGTGGGGCTTCCCTCCAGTTACTGTGAGATGATCCTGGAATTCTCAAAGGACATTGGGGCTTTCTTTCCAGAACATCTTTGGTTTCCATAGCTCTCTCAGAGACACATTCAATGTGATGAGATGTTTGGGTTTCAAGAATCGCAGGGGGTTGGGGTTCTAAACATGTTACCTCTTTACTGAATGCAGAGGAACCCTCTGATTAAATAGCAGTCCCCGGCTCCTCTCTGCCTGTGCTCATTCCTAGTGCCCAGGACACTCAGTCATCAGGACTGAGACCCGCTCAGCCAGAAGTGTGGGGAAAAAACCCCCTGGACGTTGGATACTTACACCAGGAAATGTATGAAATGGAAAGGGCCCAGCCTGTTAAAATGCCCTCAGGTTTGATTTACACAGGTTTTAAGTGTTGCTCTCCTCAGGGTGCAGAAATTAACAAGCAAGAAGGTTGAATGGAGATCTTTGTACATTCCCCCAAGTGTTTGTTACCGAGGGGTGTCTGTGGGTTTGGTCTGATGCCTAGATCTACAGATGCAGACAAAGAGACGCATAGCTGGTGCGACTCGGGTTTATTTACTGAGTGTGCTCTGGCCACGGCTGGAGGGCAGCACAAGGCTGTGACTCAGACCCTTGTCACTGCCAGCACCTCCTCTGGGTGGTCCCCCAGGTTGCGTGTTCCCCATCTTGTTGCTCACTGTGGAGCCCTTCATAACCCACAGGTTGATGACCCGGGGTGGGCTGGGATTATCCGGGAGCTGATTTCAGGGCTTGAGTCACTGAGGACGGCCTGACCTGGGTGAGCAAATCTTTCCTACGTAAATACTCACGCTCTGCGTGTGGGGGGCTGGGGGAGAGGGACAGCCTCATTTAGAGGCTGCTGTGTCATGCTAAGATGATCGCATTTGGAGGGCCTTCTGGGGGATGGTTTGGGGTCTCTTCAACAATGGGTCTTTCCCCCACCAGTTTTACTTTAATGTAGCATCAGCAGATAGCCCAGCACAGTGAGTCCAAGTGCATTTGCCTGGTGTTTACTTCCCTATGGCTGCCGTAACAAGGTACCACAAACTGGGGTGGCTTACAACAATAGAAATCTCTTCTCTCACAGTTCTGGAGGCCAGAAGTCCAAAATCAAGTTATTGCAGGACTGCACTGCCTCCAGAAGCTCTCGGGGAGAATCTGTTCTTTGCCTCTTCCAGCTTCTGGTGGCTGCCAGTGTTCTGTGGCTTGTGGCTGCATCACTCCAATCTCTGCCTCTGTGGTCACGTTGTTACCCTGGCCTCTGGCCCCATAACACATTAACCACAACCCTGCTCAGAATAAACCTAACACATTCTCTTTAGCTTACAGGAAACCACAATGAGAGGAAGGAGGAGATGGCTGAGACATATAGTCGAAATCAGTTCAAACCAGTTGAAGGCAACATGGCAATCTGACTTGACCTGACATAGACCCCTCTGCTCATTGTACACTCATTGTAATACATTACCATGCTACATAACACACCCATCGGCACCATGACGGTTTACAACTGCCACGGCAATTGCAGGATATAACTAAATGAGGAAAGAAAAGAGGTGGCAGCCTTGGTCCCCAGAAAAGCCTGCCCATTTCCCTGAATAGCTATGAATATTCCTCCCTTTCTTTACCTAGACCCCTTATAACAGCTGCCTAATCACCCCAGGAGCTGAGAAGTTGATTTGTGGACATAGTTCCCACTTCTCCATTCTTTGGCCATTGAATAACAGCTCATGCTGTTGAACGCTCAGCTCTGGTTTCATTTCAAATCCGTGACACTGCACAGGAAAGAATCCTCTGAGGAAGGGACAGATTGTGGGTACGAGGCCGGAGCTCCTCCAAGTGTGGGTCAGAGTCCCACTGGAGTGAGGTAACATTGGTAACAACATTGCCTCCTCTTCTTCTGTCTGTGTCTTCTTGTCTCCTGTGTCTTATAAGGACACTTGTTGGATTTAGGGCCCAACTGGATATCCAGGAGGATCTCATCTCAAGATCCCTAAATTAACTACATCTGCAAAGATCCTTTTACCAAATAAGGTCACATTCACAGGTTCTAGGGACTTGGACATGGACATATCTTTTTGGGGGCCGCCATTGAACCCACTACACCTAGACACAGGTTCTATTCCCAATACCTTTTCTCCCTTAAAGAAGGTTAGAGAACAGGATATGGGATAACAAATCTAATTGCTATCTATCCTACAAGATGAAGTTTTTCAGAAAAGGTTAACTATCTTGTTGAGCTGAAGGAGAAGGCTCAGTCCTGGCCGTGTTTCTGCTGGTGGGCTTGCTGGCTGGCCTGAGCGCATTGACAGGCGGTTCCCCCATCCCTCAACCCGCAAGTCCCTCAACGTCATGATTTAGTTGTGCTGTTCTCCTCCTCAGGAAGACTCTCCACTGGACCCTCTGCCTCGGCAATTCAGACCATTCTTCAGGCTCCGCTCAAATATCCCTTCTTTCATGTCAGAGTGCATATGGACTTCATCTATAGTAGCGATCTCCTGAGTTGGGGGGCACACAATGATCATTTGGGATACAAGAAGAAGATTCGAGAACTCTTCTTTATATTTAGACTGCATCTTCAAAGAGGAAAGAAATGAAGCCTTTCTAATAGTCAATATGCAAATTGGCAGAGGTCCACGCCTATACAATTTGTAAACAATTGTACAACTATTGGGTTGTACAATGTGCAATTGTCATTATTGGACTATTTTTTTGTTCTACAAAAACGGCCATTTCATGTGGTTCGACATAATCCTACATTGGGAATGACAGCACACGGAGTTTTTACTGCTAGGGAGCAAAAGTTTTGGGTCAGTATAATCAAATCAGTGCTTCCTTACCTTGTTGTCGCTTCCCCGAACCAGACCCTAAGACTGGAAAGTAAGGAATCAAGCCTTTAATGTCTCTAGTGTCCCTCACACACCTGACCTCGACCCCAGGTTAGTAGAGCCCTGGACAATGCAGAAGCTTGTAAGTTTGCGTTTCGCTCCTTGCATGCCTCTTGGAGCCTTGGGAGATACGAGTGTCATAATTTGGGACACTGGGCTGTGAAGTGTGAACGGAACCTGAGCCTGAACCTAGCAAAGTGAGCTCTCCTCCCCAAAACCTCCCTCTACCCCTCCCCTCCCACCCCGATTCCCCACCTCCTTCTGTCAGGTCCTTCCCTGGAGGAGCCACACCCCACCCACCAAATAAGGAAAACGGGATCATGTCAAAGGCACCCAACTCTCCACCTGCCCTTGTGTCTGCGCTCACAGGAGGTAGCCCTGTGTGCTGTCGTGTGCGTGACGAGCAGGGCCGCTGGGCTGTGTGCTCCTGTCACGGCACTCGGGGCTCTATGGCTGCTGCATTCACAGTAGCAACGACTTGACCTTACTAAATAGGAGAAGTGGCAGCATGAGCTGGGCTCCAACAAGGAGTAAGACCTCGTTAAACAGTGTCCCGGGTGTGTGACATAGACATCGAAGTGCATGCAGGGAGCAGGCGGCCACTTTCATGGCATAATTTTAGGGACTCCAGCAGGGTCTCTTTCCAAAAGATCTTTTACTACCTGTCCCAGCTCCTGAAATTCCACCATTGGCGATATTCCTTTGATTCTTAGATTTTTTTGTGTGTGTATGAGGAAGATCAGCCCTGAGCTAACATCTGATGCCAATCCTCCTCTTTTGTTTTTGCTGAGGAAGATTGGCCCTGGGCTAACATCTGTGCCCATCTTCCTCTACTTTATATGGGACGCCGCCACAGCATGGCTTGACAAGCGGTGTGTCGGTGCGTGCCTGGGATCCGAACCTGCGAGCCCCAGGCCGCCGAAGTGGAGTGTGCGCACGTAACCATTGCACTACCGGGCCAGCCCCTGATTCTTAGATTTTTAAAACAATTTATATCTCTAGACCAGGCATAAAAATTCGTCTGAGTGAGCCTCTACAGATGTAATACCTTATATTTGGGGCACAGCGCATGGCGGAAGTGCTGTGGATTTGGGACCACAGCTCCTTCACTTACTATTGAGTGGCCTTGGGCAATTTAACCACTCCAACTTTTGGCTTCCTCACCTAAAAAAAGCAACAGCAATACCCACGTTTCAGGGTTGTAAGGGTTAGATACAACCCATGTAGAGAATCTAGCACGTGCCCGGATGTGATAGTTGCCAAATAAACAGCAATTCCTATTGCTCTTGTATATTGCTTTATAATTTATAAGATGCTTTCACACATACTATCTATTTGCTCCAATGCAGTATGAGCTGGCTGGACTGTATCATTATTTCTGTTTTTACAGATGAGGAAACAGACAGGTAACGCGCTGCATATGACCTACAAGCCAGGTCTTCCCACCCTTGACTCCACGCTCCTTCTTCTCCATGGTTTTTTGGCTTAGGTGGAGCAGCTGGCAGCCTGCCAAGGGCAGGCCCATGACGATGGGGCACAGACCAGGAGCCTGACAGACAGAAGCGAACAAAGGAGAGGTGACAGGGCGCCAAAGAAGTTCTTCATTTTACCACAACCATCTCTGAAACTGTCTTCCTGTATATTTGGCTTTCGACAGCAATCTGTAAACACCATCACTGTTGGAAGCTGGTCCCAATGGAGATCTCATCAATGACTGAAGAATGCTCCTCAAACCCCAAAGAAGTAGTTTCTCCTTTAACCACAAACCCAAAGGAATATTTTCATTGGCACGCTTTACAAATTATTAGAATAATGTCATGTCACTGTTAACATCGACGGCAGTGCCTGACTCACAAGAGGCACTCGATGCGTATTTGTTCAACGCTCACTCAATCAACGGGGATTTTAGTTTCATTAAAGCGTTTCTGACCATTCAAGGTGAGTGTGGAGTGAGGAAGGCATGTCAGGGTTAGTCACCACGAAGGGTGGAGGAATAACCCAGCTGCGTCTGCCTTTGTATTCCATTTGTTATGCCAGGCTTGGCTTCGCCTATTGTTCTAGGCCACATTTCTTTCATCATGGGTTCCTCCAACATGAGCGAAAAATGGGGATGACAGTATGGGAAGGTCTAGTAACATCTGTCTGTCAAAAGGAAGCGCGGTGGCTGCCAATCCATTGTTTGGAGGAATCAGGGAATGATCCAAGGTCGAAGTGCAAGAGATCAGTGATGCTTTCCCTCTGGGATGGGCTGGATGGCCAGCGGGGAGCTGCCCTCACAGATGAGTGACTCAGGGGGTGTATGAGTTTCCTAGGGCAGCTGTAACAAATTACCACAAACTGCAGGGCTTAAAACAACAGAAATTTATTCTCTCACAGTTCTGGAAGCCACAAGTCTGAACTCAAGGCATCGGCCGGCGCATCTCCCTCTGAAGGCTCTAGGGGAGCAGTCTTGCCTCTTCCAGCGTCTGGTGCTTCCGGGTGTTTGTTGGCTTGTGGCGGCATCCCTCCCGTCTTGGCCTCCATCCTCAAGTGGCCTCTCCTGTGTTTCTCCTCTTCTGTCTGTGCCTCCTCTTCTTATAAAAACATTTGTTATTGGATTTAGGGCCCACTCAGGTAATCCAGGATGATCTCATCTTGAGATCTTTAACTTCATTACATCTGCAAAGACCCTTTTTCCAAATAAGGTCATCTTCACAGGGACCAGGGTCGGGACTTGGACATATCTCTTCGGGGGTCCACAGTTCAACTCACGATAGGCGGCGTTGGCGCCAGTTGCTTTCTGAAAGTGATGCTGATAAAATGATATGCGGAGAAATTCCCAACCAACGAACCCAGCCAGGCCTATGGCTGTAGGAAAAGGCCATCCAACAGGAGCTGTGGCTTTTGGTAGAGAAGGAAAACCACCAGCAACACATTGGCCTGTCAGGGAAGGAGCTGGAGGAATAAATACCCCAGCCTGTCTCTTCTGATCACCTCTTAGTGCTTCCCATTGTGCAAGCCCAACCAGAATCCAGAGGGCAAGAGGACTTGGTTGATGTAGTCCATTCAGGTCTGCCTCCCGGGTCACAGAGCTAGGTGGGGAGAGGTGGAAAATAAACCCAGAGGGACAAATAAAAACTCTCCAGCACAGAGATAGAGATGTCAAGATAATCCAGAGTCCAGCACTGTTTACAGAACTCTCAATTCCTTGTGGCTGAGGTATGCTGCTGCTTAGGGTTTCCCACGGGATTTGTCTCCCATGTTTTCACACACATCCAAAGAATACATAGCACTGCATGAGGCCGCCTGCATAAGTCTCTGTTCCTTGCAATCAAAAGAGCCTAATGATACAAAAACGTTAAGTCATTTCCTCCACATTGGAAGAGGGAGAGCCTGGAATCAAAGTCACAGCAACTGGGTCTAGAGCCATGCTCTTTCCACTCTAATACACTGTATGTACAAATGTGATGTAGGTCTCAAGATAAAGTCTAGAGGCCCTGAACATCAAGTTATTTTGTAGGAAGCCATTGGGGAATTTTTAGAATATGCTGGTAACACGTGCAATAAGAGGTTTTAGGAAGATCTCACTGGTAGAATACAGATAAGATTGGAGCGGGGAAGGTTTTGCTTGAGGATCTGAACCAGAAGGGTGGTGGTGTATATGTAAAGGCTGAGAGATTGCTCACTTGCTATGTGCCAGGCACTGCTCCAGGGGCTAAAGATGTGGCAATGAACCCAACAGACTCCCACCCTCCCGGAGCTTCTGCTTGTTGAGCTGTGAGAGTAGATGAGCTCCCCAAAGGAGAGACTGTAGAGAAGTGAGAAGTGGGCCCTAGATATGCCTGCGAGGAAAGAGGGTGAAGCGAAGACAAGAAAAAGGCCAGTGGAGCAGCAATCTGAGAGCCAGGAGGGGCAACCAGCATGGTAGCCTGGCACGCAAACCAAGGCAGAGAAGATGGCTTCAAGAAGGGGTCAATGGGGCTGACTGCTGCCGATGATTACCGAGGACAAGACCAAAAGAGGCGACAGTGTCAACCTCCTCCCACTGACAAGTGGGAGGTCACTTGGCAGCTTGGTCAGAGTAATTCAATGGAGTGGGTGGAAGCTAAACTGCGGGAGGTCATGCAGGCCCCACTACAGTCGGCGCTTACAACAGAAATGCTGTGTAGGGAGGAGAGTTGGATGCCCAATACAGCAGTGGTAACTTGATGTGGTTGTAATTCTCTAAAGACCTGGTCCGCAGATTTATAATTCTGAAATCATTGTTGTATAAGAGCTGAACAGGCTCTAGGGCCTCACTCACGCCAATCAAATTCATAAGAAACTGATTTATAAGCCCACATGTGAGGTAGGTAATTACCAATGAGTGAAATTCTGTTCCAGTGAGGGGAATACTTGTGTCCGCTATCAAGGACACCCCCATCCCAGCATTAAGCAACTTGGAGAGCTTGAGAGACCTCAAATTATGTCTCCAGCCAGATCTCTCCCTTAAGCTCCAGACTCATATGCCCAGCTGCCCGCTTGACATCTCCACCTGGATTACTCAGATGTTCAGCACAGGACTCCTGATCTTCCTTCTCAAACCTGCAACATCCACAGCCGTCCCTGGCGAGTTGATGGCAGCTCCATTTTCCAGTTGCTTAGGTCAAAATCCTCGGATTCATCTTGACTTCTCAGTATTTCTCGTATCCCATGTTCAACCCATCGGATAATTCTGTTGACTTTATTCAAATTATAACCAGAACCAAACCACCTCCTGCCATCTCCACTGCTATCATCCTGGTCTGAGCCACCAGCCATCTCTTGCTTGGATTATCACACTGGCTTTTTAACTGGCCACTTCCCAACCAGAGTGAGAGTGATTTTTCTGGAAATGGAAGTCAGACCTTTTTTTTGAAATGTCACTCTTCTGCTCAAAACTTTCCGATGGCTACCGTTTGCACGGGCTCCCACCTCTCTCGCTTCATCTCCTACCTTTCCCCGGAGCTCGCTCTGCTCCAGCCCTCTGAGCTTCCCTGTGTTCCCCTGAAACACGCTACATGCGCTCCTGCCTCAGATGTTCCTCTGCTGGAATGCTTCCCCAGATGCCCGTTCAGCTCCCTCTCTCAGGGCCTCTTCAAGAACTTTGCTCAACCTCAGTGGGGCCTTCCCCACCCACCAGAGTCAACGCTGCAGTCCCTTAACCCTGCACTTCCTCTTTCCCTCCCCTGCTGGGGTTTTCTCCATGGCCTCTACTATCCTCTAATTTTCCACATATTCTATGATTTACTTACTTATTTTGGGTGCAATCTGTCTCCCACATGGACAGGGATTTTGGTTGGTTTCATTCACTATGAATCCCCAGTACCTAGAACAGGACCTGACAATAAATGTCTATTGAATGAACGAATGAACGCACAGATTATTCCTATCCTACAAGAGAGTCTCTCTCCAGCAACCCCAAATGCCTTGTCAACCCGTGAGTGTCTTTTGCCCCTGGGTCTTGCTAGACAAACATCCACACCATACATTCCCTTTCCAGCTGGCCCTGTGCCCTCCACAGCCCCGTCCTCATCCACAGGGTTGGGGGGGCGGTTAACAGGCAGTGTCAACCTTTCCCTTCAGTGGGAACATTTACTCCTTCCTGAGGTGACACACAGGCGCTCTGAGTGGTTTTGGTTGTTTAAGCACATATTTCAGACAATAGCATCAGAGGGTAACCATCCTTCAGAAACATCCCCCCTGTGACCAGCATGTGATTGTTTTCTGAAAGATTGGCATCGGTGGGACGTTAGAGTCAGAGAGAAACAAATGGAGCAACAAGGTCTCAGGATCACGGACGGAACTGTCTGGATTACGGCCCTGAGCTCTTGGATGCAGAAGCAGAACACGCGGGGCTCTGAGTCAGTCTGATGAATGACCCCCAGGGAGAGTGAAAGTGTTGAGGAACAATGTCCAGGGAATCCGGGCTGACCCTTTGCCTGTATCAGGCCGATACGTATCTGTGGGGCCCATGGGCCAAAGAACTCACATTCTTCACACCAGTGGGACAGTCTTCATTCTTCTACTCCAAGATTTTAAATTTATTCTGCATTGTTGCCCATTAACTGTGGTCACATAATTTATATTCATTGAATTTACAAACCTAGGCTCCACTATGCATTCTAACCTGATTTTAAGCTTCAGAAAGAGCAAAGAGAAACACAGTCCTTCAGGGAATGCTCAGTCCTCTGATGCTCAGTGGATGGCTGTGTGTTCCAAGTGTGTGTGCCAATATCCAGCCGTATTTCAGGAAAATTCTTCTTCCACTGTCACTGGACTTTTAATCAGCAAAAAAAAAAGCTTTAATGTCAGAATATGCATTATTCCTCATCGAAGCATTTGTCACAAGCAGCCCCATGCCCTGAATACTAAATAAACAAGAATTAAAATAAAGATGGAGACAGCAAGGGATTAAGTGACTGGCTCTTTCCCTGTTCATTAAAGGCGGCGCATGAAGCAGAACTAAGTCCTGGTTCTCAATTGGTTCTCCCAGGTTAAAAGAAAGAATAATAATAACAGGGGTTCAAACAGAGCTTTAATATGGGGCCAACAGTTAATGGCAGCACGGCCTGCTCCCCAGATGTCTCTGCGGGAAGAGTGGATGGAGTTGTTTCCTTAAACTTACAGCACCCTTGGCAGCCCTAGCTTCCAGTCATCTCCTGCGGGTAGCGTGTAAGGGAATATAAACTTACACTTGACAGAACCGAGGGCCCCATTCTCTTTCAGAGTCTGTGGGACGAGGCGGACGTGGTTAGTTTTATGCTAGAAAAGGGATGCTCTCTGAACCATCTCATGGAAGTTCTCACGAAGAAAACTGTAATCAAGGAAGTTAAATGACTCCTCTGAGGGATTATAGCTGTAAAGTAGCAGAATGGGATTCGAACCCTGATCTTTTCCACTGCGTCACCAATTATGACACGGGCACCCGATCTAGCAAATTCAACAATCCTGATTTAACAAAAACTGGCTATTATGAGGAAGGCGTGATGTAACAGCTCTCCTGCTCCTGGCATCCAACCTTTGTGGGTGGTGATAGGGTTGGCACGGCAGAGACCCAGGTGTGACCCGGAATCCATACGGAGCAGTGTCAGTAGGGATGCAGATGAGCAGATCGACCGACAGAGAGGCACAAAGGGCCAGAAGGAGAGCCACCTGGCCATTGCAGTCTCCAGACCCGGCAGAGCATTTGCAGCTGCGGGCCAAGGAGCGGTGAGATGTCCCAGGAACAGGAATTCTGGAGCGACACGCTGCCCTGACCCACGGGCAGCTGAAACACCCTCACAGGTTCTTGTGGAGCCAAGCCCTACACACCTGAGGTCAGGTTCCCAGGGAGGAGGCAGGAACAAGGTGTAACTGCTCCCTCATCTGGCTCCTCCCTTCAGCGAAGAGAAATCAGGAGCCAGGCAAAACCTTGTTAACCCTTTGTGACCAGAGGGCAGAAGTCCCAAGATGCTACTTGTCTTCTCATCCCATCCCCGGCTTGACAACCTCTCTGCTTTGGCAGAGCCCTGGGTGAAAGGTGTAGTTACCTTTCCTTCCCAAGGATGTAAGTCCTACGACCTTTTATAATCCACTCCCAATCAAGTCAGGAGGCAGATGTTTACACCGTTTATGATTGTATCTGGAGATGTTCTTAAGTGTGACCCAGACTTGATCAAGATTTCCAATGAAAGGTCTGACTCATTGTTACGCACAATCATCTGTTTTATTTTAAAACATGTCTACACTGCATTGAGCCCCCAACACAGATGTGACCAAGAAACCCACAGTCCTGTCCCAGCAGGGGATGGGTCCAGTGTATGACTTGGGGTCAAATGTTACTTTTCACAGTGAGAAAAAAAAGCAAGGATAGGAAAGATGAAATGGACACTATTCCCAACTCCTGTCCAGGAATCTGAGTGATGAAACAGAAGGATAATTAAGCTCAGGAAGCTTTTCTAAAGCCGCTTCTCTTAATCAGCTGATGTTCAATATGGGCCCGGGGCTAGCGGACCAGCTGGATTTGGGCAACAGAAGGGCACACTGTTTCAAACAACATCCACATATTACTGCAAAAATTGGGAGGAATGGGCTGTGTTTTCTGACCGATCGTTTACTTTTTCCTGTTTTATGGACTCTTACATGTTTAGAGCATGTCAGAATTGCACAACCACAATCATGATAGAGCATCTGCTCACTATAAACATTTTTTGTTTAGGAAAAAGAACTCAATTGGCCTATGGGAAGAACTGAGTTGAATGGTGCCAATTCAGAATGGCCGCTTGGGTTCCTTTATTTATTTATTTGGTGAGGAAGATCAGCCCTGAGCTAACATCTGTTGCCAATCCTCCTCTTCTTGCTGAGAAAGACTGGCTCTGGGCTAATACTCATGCCCATCTTCCTCTACTTTTTTATATGTAGGACACCTACCACAGCATGGCTTGATGAGCAGTGCGTAGGTCCGAAACTGCGAACCCCGGGCCGCCGAAGCGGAGCGCGCAAACTTAACCACTACGCCACCAGGCCGGCCCCTGGGCTCCTTCATTTTGAGCTGTTCAATTATGACCCCACAGAAATATGTGGTGTCATGAAGACTGGGAATATCTTTCATTTTTAAATCAAGTCTTTAAATCCAGCTGCTTTTTAGAACTTGATATTTTACAAGATTATTTTTGCTTCCCATGTCTTTCCTCTGAGGCAGAAAATAAAGGTTAGAAAATGGTAGGTTCTATTTCCCATGCCAGAGGCACACACAGGGTTTCTTTCTGTTTGAGGACCACCATGGTTCTTGGTTTCTGGAACACTTGAGCCTCTGGCACCACTGGGCCCCCAGGAGCCCCCTCAGCATCCAGAGCTGAGATCTCCATATTCCAGAACAAAGCAGCCAATCGGAAGGACTTTCGTCATAGGAAAGAGAAAAGGCGGCCCCCTTAGCTCTGGCTCCCCAGCGTCTGAGGGACGCAGAGGGGGCAGGTAGGAGCAAACCTTTGAGTCGTCAAGTCATCGCTGGAGAAGGCGGTAAAGCGAGACCAGAAGCTGCCCAGTGGCCTTGCTGTGAGAAACAAAATACCTTCTCCAAAGTATAGATTCCTGTTTATGATCTAAAACGGATGCCTTTGAAATGATTTATCTGGACCAATGAAAGGCAGTTGCTCATTAATATTATCCAAATTTAGATTTTCTACTTGGTTATTCACATCAAATCAGGCTTTCGAAATAGACCCAACTAGATTGCAAGGTGTACATTTTAACAGAAATTGCAAAATGCTTATGCCATTTACTGACATAGCACTAGACCCAAGGACTCCACTGGTATAAATATTTTCAGATTCCTTTGCATTTTAACAATAATAGAGAACGGTCAGAACAAAGACATGATTACAGTTGCTAACATTGATTGAATTATATTGTCCATCTTAATTACAAATCAGTTTACATAATTTTGCTCCATTTTCTATGCATTTTGTCTTTTAAATCACCTTTTACAAAATTTATATTTAAAAAAAATTTGAAAAGACAAGTGCTTAGAGGAGTAAGTCTTGTGAATTATCTTTTTTTTTTTGGTTACTTTTGGCAAGTGGAGGGATCACCATGGATTTTGAGTGGGATGGCGAAGCATTGCCATGGGTCATCTTCTCCACATGTGCAGGGATGGGGAAGTCGGAAACTCTCTTTTTCAACATGTTGGCAGAAGGGCACAATGCTTCAGCTCTTTACGGTCTGTGAAAACAAAGAGAAAGGTGACCGTCACTTCTTTTACTGGAACTGTGAATAGTAATCTGTGAGTCATCGTTCCTATTGTCCTTTTGTCTAAGTCTTCCAGTTCTGAAACCTCTTCTCCTCTCCCCGCTCATTCCTCCTCCATGCCTGGTCCTCACACAGCCAGGGTCAGATTCCCAGGCACTTCCAAACACATAAATCTGCAACTTAATTGTCAATCGCGTCCCTCAACCCCTCCGTTGTATAGCATTTCTCCTCTCCCCGTCCCCCCAGTCATAGGTCATCTCCCCAACAGAAATAAGAAAAAGTCCTCCTCTGGCTATGAATTTGAATGTTCTGAACTCTTAAGGAATTTTAATAAAGACAAAGAATTCCTTCCCCTCATCAACAGTCAATGCTAGGAGGACACTAGCATGTGTGGGTGTGTGCAGGGCAGGAGTGGAGGGAGGGATTCAGATGAAAGAGACCCCATCACCAGTAGAATTCCTCATCAGAATGGAGCCCTGCCTCTGCAACACGTGCTCTTCTGGAAACCACCTCCCTCTGATGATTGGGAGCAGGTGATTGGGTATATCAAGTTGAAACCTGGTTTGGGTTTTCTTTCAAGTCCAGTTAGTTGGAAAATTAAGAAAAGAGGTCAAATTTGGTCAGATCTCAACAGAAGTCAACTCAAGAGCCATCTCTGGCTCTGACTCTTTCCTTGGAAACTTATAACGCCCAAGTAGACACCAGCTCTTCTGGGGAAACTTTACATGTAGTACTTATGAAGGTAGGGGGCTTCTGAACATGACCTTGATTTAGAGGTTTCTATTAGTTAAAAGGTTGGAGTTCTAGAAATGACCACTCTCATTTACCTACCACGTGGGGGTAAGTTATTTACTTACGAGAACCTTCCCGACATTTTTCGAGTGACCACCACGATGACCCCACCAATGAATCCAATGGCTAGTAAGACCCCAACTATGATTCCAACCAGAGTCACTGTCGACAAGCCATCTGAATGAGAGGGAAAAAAAGCATGAGCACCAGATAAACAATACACCTGCGATAAACAATGCCACTGCCCCACTGCAGATAGAAAATAATGTTCTATGTCACTTCTCCTGTATCCAGCGGAAGCTGACTTAGAAAAGGAGAAACTTTGGGCTATTCTGATCTCGTCTTATGAATGGAAAGATTTCTGGGTTTCAGGATCTATCAAGCATACCATTCATACTGGGTGGCTTCACTGTTAAATATTGGGTAGCATTTTTGTACGGCTATTAAATTAGCCCCTATTTTCATTCTTAGTCACAATAAGTTGTGATATGATACCATTCTCCATAGCTGTCATTAAGTGAATAGACTCATTTGTGGTTTGTTTATTTTCAAATACAGGCAATTCCCTTTTCTGTCTTAAAAGAGGTTTGAAACCTGTTCTCAGAAGGTTCTGTGTTTTGCTCTTGTTGACTACAATCCAGGAAAAAATGTGATTCATCACAAAGATTAGGTTCAAAGAAACCTGTTTTTTTTAACTCTCATAAGAATATTTTGATACCAAAATCTAGCCTACCTTTCTCAACCGTTGTCTTTGTGTTTCCACCCGCTTTCCCTGTAAGAGATGTAATGATATAGAATTATTAGGATTTAATAACTATAATTTAACAATTGGCAAAAGACGAATTTACCCTACGTGGAAGGTAGCAGAACACAAACAAAGGATAATTTCTTAAATAAATTGTATCAGTGGGTTTTTAAGCAAGCTCTGACATGACCTGGTCTTCAAAACTATTATTATTGAATTTATGAACACTTCTTCAGACCTATGGGGCCACAGTACTTTTGCGTACATTACTTTTTTCTCATGCAGTTTAGAGAGCAGAGTCAAAGAAACTGACCCACAGAGATCGTAAATAAATGGTCAGAAAGTTTCAGAGGCTGGGTAACAAAAGAATCCAAGGCTGTTGATTCTTGGTCCAATGTCAAAATCATGGAAAACTCTTCCACTGTGATGAGGGCTGTTTTGAGGGATTTTCATTTTGAGAGCAACTCTAGTTTCAGAAGATGCAGCCAAGATTGTGATTCATTTCGTGATATCAATTCCTTGCCTTTTCTTGAGTAGCAAAATCTAGATCTTACAGGGCAGCAAGAAGCCCGGCAAAGTTGAATGAGAGAATATATCCTTTGTGTTTATGCTTCTGATATTTTAGGATTTCTATCTGCAGCCAAACCTAGTCCAATAATTACAATGTGAATATTCTCATTTACCTATTGTATGGGCGTAAGTCATTTATTTACGAGTGCCTTCCCATAAGTAAGTAATAAAATTATTTTTTTCAGATAATTTTACACACTTCCTATTTAGAAATAAAGGCTTTTTTTGTTTTGTTTTGTTTCTCCGATCAAACTCTTAAATGAGTCCTTAACTCCTGTAGGTGGTAGTTGTTTATCTAGTTTGCAGATAGAGAAAAAGTCAAGATTCCTTGACTTAATGACACAATGGAGAGAAGTGAATCAGTCAGGCCCTTCCCTAGAACCTTTGTTCACAACTTGCAAAATACCACAGATGTCCAATAGCTTTCCTAATCAAAGGTGGAACCAGCCAATCATCATCTACAGGATGCTGGCTTTTACTAATGATTGGGTTTGAAAGAAGTCATCCCCTTTGTACCAAGGCTGTCTTTACCTTTCCAAGATGGCCCCAGGATAGGCATCCCTGAACTCTACTCTCCTTCATGAGCTGAACCCATGGCTCTGGAGCATTTAAATGGAGCTCCAGCTGACTGACCTATCCCATCATAAAACAAGCATGGGGAGACTGCTGGGTTTGAGGCCTGCCCAGAACAAAGGTGTCATCAAATCAACTCCCAAAATGTCATCCCTGGCTGTCAACTACCAGAAGAGACAGGTCAATCATTTGTTTATCAGGTCTTAACACGGTGACTGCCAATTCTGGCCTCCTAAAACACCATTATCAACATCAATGCACCATTGGTTAGAAAACGTATTACCAAAAATAAAGTTTGTGGAATATTCCTTACTAAATTAGAGCTTATTAGGTCTATACTCCCTAGCTCCCTCCCAATTACACTGACTGTAATCATGAGACTGCGTCATCCATGTGAACATCATCAAACTTGGATGTTTCATGGAAAAGACATCTGCTGCCCTAATAAAATTACCTCTTAAAAAAAAAACAAGTGCTTATAATTAAATTTTAACTCATATGTGAAAATTTCTTGGGACACTGATGTATGCAGTGGGAATGTGCCATATGTCACACTTTTTGTGACAGGGTGGGGCAGGGGACAGGACAAGAAAATAACCATGACTATTTTCCAGGCAATTGAGATTTTTTTTTTTTAAAGACTAGGAGAGGTATCCTGGTATGATAGAAAGAATACTCAGCCTGGAAGGCTCCATTTTCTGCTGCTAATTCGCTGTCAACTCAGGTTACAAATGATCAATACTTCTCCAAAATTTTGAAATGCTTCCCAATGACCACTTATATTGATGATTCTTTCCCTGCTTAGCCCTATTCGGTCTTCTCTGGTGTTTAAATGTTAACTATTTCTTTAGTATCTCGGAGTGACCTTTAGGCTTTATTTTCAAAGCACTTTATGAAGCTTTTTTTTTCTTTTTTAATAATTTTATTTATTTATTTATTTATTTTTTCCCCCAAAGCCCCAGTAGATAGTTGTATGTCATAGTTGAACATCCTTCTAGTTGCTGTATGTGGGACGTGGCCTCAGCATGGCCGGAGAAGCAGTGCGTCAGTGCGCGCCCGGGATCCGAACCCAGGCTGCCAGCAGCAGAGCACGCGCACTTAACCGCTAAGCCACTGGGCCGGTCCGAGGTTTTTTTTTTCTATTGTGGTAAAATACACAACACAAAATTCACCATCTTCACCATTTTTAAGTGTACAGTTCAGTGGTATTAAGTACATTCACATTGTTGTGCAACCATCACCACCATCATCTCCAGAGCTCTTTTCACCTTGCAAAACTGACACTCTATATCCATAAAACAATAACTCCCACTCTCTCCTCCCCCCAGCCCCTGGCAACCACCCTTCTACTTTCTGTCTCTATGATTTTGACTACTTTATGTATTTCATCTAAGTAGACACCAACAGTATTTGTCTTTTGGTGACTGGCTTATTCCATTTAGCATAATGTCATTAAGGTTTATCCATGTTGTAGTATGTGTCAGAATTTTCTTCCTTCTAAAGGCTGAGTAATATTCCATTGTATGTACATACCACATTTTGTTCATCCATTCATCTATCGATGAATTCCACATTTAAGCTATTGTGAATAATGCTGCTATGAAGAAGGATGTACAAATATAAAGCACTTTTTAAATCTTCAGAAGTGCTATAGAGTTTTTAAAACCAGATTGGCTATTGGGTCTGGAAATGTATATCAAACAATAAAGAATGACTTTCTAAGTGTTCAGATGTGCAACTGGTGTAAGGAACCACTGCTTTAGGCAAGGTCTTTATGTTTAGTTTCATTTAAAGATGGATATACCTATCTGGATTCAATGATTTATATAAAGTTGCTCAAGATAGCAAGCACTCATTGCAGTTATTGGAGAGTTGGTTCCTTTGCTCTCCCATCCCTCTCTACTAAAAAAATAAGGCATATTTTTTAAAAATCCCAAACAACTGAATTCTCTTAATGAAGTTCTAGAAATAGAAAGTTACCTCTTTCTATTGCTAAGTTGTAACGCCAAATATCTTTCCTTATTCTCATCAGTGATGGTCTACACTTCACAACATGGCAAAGACCCAAAGTCCTCCTCCAAACTTTCTCTCCAAGGTGTTCTAGTCACACTGCTGCAGGTGCCAACTATGAATCACAAGTACAACCCCAATCCTGGGAAGGCTGGTTTAGAAAAGATCCTTGCTCCATGTAGACCGACATGAACTCAATATAAGACGGCAAATATCAGTATAGAATTGGTTAAGATTTACATAAGTTGGCTGAGTTTCATGCTCTCGGGTGTCAACACAAAGTTCTGAGTGTAGCATGATATCAGCTTCGGGTCAGCAACAGGACACCAGTAGCTACTTAACTTGCCCTCGTAGGGGCATTATCACTAGTTGTCATTCAAGGCAGAGAGCTGTGTTCAGAGAGCTAATAAACTGAGTTCTGAACCTACCACATAAAGCTTGGTTCAGAATTCGCTCTTGCATTCCAACATGTGCCCTATTGATTATTACATTTGTTCATGGTTTTTGGAATGCATGGATTATGCAAAAGAAGATCGTTCCCTATTGGGGCAACTGGTTTTCTTACCCACGGTGTGGCTGGTGACCACATCTGGGGTTCTGGTGCTCCGGCTTTCTTTTGGGTAATAGACTGTGTTTCCTGCAGTTGGCAGATCCTCTATCTGACCGCCTGGACTCTTTGTACTTCTTGGCACCTATTAAGAGGTGTAAGTGAGGCAAAACAGAAATAAAACATAATGTTTTAAAATATATACTCTGCCTTATAAAAGAAAAGGATTTAAAGTGGGGTAAATGTATAAAATATATGATGGCATAAATTTAAAGTGGAAACAAGAAAATAAATAAAGAAAAAGAAACAACAAGCGTAGGGACAGGAATAAAATCAAGTCTCCTCCAGAAACGAATGCCAAATGTTTAGCATGACTTTCTAGGGTCTTAATTCTTTGGAAAATACCAGATCACCAGGCTTTAATTCTTTCTCTCCCTTAAACTTGAATGGCACTTTTTCCCTGTAACATTTCCCTGGCACGTATTATGTTGTATCATCCTTCAATGCCCTCCCTCCCCCAATTAGAATAATAGCTACCCTTTATTGAGGGCTTTCTATGTGCCAGGCCTTTTAAATACAGTCACATGTCGCTTAACGACGGGGATACATGTTGAGAAATATGTCGTTAGGTGATCTCATCGTTGTGCGAACATCACAGAGTGTACTTATACAAAAAACTAGATGGTATAGCCTACTACACACCTAGGCTATGTGGTACTAATCTTATGGGACCACCATTGTATATGCAGTCTGATGTTAACTGAAATGTCATTTTGCAGGGCGTGGATGGATCTCATTTACTCCACGAGAAGCCCTATGAAGTAGATCCTATTATTAGTCCTACAGTATTAACAAAGCTTAGAGAGATTAGACAATCACATAGCCGACAAGCGACAGAACAAGACTCGGAAGTGGTTCTGTTGACTCCAAAGGTCACACCAATGTAACATTCAACAAATAAGCTAGTGAGCACAGGCAACACAAGCAAAAATAGATAAATGGGACCATGTCAAACTTAAAAACTTTGTGCATCAAAGGACACAATCAACAGGGTGAAAAGGCAACCTATGGAATGGGAAGAATATTTGCAAATCATATGTGTGATAAAGGTATAAAGAACTCGTACAACTCAATAACAAAAAGTCAAATAGTCCAATTAAAAAATGGGCAAAGGACTTGAATAGACATTTCTCCAGAGATAATACACAATGACCAACAAGCATATGAAAAGATTCTCAATATCACTTATCATCAGAAAAATGCAAATAAATATCACAATGAGATTATCACATCACACCCATTAGAATGGCTACTATCACAAGAGCAGAAAATCATGTGTTGGTGAGGATGTGGAGAAACTGGAACCATTGTGACCGTTGGTTAGAAATGTAAAATGGTGCAATTGCTATGGAAAACAGGATGAACATTCCTCAAAAAAATTAAAAATAGAACTACCACATCATCCAAAAATCCCACTTCTGGGTATATACCCAAAAGAATTGAAAGTAAGGTCTTGAGATATTTGCATACCCATGTTCACGGCAGCACTATTCACAGTAACCAAGAGTTGGAAGCAACCCAAATGTCTATTGGCAGATGGAAGCAACCCAAATGTCTATTGACAGATAAACAAAATGTGGTATATACATACAACACAATATTATTTAGCCTTAAAAAGGAAGGAAATCCTGTCACATGCTACAACATGGATGAACCTTGAGGACATGATGCTAAGTGAAATAAGCCAGTCACCAAAAGACAAATACTGTATGATTCCATTTATATGAGGTACTTAGAGTAGTCAAAATCATAGAGATAAAAAGTAGAACGGTGGATACCAGGGGCTGGAGGGACGAGGAAAAGGGGAGTTGTTTAATGGGTATACAATTTCAGATTTGCAAGATGAAGACATTCTGGAGATCTGTTTCACAACAAGGTAAATATACTTAACACTACTGAACTTAAAAATGGTTAAGATGGTAAAATTTTGTTATGTGTTTTTTTAACACAATAAAAAATATGCTAAGGAGTACCTGCTATGTGCTCAGCATGGTTCTAAGCCCTGAAGATATAACACAAGTAATATAAATTCCCTGCCCTCTTGAAACTTACATTCTGAGATGGGGTGGCAAGGTATGAACATATAACAAGAAACAAATACAAAAGGTAATTTCACATGATTTTAAGTGCTTTGAAGAAACATAAGCTAGGTAACAGACTAGAACAGGGATTGGCAAACTTTTTCTGTAGAGGGCCAAATGGGAAATATTTTCAGCCTTGCAGGCCATTCAGCCTCTGTTGCAACCAGCTACTCCACTCTGCTCTTACAGTAGGAAAGCAGCCCCAGGTAATTCTCAACCCAACGGGCATTGCTGTGTTCCAATAAAACTTTATTTACAAAAACAGGCAGTGGGCCAAATCTGGTGGGTAGTTTGCTGACGTCAGGGCTAGAGGGTACCTCCCAGGGGGAACAGAGGGTGGAGGGGGCAGGATTACTTTAGGCCTCTTTGAGATAACATTTGAACTTGAGAATCATGAGAAAAAGTCAGCCATGGAAAGATCTGGGGAGCGTTCTAAGCAGAGAAAACAGAAGTCTAGGGTGGAATAAGTTCAAAGGTCAGAAGGGCCAACATGGCTGAAAGAGAGAAAGTGAGAACCCAGTGCAACAAGGCCAGATGGGTGGGCAGGAGCCTCGGTTATTAGGCTAAATTATTAGTAATGTTATTAACTGAATTATAAGCACCTCAAGGGTCAAAGCTGTGGCTTCTATGCCTCCTCAGTGCCTCCCAGAGCCTGGTATCCTGTCTTGCCCATGGCAGGTGCTTAAGACACATATGAATTGATGACAATTCATTAGGTTAGGAATTTGTTGATTGAGATTCCACATAGTCTATTCCAGTGTGGTCTGTGGATGGGTTCTAGTCTGTGTTTATTACCAGTCTACAATAAGACAAGAAATTGCAAATAACGTATTTAGAAACTTTTATAGCAAAGACAGTGCCGCAACATCCAAGATTTTTATTGTATTGAAAATTGGGCTCTAACAGATCTATCAACCTACTTCCTCATCAGTCTGAGAAACCTGGTGTATACTCTCAAATCCCCTGAGATCAGCACACCAGCCACTGGCTAGCTGGATGAAACTGGGAAGCAGCTTTTGTTGCACGCCACATAACAATTCCTTTGTATGGTGGCTCCCGAGGATTCTATTGATATATATATATATTTATTATACCCTTGCATGTAATTGCACGCCTATGGAGCAAATTCCTCTCTTCCTAGTGACACTCACCAGAGTTGGCAAGCCAGTAGACACATGGTCTTCATTGGCACCTGGGGTCTGGAAAGATACTGTTGTATCTTTCACACTGTGGGTCACCACGTCATCTTCCACACCTGTAGTCACAATGGCATCTTCTGGCCCGAGTGTGCTAGCTGAAAAAGAAAGACTGAGTCAGGACTGAAGGTGGAAATAGTGTGGGCAGACCTAATGGGCAGCTACAATCACATTATCTTCTTTCTCATTTCTTTTGAGGATTTTTCTAGGGGGTGGGGTTCATCTTTCCTGCTTACCACAAACCATTCTCCTTGCTTCACCTCTGGCACATACAATGGCCTGCTTATCTCTGTTGCAAAACAAAGGAAGGTGGAAATACAAAGAGGCAAGGCAGCTAGCCCCTCCCTGCTATCCCCGAGGCAGGCTGAACAGGGGGATGCATGCCTTTTCTTTTCAGTAACAACCCAGATTCTTCCTGGTGCCGTGTCATACGATGAATTAGTATATTCAGGTTAACAGAACATTGGGGCTGGCCCCGTGGTGTAGCAGTTAAGTGCGCACACTCTGCTGCTGGTGGCCCGGGTTCGGATCCTGGGCGCACACCGACGCACCGCTTGTCAGGCCATGCTGTGGCGGCCTCCCATATAAAGAGGAAGACGGGCACGGATGTTAGCCCAGGGCCAGTCTTCCTCAGCAACAAGAGGAGGACTGGCATGGATGTTAGCTCAGAGCTAATCTTCCTCACAAAAAAAAAAAAAAAAAGGTTAACAGAACATCATTTAGACCTGGAAAAATTCTTAATTAACGTCAACTGGAAAGATTCCTAAAAATACCAATTTGCAGACTCTATCTCAAAGCCACTGAATCAGAATGTCCAAAAGTGGGGTCTCCATCTTTTTAAAATCAAGCTCGCGCTCCATTTAATTTTGAGACTGCTGTCTACCTGAATGATTAGAACCATTGGCTCTGACCACAGACCTCAGAGATAACACAGAGCTCAACCTCTGTTGTTGCAGTCGGGGGTAATGTCTACAGGTGAAGGTCAGTAGTATACTTAAGGCTGCCTAGATAACCAATAGAACTCTTAGTGCCCCCAGAGCCATGCTAACAAGAGACCTCACAGCCTCGGCCCTGGCTCTTCTGCATTAACACTGGACGAATGACCCTGTGGTGCCCATGAGAAAGTTTTCGGGAGGAGCAGGGGATGGGTTGGGTGGATTAGCAGGTTGAATTCCACCACCAGGGGAGAAAGCAGATAACAACAGTGGCCTCTTCTCCAACCTCTGTTGCAATGATCTGAACTAATCACCAAGCTGGAGCATCATCTCAACTCATCAAATAATCCTTTTCACAAGTTAAAAACCTGACTCATTGGCCACGGGCTCCCTCCCCAGGCTGAGTGGCTCTGGAAATTCTATGACTAAATACAGTTGCAAAATAAGCAAGCATACACATCCCAGGAGCAAGAGGGAGGGGGTGCCTGGAGACTTCTTTGTGTAATTAAAGAGCAGATGTTTGTATGGAGGCAGAGCTCAAGTCAGCAGCCCGTTCTTGTCTTAAGATACATTATTTCTCCCTATGCTTCGACAGCTCAGCCGAAGACACAGCTAATAAATATATGATCACAACTTCTTTGCTGATGCATAGAGGGAGAAAACCTCTAAAGTAAATTTGCTTGAGCCCTCTCTTTGCATCTAGAGTCCTAATCCAAGGCTGCCAATCAATGGCTTTGGATGAGCCTCTTAAGAATATGCATTTATTTTTCATCTCGGGAGAAAAAGCTTTCACCAGTTAGCAATAACTGAATGCCTCAGTGCATGCAAATGGTTTGCCTCCCCTCCTGGCCATTTGCTGGGGTGGGGGTGGAGGTCTCGATTAGCTCCCACAAGAATTTATGACTCTGTGGTGCAGGCAAATGTTGAATGTATTCATCGAGTTCAAGGGGAAATATCGCTTTGCCAGGCAAGTTATCCTTATTAAAAACACTAAGTATCCCATTTTCTTTTCTTCTTCTCCTGGACTGAGCACAGTTAACAAACCATCAGTTTTAGAAATATTTTCTGGAGCTGTTCAAGCAAAATTACTTACTACATGGCATCCTCTAACTTTAAAAAACAAAACCCACCATTGCTTAAAAACAAATCAAGTACTGAATGAAGTTGGTTTGAATTCTTTCATAGAAGGTTCAGTTCATTGAAAGCGTAACTTGATAAAAATTCCTTCTTGTTCTTTTCTATGCTGGGCTCACAGAGCCAAGTAGTAAAATCGCTCTGAATAGACAAAGGGGGTTTTATGAATGACACGCATGATTAAGATGCGTGTCTTTGTCTCACTGCCCCGGCATTCTTTTTGCTCCCTGGGAAAGCAGATCTTGAACAAGAGATCCTCAATTGTCCCTCTTATTATTTTGGCTGAAGGCTTTCCTGGGTGAAGAGTTCCTCCGCGCCCAGCTGCCGGGTTTCCAGCCAGCGGCTGAAGTCCTTTTCCTTTGAATGGTGAAATTCACATCAAGTACTGAGACCTTTGCTCTGCAATGGTTTTTTCCTCCTAAGACACGTGCGTGCGCAGGCAACACACACAACTGTTTATACAAGCCCGGTGACGAACCTACAATAACAGTGTCAGTACTGAGGCAGTGTCCCCTCACGCTCACATGAACACCTTTTCCTGACACACCCAGCCTCACCCAGCGGTGGGTCAGAACCAATGGAAGTTTCCAAATACGGCAGCAACTCATCATTTTACTTTGGAATTTTTTTGTTTGTGTGTTTTTCTTAAAAAAGCTAGGCCAAAGTTTATACTACCTATGAGAAGGTGATGTGACAAAGCATTTTACCTTAAGGCCTGATGAATACATGAGAAAGAATAGGATGTATTGGAGTATATGAGGAAGATATCTGGTTTAAAACTAATTCGGCCTGACTCTTTTTCCAGAAGGGCCTGATGTGGCCTGTTGAGCATGTATTGTAAATCTGCCTTAAACATTCACAAGGTCCCAAAGCCGAGAATGATGCCCTTAAAGATAGGGGTGTTGCCTTCCCCATATCAGCATTTCTTTAAGGATAAGCATTGCTTCCCAGAAACTCAGGATTAGTTTCTGACCTGCTTTAACTCATCTCGCGACCTCTGACCTGCTGACCACGGACCTGCTGTGTTCACCTTGTGACCACCGACCTGCTGTGCTAGCAAGGCATCTTGTGACAGCAGCAAAACCGATATTCCTGTCATGTGTGATCTATGTTCTTTGTTCCAAGATGGTATAGAACCACTCTGTACACCCCCTGTCTCTGGAGAGCTTCCTTCCTTGGGAAGGAAGCCCCCGGGCTATCGTCCTCAGACCTGGCTCATATAATAAACTCACACCAATTCTGACTTATAGATTGATTATGGATTGTTTGTGTCAACAGCCTCTTAAGTTCCAGAACAAATAAGAACGGAAGACACGCTTATTGGCGTGAAAGCACTAATTACGAATCATTTTTATCTTTGCAACAAAGCTTAATATCTCTAAAGAATTTATTCTAATTTACATACATTAAATGGGATGGCATTACTTTAAAAATACTTTAGAATTTAGATACAAGGTTAAATCATGCTGTTATTGTAATTGTATTGTAATAGTCCCAAATCCTTGATAAACATCTTTCGAATAAGTGTTCTCAACTTTTTGGTTTTATCTACATTTCTTTGATTAGCGGTGGTGAGTTGTTTCATCTATTTGGCCATTAGAAATGTCTTCTTTTGTTACCATTTTTCTTTTACGGTGTTCATCTTTTTTCTAGTTTTGTAAGTGCTATTTATGCCTTAAGAACATATTCCTTGGAATAGATGCTACAAACATTTTTTTTTTTTTTACCAGTTGGCATTTCTATCCCTCTTTTTAAAGTTGCAGCTCTGTCACTAATCAAACTTATTAAGCCTGTTTTGTTCCTTTGATGTCACACTTACAAACTCTACCTCAAGATTATATAAATATTCACCCCCCCATTTTCCTTATGGTTTTGTTCTTACACTTAATATTTCTATTTATCTCATGTTTGTTTTGAAGTATGAGGTAAAATGGGAATATACTGTGGTTTCCCCCAAAAGATTAGGCTGTCGTTCCAATAAATCCTCTTTTCCCCACTACCTCAAAACTAGCTCTCATTGAGACAAATGTCTCATTTCAAATACTGTGTCATAATCACGGGAAAAACCTTTCAGCTCAAGGACCAGCTTAAATGGCCTGGGCACTGCCTCTGTGCCCCATTATATACCACCGTCTATCTGCAGACTCTTTCCAGAGCCAATTCCTAAATCTACGCTCCCCTCACCATCAGCTTCCTCTTCCTCCTCACATCAGCTGACTGCTGCCAAGTTAAATCACTGCCAAGGATGCAGCTAGAATAAAATGGGGTGTAGATAGCGAGGAGGAAGGGAGGGCTAATTCAACAGAAGTGCGCTGAGGTCTTTCCGAGCTGTAGGTTCTACCTAACGTGGGAGGGCACGGCATTATAACAACACCCTCCCTCACATTTGTTCAGCAACGTAGGGTTTATGTGGTGTGTTCCACTGACTTTATTTCACAATAGCCCTGTGGGTGGGTTGCACTGGCATTACTGTCCCCATTTATCAGATGAGGAAAGTGAGGCTGACGAAGGCCTCTCCCTGACCAAACTTCAGTTAGGCTCCTTTGAGCCCTGACCTTAAGCTTCTGTGTTCATCCTTGCAGAGTCCAGTTTCAGCAAGAATCCTGCTAAGACAGTTTAGAGAGAATCCCCCACCCATGATACCTGATCAAGTTCCCCATCCCCCACCTTTGATGTCTAAGCCCTTGGCCAGCTTTTAGCAAGAATCCCATTAGTCCAGTCTGGCAAGAATTCCCCTCCCCTTGATGTCTCCTCTTCGTAGGTTTCCACCCACCGACACTCCCCTAACCCCAGTCCCAGTCCTGTTCCTTGGCTATAAATCCCCAGCTGTCTTTGCTGTATTCAGAGTTGAGCCCTAGCTCCTCTATTGCAATAGTCTTGAATAAAGCCTTCCAACTGTTTTAACAAGCGTCAGAATAGTTTTTCTTTAACAAGATCAGAAGTTAAATGATTTACCAAGCTCTCTGGTTGGTGAGCAGATGCAAAGCCAAGTGTTTTGACTGCTCATCCATATATTCACCAACATGGGCCCAAAAAGCACCTTTGTGCCGTCATGGCAGCCGTGGGCTGGAAAGCCTGCTGCCCCCTCCCTGGTTCTGACATTCTTCCTTTTCACCCCCCACCCTCATCCTCTCATAAATTATAATCCTGGTTGTCAGAAGCAACTGCTTCCTCTGGCATCTCACCTCCTCTCATGAAATCCCATCTGGTTAGAATCTTCCAATCTAATTATTTAGTGACCACAATCTTGACTTCCTCAAATGCATCCCCTTCTAGGACTAAGCTTTCAGGAGTGGTAGATTAGAAGGAAGGTGTAATTTTCTTTACAAAAGTCTGTATCTCTTTGAGCAGGCGCTCTCCTCTTGGCTTTAAAAATTAAGGCAGCAGTAATGATCAACACTGGAACCTTCCAGGTAAACGTCTATATCCCCGGATGAATAAATGACAAGCAATAGGATATACTGGAGTACATGAGGAACCCATTTGGTTTAGAACTAATTCAGCCTGAGCTTATTTTTCCAGAAAGGCTTGACGTGGCCTGTTGAGCATGCATTGTACATCTGCTTTAAACATCTACAGTGTCCCAAAGCCAAGAATGATGCCCTTAAAGATAGACATGTGGCTCCCCCAGCCATATCAGCATTTCTTTAAGGATAAGCATCTCTTCCCAGAAACTAAGGATTACTTACTGACTTGCTGAGTTCACCTTGTGACCACTGACCTGCTGTGCCAGCAGAGCATCTCATGACTGTTGTAAAAGGGACGATCCTGTCATATGTGATGTATGCTCTTTGTTCCAAGACGGTATAGAACCACTCTGAACACCCTACTTCTTTGGAGTGCTTCCTTCTTTTGTAAAGGTACTCTCCCCAGCTATGTGGTCCTTAGGCTTGGCTCATAATAAACTCATCCCAATTTTGATTTATAGGTTGATTACAGATTATTTGTGTTGACACCCCAAACACTTACTGCACACCTGCTATGTGCTGGGCTCCGTTCTGGGCACTGGAGACAGGAGAGAACAAGGCAAAGTCTCTATTCTATGGATTCGGGTATTGGTGGGGTGGCGTAGGGGGGTTGTAATGTTACCGCCCAATGTGGGGCCTTCTGCTCGCCACAAGCCTTGCCAATAGTGAAGAGGCAAAGTGGTAGGAGACAAAGGACTTTTTTTATTACAGCTTGCTAGCAAGAGGGAAGATGGCTGACTCATGTCTAAAAGAACCATCTTAAGGGGGCATGAAATCTTACAGCAGTTATATAGGCCATTGGGTTATTGGGGAAGGGGTTGGGAATATTGACCTTCTGGTGTTACAGACTGGGAGCACCACACCAGGTCTTTCAGTTTTCACTGATGATGGCTATCAGCATAGACTCTCTGTTAGGGGGTCATCACATTCCTAAGGAACTCAAAAAAACAAAGTTATCATCTTATCGCAGCTGGGAGGTACCTGCACAAGCAGGGGTCATAAAATCTACAGAGCAGTTAGATCTCCTGGAGCGTGCATATCCAGCTGGGTTAGTTTGTCAGAGGTCATTCAAAGTTACGATAGAGTTTTTCTTTTCTACAATATGGCTTCCCTTATGTCAACCTTGTCTTGAGCTGGTATCAGTAACAAGCAGACAAACAAGAAAGTCTCAAGGTGCTGCTCCTTCACCCCCACCAGATCTCTGCTCACAGGGCACTTTCTCTGGAAGGCCTTCTCCAGCCACCCATTGAAATCAGTACCCCCCTGCACTCACACTTACCACCCACCATGCTATATATTCACTAATTGGCTGTCCCACTAGAACATAAGCTCAACAAGGCTGTTTTATCTCAATGTCCCCTTGCCTAAAATCCCTGGCTCCAAGTAGGCACTCAGTAAGTATTTGTTGAATGACTGAGTGAACTCCAGACGGGTGAAGAGCCAGGCTAACTAACCCTGAAGCCCAGAATGAGCTTGGGGCACTGCACACTCGAGAAACAGGGTGGTCGGTGTGGCTGGACGGTCAGAGACGACATTGGGGAGGTGTGGAAGGCCAGTCCAGCGGCACACTGTAAGGAGGAAGGAAGGAAGCCAGCGGATGCTCTGAGAAGGGGACTGACATCACTGAGTCCAAGAAACCATGACGTGTGCCATGTGATGGAGTGTGTATATCGGGGAAGGTGCCGGGATCACACTGAAGCAGGGAGATCGCTTAGGCTATTTGTCGTCCAGGCAGGAGTGGGTGATGCCTGCACCAGGACAGTGGCTGTAGGGAGGTGAAACAGCTGGACAGGTAATCGCCAGGAAGCGTCTGAAGTCGTTACCCACCAACAGTCAGAAATAAATATGAAACCTCAGAGCCGTGGATTCATTTTATCATCTGTTACAGCTCTGCTGATAACAACATTTAGGGTATGAATGGATGGACTGAGTAAAGTAGGATGTTCCTCTATGAGGCTGAGCCCTTTACTGGGTTCACGTTGATTTATCAGGATAGCGACAGAGGTCCCCTACCTAAGGTTAGACAAAGAGCCTCTGCCCCGCTTCTATCCCACGTGAGGGAGAAGTTCCTCGCAGCCCTCTTTCTGCCGACCTGAAGCTTCAGAATCGGACAGCTGGAGAAGCAGCTCTGACAGCATTTTATCTTGAAACAGGAAAGTTGATTTTCAAAATAAAGAAGTCACAAGCTGAGTCACCCTTGGGGTTTTCAAAGAAAACTTGTGGTGTTAGCCAAGAGATTAAGGCATCTCATGTTGGCTGGTGTTTTCTAGCATCCTGAGCTGCTCCAGCATCTAAATGCACAAAGGAGCCTTTGAAGACGGTTGACTACTTGGCCTTGGAAGGATTTTTGTGGCCACTGAGAAGTAGAATGCTCTTTTTTTTTTTCTTACGACATCTTAGGAAGTTCTGGTTTTCCCCTTAGGAGAAACTATGGGATAATTAATAAACAATTGATTCTAACATCCCCCCCCAATGACATTTGGGATGAAGTAATGCTTTTAGAAGGAGGTCAAGGGCCGGCCCGGTGGCTTAGCGGTTAAGTGCACGCGCTCCGCTGCTGGCAGCCCGGGTTCAGATCCCGGGCACGCACCGACGCACCGCTTCTCCGGCCATGCTGAGGCCGCGTCCCACATACAGCAACTAGAAGGATGTGCAGCTATGACATACAACTATCTGCTGGGGTTTTGGGGGAAAAAATAAATAAATAAAATCTTTAAAAAAAAAAAAAAGAAGGAGGTCAAAATGTCTATTTGGAAAACAAAAATAAAAATGCTCGCTTCTGTTCCTTTGCCCAGACACCGGCTTTGGCAAATTATTTTTCTATCATGTCTCAATACTGTGCTCAGAAGCATGAAAATAAATACACCCAGAACTATAGGAAGGTGCCAACTTTCAACATTTTCTAGTGCGCTGCAGACCACCCACTGTGATCACTGAGGTTCTCTGATCTTTGTACATCCTTCATCTCAATTCAAAACACCCCAGATTTAGCTATTTGATGGTGCTTCCTTAGTTCCCATGAAGTGGGTTTCTGCAACCAGAATAAAGGTGTTAAAAAAACTCTGCTTTTATTTACCACATCTTTTGAGTTACTCCTCACATCCTATAGGCTGGCCCCTCTTCTGACTTTGTGTAGAAATCTTTCTTTGCAATATTGAAAGCCATCCTTGACTTAGTGCTCTGTGCCAGACTCCCAGCTCCTGGCAGACACTGGGTTGTGGTCCATATAATCACTGATGTGGCCAATGGGCTCCCCCTCTGCACACACCCATTCTTTCCACGGAACCTTGGAAAAGTGCTTACTGGATCAAAAATTTGGCCATGGATAATCTAGGCAACGCCTAGGAGGCTTAGCCCTGTCACTCAGCCTCCCACAGAAATGCACTCTCTCTTAATTTTCCTCCAGGCACGCATCATGCCATCTAAAGTCCACACTGTCCCATATTCCCAGTGTCTGGCATCATGGTAAGTATTTAGCAGATGTTTGTTGAGTGACTGACAAAGAGTACACGTATAGCCAAGTAGGAAATTTCTTTTGAATTATCCCTTATATGATAATATTCCTGCCACTGTCCACTGTGCTTCACCCAAGAGCTGTTCAATATATTCCCCTGATGAAAGAGACAGCATAGCATCCTACGAGGATGAACTTTCCTGCCCTGCCGTTTGATGTTCAATGAGCAGCAGCCTGTCCACTGACTGCGTCAGGTCCCATCAGCCCCTGCAGGCCGAGGCCAATGATGAGACTTGACTGCCCGCTGTTGGCATTGGGGACGTGGCTTCTCCCATAAAATCCAAGAGAAGCGTGTCAAGGCCGAGGAGATCAGACAAGTGTCACCGGTCCCTCTAGAGAAATCAGAAGAAATGCTACACATTAACATTTGGAACAGCATACCCTGACTTCAGAGATGAGGGTGGGGTTATGCACAGCGCCCCAGGATACAGCGTTCTGAAGGTCTCTGCAGCTGAACTAAGGCAATAAAGGATGGAGAGGGGCCCATGATGGCTGAGGACTTATTTTCATTTCAATAGCGAGGACTCACAGAGTTACTGGCAGGTGGAAGGAGCAGGACATACAGTCTACAAGATGTGACAGCAGGCCTCCCAACCACATCCATTCTCCCTCCCCTTTGATGGCGGAAAAGGAACTGAGTTCTACTGCACACCCTTCACAAACCTTCACAGTTAATCTCCATGACCATCTACGAGGTAGGTATTTTAATAATGGCGACCACTTATTGAATTTATAGGAAAATGTTGACCTCTACAAAAGCCTCGCAAACCAACATCATCCTCTTTTGCAGATGAGGATGATGGGGCTCAGAGTAAACTGCCCATGTAGCCAGCAAGTGGTGACACTGGGATCTGTCAGGCTCTAAAAGCCCCACTCTAACCACTGTGTCACACAGCCTTCGCGTGTGTTGGTCACTTTCCGCAGCTCCCACTCATATGCCTCTAGAATCCACACAGAAAGGCTGGAGAAGGATGGAAGCTGCTCTGATTGTGGGCTTCTGGATGCCAAGGGCACCTGCAGGTTCATCTCTCAACATCACTGTCCATCCAAACCCCACCCGCTCTTCATGGCCCGAGTAAAATACCTCTTCCTTCAGAGCCCTCCCAAGGTGCCAGGAGAAAGTCATCTCCTCTAAATTAGCACAGGACTTGACAACACTGGCATTCACTCTCCCTACTAGCATCTAGAAGCTTCTTGAGGGCAATGGCCCATTCTGCTGTAAATTATGGCCCAGCCACTAGCACGGTCTCTGACAGCTGAATGGATGGATGACGATTCCCACTTTTCATGGTTCACGGGAGTGAATCAACTTACCTGCTCACCCCCAATGACAAACAGAGCTCAGAACTCCTCACGTGTCAAAACTAGAGATTGTTGATTACAACCTCAACCAAGATTACTCAACCCAGGGAGCGGTTTCTCTCTCAACCAAGAGCAGGATGCTCTCAGTAATAGAGGAAATGAGTTCACAGTTTTGTGGACTGGAATCAACACCTCTGTAATGACTTTTCTGGAACCCAGCTGGGGCCGCAGTCCTGTTCGAAAAGCCACCTCATAGGGAGGACTGCTTAGCACATAAAGAACCAAACCACCACAGCCTGCTTTAGAAGTGCTTCCTGGAGCAGAGCATCTTGACGGGGTGGTGGAGTGTTTGGGAAACACTCTCCATCTGCTCGGAAACTGAGCCTCTGATTCACTCGGGGCCGTCAGCACAGCGGACTCCGATTTTGCAAGAATGAAAAGAGAAGCTCCTTTGGCTCCGACCTCACCATCTACCCATGCAGCTCGCAGACAGGCCAGCTGTGAGCCCAGGAGGATGAGGCCCTGCAGGAATGTGCAGAATGTGGCTGTGTTTCCACTAGCTGCCCTTGGCCTTGATCCTAAGCCTGGTTTGGGAGTTTGAAGTGTGCTTCGGTAGGTTTTTAAAAAATAATTGTTCTTAGCTAAGGGGATCTCTTCTGACCTTCCTTGCAGTCTTTCTCCTCTTGTTCTGATGAATGGGGAGTTTAGGCAGCAAACTTTGTCTCCAGGGCTTACTGCTGATGTTTCCAGGGCTTACTGCTGATGTCCCAAGGCTTACTCCTGATGTCCCCAGGGTCTACCCCTGATGTCCCCAGGGCCTACCCTTGATGTCCCCAGGGCCTACTCCTGATGGCCCCATGGCCTACTCCTGATGTCCCCAGGGCTTAATCCCGATGTCCCCAGGGCCTACCCCTGATGTCCCCAGGGCTTACTCCTGATGTCCCCAGGGCCTACTTCTGATGTCCCCAGGGCCTACTCCTGATGTCCCCAGGGCTTAATCCTGATGTCCTCAGGGCCTACTTCTGATGTCCCCTGGGCCTACCCCTCATGTCCCCAGGGCCTACTGCTGATGTCTCCAGGGCCTACTCCTGATGTCCCCAGGGCCTACTCCTGATGTCCCCAGGGCCTATCCCTGATGTCCCCAGGGTCTACCCCTGATGTCCCCAGGGCTTACTCCTGATGTCCCCAGGGCCTACTGCTGATGCCATTTTAGTTGAATATCTCCCCAGGTACCCATCAGACACATCAAATTGCATGTCTCATTATGACTCCCAACTCACTGTGTCTATAACAGAGTGCATCAACTCCCACTCTTCTCACCAAATTGGTTCCTAACCTCTCATCCCTCCTACCTGATTTTTATATTTCCATCACCTGCCTTCCTGTCATTCCTGCCAAAAGGCTTGGGCCACTGGGCATCCTCCCTCTTCCTCCTGCCAAATGTTTACTATGTACCAACCACATGTTCTTTTAAGTGCTAAATTAGACATAGGTCCTGCTCTCTTCTCTAAGGGGCAAACGACATATACAAATAATTACAATATAGTGGTAAGAATAGCCAAAAAATTCTCGAAAAAGAATGAAGTAAGAGAATTCACACGTCCTGATTTCAAAACTTACTACAAAGCTACAGTGATCAAGACAGTGTGGTACTGGTGTAAGGACAGATGTAGAGATCAATGGAGTAGAACTGAGAGTTCAGAAATAAACACATATATTTATGGGCAGTTGATTTTTGACAAAGGTACCAAGATAATTCAATGAGAAAAGAATTGTCTGAGTGCTAAAGACAAGTGGATTTCTCATATGCCAGAGAATGGAGCTGGACCTCTACTTCACACAATAAATAAAAATTAACTCCAAATAAATCAAAGACCTAAATGTAAGAGCTAAAACTACACAGCTGTTGGAAGAAAACATAAGAGTAAATCTTTGTGACCTTGGATTAGGCAATGGCTTCCTAGACATGGCACCAACAGTACAGGCAACAACAAAAGAGAAACCGGACTTCATTAAAGTTTTTTAAATTTGTGCTTCAACGGACTATCAAGAAATTGACAAGACAACCCACAGAATGGGAGGAATATTTGCAATTCATGTCTGATAAGGGCCTAGTATCCAGAATAGATAAAGAACTTAACGATAAAAAGACAACCCAACTCTAAAATGAGAAAAGGATTTGATAGACATTTCTCCAAAGATAAATAAACGGCCAACAAGCACATGAGAAGACGCTAACATCATTAGTCATTAAGGAAATGCACATCAAAACTACAATGAGATGCCACTTCATACCGATTAAGATGGCTACTATTAAAAAAAACAAACGGAAAATAACAAGATTTGTTGGTGAAGATGTGGGGAAATTGAAACTCGTTTGCATTGTTGGTAGGATTGTAAAATGGGTGAACGAATAAGCAAAATGTGGTCTATCCACACAATGCAATATTGTTCAGCCATAAAAAGGAATGAAATTCTGACACATGCTACAACATAGATGAACCTTGAAAACATCATGTTCAGTGAAAGAAGCCAGACACAAAAGGCCACATGTTGTAGGTTTCTGTTTATATGAAATACCTAGAATGCAAACCCATGGAAACAGAAAGCAAAGTAGTGGTTGCCATGGGATGTGGGGAGGGGGAATGGGAGTGATTGTCACTGGTTTGGGGCTTTGGGGGAGGTGAGTGATGAAAATGTTCTAAAATTGACAGTGGGATGGTTGCACAATTCTGTGAATAGACTAAAAACCACTGGAGTGTTCAATTTAAAAGGGTTAATTTCATATGTGAACTACATGCCAACAAAAAAATTTTAATACAGGCATGAGTGTTGTAAGAGGTGAATAATAAGAAATCAGGAAATGAGGAAAGAATAATAAGAAATCAGGAAATACTGAGCTGCGAATTTTGCTGGCTCCTATTCCCCAAAATCTGATCTCACCCCTGCCTTCTGTTGTCACCACACTCAGTCTCTACTCGCCCCCCCAACCTTCGTCCCATAAACTAGATTCAATCCCATATGGCTCCCTCGTCATTTTTTTCTTCTGAAAACCACTATTCACGGCCCGCCCTGCTCCCATTTGCTATCATTGCCTATTACCTACGGAAAAAGGTCCTCCTCTCTTACTCAACATGGACTCATCCTTCTCCCCAATTTCCTGCCACTCCCCAACTCAACCCCCCTGACTCCAGGCAGCCTTCATGGCTCTTCCCACAGAACCTCCACATTGTTCTAATTTCCGTGCATTTGTTCAAGCAGACTCTCCTGCCTGGACTGCCATCCTCTGCCACCTTGGCCAACCAACCCCACCATTTTTCACAGCCAAGATCAAGTCCCATCTTCCCCAGCAGGCTCCCACCAGCTTGCCCCAGCCACAAGAATCTTCTCTCCAAACTCCGGGCAGCAGATAACGGTGTGCGCTGCTCAGGACGTGTCATTTTATGCTGCCTCGTATGTTCTTTTATGTAAACACCACATACACATCTGTCTGGCCTCTGTGAGCTGCAGTCCCACTTTATGCTTCCTCTCTAACTCTCAAAGTTCTTAATAACACGTGTGCTCTGTAAACGTTTAAGGGGGCTGGGAAAGTGTCCTTCAATTCAGTACCCTAACACCAATTCACTTCTTCAATCTGAATTATGTATCTAACAAACAATAAGCCGTGTTGCTGCTGTAAGAGATGCTTGAAGAAATCAACTGGCTGACTTTTCTGGGTGTCTTTGGTGGACCTGACCCCAAGCCTAGCTGGCTATTGTGCTGAGTGGTTAGGGACGTGGGCTCTGGGGTTGGGCTGCCTAGATTTGAGTCTCACCACCGCTGTTTGCTCTGTCTATGTGTAGGTTACTGAACCTCTCTGAGCCTCTTTACTCATCTATAAAATACAAATAGCTCCTACCTTGTAGGTCTGTTGTGCAGATTAAATGAAACAAGGCTTGGAAAGTGCTTGACACATGCTAAGCGCTCGGTAAATGCCAGCTGTTATTACATAGTTACTGCTATTAACACCATCCATCCAGACTCTAGTTCCCTTAGCTTTACAGACTCAGAAATTTAATCTTGTTATGGGGTGATCCAACTGAGATGAAACTGTTTCACATTAGCCAAACTCACAAGAGGACAGGAAACCAAATAGTTTATTTAGAACAGGAAATAGTTTTCCAATGCTTTATACACATATTTGCTATCTAACTCATGCCCTTCTCAATAACAAAATACCTGAGACACTGTTTCGTGTAGGTACAAGGCAAAGGGTGGGGCTCCGGGGTGGAATACATTTCCAGACTGTGACAGGACAGGGACCCCTGATTCATCATAGAACCACCTTGACAGAGATCAGAATCCCACAGATATGACAGCTCGCAGAGTAGCTCCAAGCAGGAATAACGTTCGCTTTGCCTGACTCACAAAAGCAGTTACTCAATAAATATTTATTAAATAAATGAATTCCTTGGGCAAGGCAGGTTTTACGTCATCAAATCCTTGTTCCCTTTTTCTCCCCTTCCAGATTCTAGCCAAACTGACTCCCTCCATCTTTGGGCAAGATCCTATTTACTGGATCACAGCTTTGCTTCTATTTGTTGTTTTATTCTCCTGGATGGAGATACCTTGATGAATTGCAGGAAACACGCCATTCTCATCTCATTCTCATCCGTAATGTGTTTCCACATATTCCTGCGTGCCCCTTCCCTGCTTCCCATCTGTTTTCTACATAACCTGGCATTCCCCTGCCTGCTACAAATGTAACAACAGCAACACTTACCCCAGTGCAGCTCAGCGCGAGGCTCTCTCCACTACCTGGAGCACTGGCTGCTCTGTTCCTCTGGACAGAGGTCCAGAGCACATCCTCCTCTGGAAAGGTGATTATCCTTTCGGTAGGTTTGTTGGTTTTCGAGGTTTTTTTGTTTATTTGTTTTTTTATCCTCCATGAAATTTACTGTTGCCTTATCAATTTCAGTTTGTAGCTCCTCAAACAACAAGGTGAATGAGGTGCCCAGGTCTGCAGGTTTCCTTCTGGACTTAGCATGATTCCCCGCAAAGGACAAACACATCTCCTCTGAGCAATTCTCAAGGAGAAGGCACTGGACCAGACAAAAAGGCAGGAGAGGCTGCTCACTCTATCTGTCGAAGCTCGGAGCTTCGATCAGCAGGCGGGATGGGACACGAGGGAAGGAAACAGACACCTCGTCTTCCTGCCGTGGGCGAAGCTGGCAGAATTCCAGTTGTCCCCTAACCTGGCTCCATCACATAGCCCTGAGATAAAATGCCTAATCACTTTCCTTCCCACAAAAGTTTCAAGAAATCGGTAAGGAAAGAATTCAAAAGTCCAATCAAGAGTTTCTTTCTCGAGTTACTCAATTTTCCTGGGTTTCTCCCATGTACGCGTTATTAAACTTTGATTTTCTCCTGTTAGTCTATCTCATGTCAATTTAATTCTTAGACCATCCAGAAGAACCTAGAAACGTAGAGGAAAGTGTCTTCCTCCTCTACAACACATTAAAAAAAAAAAAAAAAAAAAGAGTTTCTTTGTCTCCTGTCCACCCCCTGTGGAAATCCTAAGACTCAGTAACTGTTCACTTGGCTTTAGAAGTACCACCTCACCCCTGTTCACCCCAATCATATGATTCTCTTCCAACAAAACGCTCACACTGGGTATTTCCTTGAGAGGTTTCGGGGTGGCAGGAATGACAAGGCTGCCTTGGAGAGCCTGGCAGGAGCATATTTACATTCCTCCCATGAGTTTCACAGGACACTGCTAGGTATTCGAGTCTTCTCTCTCCCCACGCCCTCCCCCGTCATATTTCCACAAGTTGTAACCTGGCATGCCTGCTCTTAGAAGCCAGAAATATGACAAATATTCAGATAAGCCAGTGGAATTTAAAGCACAAGTCCGCTGCCTTGCTGGTGAAGACTCCTGAGTACGCTTTATAATGTCAGGTGTGCCCCCTCAAACATGCATATGGTTCAAATCCTGCATTGAGCACCAGCCCAAGCTCTTGGGAGACGCTTAATTAATATTTGGGGAACGAATTTATGAATCTTCTTTTAATGTACTGTGACATTTTTATTCTTAAAGGAGTATCATGGTATTTGATGTAAAGGACTTTTTGTACCTTAAAATATTTTGTTTTCATGTTTAAGGAACTTAAAGTGAGGTTAACCTTTAATTTCAAGTTCAACTTTTTTTTTTTTTTGCAGCAATGTAATGTAGTGAAAAAAGCTTGGGCTTTGGAATTAGACCCATTTTCGAATCCCAGTTCTGGCACATTCTGAAGATAATAGTGTATAATTTAAGGAGTTGTCATGATGAAATGAGGTAACGGACGTTCCTCACACGCGGCAGGGGATGGGAATGGGAGGGAAGCAGTGCCCTTCCTACTTGGCCAGCCTATCCACTGTCACGCCAAGGTTTGGGGTCTTTATAACTCTGTGGTAGAGAGTCATTCATGGGCCACTCCTTTCAGAGAAAGAGAAGAGCCGCGTACCTCCGTTCAGCCAGGTTCCTCCCTATTCGCCATGTCCCGACTTAGCCTTCTCATGCTTGGATACTTTTTAAAAATGTGCATGTACTCCAGTGTAATGGATAGGCCTCCCTCACAAAGGCTCTAACAGACCTGATCTTTACTAAATGCTTGATAGATGCCTTAAGGGCAACCAAAACTTAGCAACTCATGAAGATTTCAGGGCCTCCGAAACTGGCAAGAGTTCGGGGGAAATTTGTGCACCGCATGATTAATCCTGGGTAGATTGGTCCCGGAAAAGCACACGTGGGTTTGCAGCAAGCAGCAGCCTGCAGAATTTCACAAGATAGATTTTCTAACGGAGAGGCCCTGAAGTACGTATTTTGGATGCAAGATCAGAGTGAGGGTGGGGCCTCACAGTGGAGGAAAGTGCCAGATGTGTGGACAACAGAGCTCCTCTGAATCCACTCACATCCAAAGAGACAACACACGGGACCAGATTATAAAACCGAGCCAGATTATAACACTAGATGAGGGAAGCACAGTGGGGAGTAGGAACCTAAGAGAAGGATAATAAAAATCATCACCATAATTACCCCCAGCCCAGCTCCCCAACAAGAGCCAACAATAGCCAGTTCAATGAAGTTATTCATCCATATTCAAGTCGCCTCACTCATTATCCTCAGACAAAACCCCTCTTGGGCCTCAGCTCCTTGCCAGCAGCCCAGCAACACAGCATCCACACACAGCCGGCCCCCAACACAGCCAGGGGAGGAGGGGCCTCTGCCTTGAGCAGTCTAGTTTCTAGTACCAATGGTGGCTGCTTTCTCAGACAAAGTTTACTGCCACCCTGTAGGAGTACCTTTGACATTCAGGAACTGGCTTAAAGATAATTACAGCCAACCCTCCCCAGAGAGAAAACAGGGGATGCCGCCCAGCTGCCGTCTGTCTTGAGCGGAGCTGGGATGCGCCTGAGTTCGGGGGCCTCCCACACCTTGCCCTGGTGAGCACAAAACGGTGTCATCTGCACACTGTCTCGCCAAAAGGGAAATGTAACTGAAATGCAGAGCTGTGTATATTCTAGAGGAACGAGAAGTTCCAAAGATAGGACCATCACAAATAGCCCATGGCCCTGCAGAGAGTTGCTGGGTCTCTCCGAAGCAGACAGCGGGCACAGAGCACTACACCCTGTGTTATTTCCCTAGGGCTGGGTATTTTTGTCTTTGCAGGGAATTATAGAAGCCTAGGTCAGGTCCACTCCTCCCTCACACCACTCCCTCCAAGAAGGAGTCCTCTGGCACCAGGACTACAATCCTCAATTTGGAGAATGTAAAAGTTCACCTTTCAGAGCTTGGCTCAGCAACCTCCAACTCCAAGGATCAGTAGTGAGCTTATAATTCCTTCAATCAATATTTAGTGAGCAACTACTACGTGCTTGACATTGTTTTGGCCCTGGGGATCAAGGCTATGACATAGCTGTGTCCTTGGGAGCTTATATTCTATTGGAAAAACAGATACAAAATAAACCCCCAGGAAAAGAAATAAAATATTCACACACGTGCATGGATGCCTCCAACACAGCACACTGGGCAGAAAGAGGTAAGAAGAGGAAGAAGAGCGAAAGGATAAGGGAAGATGTAGGTGATGGTAGGCAGGGCCCGCAGCATCAGATCTAAGACAGTTAAAAGTCTAAGGAGTCACCATCACTCAGTTATTGATGCTGTTGACCAAGCTCAACACACGGCCCCAAACCACCTTAACCCTCAGTGTTCACAGTCATCCTCTGTTCCTTCAGCCACTCACGAGCCCTCTCCACCTCAGTCCTCTCCGCACACACCGTCCTCTCTACAGAGGATAACCGAGGCCTCTTCCAGCTAGCTGGTCCCCACTGATGGGGCCTGAGTGTGTCCAACATGCCGGGGCACAGGGTGTAAGATCTGGCAGCCCCGGGAGGGAGACGATCACTATACAGAGGAAAACCTCCCCCAACCCCAGCACTCCTGAATGTCCCTCCCGACTCCATGGGGCCAGTTTCTTCTGAGGCCCTGGGCGTTCCCCCAGAACGCAGCCCTGCAGGAAAGCCCAGACCTGCCAGTGGAAGGCTCTTTGCTGTTACCCCTTCGCCCTAGCGCTCGTGCCCCGAGCAGGGGGTGGAAGGAGGTGGGCTGCCCTGGAGGGAGGCCCCTCTGCTCCCCACCCTTGCTGCCTGTGGATTCGGGGGCTCCTCCTTGCACTCCGCTCAGCTGTTTCTTTGGGACCTGGCACCAGCTAAGCCTCTGTCTCTCCTTCTCCCGGGTCCTCCAGACTCGCACACACGCACTCCCGGCTCCCCTCTGCTCTCCCCGGCAACCTCAAATGCCAGGCCCAGGCGTTCCAGCAAGCCCCAGCTCGCCAGTCCCCACCAGCAGCTGCAGACTCCTGCTGAGTCTTACCTCCTTCTGCCAGGACCCAGAGCCACGCGCTTCCCAAAACCAAGAGCAGAACCGGCACCTTCCACATCTTCTTAGTTGACTCGTTCTCTTCGGGGGCCGAGCAGCTGGTTTCTGAACTGGAGGAAGATTAAAAATCTCTGCAGCCACAGGCCCGGCGGAGCGCGAGTGGAGATGCAAGGAGCGCAAGTCCCAGCGCGTGATGGGTTCCCAAGCTTCCTTCACCCGCGCAAGCAGCCGGAGCACCAAACTTTGCTGGCAACTTTTGGATGGGAGTCAGCATTTATCTCTCCCGAGGAGGGCGGAGAGAGGTCCGCTGTAAGGTGGTCCCAGTCCGGGGCTCACTAGGACCGCCCCCTCGCTCTGTTTGGCCCGCGCGAAAACGATGACCTCAGGCCAGGTTTAAAGTTACAGGGCTGCAGCTGCGGGGGCCGCCAGGGCGCGCGGAGGGCCCGGAGCGCCGCAAAATTGGCTTTTATTCCGTTCTCCAGCAGGAGGGAAAGGGGGCGCATGCAATAAGCAATTTATTTTGTTTAATATTTTACTTTATTTATTATTCTGATTTTTAAGAGTGAGGCACAAGCCTAGGTTTTTCTTGTTGTGAGAAGTAAACTATTCCTTGTGTGGCCGGTAATTTTAGAACTAAGCATGGGATTGTTCTTGTAAATATTGAATCTGATGGCTTAATGAAAAAAAAGCGAGCGTCCTCATCTGGGTGGGCAGGGGCGGCTCGCGCTGGTAAATTGCGCCCTTGTCCAGAGGACCCGAGGGGGCGGTCTCCAGGGGCCTGCCCGAGAGCCGGCCGGGAGCTTGGCGGACTCGGTGGCTTTGGCAGTTTGGGAAAAAAGCCTGAGCTGGAGATCCGCCTCTCCCGACTGGATGCAGCGCTGTGATGCTGGGGCCCGCGGACCGACACGGGCGGCCGGTGAGGCGCTGCAGCCCGAGGATGTCCGAGGACCGACCTGGCCACCAAACACGTGTCCGCTTCCAGCTGGGGCTCAGCCCTTTTAACCCTGGAGTTTGGCCCCCAGATCCCCACTTTACTGATTTAAGCAATCTTGTTCTGATCTCAGGTACTGGATGTTAAGAACAGGAAAAGAATTTATATTTTTTACTTTATTTCCTTTTGAATTGCTGGAATTTAAAGAGAAACATTTTTTAAAAGAAGAGGAGTTGGGGAGGTGGCCTCTGCCACACTCCGGATGCCACAAATTCCATTCAGCAAAAAAAAACTGAAGACTAATGCCCCAAAGGTCCACCTTGGGGTGAAAATTGGTTGTTTTCTGACCCTTATCCTGGACCCTGATTCCAAATTTACTTTATCATAAGAATCACCTGAGAAGATTGCTTGAAAAACTCGGATTCCTGGGGTCTACCCCCAACTCATTCCTCAGACCCTTTGGGAGTTCGTATTTCAAGCCAGTGGCACCCTGGAGCGGGTGAATCATGTGAATTTCCGGGAGGAGGTGTTAAAATGCAAGGGCAGCTTCTCTGGGTCTGGGGTGGGGAGATTCTGAATGTCTAAAGATCTCCCAGGTGCTGCCTTGTCCTGGGGTTCAAGAGAGGAGCTGACACCCAAAGTAGGGGGAGGAAGGGGCCCTGTGAGTCGAGGGGTTGGAAATGTAAAGAGAAAACTAAAGAGAAGATCATCTGAACTGACTTCCCACCTTCTAAACGTTACTGTACTATCAGTAATGTTTGTCGACAGACTGAATGGTGCACATATAGTCTGTCAAGCCTGCTGGTGGAGAAGAGATGCGAATCCACTCCAAAGTCAAAAATGAAAAAGAAAAAGATAGACCACCTTCAGTTGCAAGCGGAGACAAAATGAAGCCTAGGTGGGAGAATGGGGTAAATGCAGCTAATATAGAGAGTACTTGGGGCTAGGTTATTAATGAAGGGGAGGCCCCTCTACCCACCCTCCTCCCCAACCGCCCCAGGCATGTGTCTAGAATCTGCAAGGTTGGTCACTTGACCTTCGGGTACAGGATGGAGGAGGGGAGGTGATGGGGGGCTGTCTATGGACAGGGTCCAGAGGCTGCTGGGTTGGGTAACTGCAGAGAGTGGCTGAGCCTACTGGGGGGACTTTCCTCAACAATGTAAACAGCAGTGGAGAGAGAGGGGACTCCGGCCTTGGGCACAGGGGTTGGAGCAGCGGTGACCTGAGTGACTCAGGGGTGGGATAGAGAAGCAGCAGTCAAGCGGCCTAGATGAGGGGAAGAAGAAAACAAGTAGGGAACATGCCAGAAGATTCCTCCATTCTTGTGAAACAGCTTGTGCTCCTAAAGCGGTGACTGGTAAGATAACAGGGACATTTACCCTGCGCTATTTTATTTAATCCCCAAAACCATACTTGGGTTAAGAACAGATAATACCCATTTTACGTGCAAGGAAATGTGTGGTTTCCAAAGCTGAGTACATCAGATTCGCCTGGAGGGCTGGGTGGTTCCTCCAGAGTTTCTGACTCAGCAGGTCAGGGGAGATTTTTGCATTTCTAACAAGTTTCCAGGGGGTGCTGCTGCTGGTCCTGGGGCCCCACTTTGGGGACCACTGATTTAGAGACCACGCGGATCATACAGGGTCGTCCAGGCTGAGACGTGGAGCCACCGTCCCTCTGTGACAAGGCTTGAGCCTGCTGTAGTGCTTCTTGGTAAGGATCTGGAAAGAGGTCTGTAAGTCACTTTTAGGGAGCAGGAGGCCTCCTGAGGGTGCAGAAGCAAAAGGAGCGGAGACAGAGCACCCTGCCTGGGACCCGCCACCCCGAGGAATGCTGGAGGGGGGATGTTAGGATCTCTCAGGCTCCCTGCGTTCTCTGAGGCCTCTGCACAGGCTGAGAGCCACAGGCCATGCTTCCCCAGGCTGCCCGGGAAGACTTCTCAGCGTCTTCTCCTGCTGCTCAATGTGCACTGCTCCAGAGCTGAGATACCGCCTGATGGACCGCTGATATCAAGGGCACCTCCATGACTCAGTAATAAATCGTGCATTTAGGGGTACGAGCTGGGCCCAAAAGGTATTCAGCAGGAATGGAATGAGGCTGGGGATGGGGATGGTGGGTGGGGACAGAAGGAACCTACAGCAGCTTGGTTTGCTGGAAAGAGCCTAAGTGTTTAGGAATCCAAATTCAGCTCCATGGTGGTCTCTGGCAACACGAGCCTCAGCCTGTGCTTCTTTAAAATGGGCGTGTTATTCCTACTTTGGAGAGTTCTATGCACACAAAGAAGTCTAACTGCTATGACTACCATGATGGCTGTTTCCGCCAGGCCCTGCCTGGTTCTCAGCCTCTTTAGTCCTCTGGTGCCCCCCTGTGCCCACCTGAACACGGCCAGCCCCAGCCTCTAGGGCGGAGGTTCTTGACATGGGCCCAACAGTACTGGTTCCTTTCAATCTCAGGAAACCCAGCTGGACCAGCACACAGGGACTCAGCATCAACTCATCCTCTCTGCTAGTGCAGCCCTCACCTTGGCCTTATTCCTGAGAGGCGCCCCCCGCCCATCCCTGTTCTGCTCTCTGGGCCCAAGTCCCCCCAGGGAAACCAGATTATCTCCTGGTTCCACCCAGGAACTTGTGTTCTGCACGGGGACCTGGGGGCTGGCTGCTGCCGTTCCAAGCATAGGGAGCTGGCTTTGATTTCTGACCCACTGGGCTGCCTCTATTTGCCAGAGCACCCCATTGTTCTCCCAGGGGTCTCCCCAATGCTGACTCCCCCCTCCTATTGTCAGAGTCAAACCATCACACGCCTTATTCCAGTGGGATGCACACGATTTTGCTTGCGGACCCCCTAAAAGAATTTTGAAAAACTAAGTACCAGTTATTTTTCATCATAGAGTTAAATAAATATATGTTCAGTGGGAGGTAGAACATATTAAAGACTTCTTAAAAAGAAATAACATGAAGACTGACCATAATTGGAAAATATATTTCATGACACCATTTGATAATGCCACCTGAATAAGCATGAAAAAAATTGTGTAAAATTTTTATCTCTGAATTTAAATCCACACATCTGGATATTTTTTGATAGATCTGGAAAACTTTCCAGTTATACTTAAGAGTCAGCATCACTACCATATTCTTTTAAAAAATGATGTGCATTTATTAATTTTTCATTATAAAAATATGCATTCCTTAAGGAAAATGTGGAAAACAGCAATGTAGAAAAGTTATCATATGCCCAGAGTTCCTTGTGTATTTATTTGCAACTTCTTGTGACATAATTTCAAATTTACGGAAAAGCGGGAAGAATAACCCAGGAACTCCCGTCCACCCTTCGCCCAGATTCACCAATTTGTGGTTTTATTCCATTTGCCTCATCACTTACTCTGTATTGATGTACATGTGCACACTGGCTTTGTAATGAATCGCTCGAGAGTCATGGAAATATCTGCCCTCTATCCTTAAACACTGGATGTGAATTTCCTAAGAACAAAGACATTCTCTTTTGTAACCACAGTAGAATTAGCAAAATCACAAAATTTAATATTAAAACAATACTATTGTCCAATCCACAGTCCGTATTCAAATTTTGACAACTGTCCCAGTAATGTCCTTTAGGATTTTTTTTCCGGGATCTAATCCCGGACCACACATTGCACTGGGCTGTCACATCTCCGGAAGATACTGGAACTCTGCTGCAGCCTTTCTTTGTCTTTCTTGAACTTGCTTTTTGAAGACCACAGGCTCTATTTATTTTGTAGAATGTCCTTCAGTTTGGTTTCGTCTCCGCTCTCCTCGTGATTAGATTGAGGTATGCGTTTGTGGCTGGACGACCCCAGAAGTGATGTTGTGTTTTCTCGGTGCGTCCCCTGAGGAGGTCAGGATGTCAGTTCCCAGGGCACGCAAGTGTGAACTTTGGTCCCTTGGTCAAGGCGTTCTGATCCTGAATTCGGAGCACCCCAACTCCACCCTTAACAGTGTGTATGCAAAACAGGGAAAGACAGTGTTTCACCTTGGCACCTGGGGGCTACAGAGGTTTTTACACCCCAGAAAAATGCTCCATAATAAGATTTGGGGTGGATAAGGAGCTGGCTTTCTTTTGTAAATGGGAGGAGGGTTATTGTGAAGGTGTTGCATTCTCCAGGCAGTTTTAGAGGAAAACTGACAAACATTGAGGATTTGAGAAATTGATCCATTGCTGGCACGTTCCCCTGGGGAACTCTGTGTGTGGTTTGAAGACCCCTGCCCCGTCCCCCTGCCTGGCTGGACCCCCCTCCCAGTATTAGGGCCACCTCACCCCATCCTGCTGTCATTAAAGGATTGCGCCCAATGAGTTCCAAGCTCTGGTGTCTCCCCGCCTCCTTTGAGGCTATCGTGAGCTCCTTGAAGCCGGGAGCTTACTGACACTTTCATCTTTGTAGCCCCTGCCTCTGGCACATGCTCCATAAACACCTGTGAAAGGAAAGCTTGTGATTTTATCCTGCCTGCTAGAAGATCCTCACCATCGAGGACCCCCACACACTCATATCTGGCCAAGCCCAGCCCGGAGATTGAGTCACTGGCACGTGATATACTGGCCAGCCTGACTATGCAAAGTCAAAATGAACGGGTGGCTTCCAAGATTTCTGCAATTCTGGGAAAGCTCTGTGGGCACCTCTCCAAATCTTTGTACATCCCCCTCCCACACTGCAAACTGGCTGATGGCTAAAATTCCACACATAGATATTCACTCCTTAGCATAAAGACTTGATCCCTTTTAAAATGCAAGATTGCCCGGGAAGGATGGCACTTACAGTCTTGCAGAGTTTGATGTGGGTGGGTTTCTCTCTTTCCCAAGAGCAGGTTTTGATAAGTTGTGGAGGAGACTAGTTTCTTGGATATTGCCAAGGAAAAAGCACACACAAGAGAAAGCCCCAGGATTCTAAAGACACATTGTAACCATTTCATCTTTTTGTGTGGTCCCCAGCAGCTCAGGGTTCATGCAGTTGTTCATTTGCTGTTATAACTCCTTACCGACGGGCGCCCAGAGCTGCTGCAGGCGCTTGGGATGCTCTGGCAGCTCTGACACCTCCTGGGTCTGGCTGGTCACCCTCTCATCGTCTTCTACATGCCACGAGCCCTCGGTCAACAGCTCCACTCTCCCCCTCATTTTGGTGGAGGAAGGTTGAGTCTTGGTTGCCGAGGCAGGGCCCTGTGGCTCTTGGAACCAGGAACAAGGTGTGATGTTCAGGTTTTCACTGGCCTATTAAAAGCATCAGGCTTGTGCTTAAAGCAATAAGGAAAACATTCAACTCTGTGGATCAACAGGCTTCTGTCGTTCTGGGGAAGCCTTGGGCCTCTCTGGGAGACGCAGAGCGAGATCCACAGATGCTAGAACAGAGAGCTCTGACCTGGCCGAGGGTGTGGACATCCCCTTCCCCGGGGAGGTGACATGCTCCATTGTATACCCTCTAACTCTGATGTCAGCTCCCACTGCGCCAAAGAAACGCAAAAGGAACTCACTCAGGCCACTGGTAGTTTTTTTTTCACCACAACAAATTGTGGTGCCCTCCCCCACAAAAGAAAAAGTTGGCAGAATCCGCCAGAAGATTTGAATTCAGGTGTATTGAATTGTCGGGGAGGAAAAGGTCACTGATTAATGGGTTGGGAGCATAGAGTCAGTTTTTTGTTTGTTTTGTTTGTTTGGATTTTTCTTTCTTTTTTTTTGATCAACACTGAGTTTTTAATGGACAGGCAAGCATTGGGAGACGTTGATTTTTTTTATAAATCAGACCGATACACAGAAAGCTCCTTTCATTGGTGTGTTCAGAGAGCCCTTCATTATGAAGACTCAGCACTGCTTGGAAAACAGTCTGAATGAATGCGTCTCAGTGTGGGAGGCTGGGACGTCGAGTGGGGACAGGGTGGGAGGCTGGTGTTTATCTTACTGCTCTGTTGAAGGGTGGTGGCCCTGAAGACATAATACCAGCCTTTCTCCCCCTCAGTTTCCCTGGGCGGAAACTGGGCTTGTGAAAATGCTGGTAGTAAGGCTTCTGCGTGTCAATGAGAACACTGACCCATGAGGCGTGACTGTGAGCTGAAGGCTGGAGCAACCTCACCCTGTGTTCCACCAGCTCCTGCCCGCACACTGAGGGCGATGACAGCAAACCACCAGCGCAGACCCCGTCCCGTCCCAGCCTGGAATTCCCTGCCCAGAGCAGACAGTGCCTTCCCCAGAGATGCTGCCAGGAGGCCCACAGACTGAGCCTGTCCTGCCTCCCTCCGCTGGGTGCAATCCCTATGGAATAGTCTGGATTTTGTTGGTATTTTGCAATCTCTTTTGTTGAGATTCCAAATCTGTTTAATCGCAGTTCAGGAATCTAATTCAAAAGTTCAGACTTTAATGTCTGCCAAGAGGTGGGTTTGGCCATGATAGGAAAACAGGAAGAGGCTTAGAAGTTAATAACGCTGGAAGAAAACAGCTTTTATATTAGCAGTCCAAAATCCAGAGCCCAAGCCCCCACCCGGATCCCCAGCTGTGCTTGCACTGGAGCAGCATGTGTAAGGTTCCTGGAGATGGGCGAGAGGCACAGGGGCATTCCTGGGAGATGTCATTGGAGGGATTTAACTGTTTTCCTTAGCAGAGCCAGGGAACCATATCGCCTTTTTATTTCTGGCACTACCAGCAGGGAGCTACAATACAGAAGATTTGTTCTTTCGTTCAACAGCTACCTAGTGAACATTGACTGTGTGCCAGGCAGTGTCCTAGGCTCCAGGAACGAGCAGGGAACAAGGCATCCAGGTGCTGTTTCTGAGCCTCTTACATTCTGTGGCGGGGACAGATGATAGGGACAGAAATAAATAAGGTAAGTAGAGGTTGTGCTGAGTGTTATAAAATAAATAAGCCAGTGGAGCAGAGTAGCAGTCTTCCAAGTGGGGTTGCAGAGCAGTGACCCTCCCAGTGGACACACACAGACAGGAACGTGTAAAGGCCATCAATTTTCAGATTCTCAAAGAACATGTGTTCTCTTGCTAAGGTGGATCTACTTCCCCTTTCACAATTGTTTGTCTTCCACTTTGCTGTAGAAAGACAAACCTCTTAATCATCCCTAATCCACAGTGGTGCTTTGCCTAAGGGATGTAAAAACCCTCTAAGGGCAAATAAGGGACAGGCTGAAATGTTGATGTGTGCAGAGCCTTCTTTAAACAAAGCTTCATAAGCCCACAGGAGAGCTTTATATCTTCTCCTGGCGTGTGGATATTTCTAAGTGTGAAATCTAGCTTTAGAATTGAGGTATTTTGACCCAGATTGTTGGGTTATTCTGAATTCAGGTGGCGAAAGTGATGACAATTTTATTTTATGACCTGGCCTCTTCCATACCCTCTTGACCCAGATGCATGGCTCCGAGGAGAAACCAAAGAAAAGAGAGGACAAAAAGAACCAACGGAGGCTGCAGCATCTTGTTTCAAACAGGAGCCAAACTCATGGCCAAGGCTCCCACTGTATCCATGTAGCCAGGTCAGAATTAGAATTCAGAAGATTCAGTTCTCAGGAAGATGTATAATAACACATTTGAATTGGAATAAAGATAGTCTCTGGACAGAAGGAAAATCTGATTTGGTTGATTGATTTGACAAAGAACACCAGCTTTGACAATTAGGTTTCACGGCAGAGATTTCCCATGAATTCAATGAGCAAAATTTGCAGCTCTTTGGGTTTTTGTGAAAACTAATGTAAAGCTTGTGATAAGATAAAATTAATCTATGTAGATATGTTGGCAAAGGTGTTTTGAAATGAGAAATGTTTTTATTTTTCTCAACTGATTGTTGAGTGTAACCAATTAAAGTGCCTTTAAGTGAAAGAATGACAGGCAAATTAGGGTCGTTTAATAAGTGTTGGTATGGGACTGGCCCCATGGCTTAGCGGTTAAGTGTGCGCTCCGCTACTGGCGGCCCGGGTCCGGATCCCGGGCGCGCACCCACACACCGTTTCTCCGGCCATGCTGAGGCCGTGTCCCACATACAGCAATATAAGGATGTGCAACTATGACATACAACTATCTACTGGGGCTTTGGGGAGAAAAAGGGAAAAAAAAAAAGGAGGAGGATTGGCAATAGATGTTAGCTCAGGGCTGATCTTCCTCACAAAAAAAATAGATAAATAAGTGTTGGTAATGTGTTTTTGGTGTGCTTGCCAGAAGCACAAAATGGCTCCAATGACTCAGTGGCATATATTTTTGCAAACTACTCTGATCAGAATTACGGTTTTTAAGTACTGACAGCTCCCAAATTGATATGTCCTGCCAGATCTCTACTTAAGTTCCAGACCCACGTGCCCAGTTGCCTGCTGGGCTGCTCTGTCCTAAAGAGGAAGTGATGATGTTTCTGAAGGGAGAGGGAAGAGTAAAGAAGACCTTGAGAAGGGAGCAGAAGGAGAGAGCAGATGCTCCCTGGGTCCCGTGGGGCTCTACTGAAGGCAGGAAGTGATGGGAAGAAGACAGAAACCCCAGACAGATTAAGGGCCCCTCCCAAGAATATGTGGGCTGACGTTCTGTTCCCAGAAACTGCTAATACGGCAAGAAGGAAATAGTGTGCACAGTGGAGGGAGGTGTCCAGTGGTGAATACATGAGAAGGAATAGGATGTACTGGAGTATTGGAGGAAGTCATTTGGTTTAAACTAATTCGGCCTGACCTTGTTTTCACAGACAGGCCTGACGTGGCCTGTTGAGCATGCATTGTACATCTGCTTTAAACATTCACAAGCTCCCAAAGCCGAGAATGATGCTCTTAAAGATAGGGGTGTTGCCTACCCCCGTCAGCATTTCTTTAAGGATAAGCATTTCTTCCCAGAAGCTAAGGATTAATTACTAACCTGCTTTAACTCATCTCACGACCTCTGACCTGCTGGCCACAGACCTGCTGTGCTCACCTTGTGACCACTGACCTGCTGTGCTAGCAAGGCATCTTGTGACAGCAGCAAAAGAGACATTCCGGTCATATGTGATATATGTTCTTTGTTCCAAGGTGGGCATAGAATCACTCTGTACACCCCGTGTCTTTGGAGAGCTTCCTTCCTTGGGGGAAAAGTTCTCCCAGGCTATAGTCCTCAAATTGGCTCATATAATAAACTCACCCCAATTTTGATTTATAGCTTAATTATGGATTATTTGTGCTGACGCCAGATAGGTTCCAAATCGGTGATCCTGAAAAGGCACTGCTGGCTCGCCTCCATGAGAAGTCCCGTGTATCCCCCTGGGGGAAAGAGAAGAGGACTACTGTCCTGACAGAAGACCAGTTTAGGACAAACCTCAGAGAGCAGTGACCTGATGACCAGAGCAAATGGCAGAGCCGAGAATCAGCAGCAATAGCAGATGCCAGCTCATGGCTTAGGAGCAGGCAGGACCAGTGACATCATCAGCCAATTCAGCAATGGCAGAGGCCAATGCCCAAAGGCTAGCAAGACACCCAAAGACAAAGCCAGACCAGTCACAGCATACTTAAGAAGCATGGCCGCTCGCCCTTGTCCCCATGAGATGTGAAAACTTCCCCTGCACCCAGATATCATTTAGGGAGAGAAACTCTGAGAAACGGAGCATTTCCGCAAAAGTGAATGGATAGATGTTGTTAAGGGACTGCTCTAAACCAGAAGAGATCGAGTTAGCAATAACTAGAGTGTTTAAATTCCTCTAATATCCAATATCTGGACCAAAGTGTAGACATCTATTAAAAAATGAAGAAAACTTCATTCTCCACCTATTCCCAAAGAAGTGTTTAATTTTTGACCTCTGCACAAAGTGTTTTCCATTCCATTAAATAATAATGAATCACATGGTGAGAAAGTTATTCTCTTTTCAATTCTCTTTTATAAAAACTTATTTAATAATTGATACATGCAAAAAATATGTAACATAAACATATGTTATATGCACCATAATAAAATTATAAAGCACTAGAATAAAATGAACATCTGTGAATTCACCATGTCACTTAAGAACAAAAATCACCAATACTATAGGATCTTCCCCCAAGCCTCTCTGCCAACCCTCAGAGCTAACACTATTACAAATTTTTTATTTATCCTTCCCTTGATTTTCTTAAAATAGGTTTACCACATATGTATATATATATATATAAACAATGATTAGTTAATTTGCTTGTTTTTGAATGAAAAAAAAAGATTCCTAAATTATGTAGTTTCTGCAACTTGTTTCTTTTCTTCATTCAACATTAAGTTGCTGTTATTCATCCCTGTTGTTGCTCACGGCATAGTTCATCCATTTTCACTGTTGCGTAATATTCCGTTGTGTGGACATATCACAGTTTATTTTTCATTTGCTGTTGATGGATGTTTGGGTTGGGTTTTTAGTTTTTTGCTGTCATGAACAGTGCTACTATGCACATTTGTGTACAAGTCTCATGGTGCCCACCTTCAAGAATTTCTTTAAACCAATCATTTTCAAAGTCCATTTGCACTGGACCAGCATCACGACATCACCTGGGAACTTGTTAGTAATGCAAATTCTCGGGTCCCACTCCAGACCTATTGAATTAGGAACTCTGGGAATGGGGCCCAGTAATCTGTGTTTTAACAAGCCCTCCAGGCAATTGTGATACCCACTAAAGTTTGAGAACCACTAGGATAAATTTAACAGTGGAATTACTAGGTTACAGGGAATATGCATATGCGTGTGTGTGTCTAACTGTCATAAACTGAATGTGTGTCTCCCCAAATTCATATGTTGAAACCTATTTCCCCTATGTTTGGAGGTGGGGCCTGTGGGAGGTGATTAGGTCATGAATAGCATTAGTACCCTTTAAAGACACCCCTGAGAGCTGCCTTGTCACATCTGCCATGTGAGGACAAGTGAAAAGACAGCTGTCTCACTAGACACTGAATCTGCCTACGCCTTAATCTTGAACTTCCCAGCCTCCAGAACTGTGAGAAATAAACTTCTGTTGTTTATAAGCCACCAAGTCTATGGTATTCTGTTATAGCAGCCAGAACGAACTAAGACACTAATTTTGCAAGATAATGCTAAATTGTTTTCCAGAGTAGTTTATTGTTCTAACTGACACCCCTACCCCTTACCCCCAGCAGCAACTGACAATTTCTAGTACTCCACATGCTGTCATCACATGTTAGTGTCGGACTTTTCAATAATACTATAGCTAATTGTTATATAATACTTATTATGTATCAGGCACTGTTCTGTATTTTACATATACTAATTCTCATGCAATCCTCACAACAACCTTATAAATTAGATACTACAATAAAACCCTGCAGTAGTCCTATAAATGAGATCCCAAAACCCAATTATTTAAGAAATTGTGTGGTATTACTACAGAGTTGATGGAATGAAAACAGGAGCTGGGTGGATGATGGCAACCAATTTTCAATAAGGTTTTACTGGATTCACGTCCCTTTTTACATAGGGGAAACTGAGGTGTGGAGAATTGTTGCCTACCCAAGTCTTGGAGGAGCAAGGATGGCACCCAGCCAGTCCAGCTCTGGAGTCTGTGCTCTTCACTCCTGCAGATGGAGATCTAGAGGGTGTAAAATAATACAGTCCGTTAGGGTGCTATATGCAAATTAGTACCTGATTACTAACAAGGCTGGCTATCATTTCATATGTTTATTCACCATATATATTTTCTCTTCTATGAAAGACTTGCTCACATATTTTGCCTATTTTATTATTAGGTTGTTTTGTCTTTTTCTTATTGATTTGCAGGAATTTAATATATGTATATAAATTCTTTATATGCTACCAATCCTTTGTGGTTATATGTGTGCAAATATATCCCCCAATTCATGGCTTGTTTTTTCTTTATGGTGTCTTTTGATCAACAGAAACTATTAATTTTAATGTAGTGCAATGTGTCAAGTTTGTCTTTTAAGTCTATATAAAAAAAAAATCTTTGGGGCTGGCCTGGTGGCGTTGTGGTTAAGTTCGCGCTCTCCGCTTTGGCGGCCCGGGGTTCGCAGGTTCGGATCCCAGGCGTGGACCTACTCACCACTTATCAAGCCATGCTATGGCAGGCATCCCACATATAAAAGTAGAAGAAGATGGGCACAGATATTAGCCCTGTGCCAATCTTCCTCAGCAAAAAGAGGAGGATTGGCAACAGATGTTGGCTCAGGGCTAATCTTCCTCACCAAAAGAAAAAAGAATCTTTCCTTATTTCAAGGTCATAAAAATATTCTTTCATATTTTCTTCTGAAGTTTAAAATTTTTTCCTTTCACATTTAAGTTCTTAATCCACTTGGAACTGATTTTATATAAGGTATGAGGTAAGGGTTCGACTCCTCCCCCACCCACCCCAGGTGGATAATCAGTTGTCTCAGGATTTGTTGCATGGTCCATCCTTTACTCACAGAACTGCTGTATCTCCTCTTCATGTATCAAATTGCAAATAATTGGGGGTTTGTTCTGTTGCGTTGATTAATATGCCTGTAATTGCATCAATATCACACTATCTTAATTACTATAACTTCATAATAACTCTTGATATGAGATTAGGCAAATTCCTACACCTTCACCTTCTGTCCAGCCTTTCTTCACCCTAATGCCCTAAAGCACGCCTTGTATGTAAAGAATTACTTCTCTCCCAGGCATCTAGGATGGTACTAGTTACTCCCATCCTTGGGAGGATTGAGACAATAATCACTAAAATCATTTTCTGTGTTCTGGGGTTCAGGGGAGTAACTCAGTTGAGAAAAGCTTTAGATTATTTTGGGTCCATTGCCCTTCTTTCATGGACATTTTGGAATCAGCTCCCCAAATTTCTCAAAAAAAAAAAAAACCCAACAAACCTGTTGTGATTATGATTGAAATTACATTGACGCTACAGATCAATTTGGAGACAATTGATATCTTCATACTGTGTGATTCCTAACCATAATACAATATTTATTTAGGGTTTAAAAAATGTCTTTCAAAAAAATTTAAAATTTTTCTCTATCAACTTCTTGCTTGTCTTTTGTTATATTTATTCCTAGGTACTTTCTATTTTGTTGTTGTTGTAAATGACATCTTTGTAAAAATTGATATTTTCATTCATTACCTGTGTATGAAAATACAATTGACAGGGCTGGCCCGGTGGCACAGTGGTTAAGTTCACATGCTCTGCTTCAGCGGCCCAGGGTTCACAGGTTTGGATCCTGGATGCAGACCTACATACCACTCATCAAGCCATGCTGTGGAGGCTTCCCACATACAAAATAGAGGAAGATTGGCACAGATGTTAGCTCAGGGATAATCTTCCTCAAGCAAAAAGGGGAGGATTAGCAGCAGATGTTAGCTTAGGGCCAATCTTCATCACCAAAAAAAAAAAAAAAGAAAAGAAAATACAATTGACTTTTGTATATTGATCTCATTTTCAGCCACTTTGCTAAACTCTTTTATTAATTCTAATAATTAGGTCTGAAAATCTTTTGGGCTATCTCTTTGCAGATAACTAGTTATCTAGAAATACTGACACTTTTTTTTTCTAATCCTTAAGTTCTCGTTTCTTTTTCTTGTCTTACTGCACTGGCTAGTACCTCCAGTAAAATGTTAAATAGAAACAGGGATGGTTGGCCTCCTTGTCTGGTTCTTTATTTCAAAAGGAATGCTTCTAATGTTTCTCCATTTAGAAATATGCTTGCTGTAGGCAATTTCCTTCATTCCTAATCTGCTGAGAGTTTCTAATAATGAAAAGGTATTAACTTTTACAAATGATTTTTTGCAGTCTATTAAGATGATCATGATTCCATCCTTTAATTTGTTAAGGTGACAAATTGTGCTTATAAATTTTTCTTATGTTAAACTACTCTGGTACTTTTATTTAATTTATTGATTGATTGATTGATTTATATTGTTTTGTGAGGAAGACCAGCCCTGGGCTAACATCCGTGCCCATCTTCCTCCACTTTACATGGGACGCTGCCATAGCATGGCTTGCCAAGCAGTGCGTCAGTGCGCACCCAGGATCCGAACCGGCAAACCCCGGGCCGCCACAGTGGAGCGCACGCACTTAACTGCTTGCGCTACCAGGCTGGCCCCTACCCTTGTATTTTTAATCACACCCAATTTAGTCTTTCTTACTTTTCTTATAGATTGTTGATTAGTTTGGTAATATTTAGTTTATAATTTTTGCATCAGTATTCCTAAGTGTAATTGACTTATAATTTTCCTTTCTAGTGTTATTCTTGTCTGGCTTTAATATCAAAGTTTTGTTTGTCTTATAAAATAAATTGAGAAATGTTTCCTCCAATAATCCGTTTTTGGAAAATTTGATAGGATTCACCTATAAATCTCTCTGGGACTTGTGTATTCTTTTAGGGTCCATTTTAACTATTATTTCAAACTTCTATATCCTTAATGATTATATGATTGTTCAGATTTTCTATTTCTCCTTTAGTCAGTTTTGATAAGTTATATTTTCTCTTAAACTTATCTATTTCATCTATATTTTCCAATTAGTTGGCATAATGTTTATAGTACATTTTTATGATCGTAATCTCAGCTACATCTGCATTTCTTTTTCTATGCCAGATCGTGTTTATTTGAGTAGTCTCTTTTTTCCCTGATTCATCTTGCCAGAGGTTTTAAAATTTTTTATAAGTCTTTTTGAAGAACTGACATTTGGCTCTGCTGATACTAGTTGCCAGGCACTATTCTGAGTGCTTTACCTTTATTTAATTGGATGTATATAAAACTTTCTCATTATAACTTCCTTATCTTTGATATTTTCTGTCTCCTTGTCTCTGTTTTGCATCCTTTCTTCACATCTATTTCTTAGTTGACCCATACTCTATCTAATCTGCTGCTTAACACATCCACTGAGTTTCAATAATTATATTTTTCATTTCTAAAAGTTCTATTTGGGGGCTGGCCCCGTGGCTTGAATGGTTAAGTGCACGCACTCTGCTGCTGGCAGCCCGCGTTCGGAACCCCGGGCGCGCACCGACGCGCCGCTTCTCCGGCCATGCTGAGGCCACGTCCCACATACAGCAACTAGAAGGATGTGCAACTATGACATACAACTATCTACTGGGGCTTTGGGGGAAAAAAAAAAAGGAGGAGGATTGGCAATAGATGTTAGCTCAGAGCCAGTCTTCCTCAGCAAAAAGAGGAGGATTAGCATGGATGTTAGCTCAGGGCTGATCTTCCTCACAAAAAAAAAAAAAATTAACAAAAAAAATAAAAATAAAAATAAAAGTTCTATTTGGTTCTTTTTCCAGTCTACCTGGTCAATTTTTATAATCTTTTTGTCTTTGTTCACTTTTCAATTACCTATTTTTTCTATAAACATTTCATACTTTATATTTTGTATTTTACAATTTCAATATCAGAAATTCATGTGAGGGCCGGCCCAGTGGTGCAAGGGGTTAGGTGCATGTGCTCCACTGCGGTGGCCCAAGGTTCACTGGTTTGGATCCTGGGCGCGCACCAATGCACCGCATGGCAAGCCATGCTGTGGCGGCATCCTATATAAAGTGGAGGAAGATGGGCACGGATGTTAGCCCAGGGCCAGTCTTCCTCAGCAAAAAAAAAAAAAAAAAAAAAAAAGAGGAGGATTGGCAGATAGTTAGCACAGGGCTGATCTTCCTCACAAAAAAAAAAAGAAATTCACGTGATTCTATATCTGTATCTTGTTCATTCTGCTGATGCCACTCAATGAAGCTTACTTCCTTGCGTATTTGGTAATTTTTTATTGTGAGCTTATATTTGGTTGGACATAATCTCTAGGGATCCTGAGAGCCTAAGCTGGTGATGCTTTCTTCCGGGGAGGATTTATGTTTGCTTTTCTCAAGAGCCGGAGGCTGCTACCACACTGGGCACACTTGGGCTCCATTCAGAGAATCAGGGCTGATGGTAGTTGGAGGTTTAGCTCTCCCATCTTCCAAAGAGCCCAAGGCTTTGTGTCCTGATCCCAGGGCTAGTACTCACGCCATCTCCCACTGTCACATTTGCTGACTACTCCCCTTCTACTGTCATTTTAGTATTCTCTCCCATCCCCGCACCAACCTTAGAGATTGTCCTTATTTTCATACTAGCTTAGCAATCATAGAAGTATGTTTACTGTAATCTTCCAAGGGTCTAGTTATGGTATAGTGGGAGGGACCTTCAGGGGAACGGATTTGCCACAGTCCTGCAAGAGGAATTCAGTTCACTTTTAATCTTTGGATTATATCAAGGAGAAAGTCTGCATTAAGTGTTCTTGTGTCTTTAACACCTCTGTAACACCTGTTAAGATCAGAGACTTCACCAGCAATAATACCTGGCTAGAATTTAATACCATAGTACACGCAGTAGCCAAATATTCCAAAAATCATATGAGAATAGAGCTTGGGAAACACTGGCCTGGATCTCCCCAATTCCTCAGATCCCACGTCCTCCCTAAAAGCTTCCCACCTCAGCCCAGCCCCATGTGCTCTCCCTGCTCTGAGTGACTAAAGCATTGTGGCCAGTGCCTCTCAGGCTGTCTCCTGCTAATCCCCCCTCCACTCTGTGCCGTGCCCCCTAACTCATCCTGAGACTGAAGCAAGCTCCTTGAGGACAGCCAAATCAAAACCCAAACCCAACTCCCCACAGGGTAAGTGTTCCCTTGCACCTCTTTGTCTCCCCGTGAGACCTCATCTCGCCATAAGCCTCACCCTGTGTCTTACTCATAACTGGTGCTCTCATGGCAGTTGGTGAACTCTGCTTGGGTTTGGACATTAAAATGAGTTGGCACAACCAGAGGGACACAGCTGGCAGAGGGGAGGGGCAGGGTGGGCATAAGAAGCAGGCAAGACACTGGTGGGTAACAGCAAATGGGCTGTCGCTCCCAGGCAGACCAACAATTTGAGTGGAGGCGTTAAGACTCTAAGTATCTTGTATCTTGGCTTTTCATTTGTTTGTCTCATAAACAAACAAACACTGGGCTCCTGTTTCCCGGAAGTACAATATGACCCATCCCCACTTCCTGTTGCTCATAGCCAACAAGCCACCTGCACTGACCACTGTGCTGGCCTCCAGTGGACGTTTAGGGGAGCAGAGTTCTCACCCACTCCTGCTTTGCTAAGATCTCATGGACAGCCCTCGTTTTAACCATGGAGGCAGCATCTCCAGAAGTGAACGGGAGTGAGAAGAAACAGTTCTACACCAAAAAGGAAGCCACTTCCTGGCCCAGGCCTCTGCCTTTTGGAAACTAATTATTTATTTTGCAAGATGTTGTTCCTTTTTCAGCCTTAAGTTTATTCCTGAGATCTGGTAAAAGCACTGTAGGGATTAGGTTTTCTCTAAAACGTGCTATGGTTCAACAACTTTACTTATTCAGGCTTTGTTTCCTTTTCTTAAGTCAATAGTTATTTTTCAATTAATCTATTTCAACAAGTATTTAATGAACAGCCCCTCTAGTGTAGGGTTTAAGAGCAAGGATGTGGAGTCAGACTGGCTGGCTTCAAATCCCACCTCCGCCACCTGCTAACTGTGTGACCGTGGGCACATTAACTTTTCTAAGGCTGACTTGCCTTCTCCATTAAATGCAGACAGTAATAGTTCCTGCTGCAGAGGGTTATGGTGATGGAATGAGATCATGCCTGTGAAGGAATTAGTACACTGCTTGGCACATGCTAGGCACTCAATGATGGATGGTGATGATGGTGGTACATGTCACACACCATGTTAGGTTTTGGGGACACCAACATCAATGAGAAACATCCCTTGCCTACAGGGGTCCATAAAATGTCCATTAGATGTAGCAGGCAGTGGTGGAACAGGAAGTCGATTGGACCAGGGGTGGTGTGAGTGAGAAATCCACACCCTGGCCATACGTTCATCTGAGGGCAAGTCCACTAGAGGAGCATTCCCAGCCTCCTGGGAGAGGAGGAATGACCTGGGTTGGGCAGCTGGGAGATGTGGCTGAGCCTGCCCAGCTCAGCCCACTCTCTTTGCAGAACGTCTTATCCGCGGTGCGTGTTCTCTGCTCCTGCACGTGTTAAGCCTACCTGGCCTGCTGTGCTCCTGCAGGGGGAGCTGTGGTTCCCCAGCCCCACCTGTGACCAGGCGGCTAAGTGCGTCTACTTCAGGGACAAAGTATTAAGAAGTCCCTTGTGGCCACACATCTTATGCCACATCCTTCAATACAGCTTTTTCAGTTTTAAAGCTATCATTTTGTTCTCCATCTTTCCAACTTCTCTCTCTATGTGGTAGGCAGCCTCCCAGATGGCACCCAATACTCCTTACCTGCTGGTATTTGTGCTCTCATCTAGCGCTGCCTTGTGTCAGAGGTGGTCTATGTGACCACTAGCATGTGGTAAAAATGATAGTATGTCCCTTCTGAGTTCTCTCTCCCTCCCTCATCACGTGCTCTGGGGGGAGCCAGCATCCATATCATGAGCACCCCTAGGGAGAAGCCCACATGGCAAGGAGTGAGGCCTCCTGCCAACTGCAAGACGAGTGAGCTTAGAAGGAAATCTGCCGGCCTCAACTGAGCTTTGAGCTGACCACGGCCCCGGCTGACCTCTTGACCGCAACCTCCTAAGAGACCCTGTCTCATAATCACCCAGCTAATCCACTCTGAGATTCCTGACCCTCAGAAACTGTGTTTATTGTTGTTTGAAGCTGCTAAATTTTGGGAAAATTTATTATGCAGCAACAGATAATTAATACACTCCATTTCTCAATTGTTTGCACACTCCAAAGGGGAGGAAAGGGTGTTATTGATTGGCTCCCTACACTTCCAACAGATGACAGGATCTGAGGTGTGACACCTGGTGGACTCCACTCCACTTTGGGAGAAAGTAGCGAAGGATGCTTGAGCATCCACCAGGCAAACCTGAGTTTGGATCCTGGCTCTGCCGTTCATCCTTGTGCATGACCGTGGGCAAGTCATTTAACCACTCTAAGCCTCAGCCTCTTCATTTAGGAAATGGAGATAATAACGTCTACCTCGTCAAGCTGTTGTAAGAATTAAATAAAATAATGCATTTAAAGAGCACAAGGGTAAGTGTTCCCTCATGTGCTAGTTATTACTGTGAATTCATCTCTTTTCTTATCGTGAACTTGCAAGAGGTGCCGAGGGACCAGCCTCTTCCTTGCCCCCACCCACCTACCACTCCCCCTACCGTAGAGCGGGGGAGAGAGGAGAACCTCGGTTTTGAAAGCTAAGTGGTATGTGTTTATAAAATAGCAAATACATATTTACCTTTTGGAAATCACCCAAAACTCCACTTTAATTTGTGGAAACCACAAAATAATCCCACACGTGGGACATGAATGCACACAACAACCAGCTCTACTCGCCGATTTGGTTGGAGGACATTCAGAACGACTGGTCCCCTTCAGAAAGGGTCCTTTTTTTAATTTCTGGGGAGGATAGAGTCTGATTATTTGATCAAGAGTCCTTCCCTAGTGATGCCTCCCTAACAGACATCCAGGCGCTTGAAAGCAAGCATAATGCCCCGGTATGAAATTTACTTGGCTAATTTTAAATTTCTGGGCATCCATCATGTACTTAGCTCCAAATTATACGGTAGATCTGTGTTTTTCTTAGACTTCATCCATGCAGCAGGTAAATAAAACAGCTCTGTGAAAGGACCAGAAAAAGCTATGTAAAAGCTCAATGTTCTGTCTTCCTCTGCGAGGGCTGCAAGTCATCTGTCCAGGAGAGCTGTCATCCAACTCCTGTGCAGTTTGGCACTCCTGGATTGTGGGACGACCCAGGATAAGTAACAGCCCAGGTTAATGGAGGCCACCAGCCCAAGAGGCCCCAGCTCCCAGAGCCTTTCTGGTAGCTCACCCCTCCTTCTGACTAAGTCAGTCACCATCAAAACCGTCCACTACTTTCCTCTTTGGGGCATATGCAGTGTCCATCCTGGCCACGAGAGGGCGCAGCAGGGCAACATTCCTCCTGGGGTGCTGCAGCCCGGAGGGACGGTTTGGCATGTCCCTTCCTGTCCTCCAGCACGACGCCCAGAGACAGGACAAATATAGTGTAAACAATAATTGGGAGCCTGCAATTTTGGTGCCACAGCCTTGGATGCCAGCTTCCCTTTCTTTTTCTGACTTTTTTTTTTGGTAAACAACTAATGAGAGGGAACTGGGCTGGGTTTGGAAATAGAAGCCTCCTTTTCCAGGTCAAGGTCCAGGCTCAGACTGGCCTGGTTGGAGCCGGGCCCTGTTTCTTATAACATGAATTAATAAATTCGTGCACTCACTCACAACTAGCTATTGAGCACGAACCACTATGTGCTGGGCACTCTGCTGGACACTAGAAACACAAAGTATTTCCCGGTCCAGGGGAGGTGGGTGCTGTCTAGGGGCAGGTGCTACTGCGGGGCACAGGTGGGGCCAGCCTGAAGCCAGGCTTCACTGAGGCGTGGCTTTTGAGGTGGAGCTGAGTGACGAGTATGAGTGTGCAAAGCGAATGTCCTGAGGATGGAAGGCGGGCAGAACTTTCAGACAGAGGGGAGGGGGTACCTGAAGACCCTGAGATGTGACCGTGAGACACTGCAGGCAGTTTGAGCCCACCCATCTGCACCACCATCTCTGCCTTCTAGCCTGGCTCCCTGCTTCCCTTCGGACCCCACTGCACACCAGTCTCTACCCAGAGCAAGTCCCTCCCTCGTGCAAAGCCCCAGTCACACCTCTCTCGTGGGCCTGATCTGTCTCCCTTACACACACACTTTTTTTTTCTTTTTTGCTGAGAAAGATTGTCCCTGAGCTAACATCTGTGCCAATCTTCCTTTATTTTGTATGTGGAACACCACCACAGCGTGGTCTCCAATGAGTGGTGTAGGTCTGCGCCGGGGAACCAAACCCAGGCTGCTGAAGCAGAGCACGCCCAACTTAACTGCTATGCCACGGGGCCAGCCCCTCACACACACCTTTCTGACCACCTCTCATGCCCTCTGCTCTCCAGGCACACTGGCCTTCTTTCTAATTCTGGAACTTTCCGAGCCCCTCTAAGCCTTAGGGCTCTCAGACTGACTATTCCTTCTACCGGGGCCCGCTTCTTGGGCCTACAACCCATGCAGTCACACAGGGCCCTGAGCTTAGATGGGCCCCACGCTGGGTTTAATGTTTTGCTGTCACCGTCTTGAAATTCTTAATAAGTTTTGAGCAAGGCCCCACATTTTCATTTTGCCTGGGACCCTGCAAATCGTGTGGCGGGTCCTGCCTCTACCTGGAACATTCTGCTCTTGACACGTCTGGCTCCTTCAGTTACCCAGGCCTTTTCGGCTCAGATGTCACCTCCTCAGAGGGGCCTTCTGTGGTCATCTGTCCAAAGGAGCCACACTTGGTCTCCCTCGGTCATGGAACTAGTTTATTTTCCTCACAACACCATCCCTGCTTGTTGTCTGTCTCCTCTTGTTCACGCGGCCTGCCCACGGTTTGCCCCCACTCAGAGCAGAGAGCTGGCCTGTGAGAGCCTGGCACCAGTGCAGGAGCTGGTGGGAGGGTGGTGGGTGGGTGTGAACCCGATGGGGTGGGGGGGCGGGGAGGTGGGTATGGACACTGGGCCTCCGCTGTGCAAAGAGGTGGGTAGTTCTCTTTTCTTTTTAAATCTTCACTAAACAGGGGTGTGTGGGTCCGGACCAGGCAGCTCCCTCTGCCACCCAGCCCTGATCTCTGTGTGTCTGTTACATGGCACAGTCCTTCCTGGCACAGAGGAGCTGTGACAGTCTAGACCAGAACAGGGGAGTGAATTCCCCTCTGACGTCAGCCGTTGATGGACCTGTGTCCTGAAGCCAGAGAAGAAACAACTGGCATTTTCTCTCCCACTTGGAGCCTGTCCAAGGCAATCCGGGGGACAGAGGGAGGCCGACCATGCAGGCAGGGCTGTCTACAGCTTCTGGGTGCTTGGCAGCTTAATTCGCACTAAGCCAGGCTTCAGTTATTGACTGAATGTTTGTGTGTGTGTCTTCAGCTCAGAATTATCTGGAGCCCTCCCAGGGCATCTGGAACCGCACAGCTGCTGCCTCCAAGTCCGTATTTTTGCCAATGGATGAGGTCTCTTTTCTTCTGAAATTTCTCCAGAGTGGAAAAAAATGACTGAATTAAGGCTGTGGCTTGTGAGACTTCATATTGCACTGTATGCTTTGTATTGTTCTGTTACAAGTGTGACTTTGTTATCATCATTATTATTATTGCTGGTTGTTGATGGACCCAGAACTAGAGGGCTGTCTCCCTCTTGGACAAAAGGAGATTTTCATTCAATTAATTGAAGAAATCCTTGTCAAGTATTTGCTCTGTAACAAGCAGGGTGTGGGTCTCGCCTGGGGAGAACCACAAGATAATAATAATTGTGTAACCACGGGCCCATTTAGAGCTAGTTCAAACAGACCCCATCTTTATCAACAAAGTGGTTAAGGATTGTTTTTCAGAAAAACTGCAAAGTCACATAACCAGGGCGTGCACAAAAGAAGAAATTGTGACCTGAAACGACATTGGAACCAAAGATCCTCCTTCCACAGAACCCAAGGACCAGGACACAACTGGAACTGGAAAGCCAGACTCCTATCAGAAGTGAGAGGTCCCTCATTTGGGAAGAACCAGTGTCAAAATTCCTTCCCCACCTCAAGCAAAAATGTTTAGAACCCCATCATAAATGTTTTGAAGCCCATCATAAATGTGTAGAAGCTGTGGGAGATCAAAATTGGCCACCTCAAAATATGTCTCTTTACCTTGATTATTTTCTCTGATGGACATTTGACCTCCCCCACTAACTGCCTAGACGAATTTAACTCTGGGTATGGATAGACTGGGAGGGTCCTTGCTAAGCCCATTCTTATCAAAGTTCTGTTTACCAAACATTTACATTTGTAAGGGAAATCTCCATTTGTAAATGTATCTCCTTCTCTGTACTGGGAAGAGAGGGGGATGACCTCATCTCTAGAAACTTACCAATGTGGAAGGTGAGGCTGCATAGTAACCTTACTGTGCTTTTCTGGTAATCTCCCATAACTGACTCCCTCACCCCTTTGTCTTTACTTAAATCTATTTAAGAAGATAACCTCTGCCATTTTGTCAAGATACTCAGTTTCGCTGTTCTCTCCCATGTATACATATTATAAAGCTTTGTTTGATTTTCTCCTGTTATTCGGTCTCATGTCAATTTAATTTGTAGCCCAGCTGGAAGGACCCAGAGTGGGTAGAGGATAGTCTTCCTCCCCTTCAAACTTCACCATAATTGTTTAAAACCTTACCATAAATGCCTGAAGCCCACCAATCAACACCTGTCCCACCAGCATTTCCTCATGCCAAGCTGTTCTCCCTAATCTCTTAAATTTTGTCCCAAATTCTGAATCCGGGAGGCAGATCTGAGGGCACATGCCCCCTGTCTCCCTACAGATCGATCTCACAGAATAAAAGCTGATCTCTCCCCCAAAGGCTGGTGCCATAATTAATTGGCTTGTTTATGCACATCAGGCAGAGAACCCCAATTTTGTGCAGTAACAATTGCTGTTGTTTAGGTGGCAGACACTGAACTAGGTACACTACGTGTGTGATCTCACTGTAACTTCTGCCACTCCATAGCGGGGTGTGATTAGCATTCCCATTTGACAGCTGAGGAATCCGAGTCCTAGAGAGAGGCAAAGCCACATGCTGTCGCCCAGCTAATGACATGGACAGTCGGGACTGGACCTGCCTGTGCCACTCCAGTCCCAAGCTCATGACTACCAGCCCGTCATGCCTCGAAAGTGCTTTCCTGAGACAGGAAGAAAGATGATGACCTAAATCCCTGGGCTTTGCTTGCAACCTCAAGATGGGTTCACCAGCCCCTGTGAAAATGAATTTCCTTACCACCGCGCCTCTCATCTGTAATCCTTGGAGGAATTGCCCCATTTGCTCCATCCAACAGAAAACCTGGCATCAGGCTCTTTTTCTGGTGTAGTGCTGGCAGGGCTGCCGCATAGAGCTGAGCAGGCTGTGTACCTCACACCTCCAGGGGGCACCATTCACATAAACTGCTGTCCCCTGATGCAGTACAGTGGTGTTCTTGTATGCAGTGGCCCTGAGTTGAGATTCATTGCCTTAAGGAGGTTATTCAAAATCAAGGCGGTGAGAGGGTAAAATGAGCAGGAGGAAGGAGGGGAGAAATTGTCAAGGATGGGTACCACCTGGCCAGCTAGGTTCAATGTCAACAATGGGGGAGCTTTGAAAAGAAAACTTGTGTTAGTTTTCTATTTCTGCATACCAAATTACCCGGAAACTAGCTTAAAATGACAAACATTTATCATCTCACAGGTTCTTTGGGTCAGGAATCTGGGAGTGGCTTAGCTGGGTGCTTCTGACTCAAGATCTCTCTGGAGGTTGCAGTCAAGATGTCTGATGGGGCTACAGTCGTCTGGAGCTGGAGAATTCACTTCCAAGCTCACTTAAGTTGTTGTGGCAGGAGGCCCTCGGTTTCTTGCTGACTGTTGGCAGGACACCTTGGCTTCGCTCTAGACCGCCTGAGCGTCCTCATCACGGGGCAGCTGGCTTCCCCCAGAGAGAGTGGTTTTTTTTTCGTTTTTTTTTTTTTTGTGAGGAAGATCAGCCCTGAGCTAACATCCATGCTAATCCTCTTCTTTTTGCTGAGGAAGACTGGCTCTGAGCTCACATCTATTGCCAATCCCCCTCCTTTTCTTTTTTTTTTTTTTCCCCCAAAGCCCCAGTAGATAGTTGTATGTCATAGCTGCACATCCCTCTAGTCACTGCATGTGGGACGCGGCCTCAGCATGGCCGGAGAAGCGGTGCGTCGGTGCGCGCCCGGGATCCAAACCCGGGCCGCCAGCAGCAGAGCGCACGCACTTAACCGCTAAGCCACGGGGCCGGCCCAGAGAGAGTGTTTTGAGAGAAGAGAGAGTAAGAGTGCGTGCTCGAGAGGGAAACTGTAGTCTTTTCATAACCTGATGCGAGAACTGACATGCCGTAAGGTGTGCTGAGGGGCCACGTCCATATAGTGTGGGAGGGGGCTACACAGGGTGTGAATACCGGGAGGGGCACTAGGGGCCATCATGGAGGCTGGCGGCCATACAACCTCAAACCAGAAATGCTGGCATCCCTAGAACATCCAGCGCTGAAGCCAGTCACTGGATCTGCGGGCCCTGGGGGGCTTCAGCAGTGTGTCGTTTCACCCCTCAGATGTGCCCCCCTCTTGTTCCTTTCCAGTGGAGCTTTGAGTGGTGGGGTCTTTGTCTTGTCGCCCACTCGGCCTCCTCCAAGCTCTTCTGAAAGCCCAGGTTTCCTAAATGCTTTGGACTCAAGATCTGAACAGCAGAGGTGTGACTGGTTTCTCACCTTCCTAAAGGACTCTCGAGAAAGGAACCTACTAGAACCCGGGACTGCGTTCAGTTTCATGTTGCAGCTAAGCTTGTTTTGGTTGGGGTCACTGTCTCTTTGGTTTCTCACTTTGGGCCTTGAAACCAGGGAGGTGGAAGGGAAAGTATATTGAACCCAGAGTCGTGGGGACCTGGTTTGAATGCCAGCTTTTCCGCTTCCGTTCATGAACACGGGTCGGTTACTGAATCTCCCTAAACTTGATGATTGCATCCAAAAAAAATGGAAATACAGTAGTTCCCCCTGATCTGCAGGGGATACATTCCAAGACCCCAGGGGGTGCCTGAAACAGTGGATAGTACCGAACCCTATGGATACTATGCTTTTTCCTACACACACGTGCCTATGACAAAGTTGAATTTATAAATTAGGCACAACAATAACTAATTATAAAATAGAACAATTATAACAATACACTGTAATAAAAGCTATGTGAATGTGGTCTCACTCCCTCTCTCAAAATATGTTCTGTACTCACCCTTCTTCCTCTTGTGATGATGGGAGATGATAAAAGGCCTACGTGATGAGATGAAGTGAGGTGAATCTGGGACGTAGTGTTAGGCTACTGTTGACCTTCTGACAATATGTCAGAAAGAGGATCGTCTGCTTCCTTGGTTGACCGCGTGTAACCGAAACTACGGAAGGGAAAACCGAGAATAAGGGGGGGACTCCTGTAATAACATCTAGCTCACAGGATTGTTGTGGGAATTAAATTAGATACCATGAAAATGCCTCGCCTGGTGCCCCGATCTTAGAAACTACCCAGGAAATGGTGGTTGGCGTTGAAACTATTGTACTCTAGAGAGAAATTACCCTAGCTATTTTATGTCATGTTTTTCAACTTTTTTGAAATGTAATTTTTTTAATATAAGAAAACGGTCAGTTCCAGCTATGAAAGTGATAATGTTGAAAGGTTTGCTGTAGTCTTAGCTGTGGTTTTATTACATTCTAGAGCTTAAGAATATTCTGTGGACCCATCTTTGCAAGGAAGGTAATGGAAAAAAATGATTGAGGCTATAAAAATTCCAATTTGCAGTTAACTTTTCAAGAACACATCTCTTCCCTAAAGTGAGGGGTATGCAGATCCCAGAGGAGATGAAAAGTCCCCTTGTCCCCTTTCTGTTCATTCACTCCTTCATAATCAGACAATGAGTGTCCTTTGGCAAAATAGCTGCCTGTCTACAAGTACAATTTCTCAGAAACAATTACCTCAAAACTTCTGAGAGTCTCATCTGCAACCTGCTTTCTCATCAAAGATACATATTCCTATTTTCAAGGCAGCAATTTTCCTTTTTTCTTTTTTCAGTATGCATTGTCATTCTGTGCAGAGGACTCCCTCCCTAAGTTCTAACTTCAGGATATTGAAAGTCGCCACAAACCAAGGCAAGTGTCACCCATCAACAGCTCCCGAATTACTAATCAGGAGTGGGAGATGGAGCGTCACAGTGTGGAACTCATTTTCTGCTCTTACAGGGCTTGTGACTAAGCTGAGGAAAAGGTCTTGATTCACCCTCTGTGTGTGTGACTTGCACTTGCTGGTGGAGGGTAGACCAGACGCCCAGAGGGACTTTGCCTGTAGGGCCTGGGACCAGGCTAGGAAATTGGTAATTAGGTGTCACTTCCTATGAGGCATTCCTCCCTCTCCTCTTCCCATCCTCTCAGGTGATGAAATCCACCCTCTCCTGAGGTCATCTGCTCCCTAAAGAAGCAGACGGCTGGCCTCCTAATAGACACTGGAGTTTCCAAATTCAGCATCTCCAATCTGATTTGAGTGGCTTTGCCTAAGTGTTTCCCCCTGAAACCCAGTGATGATTAAGAGCGTTTCCATGATGAGCTGGCCATGAGAAGACTCGAGTTTAATGACTGCTGAGAACCAAGTTCTCACACCTGTGGCTCAGAATCGTGCCTTCCTCTCCTCCTGGGCAGGGCTGGTCCAGGGCTAGTTGAGGGCTCTGCTGCACACAGGAGGTGCTCAATAAATGCTTACTGACTGACATGGTTCTTTACACACATAATGAGCTCATTTAGCTTAATCTACTCCTTTCCTTGAGTGATTTTAGGCTTTCCTGTGCCCACTCACTTTTCCATTCTGCTGCCTGGTCACTTCTGAGGTCTGTTCCACCTCATTCATCAACAGGCCCAAATGTATCTCATCCATAAACTACTAGCGAGAGAGCTAGTCTTGTGACCACAGGAGAAGCCACAAAATATTGTTTCCTTCCAAGCTCTGATAAGCTTATCTACTTCAAAAAAGGGCCAGGCAAGTGCACAAGTCTGGAATGAGGCTGACAGGGTTCAGGGCAGGCCACTCCAAGATGTGCCACTCTGGTATGCAGATTATTTCGAGCTGAAGACAATAAAGGTTCAGAAGACTCTGAAAGAAACTTTGTCCTCCCCCCCATTAACTGCCTAAAAGAATTTAAGATAGAAGACCTGTCGCTAGGACAGGCCATCACCATAGATAACTCTGGGTATGGATAGACTGGGAGGGCCCTTGCTAAGCCCATTCTTATCAAAGTTCTGTTTACCAAACATTTACATTTGTAAGGGAAATCTCCATTTGTAAAGGTATCTCCCTCTCCCTAGCGGGAAGAAGGGATGACCTCATCTCTAGAAACTTATCAATGCACAAGGCAGGCCTTAAATCTGCATAATAAACTTACTCTTGTTTACTGTGCTTTTCTGGTAATCTCCCCTAGCTGACTTCCCCCACCCCCAAAATCCTCCTTTGTCTTTACCTGAATATGCTATTTAAGATGAGAACCTCCAACATTTTGTCGAGTTACTCAATTTTTCCATGTCTCTCCCATGTATACATGTTATAAAGCTTTGTTTGATTTTCTCCTGCTATTCAGTCTCATGTCAATTTAATTTGTAGCCCAGCCAGAAAGGACCCAGAGTGGGTAGAGGATAGTCTTCCTCCCCTGCAAGGCAGATGATAGGGGTTTGGGGAGAAAAGAAGGTACCATTGACACAAAAACAAGGCTTTGTTGAGTTAAATCCTCTTCACAATGCTTCTCTGAGGAATATATTGTCCCCATTGTACAGAGGAGAGAGTGGGAACATAGGGAGGTTGGGTTGTCCAAGTCTCAAGGAGTGGAGGCAGGAATGAGAACCAGGTCTGCCTTACCCCACAAACTTCAGGATTTCTGGGTAGGTTCACCTTCGTGATCTCTGGGGAGGGGAAGGAGAGGTGAGTGTGATTCCTGGACATCCTTGAATCCAATTTCTGATATCACGAGTAGATTGTAAACTGCTAGTTGTTAATTTTGTTTTCTTTACTTAGTTAATTTTACTAAGAATTAGAAATTAATGAGGGGAAAGATGGCAATGAACCCTCTTTTGTATCTCTGGTGTGTTTTCTCTGACACCAAACAGTTCTCCAATTCTTTGGACAACTGCGTGCCCAACAATTCAACTCAATTCTGACACCGTCTACCTGGAGGTAGTGTCAGATCGCACTGATTAAGGGCTCAGTCCCACAGACTGCCCCCACTTCAGATGCCCGTTGCAAGTCTCGGGCCACCTGAACTTCTGACTGACCGGCTATAAATCAGGGGTTCCCATGAGTCTCTCCCCGGGTTTGATAATTTGCTAGGACAGCTCACAGAACTTAGAAAAATACTCCACTTATGTTTACCAGTTTATTATAAAGGACAGAACTCAGAAATAGCCAAGCGGAAGAGATGCACAGGGCAGGGCATGGGAAGGGGGTGTGCAGAGCTTCCATGGGAAGCTCTCTGGGAGTGCCACCCTCCCAGCACCTCTGTGTGCTCACCAACCCACAAGCTTTCTGAATCAAATTGTTCAAGAGTTTTTATAAAGTTCAATCTCCAGCTTCTCTCTCTTCCCTGGAGGTGGTGGTGGGGCTGAAAGTTCCCACCCCTCTAATCACTCTGTCTTTCTGGTGACCAGCCCCATCCTGCGGTTATCTAGGGGCCTCACCCTAAATCATCGCATTAGCGCAAACTCAGGTGTGGTCTAAAGGGGCTCCTTATGAATGACAAAAGACGTTCCCATCACTCAGGAAATTCCAAGGGTTTTAGGAGCTCTGTGCCAGGAACGGGGAACAAAGACCAAATACATGTTTTTTTATACCACAATATCCAAAGAGGACCCTTCCAGCCTCCATCAGCTCACTTACACTTGGGATGGTTTTTTAAGTGTTGCCACTGTTTCCCCAAGACCACTTCATGTCAAAGGCGTGACTACTGGTCTGAGATTGAAACGGTAGTGAAGCTGCTGGTTCTCATGGAGGTGGTATCCATTGTTGGCTGTTATTGCTGTTGTTTTTCCAGTTTCATGAGACCGAAAACCCAACTCAGACTTCAAAGTGGCTCAAGCAAAAGCAAGACTTTATTGGCTTGTGTAACTGAGAGGCCCAGAGAGACCGCACAGCTTCTCGCTGGCCCTCCGCTCTGCTTCTCGTCGATTTGTTCACAAGATCCACACTGGTTGAGGGCCCTGCACGCACACAGGAGGTGCTTAATAAATGCTTACTGTGGCCACAAAATGGTCCCAGCAGCTGCAAGCACCACACCCTACAGCACAGCGTCTCAGTGGATGGAGAGGATGCTTCTCATTCTCAGAAGCCCCAGCAAAACAGCTGCTTGTATCTGCTTGCAGTGACTAGCTCGTGTGTTCAGGCCCAAGTATTTACACCGCAGAAACTGGAGAACACTACAAATCAGGGCTTAATTTGTTGGCTTTAAAAAAAAATTGTATAGACTTAAGAAAGTGATGGGAACACGTTAATAATGCATATTAAAATGAAAAGTGTGTGTTGGGGCCAGCCCAGTGGCTCAGCGGTTAAGTGCACAAGCTCCACTACTGGCAGCCCAGGTTCGGATCCCGGCCATGCGTCCCACATACAGCAACTAGAAGGATGTGCAACTATGACATACAACTATCTACTGGGGCTTTGGGGAAAAAAAGGAGGAGGATTGGCAATAGATGTTAGCTCAGAGCCAGTCTTCCTCAGCAAAAAGAGGAGGATTAGCATGGATGTTAGCTCAGGGCTGATCTTCCTCACAAAAAAATAAAATAAAAAGTGTGTTGTGTCTGTGGCTATTATATTGAGACCAGTGTAAAAAATTGAGGAAATATTCTAGTATTTGAAAACTGTTGCCTGATTCAGTAAAGTAGTTGCTCGCATCATGAATGAAGTTTCAATATATATCTTCGTTGTTTTACTTTTATCTTACTCATTAATGCAAATGAAGAGATCAATCAATATTCATGTTGGAACTACACTTGATAGTCAATGAAGCAACTTTGTTGCTGAGTCAGATAGTGATCACGCAGTTATTCACTGTCTGATTTTGCCACATCATAGCTGAACTGCAAGCATAGGTTTGCCACAGATCAAGAGTTCTACAAAAGTCAGTGAAAACATTTTGTGAGAATCAGTTGGCTATATGGAATTTACAATAAAAGGTATTGTATATTTATTGTTAGTTGTAAGTTGTGTGCTATACATCCTTTATGTCAGCAAAATTTTTACTTATTTATGCACATATATATTGGAATATGTTTTTTCTAGAGAGCCAGATGGTTAAGCATTTATGAGCACATCACTGGCTAAACACATATCTAGCATGATAGGGCCCAACTTAATTGGGTAAAGTACTTCAAAGATTTTCTCAAATGTGACAATCCCACTAGAGCTATCATAAATTATCATCAAGACCTGGAAATAGAACGCTGGCAGCATTGACGCTAAGGGTGTTGGCACTTCATGGAAAAAGTAGGATAAATTGAGACAGAGACTTCTTACTCAGAATTGGTTCAATTTATTTCCATCTTCTAGTTGAAATGAGTTCATTATCCCCACTCAGAAAACCAGTCTACTGTACATTCTTCAAATCTCTTTGCCTCCCAGAGTTCAACTGGGGAACCAAATCGTTTGATGTTTAAATGAGTAAATAAAATGACACCTGTTTAGAGTACATTGCAGAAAATTCTGAATATAAAACATCTTGGCACCCAAATAACCTATGGGTTCCTAGTATGCTTGTCAAAAGAAGCACATAATCTTCTGGGTAAGTAATCTGGTAGTGAAAGCGAGGGCCAGCTTGCTTTAACTATACCCAGTTGTCTGTTTGCAAAAGTAGTTATATAAGGCATTACTGAAGCCCACCCTATTGATAACATTTCTGCCACTTGCGTCACCATGGTAATGGGTGCTTACGCTTTTCAGAAACTGAGAGTTGACTCCTTGTCAATTTCAGGCCTCAACTGGGCCTGCGTGGATGACCGATAGGTGACCTTCTGATGTCAGGGAGCCAAAAACTCCACCCTCAGATCATGCTAACTCTGCCATTTTGTAAATATGTGTCCTATGAAGAGCCATGAAGTTTGACTACGATTGCACAGATCATCAATGACCTCACTCTTCCTTAACTCCAGTCATCTATTCCTATACTTAGGACCACGCTACCCGTCTATCCCATAAACATCCCTAATCCCTACTTTTCAGGGAGGCAGATTTGAGATTTGTTCTCCCATCTCCTCACTTGGCTGCTTTGTGAATAAACCCTTTCTCTGCTGCTTTCATCCTCTTGGTGGTTGGCATAATTGTGTGGCAGGCAAAATGAACCTGGTTTGGTAACAGTAGGATTTCCACAAAAGCACCCTCTCACCAATCCACAAAGAACTCAGAACTCATCTATTTTCCATGCCATCCCAGGAAGAGAACATTCTCAGTGGAAAACAGGTGTATCAAACTTTTCTGCTCTTGCACATTTGAGTGAAGGATGGATGTATCATATCATGGTCTTCAGAGGCTTGGGAGAAAGAGGACCTTGTATTTGTGAAACATTTTAGAATTTACCATGAACTTCACAGATGTTATCCCATCTAATCCTTGCAGCAAACTTGAGAAGAGGGTGTTATTGAAATATTGTGTGTGAGGCGAGGAAACAGGTTAGCAGGAGAGACTAATTGTCTAGCCTCATACAACGTTAGAAAAAATCCAATTTGAACTCAGCCGGAAAACAAGAAAGCGCGAACTGATGAAAGTGGGAGGGAAATAGCACCATGATTCCTAAGGATTAGTGATGCCCAGAGATGAAGAGGGGTGCTTCGGGGAGGGATGGTTAAAACTAACATCCATATGGTTTAGAAAAGAAAGTAAGAAAGTGCAGTCTGCACTGACCAGGCTTGCTAGGAACAGGTACATGAAGGTGGGGCATGAGCAGGGAGGTGGTGGGGTTCAAGGAATAAGAACTAGAGAGGAACCAGTCCCTTCCCACCTCCACGGCCCATGAGCTAAACTGTGTCTTTGCCTGCTCAGATTTTCCTTCTCCTTCACCTTCTTGAAAGCATTCTGTCTTTTCTGGGCTTGTGAGACACCAAATTGGGACAATGAGTAGAGAAAAGCAGGAAACAGAACAGAAAAGATGAATGGGCTGAGGCTTCAGAGAGCCTTGAGAGGGAGGGATCTGGAGGAGGGGGTTCTGGAACAGCTGTGGATTAGAGAGAACTGGAGAGAAAACCAGAGAGAGCTTTCTGAAGAGTTGCCCAGCTTGTTACTTGGTCCCTTTAATATTATTTGAGGAGTACCAGCCAAGATGGAGCATGTATTTTAATGGCTTTAGGTTATAGGATGGCACTTTGAATCTGACAACATAGAAACTCTTTACATGTATCCCTGGCTTATAATTGGGGTGTCCTAGATAGTAAAACACCAGGCCTTTCTCCAACTGCTAAAATGTGCCAGGGGCTGACGACTAGGGTGAGTCAGTGTCTCTCCTTACAGGCGCATGGTTTCGTGCGGGAGACAGACAGGTAAGCAAGTATGTGTAACCCAGCGAGGCAGACCTAGGAGAAGACAGGGGAGGGAAGGATCCATTCTACCTCAGAGCAGTGCAGCCGGAGGGGCCCTGGGAAGGAAGTGATTCAGAGCAGGGAAGAGAGTCTGCGTGGAGACAAGAGCAGGATAAAGGCACAGAGGGCGAATGACCAGCATGTTTAGGAGCAGGAGGGTGGGCAGCTGGAGATCAGGGTGGGAAGACCCAGGATCAGGTCACATCTGGACACTGAAAGCCTGGATACATGTTTGGACGTGTCACTCTAACAACAAAGTCGGCCATCGGAAGTTTTAATTTCAATTTCAATATCTTTTTCTGGATTATAAAACTCCACTTGGAGATAACTCTATTAATATTTTATTCTTTTTTCTCTGTGTGCATGTCTGTAAAACAAAATTGAGACTATATTGCACTTTTTGTAAACAGCTCATTTTCACTTGATGTTTTACGTCTCACTGAACAGTCTACTAAAACAAGATTTCTAAGGGCTATGTAGCATTTTATTAGGTGGACGTTGTATAATTTATGTACAAACAGTCGTCTATTGTTTGATATTTGCTGTGGTCTGAATGGATGGTCTCCCACCAAATTCATATGATGAAATCCTATTCCCCAAGGTGATGGTGTCAGGAGGCGGGGCCTTTGGGAGGCGATTAGGTCATGAGAGTGGAGCCCTCCTGAATGGATTAGTGCCCTAAGGAGTGACCCCACAGAGCTCCCTAGCCCCTTCCACCACATAAGGATACAGCAAGATGGCTGTCTGTGAACCAGGAAGCGGGTTCTCGCCAGACACAGAACCTGACCATGAGGGCACCCTGATCTTGGACTTCTAGCCTCTGGAGACATGGGAAATAAATTTGTATTGTATATAAGCCACCCATTCTCTGGCATTTAGTTATGGCAGCCCAAATGGACTAAGACAATATTTCAGGTCGTTTCTAATTGTTTTTGCCATTATAAATAACGATGCGATGAACATCTTTGGGCACTTCTCTGGTCATCAGAGGCTTTAGGCAAAGATCAGATCTCTTTTTGAAAGACCACAATGGTAGGAATGTCAGTGTGATTTAGGTTGTGGCCAAGACTGCAGACAGGAAGAAAGTTAGGAGAAGGAATGTTTTACAACCACCAGGAATGTGAGGCCAGCTCTCCCAGACCACGACTGTGGTCAGCTGGGGAAGAGAAGAAGGATACAGGAAAAATATGAGGAAAAATCTCCAGGACTTCGTGTCAATGGATGTGGGATTGAGGGAGAAGCTGCAGTAGCCCGGGATACACACTGATGACGGTGAAGACAATAATAAGAAGAGAACTCACACTTATCAAGTGCTGTTCTAAGCTGATATTATTTCTTTTAATCCTCACACAACCCTTGGAGGGAGGTACTACGATTCCCATCTCACAGATAAGGAGAAGGAGGCACAGAGTTATTTAAATGGTTTAACTTTAAATAACTTGAGCCCAGATCATCGAGTTAGTAAGTGACGGAGCTGGGGTTCAAATGCTGGCAGGGTGACTACACGATCTGCAGGCTTAGCTCTGTGCTCACAGTCCCCGCCCAGCCCTCCCAGCCTGGCCCCAGTGTGATGGCTGGTGGTCCTGCGAGCACGGGAGGCGAGGCATGGAAAAGAGCAGGTCTGTGGCCATTTTATCCCCAGAATGGCACACAAAGCCTTTGTGGCCCCAAACAGCCCTGCAGGATACCTGCATGTACTCCCAGGGCAGAGCTTAGCACCTGAATGTTTGCCTAGCAGGTATGAGGTGAAGATGTGTCCAGCCAGTGTGTGGCCACATGAGCAGTGAGGGACACTGCTCAGCAGCTGGGTGTTGCTGGAGGAAGACAACTCACGACTGGGACCCGCTGGGCTGCCTGCCGAGTCTGAGGGGTCTGAGTGTATCTGCAGAGCCACATCCACTGAGCGCCGCTGGACCGGAAAACTCAGGATGCAGTGGGCAGTCGCCCGCCCAGCTGACCCAAGGCCGTGGCTCTCACGGTGATGGCGGCCCGGATGAGATGCTGCAGAGGGAAATGCCATCGGCCGGCCATTGACAAGTAACTTCCAGCATCTCTCTGCATGTTTGCCTTCCTTCCTTGTCCCCACCCCCTGCCAGGGACAGGTCAGCCATATGTATTGAGGACATAGGCAGTCATCAGAAATACAGTGACCTCAAGGGACACTCAGAAGCCCCCAGCCCTGAATCCCCCCCTGCAGCCCTCATCACTGCTCTGTCTTCACCTCCCATTGGCTTCAGTTCTGCTGTTTCTAAATCCAGTGGGTCAGCCAGAGGGCTGCTTCCCAGCCTTCACGCAGCCCTCACCACACTCAATACTGGCCATATCCTCGTATGCGCTTAACGGTTTTCTTTACATAAACGCATGCTTTTAACCCTGATTACTGACTTCTGCTTTGTGGGAAGCAGTAAGATCTGTGAAATGCCTAACTGTTACACAGAGATGGTCCTTCAGATCCACGGGAGGTCAGTGCCGGAGGGCGCCAGGTGATGCCGGGAGACACTGGTCAGTGTCTCCAGAAGGACCTTATTTGACGCAAATGTATTTTCTACTAAGGGAAGCTTATTAATCCAATTTTACCCAGTAGCAGGATTCGTAAATGAGTGGATCCTCCCCCAAAGAAAGCAGGGTCCAAGGGCTGGGTTGCTGGTATATTTCATTGGTTGGAATTGGGGGGTGGAGGGGAGGTTGGAAGAAGGAAGGCGTAGACCACGGAAGCGATGTGGGGCACTCTCCATGGCCGAGGTTCCGCGGCCACTGGCAATCCTAGGAAAGCCGGCGGCTGTGCATCCTCCCGTGACCCATGAAGACAGATGGTTGGGGGGCATGGTGGCTGTTGTTAAGAGCAGGCAAGGGATTAGAAGTAAAAATCTAGCACCTACTGAGGACTTCCCACATGCCAGGCCTCTGTTTAATCCTTACAACAGTCGTACGAGGGAGGGGTGTTGACCCATTTCACCGATGGGGAGACTGAGGCTCAGAAGGTCCCCACAGCTAGTAAAAAGCACCAGGATGCAAACCGACTTCTCTCCAACTCCAGCGCCCTGTGGTCTCTTGGGAAGAGGCGAGGATGGTGGATGCTTCACATCACAGAGTCTCAAAGTCTTTATCTTCATCCTTGACCTGCACACCGGCCCAAAGCCCAGTTGAGGTTAAGGCCACATCCCCAGAACTATGCCTTCCTCCCCCAATAGCCCTCTTGACTTACTCATGTCACCCCGCACCAGCCCCTGTCCATTTCACCCAGGGCTCCTGTTCGAAGACGAGCATGAGAAAGGCAGGGCTGCGGGTGTGCTAGGGATTCAGAAGGCAGGTCAGGGGCACCTGTGCTGGGCAAGTCCTCGGCTCCAACCTCTCCCCCGTATCTGCCCCTTAGGAGCTTCAGCCTCTCATCCCCCCGCTGTCTAGACCCTAGTTCAGGACGCCATCATCACTCTTGTTCTAAATAACTATTGAAACATAATTTACATATCACAAAATTCACTCATTGTGAGTGTACAATTCAATGATTTTTAATAAATTTATGGAGTTGTGCAACCATAACCATGATCTAGTTTTAGAACATTTCCATCACCCTGAAAAGTTTCCTCCCGCTTGTGTGTGTTAATCCCCACTCTCACTGTTTTCTGTGGGCAGATCTGCTTTCCGTTTCTACAGACTTGCCTATTCTGGACATTTCATCTAAATGCAATTGTACAATACGTGGTCTTTTGTGTCTGGCTTCTTTCACTGAGTATAGTGTTTTTGAGGCTCCTTCATATTGTACCATGAATCAGTAGTTCATTATTTTTTACTGCTAAATAATATTCCATTGTATGGACATACCACACTTTTTTATGCATTCACCAGTTGGTGGACATTTGAGTGTTTTCAGTTTTTGGAAATTATGAATAATGCTGCTGGGAGCATTAGCCTGTATGTCTTTGGGGAGACTTACATCGTTCTTCCTCTTGGGTGGATTCCTGGAGTGCTGGTGACATCACCTCCCCCTTGGATTGCTGTGAAAGTCTTCTAGAACTGTCTCTCCTGACTTGTCTCACCTCCCTCTTGTTCAGTCCCTACCCTGCCCCCATAGTCATCTCTCTGAAATGCACACCCGTCACGTCTCTTCCCAGCGTACAAACTTTCAGGAGCTCAGAACAAAGTCCAGACTCCTGATGTCAAAATATACAGTGGCCTCCCTGGTGTAGCCCCACCCTCCCCTCTGGAGCCCCTCTCTCAGGGGATCAGGCCAGGCTGGCTTGCCATCGTATCCCCAATGTTCAAGTCCATTTGGAAGGCACTCAGTCAGTACTGTTGGATGAATGCATGGGAATAGCAGTTGGTGATCAGAGTTTTTAAAATGCTTGTACAACACCCAAGGATTGGCCCAACAGATCCTGGGACAGCTGCAAAAGAAGGTCAACAACTAGTGTGAGCTAGCAATCAGGAGGCCTGGGGTACTTTCCAGCACTGATTTTCCCAAACGTTCATGGCCAAATTCTGAAGCATTTCGTAAGACCTCTGTCCCTTTATGTACACAGTTCCTCTCTCTGGAACATATTTTCCTAATCAGGAACAGATATTCCATCTGCTCGGAGAACTCCTATTCATCCTTCAAAACCTTGGTCAGCCATCACCTCTTCCGTGATACCTTGTCTGATTCCTCCCACCCAGGTAGAATTATTATTCCCTTCCTCTTCTGTACCACTGTATTTTGTACACACTTTTATCATCGTATGTTTACAAATTATTTGCTTATATGTCTGCATACCACACTAAGCTACCTGTCAAGGCATCTGAGGGAACCACATCCCATTTGCCTTTTCATCCCAGTTCCTTGGCACACGGGAGTTCAATATAGTTTATTTTCTAACTGAACTAAACATTCTCAAGCCCCAAGTTGCCCCGTTGTCAAAGGGGGATGACAATATTGCCCTGGCTACCTTAAAGAATGTTTAACATGAGAATAAAGTGCCAAATAAATAAAAATACCTTGATAACAGGCCTGAGAGACTCCGTGAAGGTCAAGTCCAATAAACTCTTGCTTGGCCAGAGCAGCTGGTTACTCAGCTGGACAGGAATTGACCTTATTTGGTTCAGGAAGTGCCTGGGGCTCTCCTAGCCTTGGCATCGGCCTGTGAGCAGGGCTGTGGCTGGGGGTCAGTTCAGGACGGTGATGAAGAGCTCACGACTGTGTGAAACTGTAACCCCTCACCCTCCACCCACTTTGGCTTTGTTTTTCTTCATTGCACTTCTCGGTCTGTGGCATCATCCAATGTAGCTATGTGCTTGGTGAAGGTCATTCCATGGCAAAGGCTGCTTGTTGCCCACCCAGGTCCAGTCTCCTTTCCTCTTCAGCCCCTGGCCAGATCCCGATCCCTACCCACTCTTGAAGCTGGATGTGGCTGCGGGCCTAGGTTTTCACTCACAGAAAGGAAACGGAAATGACGGTAGCCTCTGCCCCAGGCCTGGGCCTTAGCGCACACTCCATGCCCCCTCCCACCTTCCTGACAGCTACGCAGACCAGCAGGTGAAGACAGCATCCTAGTGCTTAGCAGAGCAATGACTTGGAAGGAACCTGGGTCTCCCCAGTGACCCTGAGGAGCCAGGCTGCCCACCAGCCTGGGACACACACCTTGAATACTACCCGAGAGAGAAATTCATTTCTTTGTTCTTTAATTTTATAAATGTGGAGGTCTCTTTGTTCCAGCAACCCAACCTCACCCTAACTAACGCACACGAGCGCTTTGTGACAGCCATGACTTTGTCTTTTTTATTCACTGCAGTGTTCCCAGTGCCTAGAATACTGCCTGGCTCATAGTACGTGCTCAAATAGATAATGGAGCATCTAAATGAACGGAGCCAGACTGCCCACGTTTCAATTACTGACAAGCCATGTGACCTTGACTCTGTGGACCACGGTTTCCTCATCTGTAAAATGGGGATAGTAATTGGACCTATCTTTTGGATTATTGAGAAGATTGAGATAATATATTTATAGCTCATTGGGCAGTGCTTAACACATCGTAAGCACTCAGTAAGTGTCAGATATTGTTATTATTATTGCATAAATGTCATGTTTTCTGCAGCCTTTGAGGTCTTCAGTAATACTGAAAATGATTTCATGTTAAATTAGAAGAACCTTCGGGGAAAAAGAAGACATGGCGTCTTGAACAGTAGATGTGTCTACTTCTGCCATTGGCTGGCACAGATGAAGTAGATTCACTCTTAATTGTTTGTTTCATGAACTCAGTGCGACGGCTTTGGGAAATACATGCAAATTTATGCAAATAACATACAAATTCACGTAAAAATAGCCTCACTGTGCCTCCACATTTACTACAAAGAATTCTGATGGCTTTATACTATTCAGTTCAGTTCATGTCAGTTTTCCCATCTGCCCTCTCAGAAAGACTCACGCCTGGAAGGAGGGAGGTGTATGCACATGGGGGTGTGCACGTGGGGGCATGCGCACATCTGCAGCTGGGTGGGAGGAGGGCAGAGGAGGCTAGTGAGGACAGCTTAAATACTGCTCTGCAATCAGATATGTGTGGCTGGTCCAAAATAAACTGTAAAATTCCAGGCTCTGAGGCCCTACATCCAATCAGTCGGTCCATCTAATCAGCAGCCATCTAACCACCCCCCCACTATTCTATAACAGCACATTTTAGGCCATAATGATGCAAAAGGAGCACAGGAAACTTGTTCCTGGGTTTGAAATGTCAAATATCCTTGGAGCTCATCAGCTGTGAAAAGCTGAGTAATGAGTGAGCCACCTGAGTCTCAGTTTCTGTAAAATGAACACAATGACCACGGCCTGCCCCCCTGACAATTAAAGGATCAGCTGAGGTTATAGGTGTGAAGGGGCTTTGCAGTCTTCTAAATGGTGAATGAGAGTGCTCAGGATCACCATCATTACTATTTTGGGGGGAAGTGAGCAAGGAGTGCAAGCCACGGGGCCACCAAGCAGCGTGTAGGATTTGTGAACTATTTGAATAAATAGTTCAGTAGCATAATTACAGAGATCCACATCTCTTCAGCTTTCCAAAGCAATTCAGGCTTCAAATAATTTGTCCAATTATCATCCCATATGGCAGAATCATTTGTTCATGCATGCATGCACTCATTCATTCATTCAGCAAAGACACTGAGCACCTGCCCCGGGCAGGGGCCCTATGCTGAGTTCTAAGATTTGAAGATGGGGAAGACATGGTCTTTGCTCATAAGGACTTTTTCCTGCTGTCTTTGTTCACGAGGACCTCTTTCTTCTCACATCAGAGCTCAGTAACCATCCAGCAGGGGAGACAAACATGTCATCAATAAATGCCAGGCCACATGAAAGGGACAGTATTAGAAGCCTGGAGAGCAAGAGACGCAAAGGAGGAAATATTTGGCTGCATCTGGGAAGGTCAAGGGCGCCTGGAGAAATGCATGGTGTCTTGAAGGGTGAGCAGGAGCCCGCCAGGTGGACTGGCGGAGGGAACGCCGTGTGCCAGGGTACAGAAGCGTGAAGCCACACGGCCATGTGCTCCACGATCTGATTTGGAAAATATGGTCAACAGTGTCAAGATGTACCTTTCCCTGTCCTGCCAGCCCAGGCATCCCTGACTCCTCCAAACACCTGGGACATTTATGAACCTAGGAGACTTGTTTGGCAGTGTCGTGTACAGCGAGTCCTTGGGTTGTTTGCCGTCCTGCTGCTGTGTGTCCCTTCTCTTCAAGGAGATTGTGAGTCACCTGAGAAGAGAGGCTGTCTACTCTATCTTTGTCTCCCCAGGACCCAGTTCAATGCCTTTCTTGGGAATATCAAGCAGGCAACAGACTGTTGCAGGAGGTGTCCAAACAAATGAGTCAGGATGCTGCTATTTACTGAGCACTCCCTCAGATGATCTGCCACATGCTAATTTGTACATTATCTCATTTAATCCTCCTGATAACCATACGAGGTGGATACTGTGAGTCCCCACTTTACAGTTGAAGCAACTGAGGCTTAGAGAGATACTTCATTTGCAGAAGAGGCGCAGCCTAGAAGTGAGGGACCAGGATTTGAATGCAGGCTGACTGGTCCAAGGGCCGATGCTTTTAGCTCTGGCTCCATCCAAATGTACTGCCTCTATTTCAGTGCAAATAATAAAACAGTATGAACTGGAGTTTCACAGACCGACAGGTAAGTCTGAGCTCTAACCAAATTGTATTTATTTCTTCTTATGGCCTCCTCCTAAGCCATTGGCTCCTTGAGCGTGGGCTGTGCCTGCTCCATCTTTGTACCCCTATACCTCTCATGGTACTTATTCTCCCCGGATAGAGAATAAGGGGACCAGGGAATTGCCCAGAGCAATTCTGTAAGGGTCCCTGGAGGAAGCCAGGTTTCCTTGAGCCAAACTTGGAATGTGAGGAGAGGCAAGATGGAAAGAGGGTGTGTGTGAAGGCTCAAAGGTGGGCATAATAAAGTCATTTATGGGGTGCTGTGTGCTTTTGGTGGAGTGGAGAGGAGCTGGAAATGTGTTTGGAGGAGCCCCAAACCCCCAGACTGCTTCAGGGGTACAGCTGGAACATTCTGTGCTCCACACACAAACCCTTTTCCCTCCGCGGGACCAGAGCTGAGGCCACCTTTGGAGGGATGACGTGCTTGCTCCCCCAGAAGAGATGGGCGGGCATCTCCAGGTGGGACAGCACTGGAAGCTACTGAGAAACTGGTAGCATAGTTGAGAAGCATCATTTATGGGTGACAATTGGTTAATTAATTAAAAATTTCTTGAGTGCCTATTATGTTCTGGGGCTGATTCTAGAAACTGGGATAACACAATGGCCCTTGTGGAATTCCATTTTAGTGGCAGAAGGTAAAGTGAATAAGTAAACTAACAAACAAGCTAGGTAATGTCAGGTGGTCATAAATGCTTGAAGAAAATAAAACAAGGTGGTGACATAGAGAGTGACGGGGGTGAGAGGAGGTCAGTGAAGGCCAGTCTGAGGAGGTGACATTTGGGCTAAGAAAACCTGAATGACCAAATGGCACCAACCATGCCAAGAGCTGTTGGGGAAAGTGTTCCAGCCAGAGGGCACAGTACAGGCAAAGGTCCTGGGGTGGGAACAAACTTGATGAATTTGATGTACAAAAGGACCACAGTGGCTGGAGGGTGGTGAGCCAAGGGGAGAGTGGTCCAAAATGGGGCGGGAGAGGCATGCGGGGCCAGACTATCCAGGGTCTGGCAGGATTTTATTCCAAGTGCTGCAGTGTATTAGCTAGCTATTGCTGTGTAACAAACTACTCCCAAATTTAGCAGTAAAAAACAAAACACATTTTTAACCTCACAGATTCCATGGTCAGGGGTCTGGACATGACTTCGCCAGGTCCTCCACTTCAGGGTCTCTCACAGGCCACCATCAGCATGTTGACTGGGCTGTCACCATCTCAAGGTTCACTGGGAAGGCTCTGTTTCAAGCTCACCTGGTTGTCGGCAGATTCGGTTTCTCATGGGCTGTTGATCTGAGGCCATCGTCAGCCCCTCAGTATGCAGGCCACTCCAACACAGCAGCTTGCTTCATCAAGACACGCAAGCCAAAGAGGCCACAGAGAGAGTCTGAGAGAAGACGAAGTCATCATCTTTTGTGACCTAATCACAGAAATAGCCTCTGCTACCTTGGCCATATTCTTTTCATGAGAAGCAAGTCACGGGTCCCGCCCCCACTCAGGGAGCACCAGGCGGTGCAGATCATTGGGGGTCATCTTAGAAGTCTGCCTGCCACACACAGGAAGCCATGGGAGGTGTCTGGGCAGGGAGGTGACGTGATCTCATGTATATTTTCAATGATCACTTTGGTTTTCTTGAGTCTCAGGAGTGTGAGTGGGGGCTGGGCAGAGCGAGAGCAGGAAGGCCACTGGGGACTTCTGTGTAGACGATGCCAGTTTGGCCTAAGGAGGCGACAGTGGAGAGGCAGAGGAGACCCGAGGGGCCTTGCCAACGGATAGGAGGTGGGGGCAAGCGAAGAGGGATCGGGGACGACTCCTGAGCTGGCTGTGACACGTGCCTCCTGCCTGTGGGATGACAATGTCTTTGATGCTCAGGACGTGTGCTCCGAGTTTTTCTCCTCCTGGGAGAGACGGGGTGGCACTAACCCCATCCTCCTCGGGCCCTACCCAAGGTCACACATTTGCTGGATGGCTGGCCAGCATTAGGAGCACAGGCCGGAGCGGAGAAAAAATGTCTCCTTGTGACGGGCTGAGGGACTGACCCCATATCCTCGGTCTCATTAGTTGGCCCAAGCTCAGACCAAGTAAGCCAGCGAGCTGGGGGTGAGGAGGTGGCATGGGGAGCTGCTCACCTATAACTGCTCACACAGTCAGCCAGAGCAGGAGAGAGCTGAGGGGTGTGTGTGTGTGTGTGTGTGTCTGTATGTCTCAGGCGGGCTACATTTGGAGTAGGGACTATGGTTCAGGGCAGGGAGAATTAAACAGATCCTAGAATGTCAGGGCATTCCTAACAAATAAATTCCAGAGAGACACTTAAATTCTTTACCTGAAGAATACACCTCCATGAAATCTTTACCTGTTCAGGTGAAAAGACAGAGCCACAGATAATGATGTGGCTACCGTTTACTGTATGGCTCTCACTGCTCAGCACTGGATGGAGATCTCATTTAATCCTCGTAACAGCCCAGTGCGGTAGGCGCTAACATTGTCTCATTTCATAGATGGGAAAATTGAGGCTTAGAGAAGTTAAGTCACTTGCCCAAGGTGACAGAGCCAGGGAACGGGACAGCCAGGGTTCCACCCAGGTCTGTCTGACTCCAAACCCGTGTTCCTAACCACCGTGCTGCCTCCCATTTAGGCTGGTTGAAGATTCACCTCCTGGTTCCAGGGGTTAAACTAGGGGCAAGAGCTTTTCTTCTAAAAAATAGGTCCAGGCTTGCCAGAGAGGAACAAGCCAGAAGCAAGTTTTACTGCTGCTCTCACTGCCCCAGACCCACAGGAGATAGAGTTGCTACCCTGAGTTAAGGGTTCCGCTCTCACCCATCCAGGCAGCAGATGGTGCCCCCTGGTGGTGACTGCAGGGAAGGGCAGTGGGTGGGAACATGAGCTTGGGGTTGGCCAGCCAAGGGGGGACAGAGACAGCAGTGCCACGGAGCAGAGAGCAGGTTCCATCAAGCCACGCCGCCCCAGGCAAAGGGTCAGATCCCATCTCCTTTCATGGGGCCCAAGGGGTCCTGCCTGCTGTGCGGGTCAGCCAGGTGCTCATCAGAGGTGATACAGACCAGTAACCCAAATGACATCACCAAACATCAGCCACACTCTTATCACTCAAACCTAGGGTCTGCACCTAAACTCACACTCCTGCACACACCATACTGGCATCACCTGGTTTGCAATTTAGGGCCTAAGATTTTGGCTAATTTAGAGGTCATTCTGGCAACCAAAAGGGAAAACCTCACTACTGGATTGCTTTTGCTTACAGGGACCAGGCCTACCTGAGGGAGTTCCTGGGGACCGCCGTCCACATAGCTCCCCAAGGCCCACCCTCACGGGGAGTCCAACACGGGCCACTTATAAGACAAGACAGGAAGTGCCTCGTGGCTTGGGGAGTGCAGAGACGGGGTGAGGAATTCTGCTCGGCCACTTGGGGAAGGCAAGACATCAGGGTTTGAAAACATCAGAATACCTTGGGTATTTGCCACACCCCTGTTCTGAGCCTCTTGAATAGGAATCAGGAAGTGTGGACTCGGAGGATAAACACAGACAGGGAGCTGAGAAACGAGTCTCTGCAGGTCCCTCCAGTCACCTGCAGTGTGTGTCCTCAGGCTGCAGAGGCCCCTTCCTGGAGAGGGAGCGGGCTCAGCAGAGCAGCTGGGGAGCTGGGATGCCTGAGTTCTATTTCCAGCACCATCACTGACTCACGGTGTGACCTTGCTGAGGTCACGGCTGTGCTTTCCTCGCTGGGGGAAAAGCAGAGGTGGCAAAGCTTGCATTTTCCAGAGAGATGGGAGTCTTGGAATAGGAGGGACCTCCCTGCTCCCCACGAACCTCAGCTACGTCTGCTCCTACTGATGTTAACGAAAAACTGCTTAGATTTGGATTCAAGGCACTTTGGGGGACACTCAGAGCCAGAAGCAAGGAGTTCCTCCCATAGCAAGACTTACGGTCACTTTTATATGCAGTGTTTCTCCAGACATGTTTCAGATCACGTTCCAAACCAATATTTCCCCACGTGGCTCCACATCGTCTGTGGAAGGGCAGAGGGAAGCTATTTTCTCTCTACTTTCCAGATGAGGCAATCAAGGCCAGCAGTGATATTTCTCAACATTTTTGTTACCCAGGGCCCCTTTTATTGCTGACTACCACGCATCCTCTGTTTGCAGGCCCTTGCTCAACGCTCTGCATTTATTCAGTAGACATTCACCTCTGTTTTCATTCATCAAAGTCACCCATGAGTGCCAGTCTCTGCTCAGTACAAAGGAACTAGTGCCACCAGGAAACTTGTTGCCAAGAACTGCAGCATTTACTCTGGGTGACCTCCTCATAGCTAAAGGCCCAATTTTCACCAGATTTTTTGAAATTCTGAACAGTCCATCTTCACAGGGCCCAGGGACCCCAGGCTGGGAAGTACTTCCCCAGAGAGATCGAGTGGCCCGTGAAAGGTTCTGTGGCTAGTGGTGGGGCCAGGACCAGGTCCAGGGACCTGACTCCCAGGCCAGGGCTCCAGCCAACCAGACCACTCGGCAGGGAGGGCTGGTGCACAGACACGCAGGTGCAGGGTGCACAAGTGCAAGACAGGAGCCCAGCAGAAGACAGGCGTCCTGAAGCAGCGATGCTGAGGGTTCAAACCAGTCATCAATAGGTTCCCCTCAGTACTGGAGTGAGCAGTCGGAACCAGGCCTGAGACTGGAGAGGTGGAGGGTGTAACAGATCGTTCCAGGGTGTTCCTGGAGAGGTGCAAGGGTGGGGGACCTGTGTGTTCTGCCACCTGCCTGCGCTTTGTCTGACGCTGCAATAACGCATCATTTGTGCAGCCGGGGGCACTCCTACCCACTTGGGGAAGATTCAGATGATTCCCCAGCACCTGCCTCTTCAAGGGCATGAGCCCAGAGTGGGGGCTGAACACCTGCAGCTGGGATGACAAAAGCAAACTAGGGACCCTGGGAGAGTGGGGATCCGGACAAGGGACTCAGGAGGGCTGGCTTGGTGGCCTGGGATGTAAGCAGGGAAAAAGCTGCAGCACCCCCAGTGCCTCAAAGCCTCCCCCTGGGTCTCTGTCCCTTCCCACCCCCAGGTTCCCTGCACACTCATCATCTGTTGAGCTGTGGGCTCCGTCCCAGAGGCTCAGGTTTTTGATCCATCGGAAGACATCAAGACTGCGTGTACCTTTGGAAAAGGCTGGGGGGCTTAGCTCTGCAGCTGCAGAATCCCAGCCTCCACCAATCGGCATCCGGGACAGGGCCAGGGCAGGGTCTCTGGAGGCCTGTTGCCCAGCAGCTGTTCCCTGGGTTATTTTGGTCCACTGGGAGCTTATCAATTCCAGGGTATTTGGACCAAAATAGCCAGCAGCAGGACAATCTCTTGGTGCCTCTGTGGGGACCTCTCCTTAGAAAAGTCTCAACAATGGGGTTGGGGGAGGGAAAAAAGTTTGGCTTGGGGAGTGGCGAAGAGGGGAGTCTCCTGCTGTTGTCTGAGGCTAAGCTCCCACCCTAGCTGTCCTTCTGTCCTTCCAGCCTGGGCCCCTCCCTGACCACCTCCCTTGGGGACCAAAGCTGGGGGTTTGGTGGGGGAGGGAGTAGAAGTTAAGAGGGAAAGATCATTTTTTAACTTTGTTTCTTGACACCGTGGTCTTCCCTCCAAACTGGTGTCCTATGTATTACATTTTCCCATTTTACAGATGGGGCACCCGGGATCCAGAGAGGGGGAGGCACAGGTACTGAGGCCGCACAACTGGGAACCCAGGACCCAGGGCCTCTTGGTTCGGTCTCAGTTAGACCAGCAGCAGATCCGTGCCTGGTGGCCGCCAGTTCCCCGACGAGCTCGGGGCCAGCATGGAAAGTGCTGACTGTCCCTGGCCTTCCTTGGCGCCACAGCGGGGGGTCCTGGCGGATGCCTGCCTCACTGACCCCGCAGGCCTCACTGAGACCGGTCAAGTGCGGATGGGGGGAGGAGGAAGGAAGACCAGCCACCCTGGAGCTCCTTGGAGCTCGCTGGAGGCCCGCCCAACCGCAGGTCAGCAGCCCCTGGCGCGGCCCCTGAGAGCCCGCCGGGATAGCCGCGGGCGCAGAACCAGAGTGACCTAGGTCGCGCTCCCTTTGGCAACTGGGGTGGCGCGGCGAGCGCGCTTTGGCACCAGGCGGGCGCTGGGGTGCGGGGCGCACGCCCTCTGGAAACCGCTGGGGTGGGGGGCGCTCGGTTACTTAGTCTGTCGAGTGCTCCTGGCCAAGTCTGCGCGACAGGTCTTATTGCCAGGTCTCGGAAATAAACTGCCCGGGTGGGGTCGCGTTGGGCGACCGCCACTCGGCCACCCCTACCGCTCCCGCCTCTCCCCCGGGATTTTCCAGCGGGTTAATTTCCTGTCGGGTAAATCCTTCGCGAGTCCCTCGCCCCCTCCCTCCCCAGCTCTCCCCACTCCGTCCCCGCCGCCCCGGGCTGCCCTAGTCCGTCTGCGCGGCGCTCGGTCACCCCCGCGCGCCCGGGCGCACGCCCTCCCCGCCCTCCGGCTCCAAGCGCCCGGCCGCCAGGGCCCCGCGCGCCGCCCCGCGCCAGGCTCTTGCAGAGAGCCGCGTCCGCGTCTCCGCGGCTCGCGCGGGTCCCCCGGCCATGCGCCCCCGCGCCGCCCCCCGCGCCGCCGCCGCGCTCGGGTTCTGCAGCCTCCTGCTGCTGCTCGGGCCGGGGCACGCGTGCCCCGCGGGCTGCACCTGCACCGACCCGCACACCGTGGACTGCCGCGACCGCGGGCTGCCCAGCGTGCCCGACCCCTTCCCCCTGGACGTGCGCAAGCTGCTGGTGGCCGGCAACCGCATCCAACACATCCCCGAGGACTTCTTCATTTTCTACGGCGACCTGGTCTACCTGGACTTCAGGAACAACTCGCTGCGCTCGCTGGAGGAGGGCACGTTCAGCGGCTCGGCCAAGCTCGCCTTCCTCGACCTCAGCTACAACAACCTGACCCAGCTGGGCGCCGGCGCCTTCCGCTCCGCCGGGAGGCTGGTCAGGCTGAGCCTGGCCAACAACAACCTGGCGGGCGTGCACGAGGCCGCCTTTGAGACCCTGGAGTCGCTGCAGGTGCTGGAACTCAACGGCAACAACCTGCGCAGCCTCAGCGTGGCCGCCCTGGCCGCGCTGCCCGCGCTGCGCACTCTGCGCCTGGACGGGAACCCCTGGCTCTGCGACTGCGACTTCGCCCACCTCTTCTCTTGGATCCAGGAGAACGCGTCCAAGCTGCCCAAAGGTGAGCCAGCGGGGGGCCAGGCTGGGCTGGGGGAGGGAGGGAGGGAGCAGGGAGAGGCCACCAGATCTCAGGAGCCCCTGGGCAGGGCGCCTCGGGTTGAGCCTGACGGAGGAGGCTTCGGTGCAACTGCCTTGGACGAGTGTTGCTCCGGGTGAGGTTCCCAGCCTGAGCTTTTCCTAGAACTCAGCCAGGAAAGGGGGCTGGGGAGGGACACATCTGGAATACTCTGGAGTTTCTGGGCCCTGATGCCGGGCTTCTCCCCCGGTTTCTCCAACAACTCACTTTCTGAAGTCCAGTATCTGGCATTTCTGCATCACCCGTGATGGAGATCAAGAGCTGCTCCCTGGGCTTTGGGTCCCAGTACTGGTGGATGCTGGTTATTTACAGGCTCCTCCTAAGTGGAAGACACCCGCTGTGTGGGAAACAGCTCAGCTGCCAGAGAGCGCTCAGTTCACTACACTGAACGTTGAAAGAGGGCCAGCCACTTCTAAGAACTCTCCAGCAGCCTCCAGAGCCTGAGCAGGTCTCAGTGCCTCAGCTCCCAGTTTGCTCTTCTGTCTGATACGGGTGAGGAATATTCCTGGTGAGGACTGGCAGCCCACTAGGAGTCGGTGATGCAGCAAGGATTTGCAGTGAGGTGGCTTTTCAGCCCAGAGATGAAATAGCTGAACAAACCCATGCAGCTTGGTGCCCTTTTGCTTTCCCAGTACACTTTTTCAATGGTGACATGGACATATATACATATGTGTGGCAAACGGGAACATGAGGACACAGCAGTTAAGGGGCCCTGTGAAGGCCAGTAGGAAGGAAGCAAAGGCAGAGCTGAGAAGGAGGGAACCCTGGCATCCACAGGGATGAGCCCCAGGACAGGGAGCAGGCGGAATGTCCTTACCCTCAGTGGATTCCAGCCTTCCGCCAGTGAGCATGTGAGCCTAGATCCCAACAGTGACCTCTCAGAGGCTGCCTCTGCCTCCCTCTCACCTTGGCCCCCGGGGGTTGGGCAGAATGGGAACCAGAGGCGAAAGGTGCCCATTATAAAAGGTGACATAGATGAGGATTTAGCTGTGGTATCTTTTTTCCATTTGCTGAGAATTCAAGAATGATGCTCATCTATGCCCTGAATTCCTGTGCTCACTTAGTCATTCCATACTTTACTAAGCACAAACCCAGGCACCAGGGCAATCGCTCCTTGGCAGACGCAGGCCTCTGAGCTGGCACTTCCAGCCTAGGCTGGCTCTCCCACCTGAGCAAGTCCTGAAAAGATCTGACCTGCAAGGTACGGAGTCCCCCAACTGTAAACTCTGCCTTCCTTCACCTGCCTGGCTCCCCAGACCCTCCCCACCAGAAGATGGTCCTGGAGACAGGGCTGTCGGGATGAAGACCTCGTTGTGGAGTGGGGTACACCTTGGTTCTCACTGCTCCTGCCTTTGCTTCCTTGTAGAGTCAGCCTTACTCAGCCCCGTTGTTAGCTGAGTTGGTATAACTGGTTCCATTTGTCATCCACACGAAGGCAAGGTGTTGTGGGGTCAGGAGCTCTGGGTTTCATTCAGTCTCAGTTCTGCCATGGATGGCTGTGACCTTGAAGAGGCCATGGGTCCTGTCTGGGCCTCAGTTTCCTCATCTCTAAAGTACTTTGGTTGACCTCTGAGGTCTCTACAGTGCCCTGGATTTGGAGTCTGAAGACATAGGTTTGAGTCCTGGCTTAAAAACTGGATAACTCTGGGTGGGTCACTTAACTTTTTTGAAGCTCATCTTCCTCCTGTGTGAAAGTGGGACGCAGGTGTGTAGTCCATCTGACTGGGGGGTTGTCAGAAGCACAACCAGATAAGAATGTCAAGTGTTATTCCGCCCGCTGCCTGTAATAGAGGGAAGGAAAGGAGCCCAGGTCGGGGAGGTGTGGCTGGGAAAGGATGGACAGGTTCAGAGCAGGGAGCAGTGTCCACGCCCTGCTGGAGGCTGGTTTCAATCAGGAGGAGAGGATGGAGGCAGCGAGAGGGCACAGGAGGGCTTCCAGCACCTCATGGGGTGAAGTGCCAAGAGCAGCTCTGCTCCCGCTGCAGGCTGCCCATGTGTGTGGCTAGAGCAGTGTCCCTTGAACCGTGAGCGAGAGACGGGGCGGGTGGTGCAGGAACCAGCAGAGGGCTTGACGGGAGAGACTCCCATCCCGACTCAGATGTATGATCCGAGCAGTACCCCACACCCTGCTGGCTGTGAGGTTTGAACAAGATCAACTCTGTCAAGGTCACAGTGATGATGATCACGGAGTAGGGTCTCGATAGATGTAGTCGCCCCCTTCCCTCCTCCTGCATTTGTGCTCCTGTGTTTTCACAGAGGCAGCAGGGCAACGTGGCTCAGAGCCCAGAGCCCAGACTCTCGCCCTGAGCTGCTGGGTTCAAATCCCGCCTCTACTTCTTACTAATTGTGTGACCTTTTGTGCCGCAGTTTCCTCATCTGTAAAATGGGGTGATACTAGTACCCACCTCATAGGGTTGTTGGGGGCATTAAAAGAGTATTATGTGTAAAGTACTTAGAACAGTACCTGACCCACAATGAATACTGTGCAAGCGTTAGTGCTGTTATTATCATCCTGTTTTAACTAGAAGGCCCAGAGAGGTGATGGAGTGGCTTGCCCAAATGACACACCGAGTTAAGAACAGCTGGGGGAGGTGCCAGGGCCTCTTGGTTCCCGGCCCCCCTGCCAGGCTGACCACCCACTTCCTGCCGAGGAAAATCAGGCTCCAGGGGCCACAAGCTCCAGGGCTTTCTAGGCGGGTGCCCTGCCTCCCAGGGCAGGGGATTCAGAGCGGGGAGCAAAGGGGTCCTGTCCTCCTCGCCTGGCCCTCATCTCCCTCACCTCCTTCCTCCCCAGAGAAGCACAACGAAGCTGAGCAGGTGACCTTGACTAGCTCTGACAGTTAGAAAAATGCTTCGTCTGCCAGGCGAGCCTCTCGCGCGGCCACCGCGCCGATGGGAGCCCTCGGTCACGGAGCAGAGCACAGGGAGGAAGGAACACCGTGGGGGCGACTGGTCCCCTCTGTCCAGGCTCCTTCAGGGCTGGGGGCGGGTCTGGGTCTGAGGACTCGGGGGGAACTGCCCTGCTGGGGCCAGGTCTGAAGGAGGAGGGCGAGGGGGGCCTGCTCAATGCCCAACAGCCAACTTAGCAAAAAACCCCAAACAGGAAAATGAGCAGCCCCCTAGGATGCCTGATTAACTCTGAAGTTCAGATAAACGACAAATGATATCTTACTATGTGTGTCCCATGCAATATTTGCAATATACTTAAACACAAATTATTTGTTGTTTTCTGAAATTCATCATTAATTGGGCGTCTGGCATTTTACCTGGCGGCCCTGCCTTATGGTGTACGTCGCTTTGCCGTTTACAAGGGTCGTCTCTTTTCACGGAACAGCTGTGCCCGGCAGGTGCCTCTGCCCACAATTTACCCAACAAGAAACAAATGAGGCACGGAGAAGTGAAGCGGTTTGCACAGGGGCGCGTCGTTGGTGGCTGAGATGAGCTGGCTCTCAGGGGTGTCCGACCCCACACCTGATTCTTCCTGATGGACACAGAACTGGAGAATATCCCCAACACTGCCCCTCCCGGTCTCTGATTCTCCTGGTGACACTGGGTAACCTCCTTCCAGCCCCAGATTCTGCACCTGATCTGGGGGTTCTCCTGGGAGACAATGGGTCCTGGGCAGGGTGGGACAGTGTGTCACCAGGGACACAGTGACCATCCCTGTCTAAGTAGAAGGGGCTCCTACTGGAAGCAAGAGGCCTGGGAAATCAGCGGGGGCAGACGGGAGAGGGTGGGGAGGGTCCGGGGAGGCGGGGAAGTGCAGGATGACATTCTTCTCAGCGCGCAGTGATCTTTAAAGCCTTCCATGTCCCTCCTCACGTGGTCTTCCGTTTCCAGCAGCCCCGTGAAGTGGGCAGGGAATGAAGACTCCCCTGTGGTGAGAACCCCCCGCGTGCGGATCACTACGGAGCTTGTTTGAAATGCAGATTCCCGGGCCCCAGACCTACTGAATGAGCCTGGGGCATGAGGCCCGGGGCTCTGCATTTTTAACAAGTCTGTGCCCCCTAGGGAGGAGGGCTCCCTAAAGCCTGAGAACTGCCACTGGAGGGGGAGGGCTTTTTGCGGCAGCTGTGGAAGCCTGGGTCTCGTCGTGGCTCAGTCACTCACTCGCTGTGTGACTTCATATGACTTGCTTGTTCTCTCTGTGCCTCATATTTTTCTTTTATAAACAAAGGAATGTGGGTAGGAGGATTTTTAAGGCTCCTTCAAACTCTAAAATTCTATGGTTTCAAGGGAAGGGAATATTGTCCTTGTTTTAAGGATTGGGAAGTTGAAGGCTGGGGAGGGCAGGTCCCTCCAAAGACCCCTCTGCGGGAATCCAGGGGGCCACAGTCTCTGTGCAGCAGGGAGGGGGCAGAGCACCCAGACCACCAAGGACTCTGGGCTTACAGGCCTGAGATGCTGTCACAGCGTGCAAGGACTTTCCACACGTGTCCCCAGCCTTGCTCCTGGAGCCACAGGGAGGAAAGGCCACTGGGTTTGAGAAACCGTAGCCAGCAGGCATGGAGCTGTCCCTGTGCTCGGCTTTGGAGGTGCGCAGAGTAAGCAGACTTCCCAGGTGCTGCAACCTACACCATGCCCCGAGAGTGTGTCCCAGGAAGGCGCGTGCAGGTCCCAGGCTGGGAGGCTGAACAGCCAAGCCACCTTCTTTCACCTCTCTTTCCAGCCACGGCCATGCATGGCCTGCAGGTCACAGCCCACAGTACTAGGGAAGAGATGTGAGCTGCTCTCAAGCCCTGAGACCTTGACACGTGGGGCTGTGGGGAGGGAAGGGCTGGGAGGAGGGGGGAGTGGGGCAAAATTAAACACGGCCACCCGTTATGCTTTGGGTCTGCTAACCCTGCCCCCTGGGGGACGCAGCCTCCTAGGAAAGGTCCACTGTGGTTGCTGGAGCATCCGAGATTTGGGGGGCTTGGGCCCTGCAGGCAGAGTCCTCTCTAGGAAGAGGATGTCGTGGCAGACAGGTGCTCGCCAAGTTACATCGCCAGCCCTGCCTGCTTACCAGGCGGGACTCAGGGCTCTCGGGGGGGAACCTGCCCCCCCTTCCCCAAACACTCTACTCCCCTTTTTCACATCGGACACTATGAGGGCCTGGTTTGATCAGATGCGTGGGGACTTCTCATCATACTGACAGAATAAACAGTAGTTCGGCCAGGGAGACAAAAGCTGACGCCTGCCTGTCCTTCCTCCCAGGTGACTCCAAGGTGACTCTATTTCTTTTTCTTTAAAAATAAAAGCAGTTTTATTTTCCCAGTTATGAAATAACAGACTCCGTGTAGACTTGGGAAATGCGGATAAGTATCATGAAGAAAATAAAACTATTCAGAATCCCACCACTATTCAAGTTGTGCTGTATTTAATTCAGTTTTATTCTTATGCACATATGTATATTTTAAACAAATTGATGTTACACTATACATCTTACTACTACTTTTCTCCTCTTATTGAGCTGTGAGTTTCCTATCATTATAGTTCTTTGGAAATTTAACTTTTAATGTCCATGAAATAGGTCATCTTATAGATCTTCTATAAGATCGTATATAAGATTAATAGATATATTGATTGAACCTGTCCCCTGATATGTGGATTGTTTCCTTTTATTTTTTGTATGTAAACGATGCTGAACCAAACATTCTCATACACGTAAAGTTTGTGGAAACCTCTGGTTATTTCTTTGGGGTGAATTCTTGGAGGTGGGAACGCAGTCAGTGAAAGACTATGGTTATTTTAAACCTCTGGATACATTTTTGCCTAATTGCCTCCCAGACAGCGGGCATCGTTGGCGATTACAGAGTACCTGTCTCACCACACCTTGCCAGTTTTATGTATTATTATTTTTAAACATGTTTTCCAATTTGATAGGCAAGACAATGACATCTCCTTATTGCTTTAATCTGCAGTATTTGATCACCATGTGAGTGGATATTTTGCGTGTTTATACACCTAAGAGATTCATGTTCCCGCCAGAGGTTGACTGAGGCCTCCCTCGCTTTTCCAAGTGGCCTCCCTCCTGCCTTTGACAGGTCTGCACACGTCCTGTGTGCTGCAGGCAAATGCATGTTTAACTTGTCTCTTAATTAGAGTTCAGTCACCAGTGTCACCTTTCTCACCATCACTGGTGTCCAGAGCTGGGTGTCAGTTTTTACGGGAACCAGGGGCTGGAGTTCCGGTGGAGAGTCAGCTGCAGACATGACCTAGAGCAACCTCGCCCTGTCCTGGCTGCCCCCAGGAGAGTCCCGCCCAGTCCTGCCACTCAGTCTCAAACACTGGCTCTTTCTGAAAATGTCACATTCGTGGAGCCACTCTATCAATTAACTCAAAGGGCGATCTCACTGCTGGGCAACGCGGGACTGTGGAGCTACCTTCCCACCCATCTAGGACAGCCCCAGGGAACGCAGTTGGGGACTTGCTCTGGAGAGGCCAGTATTACCTTTAACTGGGGCTGACCAGTTGCCAGCTGACTCAGATACCCCAAAGCTTAGGCCTTTCAGCCAAGTAGCCTCCAATTCCCGCTGTCCCAGAATCTCACGGTCTCCAAGGTAGTTTGGAGTGAGGTGACTTGTCACCTTCGGGCTGGCAGTTCAGTGACAGCACAGCAGGGCCTCCAAGTATGTGGGTTGTCGTGAAGACCTGGATCGAGCACATTCACAGTTACATGAGCCAAATCGCACCCTGAACATGGTCACCACAGGACCACAGCAGACGGAATGCAGGACTCCAGCCCTGGGGACCGAACGCCCTGCACTCCTGCCCTCAGGTCCTTGCCCAGGCTGTTCCAGGTCCCCGGATCCTTTCCTCCCTCCCTCGTCATTCCCACCTTTACTTCTCTACCTTGCTGTTTCCTGCTTAGCCTTCCAGTCTCCACCCTTCTGGGCCCATGAGGCTGGGTTGGGAGCCTGTCCTCTGTGGTCTCATTGGATCCTGCACTGCCTCTATGACACTCCTTGATGTTACCAGTTCACAGGTCTGGCTCTTTCTGAGGACCCGAAATGTGCTTTTCTTATCCTTGAGTCCCCAGCGCTATAGTACACGGCATGTTTGGAATCCTTCCAATGGCTTCCATTACACTTAGAATTAACCAACTCCCTCCCACAGCCCACAAGGCCCCCTACCCCCATCTCTCCTCCCTCCCACCCCCCATCCCCACCCCAGCCACACCGGCCTTGTCTGCCCCTGGAATACGCCGAGCTCCAGCGTCCAGCCAGGGCCCCTGAACCTATTTGTCCCCTCTGCCTGCTGAGACATGTCCGCCTTCAAATGGCTGCGTCTTCCTCATCGTCAGTCCCCAATCAGATGTCCCGTCCTTAGAGAGGCCCTCACGGACCACCTCGCCTAAGTGGTCCCGCCCCTGCCCACTCATCTTTGTCACATCTTGTTGTGTTTATGTCCTCACACTCACTGAGGTCACGTCTTCTTGTCCACAAGTCTTGTCCCTCTGGAAACAAGCTCCAGAAATCAGCATGCTCGCTGCTGTGTCCCCAGACCTGGGGCCACGCCCAGCGTAGACGGGGCTCAGTGGGGCTGTGGGAACAAGTGAGGGGACACACCTGAGGCCTCTATCACAGGGTCATCAGGGGACAGGCCAAGATCATTGGCCTTGGCTTTTGTCTTCACCGAATACCCCAGCGTGGACTTTGGTCAGCAAAGGATATGCAGGTCACCTTCCAGCAAAGGCAGAGGCCCAGAATGGGGCTTCTCTGGGTTTCTTTCCAGATCTGTGTGATCCTGGTCAAATCCCATGGCCTCCCTGAGCCTCAGGGTCTGTGCTGTTTGGGAGGGAGGGAGCCAGCAGTTCCTGCCCCCTAGCTAGAGCGATGCTGGTAGGGTGAAGGAAGGAGTTCTGGATACCTGGCTGGCGGCCAGCGTGCTGTTGTTCTCCGCTCTGCGAGGTGCAGTGTGAGCGGCTGGTGGAGGGAGGTCAGGACACCGAGGCCACAAATCTCTCTCTCTCTCTCTCTCTCTCTCTCTCTCGCTCTCCCCCCCTCTCTTTCTCTCTCTCTCTCTCTCTCTCGCTGTCTCCTCTGCTTCTCACACTGTCTCTCTATTCTCTTCATATACTGATGGGCTCCCCCACTTTCTCATCCACGGGGGAAATATGTGCCTTCCCCAGCTGTTCCGTTCAAGAGACCAGCTAAGGCCGGGCGAGACTGTGTTCTCTTTGTGCCAATTTCCATGTCCCTGGAGGAGGCTCTGTCTGGTCTGTTTGGGAGCTGTCCCTCTCTTGGTCCAGTCAGCTGAGGGGATGGATGGGGGGACACTGTACACGGGGGCTTCCAGGATATTGTCGGGTAACCGTGGGTGCAGGCAGAGTTTAGGGAGTGGGGCTGGGCAGGCCATCCACCAGGCATCCATGACTGTGGCTGTGCATCCTTCCAGTCAACTGTCTGATGGCAGATAAATCCCCTGACAATCCTGGGCCCCAGTGTCCCCTCTGTCAAATGCAGGTGATAGCATCTGCCCTTTGGCCTCAAGTGATGTCATATGAAGAAGCTCGAAGTGCAGCTTCCTCTACCACCACACGTAGACGCTGTTCTTTTTTCTCTTTATCCAAATCGTAGAAATGCCGACAAACAGACCAGACATGCACCCAGGCATAAATCCCACTGGATTTAAGGATTGCCTGTCAAATCCCAGATGTCTGACAAGGCACGTAGACGGGCGCTGTCTGTGTTTTCACTGAAAATCCTCTCAGTGGTTCTCAGCCTGACCCCTCCACTTCAGAGGCTGCCGATTGAGGAGCCCCCAGGGCCCCTTCTCCTCCATCCTCCAGGCTGGTCATGGGACAAATGCCAAGGGCAGGAGTCAGGACCTCAAGGGGCTGCGGGCTACCCAGGATGACGGGGCAGATTCTCAGAGATGAACCCAAACCAAAGAGCCGGGAATCGGGGTCCTCATCTCGGCACGATCGCTAGCTAGCAGTGGGACCTCTTGTGTCCCCTCTCAGTTGCGCTAGATCACGAGTGGTGACCCTAAATGCCCCCAAGGGCAGCAGATGGGAGTCATCAGAGAAGGTGGGACACAAGGAGAAGGGAGACATGTGCATATGCAAAACAATTTAGAGCGTTGTGCTGGCCGAACTGCCTGGGTGGCTGTGTTCCTCCTACCCGGTCACCAGTTTTAGGCCCCTGGGCTAGATGACCACAGAGGCCCCATCTAGCTCTGATTTTGGCTGACTCTGTGCCCTCCCGAGCCAGCCTCCTCCAGGTCATGGGATGAGAAGGTCCAGAAGCCCCTGACCCCCAGGTCCTAGTGGAGGTCTCCTGGGTGGGTTCCCTTGGCACAGGTCCCGCCACCCCAACAGCTCTCTTTCAAATCCAGAGGTGCAGGATTATGTTCCTCTCTCTTCATATGAAGAGAAGACCTCCCCCTATTATTAGAAAGAATAGCATTGCTTTGTCACAAGACACCAATGAGATGACCTCAATTTTTAAACATAACCAGCAGAAATGATCATCCACATCAGAAATGAAAGTTGCACACGGTCACCTCGAGGGGCCAGGAGCTTAGAGCTGAAGGTCAGGACGTCCTGCCCCTACTGCCACCCCCTGGACATGGGCAGGTGGCCTTTGGTTCTCTCGTCTGTCACCCAAGGTTTGTCGGGAAGATCGGGGAAATACTGATATAAAAGAGCTTTAGAAGAAAATAGGGAGTGTTTGTGAAAGAGGAGGGCCGCTGTTAGCCCAGTAACGTTACAAGACAGTGGTTTATAGACTGTTGGCCCCTCGGCAATCACGCGACAAGAACCACAGACCAGCGACGGGCAGCCAGCACGCTGTATACTCACCTGATGGGACACAGGAGAGAGGGTGGACGTTCCAGGTCACAGAAATTGCTTGATGATGGGAAGACCATGGCTTTAATGGTCATTTGTGGGGTGGGAGCAAAGGGAGGAGGTAGTGAGGAGATGAAGAATATGCCCAACCGGTACAGGGCAGCTGGGAGGCTGGGAGAGCAGGTCGGAGGCAGATGTGGGAGCCTGGGAGGTGGGGAGAAAGAACTGAGACCCATAGAAAAATGACAGGAAGGACAGACATCCAAGTGCCAAAGGTGATTTTTCTCTGGATGAGGGTAGTTTTATTTTATTTTATTCATAATAGACTCTACTTTTTAGAGCAGTTTCACGTTTATGGAAAATTGAGCAGACAGTACAGAGTTCCCAAATGCCCCTGGGCCCCACTCCCCACCCCAGGGGCCCCTATTATTAACATCTTGTGTTAGTATGGTCCATTTGTTACAACTGATGAACCAATATGGATACATTATTATTAACTAAAGTCCCTAGGTTACGTTAGTTCACTCTTTGTGATGTACATCCCAAGAGTTTTGACAAATGGATAATGTTGTGTATCCACGATCACAGTATCATACAGAAGATTGTGACTGTCCTGCGTGCCACCTGTTCCTTCCTTTCACCTCCCTCCCTCCCCCTCTCTGGTAAACACTGGTCTTTTTACTGTCTCTATAGTTTGGCCTTTTCCAGAATGGCATGTAGTTTTTTTTATTATTATTATTTTATTGAGGTCATATTGGCTTATAACACTGTGTAAATTTCAGATGTATGTTATTACATTTCAGTTTCTGTATAGACTGCATCGTGTTTGCCACCAATAGTCTAGTTTTCATCCATCACCATACAAATGTGCTCCTTTACCCCTTTCACCCTCCCCCCACCCCCTTCTCCTCCGGTAACCACTAATCTGTTCTCTTTATCCATGTGTTTATCTTTCACATATGAGTGAAATCGTGCAGTATTTGTCTTTCTATGTCTGACTTATTTTGCTTAGCATAATACCCTCAAGGTCCATCTATGTTGTCACAAATGGCACAATTTTGCCTTTTTTATGACTGAGTAGTATTCCACTGTATATATATAACACATCTTCCTTATCCATTCATGTGTTGATGGGCACTTGGATTGATTTCACATCTTGGATATTGTGAATAATGCTGCAGTGAACATAGGGGTGCATAAATCTCTTTGAATTGTTTTAATGTTCTTTGGATAAATACCCAGTAGTGGGATAGCTGGGTCGTGTGGTATTTCTATTTTTAATGTTTTGAGGAAGCTCCATACTGTTTTCCATAGTGGCTGCACCAGTTTGTGTTCCCACCAGCAGTGTATGAGGATTCCCTTTTCTCCATCCTCTCCAACACCTGTTATGTCTTGTCTTGTTAATTATAGCCAACAGAATGGCATATAGTTTTTAATTTCTTCTTTTTGCTTCTGCGTGCTTTCCTGTGTTGACACAATGGACAAGTATTTTGTCTCTTCTGCCACGGTAACTTTATGTTAGTACAACACAGAGACAGACAGGCACACACACCTACTGTTAGCAGCTCCCGGCGGGTCCCGTGGTGGCTGTTAGGCCACAGCTCTGTCTTGCTGCCTCTCCAGGTTCAGATAACTACCTCTTCTCTGTCCTTTCAGGCTGGGGTGGTGAGGCCACTCCTCCCTACTGTAGAGCCCTGGGTACTGCCCTGTATCCCTCATTGACTCCCTAAGGCCAGCCCACAACTTTATAAATAGCCCCTTTGATAGACTCAGTTCAAATAACCCCATTTTATGGGAAGAAGGCATGGTTTCCTGCTGGGAACCTGACTGGGGAAGCTCCTGCAGATTCTTGAGCAAGGAATGATGGAAGGGGGCTGTTATGGGTTGAAGTGTGTCCCCCCCAAATTCATATGCAGAAGCCCTGACTCCCAGTACCTCAGAATGTGACCTTATTTGGAAATAGTGTTGTTTTAAATGTACCAGGATTTGTTTTCATCAGTGTGGTAAGACATGCAGACATGGAAATGGCTGTCATGAGGGAAGAGGGTTCATACTCGCAGATGTCTAGAAACAGGAGGCCTGGAGGCCATGGCAGGCCACACGGGGAAACACCAGGGATGGTCGGGAGGCAGAAGGAGTGAAGGGAAAGAGCAGGCAGCAGCCTTTATTGTGGTTTTCACAGGAAGGAACGGGCAAGGCAGGGTGAGCAGACTGGGCAGGTTTAGGGTTGGCCAATTTGAATCATTTCAGCAGGCTCTGGTCTATAGGGGTGGTCCCTGGTTGTCCAATACCTGGCCCTGGGGTGATTTAGGGTCCTGGACTGCAAGAGCCTGATAAAAGGAGGTGGGTGGGGGTATGGACTGGGATTGGTTGATGTGCACATATCAAAGGTATGCACTCAGGCAAGTGTTTCCTACCTCTAGGGACTAGCTAACTCTGGGAAGGGCAGTTCTTCCCTGGGTCGCAAGGCCCCAAAATGTCAAAGCATCATAAATACAAAAAGTAAAAAACATAATTAATGCAAGAGTCACTGCAGATGTAATTAGTTAGGATGAGGCCATTAGGGTGGGCCCTAATCCGGGATGACTGATGTCCTTAACAAAAGGGGAAGTTTGAACACCCAGATGCGCACACAGGGAGAAGGCCCCGTGAAGATGGAGGCAGAGTTCAGAGTGGTGCATCTACAAGCCGGGGAATGCCCGAGATGGCCGGCAAAGCACCAGAGGCTAGGAAAGAGACCACAGACCCTCCCTCCACCCTCAGAAGGGACCAGCCCTGCCGACGCCTCGATCTTGGACCTCTTGACTCCAGAACTATGAGACAAGAGATCTCTGTTGTTTAAGTCCCCAGTCTGTGGTCCTTTGTTACAGCAGCCCCGGGAACCTTCTCCAGGGGGCATTGATAACCACCCTCCTGGCCAGAGGCGGGGGGTGAGTTGGAGAGCCTCCAAAATGCCGTCTGGCCCTTGCACTTTACGACGTCAAAACAAATTGCTTGACTTCATTTGCGTGTGGAGAAATAAGCACTGAAGGTACAGATGGGGCTCTGGTCTATTTGGTTGGGGGCTGTCCCTGCTTCCTGCCCCCAGCAGGCTGCTCCCACCGGCTTCATGCGTTGGGTCTCTGCTGTGTTCCGGGTACGGAGCTAAGCACTCCAGGGCAGCTCGCCCAACAGAAATAGAATGCGAGCCACATATGTAATTTCGAATTTTCCAGTAGCCGCATTTAAAAAAATCAAATGAGCAGGTGAAGTGAATTTTAATATTTTGCTTAATCCAGCATAGCCAGAATGTTCTTCTTCCAAGTGGTAATCCATAGAAAAATCATTCCTGAGATATTTTTCCGTTCTTTTTTTCATATGAAGTCTTCAAACTCTGGGGTGTGTTTTACACTTACTGCACATCTCAGTCCAGACTGGCGACGTCTCGAGTTCTCAGCGTGTGGCTGGTGGCTACTGCCGTGGACGCGTAGCTCTGGGTCTGTTAGTGTCTTCCGAAGAGGTCAGTGCCAGCGAGGATCTCCCCATCTCACAGCTGAGAAGGCCAAGGCCCAGACAGGTCAGTGTAACTTGGCCAAGGTCACACCAGCCCAGAAGTGGCAGAGGGGAGGAATGACCCAGAGAGACGGGCTCTAGGGTGGTTGTCACTAACCATTGTACAGCTTCTCAAATCTCATTTCAGAAACTAGGGTCCCTCAGCTGCAAGCCCACCCTCTTGGGTCTATAGCCCCTGCTTTAGGCTCAGAACCAAACTTGGTGAGTGAGTCTTCCCAACTCAGATCCTTGACTCGGAGGGAGTCAAAGGTGACTTGGACATCTTGGTGGCGACCAGAATAGACTCAGCACCTGTGAGAGCAAGTTCAGCTCCTCCTTTCTGCTCTTATGAGAGCTTCATCTGGAACAGCGACCCCTCCCTGCTTATCAGACAGATGTCAAGTCATGTCCTTCCTCTGCTCAGAACTCGCCAGTAAATCCCATATCTTTAAGAGTAGAAGCCACAGTCCTTCCAGGGGCTTGTAAGGCTCCCATGATCTGACCTCCTTCTCCTTTCTTTTTGACCTGATTTCTTACCACTCTCTCCTCCATTCACTTGGCTCCAGGCACCCCAGACTCTCTGTTACTCCTCACACACACCAGGCACATTCCAACCTCAGGGCCTTTGCACTTGCTCCCTCTACCTGGAACGCCCTGCTCCTGAATGTCCACATGACTTGCCCCCTCACTCCTTTCAGCCCATTGCTCACGTGCCACCTTCTCACTGAGCCTTCCCCCCACAGCCCCACAGAACCCTACAACCTGCTGTCTCCAGCTCTCCTTCCCTCTCCTCTTTGCTCCTCTTCTTCATAGCGCCTGTCACCAGGTGCCGTAATATTCAATTTACTGATTCACTCATAGTCTGTCTGTCTCCCCTCACTAGATTGTAGCCATAAGGGCGGGGACTTGTCTGTTCTTTCACTGTTATAATCCCAGTGCTGGAACTGCTCTGGCCTATAATAAGTGCTCAATAGGTATTTGCTGAGTGAATGAATGACTCAGTGATGGACGCTAAGACAGGGCAGAAGGAAGAAGAGTGGAGAGGAGGAGGCCTCCAGAACCATCCCCCTTGCTTAGAGAAACCAATTTGGTAAACTAAGTCTTGTCAAAGTGTTAGTGACTTGAGGGTTAACCAGGAATAAATACCTTAAAGGCAGAAGGAAGGGACCCCTGCTCATCACTGAGGCTCCCATCTGTGGAGCATTTCAGACATGGTGACACTCGGATGGGGCAGGTCTGGGGAGAAGGTTGGGGCCCGCAGGCCTCTTTGAATCACAACTTATAAGCAGTTACCTGGGCTTCCTGCCTATTAGAAAATGCCAGATACTCTTTGTAATTGGAGAGCAAGACCATGTTGATATAGGAAAATGGATGTTTAACTGTCAAAAGTAGAGACTCAGAAGGACATAGCCCTGTCCCCAGATGTCTGAGGGGCTGTCACTGAATAGAGGAGACTTATTCTGGCCTCAGAAGACAGATCCATGGTTAGGACTACAAGAAAACTTATTTTTTTTTTTTTGAGATTTTTTTTGTGTGTGTGAGGAAGATCAGCTCTGAGCTAACATCCATGCCAGTCCTCCTCTTTTTGCTGAGGAAGACTGGCCCTGGGCTAACATCTGTGCCCATCTTCCTCTACTTTATATGGGACGCCGCCACAGCATGGCTTGATAAGCAGTGCATAGGTCCACGCCCAGGATTTGAAACTGTGAACCCCGGGCCACCAAAGTGCAGCAGGTAAATTTTTTTTTTTTTTTTTTTTGTGAGGAGATCAGCCCTGAGCTAACATCCGCCAATCCTCCTCCTTTTTTGCTGAGGAAGACGGCCCTGGGCTAACATCGGTGCCTATCTTCCTCCACTTTATATGGGACGCCGCCACAGCATGGCTTACCAAGCAGTGCGTCGGTGCGCGCCCGGGATCCGAACCAGCAAACCCCGGGCCGCCGCAGCGGAGCGCGCGCACTTAACCGCTTGCGCCACCGGGCCGGCCCCTAGCAGGTAAATTTAATCACTACGCCACTGGGCCAGCCCATACTTTATATGGGACGCCGCCACAGCATGGCTTGACAAGCGGTGTGTTGGTGTGTGCCCAGGATCCGAACCTGCAAACCCCGGGCTGCCGAAGTGGAGCATGCACACTTAACCACTGCGCCACTGGGCTGGCCCCAAAGGAAACTGATTTTGATGCACTATAGGGAGGAGCAGCTAGCCATTAGGGCTCTGAAAATGGGCTGCCTAGGGAGGTAGTGAGGTTGCCATCATTGGAGGCATTCAAGCAGAGACCACATGACCACTTGTCAGTGGTGCTGAAGGGAGCGTTAAGTATTGGGTGAGAGTTCTGCCCGTGGTGCATCAGTCCTCTGAGTCTGACTTTCCGGGGTTCCCTTCATTTTGTCCTGGTTCTGCTGGCCAAGGAAGCGTGTCTTGAAGGAGGGTCCAGCGTACCTGAAGTCCGGTGACTGTGCCTACCTAGGTGGAGCAATCGCTCCACCTCCCCTCCCTGTCCCGCCTCACCCGTGCTTCTTCCTGAACCTCAGTAGACAAAGCTCTTAAGCCGAGAAAGAAAGAAAAAGCTCTGAGCCTCTTGCCCATCTCAGGTCTTGCTGTGCTCACGCCGAGTCATCATAGGAAACCAGATCACTTGCTGGCGACCAGAAGTGGTTTCTAAAATGTATCATGTATGTCAGTTCATGTCCGGCTCCCTTCAGCCAGGATACCGACCTTCTGTGGCTCTCCCCATGAGCCCGTGTAACCTGCGCTTCCAGACACATCAGGAAGTCCCACTGTTTATGCCACCAGACTCTTTCATTCATTCATCCGTGAATGTTTGTCACGCTCCATGCTCTGGAGAGACTGGCTGCAGGATCTTTGTCACTAACCATTGCACAGCTTCTCACATCTCGTATCGGGAACTAGGGTCCCTTAGCTGCAAGCCCACCCTCTTGGGTCCAGAGCCCCTGCTTTAGGCTCAGAACCAGACTTCGTCAGTGAGCTTCCCCGAGTCAGAACCTGGCCTTGGAGGGGTGTAAACCAAAGATGACTTGAACATCTTAGTGGAAACCAGAGCAGACTGAACACTGTGAAAGCAAATTCAACTCCAGGTGCCAAGGACGTAGTGATGAACCTGACAAAGCCTCTGCCCTCTTGGAGTGAACATTCTAGAAGACGCATAAAAGCTTAGATTATAGGATTGTCTAGTCTTGCGCTTCTTCATTTTCAGATAGGAAACCACTGCTCAGAGAGACTGAGTGACTTGTCCAAAGCCACACAGCAAACTAATGAAAAGCCAAGACAACAGCCAAGGCCCTGATTCCTGGGCCAGTGCTATTCCTTCATATTTCAAGGCATTCACCAGAGGGAGATGTAGCACAGTGGCTGAGAGCATGGGCTTTGGATTTAGAGCCACCGTGGTTTGAACCCTGCTCCTTTACTTACCAGCTGTGTGAGCCTGGGCAGATTGCTTAACCTCTCTGTGCTTCAGTTTTCTCATGTGTAAAATATCAACAATAATATTTTTATGTCTATCGTGAGGGTCAGAGAGATAACCCCTGTACCGTGCTCAGCAGAGAGCCTGGCACACAGAAATCCTGTAACAAATGCCGGCTGTAAATCAACACGTGTGTCACCACCCCGAGGACACAATTCCAGAGGCTTGCACTTTGCCGCAGGTGTGTCTCAACGTGGTATCACTGCAGGTGCTTAGGACTGAGAGGGGGGACCCCTGGCTCCCAGGTTCGGCTCTGCCATCAACTCACCGTATGATCTTAAGGGATGTGTTAGTTTCCTGTTGCTGCCATAACATATTACCACAAAATTAGTGGCTTAAAATGACACAATCTACTGTCTTACGGTTCTGGAGGCCAGAAGTCCAAAGTGGGCTATAATCAAGATGAGATGACTTTGTTCCTTTGGCCTTTTCCAGCTTCTGGAGGCTGCCCGCATTCCATAGCTCATGGCGCCGTGTCACTCTGCCCTCCGTTTCCATCGTCACATCTCCTCTCTGACTCTGACCCTCTTGCCTCCCTCTTATAAGGACCCTTGTGACGACACTGGGCCCACCAGGATAATCTCCCCGTCTCAAGACCTTTAACTTAATCACAGCTTCCAAGTCCCTTTTGCCGTATAAGGTAACATACTCACAGGTTCTGGGGCTTAGGACATGGACGTCTTGGGGGCATCATTCTGTCTACCACAGGGAAGTAACTTCACTTCCCTGGGCCTGTCTCCCCACCTGTGAAAGTAGAGGGTCAGATAAAGGAGAGGTCTTCTCCACCTGCACAGGTCATTTCTAATGAGACCCCCCCCCCCCCAGCCCACGACTCCCCGCAACGCCTCACCCTGCGGTCGCTGCCCAACAACCCACAACTCTGAGCCCAGTGATGGCAGTTGCCGTGGTGCCGGGACCCCCTGAAAACTGCAAGGTGAAGGTGTCTGCTGCCAGGATCCTGGGTTTACCCTGGGCACCCCCTGCCCGAAGAAGCATAAATATCACAAACAACCACCCTGGTCCCTGACTTCCCGGGAAAATCAGAATTGCTTTGTTGGTCAATTATTTGGGAGCTGTTTGGGGCATAGAGAGAACTTTATGGGCAAAGGGAGAAGGCAGCACTCACAGGGAGATGTCCTGGAGTGATTGTCACAAGTAGCACAGGTGGGGTAGGCCACCAGGGAACTCTGGAGAGAGGCGGGCCTCACATAGTGAGAGGGGAGGACGGACGGGGTCCCGAGGAGAGAGGGAAGGTGGCACCACTGAGCAGAGACAAGGGAGTGGGGACACACACAGTCCAGGTTCATGGCTGGGATGAAATTGTCCACAGAGAAGAGGCCATGTGAAGTTCCACAAATGACCGGTCAACACTGAGGGCACTGCGGAGTCATGGAGAGAGGGTGGGCTTCTGTGACAGTGGGCCTTTCACTTCACAGGAGGATTGGCAACAGATGTTAGCTCAGAGCCAATCTTCCTCACCAAAAAAAGTCTGCCTTTACATCCAGACCCTCACAGACGAGTGGTGTGACCCTGGGCCAGTCGCCCAGCTTCTCTGAGCCTTGGTCTCTGCATCTAAAAAATACCCCACCTCCGTACACCCATGTTCATAGCAGCGTTATTCACAACTGCCAAAAGGTAGAAGCAATTCAAGTGTCCATTGATGGATGAATGGATAAACAAGATGTGGTCCATTCATACAATGGGATATTATTCAGCCTTAAAAGGAAGGGGATTCTGATATGTGCTACAACATGGATGAACCTTGAGGACATTATGCTAAGTGAAATAAACCAGTCACAAAAGGACAAATACTGTATGATTGCACTTCTCTGAGGCACCTTTGAGTAGTCAAATTCATAGAGACGGAAAGTACAATGGTGGGTGCCGGGAGCTGGTGGTGGGAGGAATGGGGAGTTAGTATTTAACGGGGACAGAGTTTCAGTTTTGTAGGATGAAAAGAGTTCTGGAGATGGATGGTGGTGATGGGTGCACAGCAATGTGAATGTACTTAATGCCACTGAACTGCACATTAATAAATGGTTAAGATGGTAAATTTTATGTTATTTTATTTTACCGCAATTAAACATTTTTTTAAAAATGGGATTAGAAGGACCAGCCTGATGTCATACTGGTTGAGTTCACGGGCTGTGCTTCAGTGGCCGGGGGTTCATGGGTTCGGATCCCAGGCACGGATCTACACACTGCTCATCGAACCATGCTGTGGCAGTGTCCCACATATAAAATAGAGGAGGATTGGCAACAGATGTTAGCTCAGGGCCAATCTTCTTCACCAAAAAAAAAAGGGGGAGACTAGGAAAAAAATACCCAAAGCAGGGCATCTCGGACTTGACACTATTGACATTATGAGCCAGTCAGTTCTTTGCCTTGGGGGCCGTGCTGTGCACAGTAGGATGTCGAGCAGCACCCCTATCTTCCTCCCACTAGATGCCAGTGGCACCCCTCCCAGCTGTGACAACCAGAAATATCTCCAGACATCGCCAAACGCCCACTGCAGGGCAAAATCACGCCCAGTTGAGAGCCACTGCTCTAAGGGGCTATTGAGAAAGAGGATTAAATGACATGGTAATGCTGAAGTACTTGTCATAGTTCCTGGTACACAGTAGGAGTTTCAATATTCCCTGTAGAATGTCCTCTCAGCAGTGTAATTAGAGGTGGCCACTTAACACGCACGGCCCTCGTCACCCCCAAGACACTCAGCATATGGCTTCTTCCCGCTGGCCAGTGAGCCCACCATTAGAGATTAACTTGGGACAATGGGTGCTCAGAAGGGCAGGTCCAGGGAGAGAACCACAGTGGGTGTTTCTGAGCACTCCAAGGCAGCATGGAGCATTGATCACCATGAGTGGTGGGAGGGTACCAGACTCACAGAGTCAGTCTTAGACTTCCTCACGTGGGCCTTGCCAGAAGGTTCTCTCTTACCAGATCATCAATTATAACTAGACACAGGTTGGAATCCCCAGTCCTCGACCCAGGGCCCAACTCAGCAAATGTCTGTTATTGATGATTCAGGTGGCAGCAGTGGTGGTGGCAGAAATGGGGGAGTTGGGCATTATGGTAGAGGTGGTGGACATGGGGGAGGTGGACATCATGGTGGAGGTGGCGGACATGGAGGAGGTGGACATCATGGTAGAGATGGTGGACATCATGGTGGAGATGGTGGACATGGGGGAGGTGGACATCATGGTAGAGATGGTGGACATCATGGTGGAGATGGTGGACATGGGGGAGGTGGACATCATGGTAGAGGTGGTGGACACGGGGGAGGTGGACATCATGGTAGAGGTGGTGGACATCATGGTAGAGATGGTGGACACGGGGGAGGTGGACATCATGGTGGAGATGGTGGACACGGGGGAGGTGGACATCATGGTGGAGGTGGTGGACACAGGGGAGGTGGACATCATGGTGGAGATGGTGGACACGGGGGAGGTGGACATCATGGTGGAGATGGTGGACACGGGGGAGGTGGACATCATGGTGGAGGTGGTGGACACAGGGGAGGTGGACATCATGGTGGAGATGGTGGACATGGGAGAGGTGGACCTCATGGTGGAGATGGTGGACATGGGGGAGGTGGACCTCATGGTAGAGGTGGTGGACACGGGGGAGGTGGACCTCATGGTGGAGGTGGTGGACACGGGGGAGGTGGACATCATGGTAGAGGTGGTGGACATCGTGGTGGAGATGGTGGACACGGAGGAGGTGGACATCATGGTGGAGATGGTGGACATGGGGGAGGTGGACATCATGGTAGAGGTGGTGGACATCATGGTGGAGATAGTGGACACGGGGGAGGTGGACATCATGGTGGAGGTGGTGGACATCATGGTGGAGATGGTGGACACGGGGCAGGTGGACATCATGGTAGAGGTGGTGGACATCATGGTGGAGATGGTGGACACGGGGGAGGTGGACCTCATGGTGGAGGTGGTGGACGTGGGGGAAGTGGACATCATGGTGGAGGTGGTGGACACAGGGGAGGTGGACATCATGGTGGAGATGGTGGACATGGGAGAGGTGGACCTCATGGTGGAGATGGTGGACATGGGGGAGGTGGACCTCATGGTAGAGGTGGTGGACACGGGGGAGGTGGACCTCATGGTGGAGAGGGTGGACACGGGGGAGGTGGACATCATGGTGGAGGTGGTGGACATGGGAGAGGTGGACATCATGGTGGAGGTGGCAGACATGGGGGAGGTGGTGGAAGTAGCAATGGCAGTGATGGTTGAGATGATGGCAGTGACGGTGATGGTGGTGGTGTTAGTGGAAATGCATGCATGCCTCCCAGAGAATTAAATTTTCAGCCCTCAGTGATTGTCTCTGCTCATTTCTTACCAGAGGGAGGACGGGTTGGGAGGACCGCACTGTGGGTCAGTCAATTTTCCATGCTTGTGTGTGTGACTGATGTCAGTGTCGTGAGGTTCAGGGGTGGGAGCCAGGCTGGAGTGTGGGAGAGCAGACACAAGTCACAACCCTGGTGCAGGACCCACTCTTCTGTGCTGCCCCTTCTACCGGACACGATCTGTGGGCCAGGACCAAGCAGGAGCCCTTGACCTGATGCTCTGAGGCATCTTCCCCTGGTAGAAATCAGCTGATTGCTTAATCAGAAGCGTCTGCCGGCTGAGACGGGAGGACAGTTGGGCATCTTCCCCTCTGCGGCGGTCGATGTTTAAAGACAGTAATGGTGCGGAACAAAGGTCAGTGTAAGAAGTGGGAGCTGGTGTTCCCCAGCACCCTGCCCCCCAGGAGCAGGGGCAAGCCCTGCAGTGCCATCTCGGATGTCCCCTCGGATGCCCCTCGTGTGGTCTTCCTTTGCAGCACCAAGCGGCTGCAGCAGTGCCCATGGTACCCGCATCTTCTCCAGGTGCTGTAGTGCACTAAGAACCTGGTGCCCGGAGAGAGCACTAAACCAGGAGTCCAGAGACCTGAGTTCCATCCAGACTCCACGCCACCTTAGACGAGCTGTCTCACGTCTCGGGGCCTCTCATCTGTAAAATAAAGGGGAGAGGTGACGGGGAGGGTGACTAACAGATTTCAAAGGGACCTTCGGATCTAATCTTCTACGTGCTGTGAAATCAGGAGGCCCTGGCTGCAAGTCTGGCTGTGCATGTGAAAGAATAGAAAGCTAGTCTGTTTCCTGGTCCTTTGGGTGTGGAGTTCTGGGATGCTGGCAGGCATTACCTGGCAGAATGTGCCACCGGCCCAAGCTGAGCCCTCTTACTCCAGTGAGCAGAAGAGGCGAGTGATGGGAGTGCTGAGCTCTGGCCAGGTGCAGCGGGACCAATGCCCAGTGGTCCCTGGAGAACCTTCGTGTTGGTCCTTCCTCCAGAGCGTGGGCCGGGGAGCCCCCCTTCACTGGGAGTTGTAGGTCCAGCAGTGGGTGGGTGGAGTGGATCAGCCACCCTCTCTCCCCAGTGCTCCTTGTCATTAGGGCCTTCTCACACCTTGATAAGACTGGCAAAGCTCTTCGCACAGGTCTTGGGCAAGCAGTTCACAGAAGAATAACTCCAAATGGCCAGTGAACGCACCATACAACACTTAGCTCTACTGGAAATCAGAGAAATGCACATTAAATTGGCAATATGCTCTCTGATGGCTTCTCAGATTGGCAAAGCTGAAAAATGACAAAATCCATCTTTGGCACGAGTTCCAGGACTCGCACACAATCTTCAACTGGTGGGACTGTGTCTTCGGGAAATAATTAAGAACATGTACACGGATGCTCATAGCAGCTTTGCTTCTAGTAAGAAAAAAAAACTGGAAATGTCCTGGGATTGGACAGGTAAATTGCTGCTCATTTACACAATAAAATATTCTGTAGCCATTACAAGTGGTGTTGGATTGAATGGAAAAATGTTCCCAGTATGGTTATCCACCAGAGTGGCGGAGTATGTTTCTATTTGGAGGATTTATGTACACATACACACGGAAAAATCTAGAAAGGTATAAGCCAACATATATTTATGGGTTCTTCTATCCTCTTTCTTTTTGTTTATTTCTATTGTTTCAGTGTGTACACAGGCTTTGTATAATAAATGGAATTAGGTAAACAAAAGTATATTTTTGATGACAAAGAGCGCTTAGGAGAGCCTGTCATTGATCTGGGCTGGGCAGTTCCTGGGAGGCCAGATCAGGGGAAAGGCCCCAAGAGATGCCCTGGCTGCAGGCGTGTTTGCTGGCCAGGGACGAGAGATTAATCTCCATCTACCATCCGCTGTGTCACCGTCTATTTTGGGAGAATGGCAGCTCTTCGCCTCTCCAGCTCAGGTGTCAGCTGCTGGGGAGAAGTCATCAGTCAAGGGGAGGGAGCCTGGAGGGGGGGCAGCGGGCAGGGAGCTGAGCCACGCTGCACAAGGAAGGTGGCCTGTCTCTTCTCAGTGTGCCCTAATGGAGAAGGAAGAGGTGTTATAAAAGGAAGGAGCAGTGGGCCCGTTCTGCCTAGGCCAGAATGAGCTGGAACCCACTTTGTTTTGGTGCAGGATAAATATGGGTAGGAGGAAGACCCAGAACAGGAGAAAAGGTGGGAACTCAGCTTCCTATGAGTTGTGCCTGTTCACTGAGTTGTCTCCCTGGGAGGGGAGAGGAGCTGCACTGGATCATCTCCACTCTCATGAGACCCTGGAACCGACGAGCACGTGGTTTTGTAGGACAGCTGGGCAGAAGGAGATGATTTGTGGCTGTGGGACAGAGGCAGACAAGTGTCTGCCTTGAACTGTTTTCCTATAATCCGTTGGTTAGTTGGGCCTCTTGAGTGTAAACAACAGAAGCTAACCCTGGCTACTGTAAGCAAGGAAGAGACTTATTGCAGAGATGTCAAGAAATTCACAGGATTGAAGAGAAGCCTGGCGGGGGGCAGGGAGGGGCTCAGAAAAGAATGAGGCAGCTCTGGGAGTCTAGAAAGCAGAAACCAATCGATGGGGAGATGGGTCCAGGGCGGGGCTGCTGTCCTGAGTGGGCTCCAGCCTTCTTTTTGGTCAGTCTACTCAGGATCCAGGGTACTGGGAGAGAGACTGGCCCAGTGCCGGTTACATGCTGACCCCCCAGCCAGAGAAGGGCTGTGCGTTTTAAGAAAGTTGCACCAAGATAGACATACCCAAGGGGTGAGAGGTGATTGCCCAAAAAGAGATCTGGGAGAAGCCTCCCAATACAGAGACATGGAGGGGGAGAGGCCAAAGGGCAGCAATTGACTGTCACACGTAAGACACCTGTAGTGGGCTGAATTGCATCCCCCAAAAGGATACATCCGAGTCCTAACCCCTGGAAGCTGTGAGTGTGACCTTATTTGGAAAAAGAGTCTTTGCAGGTGTAATTAAGTTAAGGATTTCGAGATGAGATCATCATGGATTCAGGATGGGCCCTAAATCCAAAATGCCAGGTGTCCTGATAAGAGAAAGACAGAAGGAGATTTGAAAGAGATACAGAGCAGAAGGCCATGTGAAGACAGCGGCAGAGACGGAGCGATGCTGCCACCAGCCAAGGAATGCCAGGAGCCACTAGAAGCTGGAAGAGGCCAAGAAGCCGCCTCCCCTAGAACCTTGAGAAGGAGCCTGGCCCTGCTGGCACTTTAATTTCAGACTTCTGGCCTCTAGAACTGCGAGAGAATACATTTGTTTTAAGCCACCCAGTTTGTGGTCATTTGTTACGGCAGCCCTGGGAAACCGATATAACACCCAAACCCTGGAGAATGACCTTCTGTCTTCTTTCCACTGAGTACTTTGGGCTAGGCCACCATTGGAGGCGGCATGGGTTCCAAACCAGGTTTAGACGTTTACTCTGCAGCTTTGGCGTAATTATAGGACCCACTGGGTGTTCGTATCCCCCACAATAACTTGCGCGAGCATTTTTAAGGCAACAGGGGAGGGTGATGGCTAGCAGCACAGGCTCTGGAGACAGACTGCCTGATTCCACATCCTGGCTCCATCATTTCTTGGCAGGATAACCTTAAGCGAGTAACCTAACCATTCAGTTTCCTTATCTGCAAACCAGGGTCATCATAGTACCAGCTAGAGTTTGTTCTGTGGCTTCAAGGAGTGTAGGCAATACCCAGAAGGATACCCGGCCCGTGGTAGACCTATGAGGGGGGTTAGCTGATTTGCTAATATTTATTCAAAAATATTGTTTGAAAGTTGTAGGTACTGGAAATATAGCAGGGAATAAAACAGAAAGCCTGACCTCATATTTGAGTGGGGAGGGGCAGGGAAGCAGGAAATAAACAGATAAATACACGCATAATTGGGGTCAGGTGGTGATGAGTGTTATAGAGAAGAATAAAACCAGGTGCAGGGGTGGGGGGGCTGGAAAATGATAGTAAGGTGGGGAGAGTGGCTGCTCAGGATCAGGGCAGGAAGGCCTCTTGGGTAAAGTGACATCTGAGCAGAGACCTTAAGAAAGTGAAGAAATGAGCCAGGCAGAGGGAACAGGTGCAAAGGCCCTGAGGTAGGCCTGTGCTCGGGGTGTTTGAGGAAGCAAGCAAAGTGGAGGGGAGGGGTTTTGGGGGACGGTGGTAAGGACTGTGGGTTTCACTTTGAGAAAAATGAGGAGCCTTGTGGGGAAGGGGTGTTGAGCAGAGGAATGATGGGATGTAAGCTTCTCTGTAAAAGACTCATTCTGGCTGCTGAAGGCAGATAGGGGCAGTCTGTAGGGTAGAAGCAGGAAGACAGTTTTGGGGCTGGAATTTTACCAGTAATGAAGCTGACATTCTAATCTCCTTTCTCTGAATCCCATGTCTCTCATTCATTCAGTTCTAGACTCAGGGCGAGAACTGTATATTGAACCCACCAGCTATTACTGTATTATTTCAGAAATCATCTGTTATAAATAGCAAAAGTTCTTCACGTCTTGGACGCACTTCATTGAGGAAAGTAGAGAAACACAAAAACCGACAGGTCCCAACATTTTTGCCACCAAGAACCTATTGTAGTCATGTTTTCAGACCCCGGATTTGAAAGGTTTTGTCTACTAAACAAATTGCATGTTTGGGTAGTAGCCCCTGTGGCCTCATCACAGACAAGGGAGTGGTTTCTGATTGGCTTTTTGACAAACAAGTCCTTGCTTACAGACCCACAGCCCACCTTCAGGAGCCTGGCCAGAACCACACTCCAGGAGCCTTCTCACCTAGACATTTCTGACTTGTTCTGGATTTTCTCGGTTTTCATGATGTTTGTGTTGTGTGTGCCAGGCCTGAGCTGGGAGCTGTGGGTGCGTAGATGGGAGACACAGGTCCCCCTGTGGAAGAGATGACCTTGCTGGAGGAGCTGTGGGGGGGGTGGACAGGAAGGAGAGGCTCAACTCAGGGGCAGGGAAAACACAGGAAGCTTCCCAGAGGAGGCGTTTCCTGGGTTGAGTTTTGAGCAGGGATTGGCATACTTCCTGTAAAAGGCCAGATAGTAAATATTTTAGTCCTTGTGCATCATATAATCTCTTGCAACTACTCAAACCTGCCATTGTTGCACAAAAGCAACCCTAGATAATGGGGTAACCAATGGGCCTGGCTGTGTTCCAGTAAGACTATTTACATGAACATGTGGGATGGGAAGAAAGGGGGATTCGGCCCTGGAGCTGTAGTTTGCAGACCTCTAGTCTTGAAGGATAAGGAAGCAAGCCCCAGGCACTTGATCCAGGTGGGATGGAGGGGACGGACTATGGATGGTACTTCCCAAATGCGGCCTGGGTCAGGGCTCGTTTCCCCAGGCGCTCACGGGCCCTTCCTAAATGAGAGCAGTCAGCGCATTGTGGTAAGTTTTTCTTAAGGCCAAACGTATTTACGGCTATTTAATGATATCCTGCCCTTCTCAACTTTAATGGTGTACAAACGTTCTCTCTTTTATAAAATGATGATGGGGTGTGTGTGTTTAATATCCTGTCTAGACAGAATTATAAACTGCAGTCCTGTGTCAGTGTCCTCTAGTTCTTTATTTTTTACCATTGTGTAAAATTCTAAAGCCTGAGGACATTCTAGAGTCCAGGCTCCTGAGAGATCTTAGTCATGGGGGAATGGTCATCTCCTCAACTTCTGTCCATGCCTTTCACTCCTCGGCTGCCTCTGGGACACGGGACAGGCCGAAGCTCCCTGCCCCAGGGGGATGCGACCTCAAAGGCTAGCACAGGGGCCAGCCAGGTGGCATGGATGAGTGAGCAGGCCCTCGGCCTGTGTCCTGTGTCATTGCGGCAGCCTGACGATTCTCTCCATGTGACAGTGTTGCCTTATGTCCTGGTTTAAATGTCTTTCAGATTCTTAAATAAAAAGCCACCACCGTCGCATTCACAAACAAACACAAGTTGCAGCCTGATGTGGCGCCTGGCTGCCATTTTTAATCTCTTAATCCAAATTCTCGATTCCTGGCAAGGATTCTCCAGCTACTCGTGGAGGGCGTCCCTCCTCATCTGCATTTCAGGGCCTCCACGGAGCCCTTCTCCTGACAGGGGCGTCCAGAGGCTGTGCTGGGCAGCTTGGCCTTTCCAGTCTGTCCAGGTCTGGGGACCGGGAGGGTGGCTGGAGGGTTCTGGGGCATCTCTTTAAAAGACACTCTGCCTGGAGGGAACTTGTTCTGAGGCGCTGGGCAGGGGCAGGGCCAGGGGAGCCTGGGGTCTCTCTGTCTGGGAGGATGGATGGGACAGTGTAGTGACTGGGGTCAGTCTCAGCTCTGTCGTTTCCTGGCTGTGCAGCCTTGGGCAAGTCATTTGGCGTCTCTGTGCCTCAGTTTGATCCTCTATAAAATGGGGATAATTGTAGCAGGCTCCTCACTAGGTGGGCATGAGGATTAAACAGGCTAACGTGCGTGAAGCTAAGAGCAGCGCCCGCCTGGCGCACACAAGGTGCCGCGTAAGTATTGGCTTTCATTCGCTATTCTTAACTCAGACAGCTGGGGAGATGGGGGTCAGGAAGGGAGGGAGAACATTCCAAAGTCAAGTGGGGACGTCATAGGCACCCCCCTGCTCTCCTCCGTGTGCCCATCCTTCCTCCGCCCCCTCGGGTCTCCCCCCAGGGCCTCGGCTCTCTCCTCTCAGCTCCCCTGGGCTTTCCCTGGCCCTCTCTCATGCGACTTCTCACTTTCTCTCTTGAAATATCATTATTTGTGTCCGTGTCCTGATGGCCCTCCTATTGGACCTAAGTTCCTGGAGGCCAGGACAGCGTCTTTCTCTCTTTCTCTCCCTTTTTCTCTTTCTTCCTTCCTTTTCTCTCTCTCTCTCTCTTTTCTTTTGTCTCTAGCATAAAGCCTCATCATTTTATTTAACGCATGAATCAAAGAAAGCCCTTTCACAACTAAATGTCTGTTTAGAAACTAAGAGTGGCCCTGCCTTGGAGGGTACTTATTTAGCTGAGCATTGCAGTCTAAAGCAGCAGTCCAGACCAGGGGGAATCTGTCTCCTTCCACGACCCCCTCCTCCTGGGACATGTGGCTCTGTCTGGAGACGTGCTTGATTGTCACACTGGGTAGAGGTGCTACCCGCCTCTCGTGGGTAGAGACAGGGCTGCTCATAAACAGCTGGCAGTGCACAGGACAGCCCCCACATCAAGCAGTTATCTGACCCCAAATGTTAATAGTGCCGAAGTTGAGAAACCTGGTCTAAAGCAAGATCCTGCAGGAGAGAAGCGGGGACCCCAAAGTCAGAGTACCCCAACTCCAGAGTCCTGCAGTTGGCCTTGAGTGTGTCTTTAGGGCGCTGGCAGCGGCGTCCTGGCCCCTCTGCTGGGCCCCCTCTGCCTGACCGACTCTTTTTGTCTGCCTCTTCTTATTTCTCTGTCCTTCGTGAGCGACAAAAACCCATTAAGTCAGTGTGTCCTATCGTGATAGCTCCATCAAGCGTGGTTCCCGAGTCTCCCACCCCCGGTGGGCTTGTGTGCAGCGTTTTTCAAGAAAGCCCATTTCCTCTAGCCACAGAGAAACGTGAGATGACATTTTCTAAAAGCGTCGCTTTGTAAAAACGCCAAGCCTAATCTCAAGGCACGAAGAACATTGTAGAAATCAGAATTGACACGAGGAGTGTTGGCCAGCAGAGGTTGGTTTTAAACGGCAGGCTCTGTGGGCTTGTGTTGTTTTATTGTGGTTGTTTCCATTTAATGTAGCTCATTGAAGAAAAGGACTTCTAGAAAGTTTCTCTGGGTAATAATGACCTCTTATGGGTTTGAAGATTGCAAATATTATCTTGGAATTAGAAACTGTCTGTGCTTCCCGTAGTCCACTGGTGACCGTGTTGTTTATTTTCATAACATCTTTGGCTGGTAGAGGGGAGGATGTTAAGGGAAGGCAGGTCAATTGATTTTTCCCCTTTTCCATTGAAGAAAACAGTATCTGCAAGAGAATCCGACTATAAGTCTGTCTTAAAGCTCTCCTGTTCTGTTCAAATGCATTTAAAAGGCTCAGAAGAAGTAAACAAAAGTTTGGCTTCTTCAAGAAGAAGAAACAGTCAAAAGCTGTCGTCAAGTGGAAACTAGAGAAACCTGCAGAGCACTGGGCCAGCTAATTCCTTGGGTATATAAAGTAGGTACTAATTCATGGACAGGAGGGAAGGTGAATCTGGTTGCTAGGCAACGGTTCCCATGGGGAGGAGAGCATCAGTGGGTTGGCTGTAGACTATATAAAAGATGGGCCAGGACAGAAGGAAGGAAGAAGCTTCTGTTTCCGAGCTAGAGAAGGAAAGATACACAAATAAAGACCCAAAGAGTGGTGGCAGGGTTGCACAGAAACCTAATTAGCAGGGCTGCTCTTTGCAGGACAGAAGCCAGTAATTAGTGATGTGTGAAGAAATCATCCTGACTTTTAAGTAGTTCTGGAGATGGGTTGAGGGGCAGCTTTTTGAAATCTGAAAGCACTAAAAAAGAAAACAATTGAAGGTTTTCCTGAGAGTTGGAAGGAAACCAAAGGTAAGCAGAGATTGAAGGCTGTTGACCTTAATGTCAAAATGGTGTCTTCACATCTCTGTGAAGCTGTGTTGCTGAAGGCAAAGCTATATGAACTCTCTGTGCTTCAACTTTCTCATCCACAAATGGGCAAAATAGTAGTACCTGCCTCAGAAGGTTGTTGTGAGAATTAGAGTTAATATGAACAGTGTTGGCACATAGTAAGTGCAATAGGAGTGTTATTTACTACTGTTTTGTTTTCCTCTCTTCTTCCAGATCAGAAACAGATCTGAGCTCTTTATGCATTTTAATATCATGTGTTTTCTTATGTCTGAAGTTTGTAAAATCATAACAGTAACTTGATTTTGTATCTAGTTCATATTGTGTATCAGTCAGGGTGTGTAGATTATGCTTGGTAACAAACAGTCTTTCATGGTTTAACACTAACACAAGTCTATATCTTGTTCATGTCCAATGAGGGTTTGTATTAATCTGCTCAGGCTGCCATAAAAAAAATACCACAGACTGGCTGGCTTAAACAACAGACATTTATTTTCTCACAGTTCTGGAGTCCAAGATCAAGGTGCCAGCAGGGTTGGTGTCTGATGAGAGCTCTCTTCCTGGCTTGCAGATGGCCACCTTCTCACTGTGTCCTCACATGGCCTTTCCTCTGTGCACGTGCAGACAAGGAAAGATCTCTGGTGTCTCTTCCTCTTCTTATAAGAACACAAGTCCTGTCAGATCAGGGTCCCACCCTTATGACCCCATTTAACCTTAATTACCTCCCTAAAGAACCTGTCTTCATATATAGTCACATTGGAGGCTAGGGCTTCAACGTACGGATTTGGGGGGCAGTGGGGGACACAGTTCAGGCCGTAACAGGGTTGGTGGTGGAGGTGGGGACTCTGTTCGTAGTATCCATTTGGAGACCCCGCTGTCAGGGGCTGCATCTCCACACATGCCTGTCCCTCCCACCTCAGCTCATCCTAAGTTCCCCTTTGCTCACACTCCCTTCCTGGCTACACCGTGTTCCCCGAATGCTGAGCTCTCGGTCAGGTTTCTGTCTTCTCTGCCTGGACTGCTCTTCTATGGCTGCTTCCATCTCAGCCTTTAGATCTGAGCTAAAACAACACCCCCTGACCACGCCAGACACCCTGTATCGTTTTCACCCTGATGTTTCATCTTAAACATTTTACATACTTCTCGATCCACTCATTTATTGTCTAAAATATAAGCTGCATTGGTGCAAGGCCTTGTTTTGTTCACGCTGTATCCCAGGGCCTCATGGACAGTAGATGCTCCATAAACACCTCTTGATTATGCAAATGAGGGTCTGTCTCTCCCACTGGAATTTACACTCTCTGAGGGTGGGTGCTTTTGCTTTGCTTATCACCAGTCCATGGCCCAGGCTAAGTACTCCATAAATGTGTGTTGAATGAATAAATGAGTGTCTGGAGAGCCGTCCTCAGGTTGCTCAGTTTCTCAAGCCTCAGGCAAGTCTTCCTTTGGGTTATTAAGTAAACGGAGGGTGTAGAATTCACCGCCTGCAGTTCTCGTAGCCGCCCCCCTACTTCACTTGATGGCAGATGGGGCAGCCCAGAGGAACAGCTTTCTGATAAGGGAGCAGTCGTCAGGTCTCTCTAAAATGTTATAAACCCATTACACTAGGAACGTGTCCCTCACCACCAGCCCAGGTGACTGACAGCTTCTGTCGCTGCCACCACTCCGGTTGGTGGCAGCCACAGGAAGACAGTGTCAGCTCGCTGTGCCCCTGGCTCCTCTCTTCCTGGCTTTCCTCCCAGCCTCACAGTCCCTTTCTCTTCCTTTTGGAGGCACAGTGGCTACAGGCCAGGTCTCTGGAGCCAGATTGCTGCAGTTGGAGTCCAGGCTCAGCCATTTACTAACTATGCAGCTTTGAGCAAGTTACTTTACCTCTTTGAGCGTGTTTCCTCATCTGTAAAATGGGGATGATATGAGGACTTACCTCATGGAGTTGTTATGAGGATTAAATGAATTATTATGTGTGAAGTGCTCGGAACAGTGCCTGGCCCGTGGTAAGTTCTGGATAGCATTTATTGTTGTTATAAAGCACTTTCTCAGCATGTACTCAGATGGGATATTTCTCTAGACAAGAGGGTTTGAAACTTCTTTTTAAATTAGCCACACACTCTTCCAGTGAAATCTTAAAGAGAACTCCAATATATGAAGCAGAGTTTACAAGGGCATCTCTGATCATAGCGGGGATGAGTGTTCCAGAAGCTCTCAACCCTCAGACAACCAGAAGATAATGCTTCTCAAGTGTGCGTCCTGGTGCAGCAGCATCGGAATCACCTGGTTATTAAAAATGCTTTTTCAAAATGCAGAGTTTGGGGTCCCCCCTCAACCTGCTGAATCAGAGTCTCCAGGGGTGGTTCCTGGGAATCTGCATTTTAATACCGTCTTCGGGTGATTCTGAAGCCCATGGGAGCTTCATGTGAGCTTCAGTAAGTACTGTTTGAAGGCCAGCTTCAGATACAGCCTTATTTTCCCCACTCCTGTCGAGCAAAGACACTTCTAGGGTAGTGGAGTTTCTACAAGGCTGTGCTGGCCCCCTGGCAATGAGGAGGAGGATGGCATCCAGCTTAGGAAGGGGCGGGACCAACTGGAGGGCACTTCCGTTGGTTGGCACTGCCCCCAACCCACTGCATCTGTCCCCCCCTCTACCCCCCCCCAAGGCTGGGTACTACCCAGGCCTGGATTAAGTCTGCCCAGGTGCCAAACCCAAAAAAGATTATGCTCCTCTTCCGTCACCACCCTGAGCTATTCAAAATCAAAGAGTCCCGCGCCTTAAAGTGTGTCAAGGGAGAGCAACACATTCTGATTTCTCCCGTGGTGATGAATCTGAGGCTTTTTAAAAAGCTTAGATTCCATTCAAATCAACTTTTTTCCCCTTTTGTTTTTAGGAGCTGTTCCTGCTTTGCTCTGTGTAAGCACTTGCCTTGCCAACTTTTAGGCGATCCTGTGCTGCCGCCTAACCCTCCCTCTCGCTCTGCCTGCATTTTCACAGGCCTTGACGAAATCCAGTGCTCCCTGCCCGTGGAGAACAGGAGGGTGTTCCTGCACGAGCTGTCGGAGGCCAGCTTCAGCGAGTGCAGGTTCAGCCTCTCGCTCACAGACCTCTTCATCATCATCTTCTCCGGCGTGGCCGTGTCCATCGCTGCCATCATCTCCAGCTTCTTTCTGGCCACCGTGGTGCAGTGCTTCCAGAGGTGCACCCCCAACAAAGACCCCGAGGACGAAGACGAGGATGAGGATGACTGAGCCACCCCCCCCCGTTCCTCGCTTTCCAGAACCCAAGCCGTCGGCTCCCCTCCAAGAAGAGAGGGACGCGCTGAAAGGGGAAAAGAACCGACTGCCATCAGTGCCCAGAGCACAGAAGAGTGCCTGCTCCGTCCCTTGCCCCCTGGGCGAGCCCGGCGGGACCTCTCATCTCAGAGTTTAGAATCCAGGAGCGGAGGAGCCCAGGAAGGCTTCCTGGAGGAGAGCCTGACTCTCAGTGTGAGGTGTGTGTGGGGAGAAGATGGCGAAGTCAGGCTTCATGGCTGATGGCTGAAAACCAACCTAGGGGACGTGAAGACGTGCAGCTCTCGCCTGCCGTCCCTCTCTCTGACCTGGACCGGGAGACCTTGCAGTGTCTCCTTCCCCCAAGAAGCGGCAGCTCAGACAGTGGGGATTGGAGCTCAGGTCCCTCTCACTGGAAGCAGAACTTCTGCTCCTCTGGAATAGGCTTCAGCAACCTTGGGATGTTATGCAAAGAACAAACACAGGTCTGGCTAAAATGGCACCGAGGAAAAAGCTAAGAAATGGCCAAAGGGTGTTTGTTGTTGTTATATTTTGGCGAGAGAGTTGGGAAAACTTTTGTTGACAGAACTCAGACCCTGATCTTTATCCTAATGGTAGCAAATCATGGAGCAAGGACAGTCATTTCGTACAATCGTGGTGCCCTCTACTCCGAGTGACCCTTCCCTCTGAGGTACAACCAAGTTGTTTCCCCTCCCACCCCCCTCCCACCCCCCAAGTCCCTCCTCGGTCATTCTCTGTGCTGGCACCGTTCCAGGCCTGTCATCTCCAGAACTTGCAGGAAACTGTCCTGGAGGCCAGGATTCCAAATAGCAGGTTGCGTAGGACCAACAAAATGTTAAAAAAAGTAAACAAACGAACTAGGACTTGGCCTCTGAAAAGCCTCCACCGGTGGCCTCAGGGCATATGTGACATTTCTTTGGAGCATAGGCTGTGACAGGCAATGTCTTCCAGGATGTGGAGTGCGGCACTTTGTGCAGAGACAATACGAGACAGACAATGTCACGCGCCCAGCAGGTTGATGCAAGATGACAGGCATTAGCAGCTTTGGACCTGGCTGGGGACCGACGCTTAGGCGAGGGGCCCGGGAGACGCTCCTGGGATGTTTCTGGGAATCAACTCTCCATTGTTGCTCATAATATATTCCTTATGTTTCCTTCCTCCACTGCTCCCCCCTGTCTTTGCTTCCACAGAGGATCACTGAGTGCTTGCTGAATGCCAGGCACGGGTCTAGGCACTGTGGATGAGCACTGAATAAGACAGACAGGGCCCCTGCTCGCTTGGGCCTCATGTTCTTATGAGTGGAACATAAAACAAACAAGTAAACAAAACTGTGATTGCAGGTAGCTATAAGCACCATGAAGGAAATAAATGTGGTCCTGTGACAGAGTAACTGGTCAGAGCCACTCAAGAGTGGGCAGTTGGGTGTATTAGTCAGGGTTCTCCAGAGAAACAGAACCAATAGGAGATACGTATATTCTGTCTGTCTGTCTGTCTGTCTACCTACCTACCTACCTACCTATCTATCATCTATCTATCTATCTATCTATCTATCTATCTATCTATCTATCTATCTATCAATCTATCATCTATCTATCATCTATCTATCTATCTATCTATCCATCGTCATCTATCTATCTATCATCTATCTATCTATCTATCTATCATCTATCCATCTATCTATCCATCGTCATCTATCTATCTATCTATCTATCTATCATCTATGTATCTATCGAGAGATTATAAGGAATTGGCTCACGTGATCACAGAAGCTGAGAAGTCCCATGATCTGCAGTTGGCCAGCTGGAGACCCAAGGAAAGCAGGTGGTGTAGTTTCACTCTGAGTCCAAAGGCCTGAGAACCAGGAGAGCTGGTGGGCAAGTTCCAGTTCGAGGGCAGGAGAAGACCCAGATCCAGCGGTCAGGCAGAGAGAAAGTGAATTCCCCCTTCCTCCACCTTTTTGTTCTGTTCAGGCCTTCAACAGATTGGACGATGCCCACCCTCATTGGGGAGGGCCATCTGCTCTACTCCGTCTACAGATTCTAATGCTAATCTCATCCAGAACCTCCTTCACAGACATACCTAGAAATAATGTTTATCCAAATATCTGGGCACCCCGTGACCCAGTCAAGTTGACTCATAAAATTAGCCATCACATCGAGGAAGGGCTCTGATTGGGTGGCTTTAAGCTGCATCCCGCCTCCTCCCACCTCCTTGCCTCTCTCCCTCCCTCCCTCCTTTCCTCCTCTTCCACTCTTTCTCTCCCCACGCTTTGCCTTTGAGGAGACTCTCGGTCGCCCCCTCTCACCCCCAGCATTGTGGGCTCCAGTGGAGAAGACCCCTGGCTCAGAGGGGCTGTCCTCACAGAGTCACTGGGCAGGTGGAGGAGCGGGCAGCGTCTTGCCAGACTCCATGGCAACCTCAGCCCCTGAGGGAGCCACCTCTGTGGGCTTCACCTTCAGTGCAGGTAACGCTTCCCTTGAGGAAACAATACAGGCAAACTGAAATTGGTCATCATGAGGTGCTACATGCTGCTCGAATTCCTGTCCATCCATCATTCCAGCCATCATTTGCACCTTATTTGAATGAAGGTTCCTGGAGAAGGTTTTCAATTGGGAGAGAGAACTCCACTGACATTGGGCCACGGGAGGGAAGATAGAAAAGATCACGGAGCGGGGCCCAGGGCTCAGAGGCTGGGAGTTTGAGACACAAAACAATCTAAGGCCAGCCCCTCCCCAGCCTGGACACAGACTCAGCTGAGACTTGAGCAAGGTAGGAAATGCTGCCTGTTTCACTGTCTCCAATCCCCACTCCCAGGACTGTCCTACCAGGGACACAGTTAAAGGCCTGATCCAACTGGACCCCCGCCATAGTCACAGTGTGTTTCTCCTAGACTCTGAGGGAGATGGTGCCCCAAGCTGTGGAAATGGCACAGCTATTTAGATCAAATGGCCCTTGATCTAATAGGTTCTGGTGGATGCATTCCCTCTTAATGAGTTTATTTTATTCCTTCCCTCTGTCTCTAGAGGTTCATTCTGGTCAGCGGGCTCTGCTGTTTGCTTAGAATGCACAAGCCCTGCTCAGCCTCGGGGCCAGTGGTCATTTACTGAATGAATGAATGAGCAGGGGAGGGGCGGCCCGGGGCTGGCTGGGCACCAGTCAACCATCGTTTCTGCCGGCTGCACCCCAGAGTTTTAGAACGAGCACGATTCTGGGGAAGCAGAAGAGCCTTAATGTAGTGCCAGTTGAAAGAGTCGCTGCCTGGATGTAAAGTCCCTGTGAAACAGTGGGGACATTGGGGACACGAGGGACATCTGCAGTCAAGCCCAAGAAAACATACCGACCAGGAGCCACAGCTCAGCTGGGGAGATACCTTTCGAGAAGTGGCACTGCACAAACCGTGGGTGATGATTTCGTCCTCCCTGCCTTGCCGTAGGGTCTCCAGTTACTATTAACAATGAGGACAGTGCCACATGCCAACTGAGGGCCTCCTCTGCGCCAGAAATGCCCATCTCCCAGAGCTCCACAGGTGTCATTTGTCACCTGCCCAGAGTCACTCTCATCACACCATCCCCTGTTATTTTCTGCACAGCATGTGCAGTGTGAAATCATCCCACTCATTTGCTATCATCCATCTCTCTGGACTAGCACATGATTTCCCCAAGGGCAGGAATCCGGGCCGTTTGTGTCCCCAGCATTTGGAACAGTGCCTGGCACATAGTAGTTGCACAGTCAATATGCACATTGGTTGAAAGAGCAAACAAATGAATTCCAGGCACCATACTAGAAACTCTACAAACCCAAGCTCTATTGAAGCCTCCTCACAATTCCAGGCAAGAGCTGCTATTATCCCAGTTTTATAGGTGAGGAAACCAAGGCTCAGAGTGAGTAGATGACAGGACCCGGCAGAGCCGGGGCAGATTTGTGGCTGTTGGACCCCTGTGCTCTGGGTTATGGTAATAGCTTGTGTGTATTGAGGGCACTCTGTGCTAGACGCCGAACCACGCCCATTATGCAACTCACAAACCCTGGAAGGCAGTGTATTCGTCAGGGTTCTCCAGAGAAATATGTATATGTACCGTAGAAAGAAATTTATTCTAAGGAATTGGCTCATGTGACTGTGGAGGCTCACAAGTCCAGAATCTGCAGAGTGGGCTGGCATGCTGGAGACCCAGGGAAGAACCGACGCTGCAGTTCAAATGTGGAGGAGTCTGCTGCACAATTCCCTCTTGCTTGGGGGAGGTCAGTCTTTTGTTCCTTTAAGGCCTTCAACTGATTAGATGAAGCCCACCCACATTATGGAGGGCAATCTGCTTTTCTCAAAGTCCACTGATTTAAATGTTGATCTCATCTAAAAACTTCCTAGTAGAAACATCCAGAATAATGTTTGGCCATACACCTGGGCACCATGGCCCAGCCAACTTGACACATAAAATAAACTATCACAGGCAGGTACCATTATCATTTCCCCTTTATGGATCCGTCACATCCACGTGGCCGATGAGAGAATTGGTTTGGTCCTGGGAGTTGGTAAGCAATGGAGTGGGATTTGGCCACAGGTGCTCTGACCACTGTACGTCCTCTCTCCACCCAACTGCATTCCCTTCTCAGGCCAGCAGGATCAGGCCTGGCAGGGACAGCATGGAGAGGTCCATTTCTTGGGGCTGTGGGCTGGGCTCCAGGAAAAGCAGCCTGCACTTGCTGGCTGCACCCAGGATGAGTTTATTTTGAGCCTCAAATCCAGCATCTCGGACCCCTTCGGAAGAGTCAAAACCACCAAGATGTCTCGTCTCACTGTCTTGCTCTCCTTAAGAGCTGATGCCCAGAGGATTCCAGCAGCATCACAAATGCATTCATCTTATTGTGATGACAGCAGGGACCCCCAGTACAGCCCTCAGACCTGGGCAAGGGGCCCGTATCTTGGGTCATTCTTGGGTGAAGAATCTGTGGGGCCAAGGGCACACACCCACCCAGAACCAGTGCCCCCTTCTAGAACATTCTCTGGGTACACAGGACCACAGAATTCCCTCACAAAAGACTCCAAGTTCAGGGGTGGGCCTCTTCCCAGCATCCCCCCTCCAGAGTGGACTGAGTGGCCAGGCAGCAGATGTTGGTGGGGGGTGTGAATAGAGGTCAGATGTGCAGGCTGGGGTGTCCACGTAGTTGTGCACAAGACCCCTAGAGGTGCAGGATGGAGCCAGGGCTGGGAAGAGAAAGGGGGAGGTCTTAGATGGCTCAGCTTTCCCCACACTGCCATATTCTGGTGCAGATTTCCAGGAATTCTAGAATCATCCTTTAAACCTGGTCTTCAAAGTCATTAAGAAGGTATTGTTGTCAAGGCAGCTGGGTGGAACATTTTCTTTAACAGTGTATCTTCATTTATGACTTGTGAATGTTCAGTTAGGGGTGTGTGGGGAGTATCTGTACTCTTCTCTTGGTTTCCCAGGTGTTACAGGTAGGCCTGGGTACCACAGCAGGGACCAAAGGGCAGCCACATGCCCTGGCTCTGGCCTTAGGACTGGATAGCGCTTCTGCCCTGTGGGGCTGGTCCACACGGGCCTTTATAGAGAAAGGCTGAAAGATGCTCGCACACCATTGCTTTCACCAGTGATAAAGAAGAGTCTGCACTGAACATTCATGCTCCCTCTCCTCCTCCTCCCCCTCTTCCTCCTTCCTCTCCTCCTCCTTCCTCATTCTCCTCCTCCCTCTCCTCCTCCTCCCTCCTCCCACTCCCAATGTCCCTATAGGTTCAGATGGTCCAAGTTACAGGCATGAATTCTAGGTGCAGTCAGTGGCTGGGGGCAGGTAGTTTTTCCAACACTATTAAATTTAACTGGACCCTGGAGCACATCAAGGCTCTAAGTCTCCTTCACATCCCGCCACCACCAACTGAGCCAGCCGCCGGCCCTGAGCCTTGGTCATAAAGTCCTTTTTAGTGGCCTGTAGTGGCCTTGAGCATTAAGTAATTTATTATTTGCAAAGTGGTCTATTCAGCCTTGTATGGCGAAACCTCCCCAAAGCAGATCCCTGTGGATTTCATTTGCGTGCTACCAACAAGGTGGCTTTGTTCTTTGAGACTCCAGGGTAATGAACACACATCCAAACTTTACATTATTTTTCCATGTAGAAGATTTTTTAAAAACAAAAAAGAACACTGTTCTCTACTGTTTGCACGTGATCCATTTTTTGAAAACACACCTTTCCAGGGTGTAAGAGAATTATTATATTTTGGCCTTGGAAAAAATACAACGTGCTTTTTTGGTTACACCTCACACCTACATTCCGGACTGTTAGTGGTGAACTCTGCTCTCTGGAGTTCCACTGATACCTGAGCTGGGAGTTGCTTTTCCAAGAACATTCTTTCAGGCTTTGCCTCTTAGTACAGAACCACCATCCCCATCTGAGCCTCTGACTGTGAATAACCGCGTGTCAACCAGTCTCAAAAGGAGCCCTCGGGGGTGGAGGGTCAGCCCTCCAGTGGAGTATCCACTGTGTCCTCACAGCCAAGTGCCCTTGGCCGTGCCATGGACCTTCTCAGAGCCGCCAGCCCTCCCCAGGGAACAGGGTAACACTGACTTCTTGGCAGACTTGATGAGAACACAATGAAATAATGGGGGGAATGCCCCACTCAGTGACTGACACAGAGGCACCCCGCTAACCTGGTCCCTGCCCTCCTCCATCAGAATCCTAGTGGTGCCCCCTGAGCATCCATAGGTGCACAGAAGAGGGTGCCATCTCAAGAGAACCGCAGAATCAGAGCTTGAATCCCAGCATCAGGGAGCAGGAGCCGAGAGCCGGCAGTCTGAAGACCTCTGGCATGTAACGAAGGAGCCCAGTTCTCGTTTTATCATCCGCCCCGAGCCCCCGCTGCTAGTGGCCTGACCCACTCGGCTGCCTTTCGGTGCTCACAAGTCTGCTTTTACACATGTAACCTGCATATCCCTCGGGTCCACTTGCCAGGAATACAAATGAGGCCACATGAATACTCAAATTATGTTGTCCTGGTGGATCCCACTTCCCTGACTGCAAGTCAGTAACTCTCTGCCCATCCGCCAGCCCGTAGGCACTAAGTATGTCTGGGGATGGGGAGTCTCTCTCAGGCTTAAAACCCAGTCTGAAGTGGTCTCCACTGAGCATCCATCGTGTCTGCTGAGGGCTCACCCTTGCCCTGGCCAGTGTGGCCTCCACACGCCCTACTGTGGCTCCTTGAGGGACCCTCTCCCCATATTGTCCCTGCCCTGCCAGGTCTTGAATCCCAGACTGCCATCGCTGGAGATGCTGTCACAGGTGACCTTCCTTTCAGCCATCACTCGCCCCTCAGAGCCACAGTGTGTTTCTCACAGAAACAGGGACAGTGCTGCCTCCTGGGGGTCTGACTAGCCCCTAGGCCAGGCTTAGAACTAGACCCCCTAACACCCTCCGATTTCCCCATCTCTCCGGCTTCTTCCCTGAGCACCAAAGCCTCCCTTTGTCAGGCCTCCTTCCACTCAGTCTATCAACGTGAACAGATCGGTTCCCTGGACAGGGCTGCCTCTGCCTGCCGCCATGGCAGCCACACCTGATGAGGCTCAGATGGGAGAGGAAGGGATGTGGACGTCGATGCCATTCAGCACGTCTATTCCTTCCTGACTGATGGAGGAGGCTGCAGCGTTCTGCTGAGACTGGGGGAAGCTGTGGGCTCCACGTATTCTTACTTACTGCCTGGTAAGGTGAGAAATGCAGGCGTGGCATGACCCCACCATGGGGCTCTGAGCGGCACCGTGGATGTCTCCCCCCACCCCACCCCCTGGAATCCTCTGTTCCCAGAAACGCCTTCCAGACTGTAAGCTCCATGAGGTCAGAGCCAGTGGGTCACCATCACTAAACACCAACCTTGACCAGGCCTGGCAGACAGGAGCCCACAATTATCACATGAATGGAGGAACACATACACTTCCCCATCTCAAGAGGGCCACACCGGGTAAACTTCCTTAAGGTAGGAAGTCCAAGGGAATGAGAAGCCAGGGCAGAGTCCAGGCTGAGTCCAAGCCAGTTTACTGCAGTGATCCGTGACCACTGAAATGGTTCTAACGGAGTATTCCGGAGCAGTATTTCTGGAGTATTAAAATAGCAGAGTAATAAAATATTCAAGCAGAATACCAGAGTATTCACTTTCTAGCTGAGTATTTGGAGGGCAGCTGAGCTGGGCCTGCTGCTCACTCGCCTGGCCCTTAGGCTGTGTGATGCTGCTGGGAGGGGTCCCGGACTTTGCCAACCTGCTTCCACCGCATCCCCATCACTCACGCCCTTCAGCCCCTCAGTACTCCTTCAGCTCCCCACGCAGGCCTCGCTTGTTCTAGCCCGAGGGCCCTTGCAGCTGGCTGTCCCCTCTGCCTGGGATGCTATTCCCCTAGATCTTGGCTCCTGCTTGTCATTCAGGTATCAACTCAAAGGTCACCTTCTCAAAGAGGGCTTCCTGCCCATCCCAGCTGAAGAAACCCTCACCCTCACCCTCTGATGCATCGTCACCCTGTTTCATCCTCTTCAGCACTCATCACTGTGTGCGCTTCGTGGGCTTTGTTTGCTTGCTTGTGCACCATTTCCCCCTTTTTAGATTGTAAACCACAAGAGCAAGGTCCATGCTTGTCTTGTTTATCCTGTATGCCCAGAGCCTAGACCTGTCGTGGGCTTGGCAGGAACCTGATAAATATTTGTGAAGTGGATGGATGGATGAGGTGGGTGGATAGATGAGGTGGGTGGATAGATGGGTGGGTGGATGGGTGGGTGGATAGATGGGCAGATAGATTGATGGATGGATAGATGGATGGGTGGGTGGGCAGATGGTTGGATGAGTGGATGGGTGGGTGGGTGAATGGGTGGATGGATGAGTAGATGGATGGATGGATGGGTGGGTGGATGGATGGATGGGTGGGTGGATGGATGGATGGGTGGGTGGATGGATGGATGGATGGGTAGATGGATGGATGGATGGGTGGGTGGGTAGATGGATGGGTAGATGGATGGATGGATGGATGGGTGGGTGGGTGGGTGGATGGATGGATGGATGGATGGAAGAGTTTCTACACTTTCCAAGGACTTGAAAGCCACATATGACATGTGAGGAATACAACCAAGGAAGGATTTACAAGTGCGTTAATGGAAAATTCCTCTTCACCTTACAAAGGGCACAGTTCTGAGCCCAGGGCCACAGTGGTGTCAGGAAACACTTGTGGTGTTTTCTTCCTTAGGAGTTGCCCATCTTTGTTGCAGCTCTCTGCCTGGGCGTGGGCTGCTGATGGATGCAAACCCCCAGACTTCGCACCTCGCCTTTCATCTGAGAGCCTGGGAGCACAAGTCCCCGTCAGATCGCCATGTCCTGTTCAGCAGTGGCAACTGCCTCCTCTCCTCTCTGAACCTCCCCTCCCGCCGCTCTCCTCTCCTTGGCACCGCCAGCCTTGGCATCAGCAGCTAGGTACTGAGTGATTTCCATTCCTGACCATCTGACCCATAATTACTTCTGTTAATTACTTGGACAGGCTTTCCTGCAAAAAGGGCTTAAAACCCAGGGAGGGCGAGAAGGGGATGTTCTTCACCTACCCTTGTCCACCACCTGCCTCTCGAGGGAGGAGACTGTGCCATCCAGGTTATTGAATTTTCCAAAGATTTGCTCTCAGTGGAGGTCAGTCTGTCACTTTGATGTGTTCTTTCCAAGAGCTTGTTCTCTCGCTAATCCTGATCTTCTAAAGTGCCTGATTGCTGGTTGGGGGAAACAAGTGTGAGAGCAGGCGAGGGAGGGGAGTGCGCCCCTCATCAATGCAATGTGGAATTAACTGCCTCAGTGATTTTTGGTCCCCTACTGACTCCCAGGTCCAAGGAAAGACCAGCATGGAGCCGCCCAGCCCAGTACAGATGTCCAAGTGGGGCATAAACGCCTGCAGCTCCCATGCCCCTCAAACCGTCATCTGGTACATCACAACCCCCTCCTGCCTGGTTCAGGGAGAGTGTAACAGGCTCCCAGGTTCTCTGGGTCTGCACTTTCCCCTCATTTCCCCCAGCTGTCCTGCCTAAATCCTCCTTGTCCTGGATGCTTCTTACTTGGGACTCACTCACTCACTCATTCACTCATTCATTCATTCACTATTTGTTAAGTATTTACCCTGGGCCTGGCCCTGGTCATACTGCAGCACAGGACAAACACACCCTTTAACCACAAGCACTTTTCTAGCAGAGAAACAAGCAGAACAAGTGATCACAATGATGTGATGAGTTACGTCAGGAGATGCCAGTGCCTGGGGAGCCCAGAACGAGCTCAGGGACAGGGGCCAGAGAGGGGTCCCTGTGAGAATTAATGAGTCTGTCCAAGCTCCTTCACTAGGAGACGGCCAAATAGCAGGGCTGCTAGCAGCATAAGGCCGTGTCCCTCGGGTGACACCCCCCCGCCCCCCATTAAATGCCTGCCTGAGAACCTCAGTGCTGCCAGGAGAATTTACTGTTTGTTCTAGCCAACACTGGATGATAGGCCCCGACCTCCCTTTCTTAGAGATTCACTAAAAAGGACTTTCAATTGGGAATCCTTCCTCTGGCCCTTTGAGATGTGTATGTGTGCTCAACAACTCAGGAGGGCCTTCCTCTAGGGCCTGAGAGCCACTGCTTTGAAATGTAATTCTCAGGAAGGTAGGGCCTCTGTCTCCAGTCTCTGTGGAGGAGAGAATCCTAACTTCCATAATCACCAACTAGCAGACACAGCTGGCCTAATCGCTGTACACTGATCAACCCTGTGTCATTTTTCCCTTCTCTGACTCTACTGAGCCCCCGCTGTCCCCCACCCCCACCCCATTCTCCCTTTAAAACACTTTGTCACCTCCACGCAATGGGAATGGAGCTCTGCTCTTTTCCTACTGTCAGTAGCTGCTGAATAAAATCTGTTTTCGCCACTTTCACTCACGTCTGGCTGTGTTTGTCTTTGACTCTGTGGGAGGGACGTTTAATCTGAACTGGAAAGTTGAGCAGTAGTCAGCCAGGCTAAGTGGGTGGGTATGGGGCAAGGGGTGGGGGGAGAATGTTCTAGGCTGAGCATAAGGGAGAAGTCAAAGGAGGCTTAAAGGGGCTGGTGATGGAAAGGGAGACGAGGTCTTGTCCATCCCGGCACAAGGCCATCCTGGCCCCTCGCAGGCACAGCCTGGGCATCCATCTCCAGGGAGAGGCTCCAACACTAACTGAAGTTTCTCCTGCACCTGTCCAGCCCCCTTCCCTCTCCCTGCTCAGCCCTGTCCGGCCAGGCTCAGCCTGCCCTGCCAGCTCCCTGCTGGGCCAGTTCGGGCTGCCCGGTCCCCTCTGGGGACCAAGAGGAAGCTGCTGCCCTAAGCCTTCTTTCTTCTCATTTAAAAAAATGGCGATACAATTCACATGCCATAAAGTTCAGCCTTTTAAAGTACACAGTGGTTTTCATATATTCACAAGGTTGTGCAACCATTACTACTTTCTAATTCCAGAACATTTCATCATTACAACAGGAAACCCCATTCCTCTAGCAGTCACTCCCTGTTTCCCCCTCCCACCAGCCCCTGCAACCACTATTCTACTTTCTGTGTCTATGGATTTGCGTATTCTGGACATTTCATATAAGTGGTATCCTGCAATATGTGGCCTTTGGTGTTTGGCTTATTCCACTCACCATAATGCTTTCAAGGTTCATCCACGTTGTAGCATGGGTCAGTATCAGTATTTTCTTTTTATGGCTGGAAAATATTCCATTATTTTGGAATAATGCATACACCACATTTTGTTTATCCTTTCATCAGTTGATGGACATTTGGATTGTTTCCACTCTTTGGCTACTGTGAATGCTGCTGCTATGAACATTCGTGTACATATGTTTTTTATGAACATATGTTTTCGAGTCTTTTGCATGTATACATGGGAGTGGAATTGCTGGGTCACATGGTAACTCTGTTTAACTTTTTGAGGAACTGCCAACCTGTTTTGCAGTGACTGCACCATGTTCCATCCCACCAGCAATGTACCAGCGTTCCAATCTCTCTGCATCCTCGTCAACACTTGTTATAGTCTGTCTTTTGGATTTTAGCCATGCCCATGGGTGTGAAGTGGTGCATGGCTTCTCGTCCCGTCATTCCACTCATCTCCTCTCCGATTCCGGCTTTGCCTACAGAATGCTACCGGTCTCCTTTCTGGTTCCTCTTGGGAGCTGGTGAGAAACCTTTACAAGTTGGTGCGAACACCTCAAACCCAGGGTTTGTAACCGCTGCTCTTTTCTGCGTCACCGTGGAGAAAGCCCTTCAACAGGGCAGATAGCCGAGAGCGGCCTGTGTCCATGTGTGAGGATATGAGCCCGCGTTCCTCACATAAAACATACTCACTGAGGCTGCGCTCAAGAGCCTTCCAGCTGCAGCATCTCCCGTCCTCATCGTCACAACCTGTCTTTGGAAACGGAGTCCACACTCCGGAGAGAGGGGAGCACCCTGGGGAAAGGAGGGAAGCTCTCAGAAGACCTGCTTTGACCCAGCAGGGGTGAAGGTGGGTTGTTTTTGGAGGGCCGGTCTTGGGGCAAGGGGCAGGGTGGTCCCGGGCAGGAGTCCAGTCCAGAGCCCTGCAGGGCTCTTCCCTCCTCGCGGCGCTCCACCCTCACCAGACGGCGGAGCCTCTTGCTAGAACGGAGCTCCAGGTGCAGGAGTGCAAATGACCCCCCTCCTTCACCATCCCTGCTAGCGCGGTGTACACTTGCCTCCCATGAGGGCAACCATGTTGCTTGGCAAAGGGAGATTCTCTGTCATTGAACCGGCCGGGGCGGGGACACAGGCTGTGCCGAGTGCCCGGAGGCCTGAGCAGCTGGGATGTGGTTTCAGGGTGGGCTTTGCCCATCACCCCACTCCTGTATGGGCTGCGCCAACAGCAACTGCTGTAGCCTGCTCTGGCAGGAAGTTGAAGCCACCATCTGGGAATTATACTGCTCTCCCCTCAGTGGTCCCTGATTGCCATGGTGTAAATATTCCCCCCCTGGCCAATTTCAAGCTACCACATGATGTCACCAAACACAGACTGGCAAGAGATGCGCACCGTGGGTCTCACCGGCTGATAGGTGTCGGCGATAGCCATCACTGCCCTCCTCCCTAAGGTCCCCCAGGCCAGCGGCCAGTGACTCATGGGGGTGGTTAGTCAGGGGTACTAAAGCCCCCCTCCTTTGCTTCAAGGCGGGACAGGCCCTGGGGGACGATTCCAGGGCTCTCTGCATGATCGTGCTAAAGCTAGACTTCTCCTGAAACCACGGTCTTACGTTGTTCCTTCCCCTTCCTTCTGCCTCCCTCACTCCCTCACTGCTTTCGTCGAGGGCTCTTGCTCGATAAACCACATGCCCACAGATCCCCGTCTCAGGCTCGGCTTCTAGGGGACCCAACCCAAGACAGGCGTCTCTGCCAAGAGGTGGCCCCGGACAGGCTCTGTCCTGAGATCAGCCAGTGGGTCTCCCCACCCGTGTGTGGGTTTCCTGACAGTGGCAGGGAGGGAGGGCATGACCATCCCCCTGACGTTTGTGGGATGGTCAGAATAGCCTTGTTCTAGGACCCAGGAAATCTGGGCTTGGGTCTTGACTCTACCACTGACCCGGGACAAGGCCCGTCCACTAGGTCTTCCCAACTCTCACAGGGAGATTGATGGGTGCAGACTCCATCACCTCTAAGAGCTTTGAAATTCTTGGTCAGGCCCATTCCTGGAAACTCGGATTCATTGTGCCCAGATTGGGGTGAGTCTTATTTAACAAATGCCTTAGGAAAGTCTGTGGATCAGGTGAGTGTGGAAACCGTGGTTCTAGGGCAGGGTTTCTCAGCCTCGGCACCATTGACATACGGGCTGAATCATCCTTTGCCATGGGGGCCGTCCCGCGCATTGTAGGATGTTGAGCAGCGTCCCTGGCCTCTACCCACTGAATGCCAGTAGCGCCCTCCCTGGTTGTGACAACCAAAGAAATCTCCAGACTCTGCAAATGTCCCCTGGGGGGCAAAATGGTCCCCCTCCCCACTCCCCGGCTCCAGATCTATGTCTATGAACCTTGAAATGTCATGGCCACATGTGAAACCATGGTAAGACCATATGGATTGGAGCCCCCACAAACCTCTTTATACTTTAAAAAATCTGTTTACATTGTATTTTTTAAATTATATTTGCATAGAAGTGTACAAATATACTTCCTCATATTTTTCTTAAATGTATCATTATTATTACATTATTATTATTGTAAGTGGGGGAAAGGAAAACTACTCCTGATTGTCTCTCTGGGGACTCATTTGTTTTGCTTTTCCTCCCTCCCCTTCCTAACTGTGTCCCCTCCCAACCACTATCTTTAGACGGAGGCAGTCCCCTCGGAGTCCCTCTGTCCGTCTTCACGGCTGTTAGCAGAAGCTCCTGCAAGATCTGGGGAGATTCTGGGACCCAGGAGAGACCGGGGGGTGGGGAAAACAAGCAGGAGGAACAGGAATGCAGGAGGGGAAGGCAAGCCCCAGCTCCTGGGGGAGGGGCTCACAACCAAACCAAATCAGGGCCACAGTACCTTCATCAGGTCCTAGCTGAGTGGTGGGGTCCAAAAGGTCCTTCAAATTAGGGGAGCAGGTGGAATCCCAGAGCCCGGAGCACCCAGCAACCTTCGAAAGATGTTGTTGTAAGCAATCACTTTACATCCCAATAGAGTCCTTGAAAGTCAGACAGAGGAGTTTGGACTCACCACTACGTTATGCAGTAGGGAGTCACTGAAAGTTCTTGAGCAAGGGCATGGCGACACCAGTAACATTCTACGTAGCAGGAAAGATGCTGACATCTGCTGATCCTCCAGGCTTTCTGATGCCAGTCCAGCTTACAGCAAGCTGCCCACAGTAATGGGTGGGTAATTGGAGGAGGAAGAGGTCCCGGGCTGACAATCAATGAGACAGAAGTTGTTGTATAGCCAGTTGCTGGGAATTCCCTGGAAGTCGCATTCGTATTGTAAAGTCCTTCCCCGTCCAGGGCAGGCAGAGTTTAGGCGAGCAGGGTGCTCTCGGCAATGGGGGTGCTAAGGGAGCAGGCAGCTCGTCACAGGCGGCAGTGCTGACAGGCGCTCTTGGTCAGTGTCAGTCTGGACCGTGGCAGGTTGGCCGGCCCTCACTGTGACCAGCAGCGGCTTTGTAAGCCCGGCCCTGACAGCCCAGCCAGAGCCATCCAGGCGCTCTGATACACGGGGCCCAGGGATTTTCTCTCATGTCAGGAGAATTTTCTCAGATTAGCCAGAAAGAGGCAGACATGGATGGCGCTCCGGACGAGGCTCTGGAAGAAAATCTCGGCCTTCTCTGGGCGTATTCTCAATCCTACTGACTCCTCTTGAGTGATGGGACACGGTCTCTTCAAACCATCTAGGGGTGAAAGAATATTGGGGTGTAATCATAAGCCCTGCCCTCACCCCTTTTCTCCCTTCTCTCTTTCCTCATCACCCACATTTCTAAGTCCAAATAAACATGGTCGAGTACAACCTCCGTCCACCCAGGAGGGTTTTGCACGAAACCACAGGCCTCAGATGGAGAATTTCTTTTCTTAAATCGGTAACTCACAAAGGTAGTTGAAGCTGCCATTCCCAACCCCCGCTGTGGCGTCCACCTCGAAGGTGTGATATGGACTGCGCCCAACCATCGCTGGAGGGTGCACGCCCATCCCTAAGCCCCCGCCTGGCTCTTAAATTGGGCAGATTTCAAGCCGCAGCAACCCCCACCCAACACATAAGAGCAGCCCGAGAATGGGTACAAGGTTTCCTTTGCGGGTGATGAAAATGTCTTGGAATTCACACATTGTGAACGTACTAAATGCCACTGAATTGTGCACTTTAAATGATTAATTTTATGTTATGTGAATTTCACCTAAATTGGAAAAAAAAAAGTGAGGGCAAGATACATTTAATTGAGGTCATTATGTAGCCCCCGGCTGACCCCAAACTGAGCTCCTCCATCTTACTTTCCTGGCTCCAAACTCAAGGCTCCTTGTTTGCAAACTCCAGCCCCACCCCTGGCTTCTTCCAAATTTGACATTTATGTTCGTTGTCCCCCAGAAATGTGACCTCGTTGTCCTGTGCTGTTTCAGCTCTGAACTGCTCCCCACGTCTCGTCATCTCCTGCCTAGATGGAGTTCCGGGGTCTACTCCAAGCCAGCTGAGGGGCCTGGGGTCCCCAAATGATGGAGGTGTTCTTTTATACAATACCTCATTAGAACTCGGAACCCAGAGGGGAGTAAAAAGCACGCAGGAGGTTGCAGGTGCCACCCGGCTGTGACTCTGAGCTCCTTTGCCCTCCTCTCTGAAGTATGTCTGTGTGTCTCATTTACTTGTTTAATCTGCAGCAATTTAATCTGCAATCCCAAATTTAATAAATTGTTGGGTAGAGAGTCCTAGAATAGCAGGTAGGCAGAATTCTAAGCTGGCCCCCAAGATTCCTGCCCCTGGTGTGCAGACCCGGGAAAATCCCCTCCCCTGAGTGTGGGCGGGACTGAGACAACGCTGGGACTCCCCTCTGTGGCTAGGTTACATTATAAGGCCAAAGGTGAATGGATTTTGCTGCTGTTGACTTTGGGTTAATCAAAAGGGAGGTTATCCTGGATGGGCCTTTAAATGAGGATCTTGAAGAGAGAGACTCTGTCTGCTGCTGGCCCAGAAGAAGCAAGTCACCATGAGGTCTCCAGCTGTGGGGAAATGAATTCTGCCACATGAGCTTAGAATAGAACCCTGAGCCTCAGATGAGACCCCAAGCCCAGCTGACACCTCAGATGAGACCCCAACCAGGCTGACAACCCAAATGAGACCCGAACCCCAGCTGACACCTTGATTGCAGCCTTGTGAGACCCTGAGCAGAGGACCTGGCTAAACCACACCCAGACTCCCAACCCGCAGAAACCCAGAGATAATAATGGGTGTTGTTTTAAACACTGAGTTTGTGGTAATTTGTTATTCTTCATAGCACGGTAATCTGTAACGACTTGGGAAGAGAAAGACAGGCTGGTAAGAAATCCTATGTCTGCAATCTGACTGCTATTTTTGGGCATCATGGAATAGTTTTTTTTTTACACTTTTATTGTGGTATAATTGACATACAATAAACTGCACACGTTTAAAGAATATGATTTGATATATTTTTATCTATCTGTCTAGCTATCCCGTAAAATCATCACCACAATCAAGATCATAAACGGGGCTTCCTCATTCTCCTTTGTCATCCCTCTCCCCTCGCCTCCCCATCCCCAGGCAACCACTGATCTGCTTTGTCGCTGTAGATAATTTGCATTTTCTAAAATTTTTATAACCAGAACCATAGAGTAGGAATTTGTTTTGGTTGGGCTTCTTTCAGTCAGCACGTCTATTTTGAGATTCATCCTGTTGTCGCGTGTATCAGCAGGTCATTCCTTTTTATTACCAAGTAGCCCTGAATGCCCTTTGATCTTAAGCAGGTGTCTCTGGGCCTCAGTTTCCTCGGTGGGTAAACAGACACCAGGTTCCCTGGGAACTACGTCCTGGCTACCTCCACGTCTTTCCTCCCGGGCTTCGGGACACAACACATTTCTTCCAGTACCTACCTGGCTGTGTGCTAGACGCCTGGGGTTTCTCCATGTGTGGCCACTGCTTCTAAGTCTGAAAAAATCTGTCTCTCTTAGATTTTTTGTTTTTTATAATTTTATTTATTTATTTATTTTTTCCCCCAAAGCCCCAGGAGATAGTTGTATGTCATAGATGCACATCCTTCTAGTTGCTGTATGTGGGACGCGGCCTCAGCATGGCCCGAGAAGCGGTGCGTCGGTGCGCGCCCAGGATCCGAACCGGGTGGCCAGCAGCAGAGCGCGCGCACTTAACTGCTAAGCCACGGGGCTCGGCCCTCTCTTAGTTCTTAATTGGTGGAGAGAGATAAGGCTTGAGACCCCAAGATGCTGGGACCCCCTGTGACACTGAGCGACCGCGCAGTCAGCAGACGCTGCTTGTGGGCGGGCCGGCATGCTCATCGCCCTGAGCAGCCAGCGGGCTCTGAAAGGAGAATTCCGCTGCAGCGCTGCAGACACAGAGAGGATCAGTCGGAATCCCAGGGTCGATTTGCTGCCAGCCCTGCCTTCCTTTCTGCTGGGATCCTGGAGGAGGCATACCAATAGTGCAGGGGGTGAGTAGGAAGGCAGCAGGGTACAGGGTACAGCCCTAGAAAAGAAATGAAATATGTTTGGAGAAAAACACGAAAAGAAAAAGAGAGGAACAAACAAAAACGAGGAGCTCCTTTGTGTCTCCTTGGCAGACCTAACCTCGAATCCTGTCTCGGATGGTTCCATAGTCCTATATGGAAATGGAAGACAGGAGGCGGCTTACCTCTCGGAAAAGAGTTCACCAAGTCTTGGATAAACAAGATACAGCTGGAACTTGCAAAACAGAGAGGGCGTCTATCGGTATGGCGGCTCCTGGGTCTAGGCGCACCTGGGCAAAGCAGCCCTTACGTGATCTGAAATCCCATCTTTTGGGGGCCACATACCTCCCTCTGCCAGGGAAGCCTCACCTGTTGCTGGGAGTAGGGGCATTGGCGGGGCTGTACTTTTAGGGTCTATTTTTCCGCGTGCCCCAGACTGACCTCTTCTGGACATCTCTGCCTGTGGTCTAGTTGGAGCCGTGTCTGGTTTTCTTGCCTAAGAAACTCCTGCTTCCACCACTTACTTTGTTCCATCCCCTGGTTCCCGAGGCTGAGCAAGAACAGGGGCTTCCCTTGGCCAGGACAAGGCTGCCATCCTTCTGATGGATTGGAAAGCCTTCTAGGACTGTCTGACCACATGCTGGCACTGCCTCCTGGTTCCTTTTGTTGTTTATTCATCGAACATGCATTGAGCATCTTCTCCATGGCTGATTGGCACTGGGCAGCATCACTGGGACATCTCCACGACAACCACATCTCACCTTCTACCCACCTTAGGAAAATGACACTATGAAGGCATTCCACGAAGGGCTTATATTTCACATTAATTAGAGTCAGAGAATTTTAGAAGAAGAAAGTTACTTAATTTCTACTAATCTATTTCCCCACCATTTTGTTGACGTGAATATTGAGGCCCAAGGAGGTAAAGTGTCCACAGGTTAGTTACAGAGCTGGTTAGCGATGAAGAAGGATTAGAATCACTTAGGATTGGGTTTGGCTATATAACAAACAAGCAAACAATAACCACAAACAACAGGTAACAGTGGCTTGAACAAGAGAGCAACTTATTTCTCTCTCAGATCAGGTGGTCACTTGAGAACTTTGTGGCCACTTCACAATTCCTGGATCCCAGGTTCCTTCTTACTGTGGCTCTGCAGCACCTGGCTTCCACCTCATGGTCCAAGATGTCAGCTTGAGCTCCAGCCATCACTTCAGCATCCTAGCCAGCAAGAAGGAAGAACAGAGAAAGATGCCCACTCTCTTTTAAGGAGACTTCCCAGAAGTTACACACAACACTTCTGCTTATTTCTTACTGGTCTGGACTTGGTCACCAGGCCAAGGGAGTCTGGGAAATGAAGTCATTTAGCTGGGGAGTTATGTGACCAACTAAAATGTTGTTGTGGTGGTGGTTGTTTTATTCACGGGGCAAGAAGGGAGAATGGATATTGAGAGGCGGCAAGAAGTCTCACATATACATGAGTTATCTGGAAAATTCACCACCCCACCACCACCAACTTCAGTCTCCGGTGTGACCTAGGACTGGGGCTCTGAGCGGGGAACACATAAGTTCAGTCGATTGTCTGTATTTTCTAATTCGCCTACTTGATAAAATGTATTTGTAACCTCAAAATCAATACTCACGACCCTCTTGTGGTCATTCACAGACATGCCTGTGCTCAGGGTGGCGAAAAATTTGAGTCACCAGACGTGCATGTTCCCAGCTGAGCTCGAACACGGCAACACTCTGCCCTCTTGTTTCTGCCCTCATATCGCAAACAAGCTTTCACGGTCTATTTAGAGCCACGTTTTTTGCATTTTTCCGCATTCTTTTGGTGACTTCGCTGTTCAAAGTGGCCTCCAAAGGTGGTGCAGAAGTGCTGCCTAGTGTTCCTGAGTGCGAGAAGGCTGCGGGGTGCCTCGCAGAGAAAATACACGGTTACACGAGCTTCCCGCGGGCACGAGTTGTGGTGCTGTTGGCTGTGAGTTCCGTGTTGATGAGTCAACAGTATATGTCAGACAAGGTGTCTTTAAACAGAAATATACATAAAATGATGTTCTGTATTGATCAGTTGACAAAAATGTTGTGACCAGAGGCTCAAGGAACCTAACCTTGTATTTCCCCTAGGGAACAATGGTTTAGAATTCGCCAGTTCAGTGTTTTGTCCACTTTATGGAACATTCTACCAGGAACAATAAGAATCAACTGCGCACACACACACACACACACACACACACACACAATCTTGTTTAATCCTCATCACACTCCTGTGAAGGAGGGACCATTAAGCTCATTTGATAGATACGAAAAACCAGCTCAGAGAGGTTAAGCGGCTCCCCCAAACTTGCACAGCCGTCAAGTGGGCTTGAACTCAGTTCTGTCCAATCTGAGCTCTCCCTCTTGCCCCATCCAGACTGAATAGAGACAGTTGGAGTAAATTCAAAAGCCAGCATGGACGTGGCAAGGTGGAGAATTATGTTCAGAGAGGTCAAGCCTCCAGCTCTGCTGAGCAGAGTCTCTCAGAGCCCGCTCTCCCACCCTCTCCCGTCCCACCCTCTGCTGAGGGGCCTCAGGGAAAGTGAGTAGGGCTGCCCGAGGCCACCAGGGCTGAGCTGCAGAGTGGACAGTCGGTGTGGGGCTGGCTCTGCTGTAATGGCCAGTTATATATAACTGAGGATTGATTGCTGCTGTCTCCCGCCCCTCTGTCTGCCTCGCAGAAGCCTGCAATCCTTCTTCTGTGCACAAGGCTGGCAGCTGGCAGCCTCCCCGACTGCCCCTCCGCCCCAGGTGCCGGCCAGCAAGTCCCTTCACAAGCCGGCCCATCGGAAAGAACAGAAAGATGTTCGCCTTTGGAAAAAGATTAAAACAGCAGACAGCGAATGCAGAAGGAGCTCATGTTGCGTCATGTGGAAAAGAAGACTCGGAGGAAATACTGAGATAGAAGCAAAAAGAGAACAGCGGTGGGACAGTCAGAGCCAGCAGTAGAAAATGCTGGCTTTAAAGGATTCTAGGGATTTCTAATCATCGGAATTTTGCCTCCCACCTGGAATGGGCTGCCTGCCCATTGGATTTCCCACAGGGCTTGACCGTCAACGATTGGCGACATGGCGGGGTCCCTGCTGGAGCATCGTTAGCAACATTTTGCAAGGGAGCCCACACCATTTGGGCCCCATTCTGATTGTTAGAAATCACTACGGGGGCGGGGGGTCTGGACTAGGAATTTCCCTCACTTAGATCCCTTCCAGCCCTGGGATTCTTCAAGTAAAGTGGCTATGAGGATACGTCCTGGGGTGATACTGGCCATGGAGAGGATGAAAAGAATAATGATAATGATTATCTCTTGAGCTCCGGCCACGTGCTGGGTACTTTCTAGACCTTTTCCAAACCTCTGTGCCAGACAGGTTGAATTATCCCTGTCTTTCCCTGGGGAACACTGATGCTCAGATGGGAAGTCACGTGCCCAGGGAGACACATCAGTCAGTGGCCGTGTCTTTCCCATTACACTGCCATCCCACCATCAACACCCAGAACCATCCAGAAGCCAATAGCTCTGGATGGGATGGGCAGGAAGAAATAATTCCTCAGTGACAGCAAGTTCTTTGTTAGAATCCATTCCTCGGGCTTCCTGGGATGAAAGGGGGACCATATCTTCTCCACCAGTGATTTCCAACTGTGTCTATTTTTAGTGAAAAAAATCATTTTTTAAAAATTTTCAAAGATAACCTGATGCGGAACCCTTGATGCAGGTGGGACGTGAAGCAGCAGCAGCGTGGGACACCTCCAGTGAGTGGCCACCTGGCACATCCCTGATCTCCCGGCGGGTGTGTCCATCAGCCTTCGCTCCCTGATGTTAAAGAAATCAACAGCATCAGCTGCGGACGAGGAGACAGGTCCTGGTGGGACTCATTCTCCTCCCAGCACAAGCTCTGACTTCCTGGCACCTGGCCGACTAGAGCAGACTCTTACCTGGTCCGTGGCCCCTTCTCTCGTCCTGCGTCCTATCTATACATCTCCTGTCGCCAGATCCCTCTTGGTCAAGACCTGCAAAGCACACTAGAACCTCCTGTCTTTCCGTAAAGGGTCAGACAGTCACTACTTTAGGCTTTGTGGGCCACATACTGCCTCTGTTGTATAACTTCCTTGTTTTTGGTGGTGGTTTTGTTTTTGCCACTCTTTAGAAATGAAAAAACCATCCTCAGCCTACAGGACGTACCCAAACAGGCGTGGGCTAGATTTGGCCTGTGGGCCACAGTTTGCTGACCCCTGACTTACAGAATAAAGTGCAGTTGGAGCCTGGCCACAGGGCGTGTTGCATATGAGTGTGAATGCCAGTCAGTTGCACAACCTGTACAACCGAAGGTGGTAGCCTGCCCCGCCCCTCAACGCAAGTAATCTCTCCCTCCTCTGGCCTTGCAAAAAAAAAATTTATTTTATGAAACATTGTTTCTATCTAGATGTATAGTCTTCCATAAATGGGTGTTCAAGCCTCTAGCTCCTCTCTCTTTTACTATTCTACTATTTTATTGAGTCTACCTACCTCCTAAGAAAAGGTATCTTGGATTTGTACCTTTTTGCTTCTCCATTTTCTTTGTGGCAGATTGGAGTTTCCAAAAATGGCTGTGGTGATTTCCCCCACCCCATATGCCCTTCTGCAATGTGACTTTGCCACGCCCCCGTCAATAGATGAGTCAGCAGTGAATGTGGGGGCCCTGAGACTGCTCTGAGGACTAGAATTCGGGGAAGGGACGTTGGACGAGTTCCTGGGGTCTGGCAGGCTCTGCTTCCTGCCCCTTTGAAGCAAGCGCCACACAGGAAGTTCAGCTCCCTGGGACCACCGTGCTGCGGGAAGCCCAGCCACGGAGCGAGGCCCGAGTGGGCGACAGGCCACGTGGAGAGAGAGAGAGGAAGAGCCCGGGAGCACCGAGGAGCCAGACAGGGGAAGCGAGGAACCACCCGGACAACCCTGCTGTGGACTCCTCACGGAGAGAACAAGCCACAGACACGCGGCCCCAGCGGAGCAGGTCAAGGCTTCCTTCCAGGTGAGGCATCGGGGAGCAGAGACAGCGGTGCCCACTGCACCCACCCGAATTCCTGAACCGTGAGCACCACAACGTGGCTGTTGATCTACGTTACTAAGTTCATGTTGTTACACAACCAGAGACAGCCAGAGCATCCTATGGCCTTGCCCACGCCAACACCATCTCCTGGTCTTCCAGAACCCGTGAACTGGGCTCTCCTCCAGTTCATTTTCCACCCAGGCGCCAGAACAGTCTTGATAATCGGATCACACTGCTTCCTTCTTAGAAATCTCAAAACTTTTCAAAGCTTTTCCATCACCCTTAGAGCAAATCTGAACCGTTCCCCACGGCCTCCGAGGGCTGGTGAGCCTGCTACCTCTCTGACTCTCCACATTCCATCGGGTCCTGGAATGTGCCAGGTCATTCTTGCCCTAGAGCTTCCGTGTGTGATCCGTCCCCCTGTCCCCCGGCCTTGGCTGCTCTCCCCCAGGTGTTGAGAGGGCTGGCTTCTCGTCAGTCAGCTCACATAGCGTCTCCTTGGAGAGGTCTTCCCTGGCCACCAGATCCAAAGTCAGTCCTTCCGCCTGCCCCCCTCATATCCTCTGCCTTAGTTCCTCGTCTCTCCCTCCCTGAGCTCTTTCTCACAACTTGAAATGATTTGATTTTTACTTACTTGAGAGTCTGTCTCCCTCACTAGAACGTAAGCTCTGTGAGGACAGGGGCAGCGTGTGTCTGACCACCTTGTAGCCCCAGCTCTGGGCACAGTGCCGGACAAATGGTAGATGCTCAGTTTGTGGAATGAAGGAATGAATGAATGAAGCCCCTCCAAGGACTGGCTTAGGCCTAATGCATCTCTGAAACCCCACCGCGCTTAGCCGGGTACCTGACTCTCAGCAGATATTGCTGAACGAATGGGGTGACACCCTAATACAGATTCTATGGGGGCCCCTATGGGGGGAGCTGGTGTGGGTTAGGGGAGAGGAGTTGGGGACGGGCTCGTTTCCCATCCCTGAGGGTAACCCGAGAGGGCACCTCACGCTCTTCAGTATGGCCCAGGTGAGGGAGCAGAGAACTGAAGAAATGGTACTGCCTCCAACCCATGAAACCCTGGCGAAACGAATGAATGACGGAAGGAAGGAAGGAATCATGTGATCAGGCTAGGCCACTCCTGAAACCCAGACTGTGACGAGAGTAAGGCCGACCAGAGGCTCCCGGCCCCAGGTCTCACCCCAGGGAGATCCGCAGAGAGCTGCTGGATTGAAAGTCGTGAATCATCACATGCTTGGCCCCTGTTCAGGGTTGACAGGCGAGAGCCCGGAGGTAGGGGGAGACCACCTTCTCCTGACCCTCAGGGTTCCTGGAGGAGGACATGGGCTCTCCACACCCTCCGCCCACACTTCCTCCACTTTCGCCTGCCCCCCGCCTCTCCTCCTCCATCACCTCCACTCTCACCCTGCAGCTCAGCCTAGATGGCTCAGGTCAAGTGGGGTGGGGCACTTAGAATGCCTGTTTGGCCACAGATCAGAGCCGCAGTCTCTGGTCCTAACGTTATCGGAACAAAGTCAACATTTGGACCTGCACACGCCTAGCTCTGCATCCTCTCACTCAGTTCTGAATATGGAGATGGGGAAGAGGGATGGCCAGTTGTTACCCCTCAAGTCTCAACAACAGTATCAATAATATGTATTGAGCACCTACATGGGCCAGACACCAGGTCACTGCTGGGTCAACATTGATGAATAAGACAGGTGAGGTCTTATGGCCTCCTGGAGCTGCTCACCTAGAAGAAACAAGAATGCAGAACATCATCACAGATTGTGATATGTTTGTTCTGTGGAGTGATGGCGAACACTGGAGGTGGTCAGGGAGGGCTTCTCCGAGGAGGTGACATTGAAGCTGAGACCTGGAGGACAAGAAGGAACTGGTTTGTAAAAGGAGACGAGAGCAGGGGTGGGGTAGGGAGAACATCCCAGACAGAGAGGAGAGGTCCCCTGCCTGTCTCTTCCATCCCCCAGAGCCAAGGTTGGCACCAATTGCAGCTTCCTGTGCCAACTCCCATCCCAGCCTCCGGCAGTGGGAGACTTTACCTGAGAGAGAGAAAAGTCACCTCTGTCTTGTTTGGAGGCCAGTTAACGTCCTCTGCACTGTGCTGCTGCGGAAGGTGACAGCTCTTTGATTTATCTCTCGCTGACATTCCTCCCAACTGGTGACTAGGCAGCACAGCACGTAAATAGACCTGAAGTGCATTCAGACGAGCCGACCTGCATACATATTTACTCAGGAAGCAGAAACTGCTCCAGACAAGGAAGACACCATGCCACAGCAAAAAGAATTGTTGAGAATCTGAAAGGGTTTGGCCAAATCTGTGTTTAGAGGATGGGGGATGAGGGAGGAAGAAGCTGCCAGCTTAATTACCTTATATATCACACTGACGAGATCCTCTTCAAGACAGCCCCAGTGAAGAACGGCGTGGAAAATCAATTTTGAGATTCTCTGCAAAAAGCAACAACAACGACAACAACAAAACACCATTAACTAGTCTTTTATAATCTTACTTGATTATGCCAGAACATAGACTTGAACCTCCAGTGGTATCTGAATTGGGCAAAAGTAAGTTTAAAAAAAAAAAAATCTTGTTTATGTAGAGCACTAGACTAAAATTCTAGTTTCTACAATTTTTATCTTTCTCTCTGAACTTGGAAATGGCATTTGTTTCCTCGAAGCTAACTTTGCCCTTTCACTTCCCTGCACGACCCTGGCAGATAAAACCCATTTATACCTCCTCCTTCCCTTCTTTGTCTCGCTCTGTGTCTTGGGTTTGCTTCTTTACCTGGATTGTCTTTATCCTAAGACAATCACCAAAAAAATCAAGGATTCAAACCAGACGAGGTGAATATGTAGATTATGCTCTGTGCTAACCAAAGAATTAAAAATAATGCATATCACCTCACATAAGGAAAGAACAAAGGGAGAAAAGGTGGAAAATCTTCAAAATGACCTTTCTTTTTGTTATCCGTTCTTTTTCCCGGGGAACAAGTGGTCTTACGAGATTGAAGACTTCTCTGAGAAATAGGGTGGGTTGGGGCCGTCAGTAAAGTGAATGGTCGCTGCGCTAACTTTCTCCCTCCGGGGACCAAAGAGGGATTTGAATTTTCAGGGAGATTGAGCCCTCCGTCTGTAACCACATCAAAGTGGGTCACGGATCTGCTCTAACAGATTTCACTGTCAAATAGGACGATGGCACCAGGCCCAGCCGTGATGGAAAGTTAACAGAATATTCCTCATCTCGGAGCCTGTGTGGCTTGGAGACGTTAGGGACATAAAGGCAGGCCAGGATGTTAAGAGGAAGAAAAAATGCCATGTTTTGACAGTGAGTTAACTTTCAGACAACCTCCCCCAGTGCCCGCTCATGAATATGTATATGTTTAAAGAGCAATTGCGTGAGAAGCGATTACCTCCAGCACATTGCTCATTTTTCTCAAAGTGTCTTCTTGAAACCGGGTCTCCCTTGTGCGCTTCACAGCTTTCTCCAATAACTGCTGGAGCAACGTTGACTCTTGGCACCGCTGTCGTAATCTTTTGTCCTGCGAACCTGGGGCCACCTCTCGGTCACTCAGCAGTGCCCACAGAACCGTCCTTTGGGTTAGAAACAGATTTGACTAGGTGTAGTGGACTGGTAGCGTCCCGTCCAGAACCCTGTGCTGGGCACACCCCTCCCCAGCTGCTGTGAGTGTTGATTGCTAATGGCTCCCAGCTCCCCAATTCTTCTAGAGAATCACCATCGGCAGAAGTGGACCCGTCAGCCCTGCCCCGGGCATCTCACAGCCACGACTCACGGACAAAGGAGCATAGAAATAGAAAGCAGCCCCCAGCCTCCAGGTGGGACCCACGCTGTGGTATACTCCACGTTCCAGGGCCCCCTGTGGGGTCAAGCGGAAGCCGGCTCCCACTGGGACCATGTCCTCGCTTGGCTCCTTCGCCTGCCCTGTCCAGTGTCCCTAACACCCTTCTCTCGAGAGCCCTCCCCCAGTCAATCCTGTAGCTTGCACCCTTGTGTCAGGCTCTGCTTCTAGGGAAGCCAACCCATGACATTTGGATATGCAGGTGCCCAAGAGAGACAGTCACACGGATCAACACAATAAAACTCATCCTCATTATTTCTGCAGAAAGGCTTTTGCATCTGAGCGCCCAGAGCCTGATAACAAACATATAGGGCATTTTCTCATCACATGGGGGATGGGAGAGAGCCAGCTGCAATGGTTTCACATGGGGACTAAGTGAACTTTCTCATAAGTAAGTTCTACCAGTGATCGCCACACAGTAATATGAGATTGAGTGGGTCAGGACTGGACACCCCTGGAGGACAGCAATGAGGGTGACCACAGCCTGGGGAGGTGAAAAAGGGCAGCCCTGACAGTGCTTGCACCATTTGGGGGAGTAGACTCAGGGGTGGTCTGAGACCCTCAGGATGGACCCAGTCCCTGATATCTCCGTGGAAATCTCCATAGTGTAACATTGCTTATATTTTTACATTACATATATTGTACCTAAGGTAAAATTTCCGGCTTATGATAGCATTAGCAGAATCATTTAACATCACTAGAGGTATTTGGTGAGTGTTAAATCTTATAAGTTCAGAGAAGTTTTGTTAATAAAGGGCAAATATTACAATTAATGGTGAAACAACAGAAGCATTCTAGGCTGTGTGCTATAATATGTCTGCTAACTTTGCTGTTATTCATCATTGCACTAAAAGTCCTCACCAATTTTATAAGAAAAGGAAAAAGAAATAGTAGGTATAAATGTTTGAAATGACTAATGTAGATGATATGATTGTCTACCTAGAAAATCCAAGAAAACCAATAAACTTATTTGAACTAATATGTCAGTTCAGCAAGATAGGCAGGTACAAAATTAATATAGAAAAATCAGGAGCTCTCAAACTTCCAATTCTTGCACAAATACCTAACTACGAATTAGGGGATGCCGGATAAGGTACGCTACAAACTGCTTTTAATGCATAGCTGAGCCCAAGAGGGAAAAAAAAAAGAGGAAATATTTGTGTGCTGGAACAAAATGGAGCTTGAAACTAGAGTGATGAGAAAGTGAATTAATGTAACGGCTGCTGGGGGCAAAGGAGATTAGTGCAAGCGATAATTACCGGCCCAGAAACCTAGCGGCATGGGTGTTAAGACTCAAATGGGGGACAAATAAGAAATGAGCCTGCAGAGGACAGGGAACTGGAATTCATAGCACTACATAAAGCTGGGCCATCAAGATCTCACCTCAAGTGAAAAGGATGGATGCTAAAATCCACCTGCCAGTGCAGAGATGGTTCTGGGTGGGAAAAAAATTGTCTCCTTTTATAAATTCAATCCTCCAGCCTCTTCCTTGGTAGATTTGGGGCCTATTTTATATTATTTTTGTGGTGTAGGAAACTCCAAGATAAAGTTATTACAATTTGTTCTATGCCACTGATATCACTGGACACTTGGAGAAAGCAAAGAGCAAAATGACCTGGGGGATGATCCAATAACATGAACTATAAGAAATTCCCACAAATGAAGCCCTGGTGAAAAGGAGTCCACAAACCAAAATTACAACACTCATTTGAAAATATTCCACCAAGAGTCAGGGTCAGCAAACCAAAATAATCAGGAGGATTAGAATCCTGGAAACTTCAGATAATATGACAATCTGAGAAAGGCTCTAAAATAAGATGTTAGAAATAAATAAAAACATAAAGGAATCAAAAGCTTAAGAGAAGACAGTTTTTTAAAAAAAGACATCTTTAAAAATATGAGCAAATAGAACTCTTTGAAATTCTTTATCCAAGAGATAAAGACTCAAAATTTCCAAGAATTGGTGCAAGTCACCAAACCTCAGATTCAGGAAGCCCAAAAAATCCCAAGCAGAACAAAAGAAAATAAATCCACACCTAGACAAACTAATGAAATCCAGAACACCAAAGACAAAGAGCTTGTCTTGAGGTGACGGAGAGAAAAAGCAAATCACCTACAAGGGAATGATAATTTGCCTTACAGCTGGCTTCTCAGCCCCACCAATGGAAAGCAAAGGCCCTTCAAATAGGAATAGTATCTTCAAATCACTAAGAATATAATTGTCATCCAGAATTCTAAATTCAGCAAAACCCATTCAAGAGTGAGATGGAAAAAAAGCCTTTTAAGATAAGGATTGAGAGAGTTTTTCACTTTTAGTTCTGTTGAAAAAGAAAATCACATATATAAACAAGGTCTGAGATTCAAAAAGGAATGGTGAGTAGAGAAATTAGATAACATGCTGTTAACCTAAACAAACTTCAACTGTATAAAACAGAAATAATGACAAATTTGGGGTACAAAAATAAGGGATAATTAAAATCCTAGTAATAGTGTCATGTAATGTAAAATGGGAAAGGGGTAATTGGCATTAAAGTTTTTCTGTTGTTTGGGAGGAGGATAGAGACACTAACTTGAATTTTTACTTCTTTTCATTTCTTCTCTCTTTTCTTCCTCTTTTATTTCTTCTTCTCCCTCCCTTTTTCCCTCCTTCATCTTTCTTCCTAGCTCAGGAGCAGAATTGAACTATGCTAGATTCTTCGTTCATGGCTCATTATCACAACCAGTCCTTGAGAGGCGCCTCTCTTGAAGGCATATGATTATACATCTGTATATATTCCTTTTTATTCCATTATCCTTTTCCACTCCCCTCACACCATACCTAACCGTTCTACTGTTTGATCTAGCCTTGAATTTGCATGTGTCCTTACAAAACATGTAGTATCATTCTGTATGTGCATTTATTTTAATTCATATACATGGTATAGTGTATAGTTCTACAGACAGAGTGACCCTACAATGAATTGCCCAATCCAGGACACTTTGGAGAGTGGATGGAAGTACTGTTATTAATAATACTTCCAGAACAATAGGGGTACCTTGTTGGTCTTATAATCAGCTTAACTGTAGACCTTGCTCTCTTCCTTAATTTTTCCATTTAATAACATAAGATACTTAAGATATAATAATAACAATAATATTACTTGCTATATGACAAATACTGTTGCAACTCTGTGAGGTAGATATTGCTATCCCTGTTTTACGGGTGAATAAAGTGAGGCACAGAGAGATCAATCAAGTTGTACAAAGTCACACAGCCAATGAGAACTGAGCCAGTTTTGAATCTAAATTGGTCAGTCTGACTCTGGAGTCTGCTACTACCCAGAATATCATAACTGCCTCTGAATCCAAAGGTTCTGAGGGTCTTTGGCGACATTGGGGGTATTGTGGTGAGCATTGCTGCCTTCCAAATGTTCTGAGGGTCTTATCTTGTTTCATATCTCAGTGGGAAGGTAGCTGAAGTTTCTCCATTGCATCTGAAGTTTAATATGAGTTTTTAGTATATGACATTTCATTCTCCAAGAATTGTTTTATCATAAATAAGATTTGATTTCTATAAAATTCTTTTCTGAATTTTTGAGGGAACCATACTTTGCCTTTTTTCATCTGTCCATGTGGTGAATTACGCTGATAGATTTTTCAGAGATTGCCTGGGATTCCTGGAATGAACGTCTCTCGATTATGATATATTACTTTTTAATACACTCTTGGATTCAGTTAGCTGAATTAAAATTTTTGCCAGATGGGCCTATAATTTACTTTCCTTCTAATGTCTTATTCAGTTTTGAAATATAGGTTACAGCTAGCTCATAAAATGAATTGCACAGCTTTCTCTTTTGTCTATTTTCTGGAACATCTTGTATAAGACAGAAATTACCTGAAAGTGTGGAAAAGCACATGGAAAGCACCTGAGCCTGGAGCTGTGGGGGAGGGAGGCCTCGGTGATTACCGTTTCAATTTCTTTGATTTGTCTATTCCAGTTTCTGTTTCTTCCTGCACCAAGTTAGTCATTTCATATTTTTCCAGAAATTTATCTTTTTGGTCTTGGTTTTAAAATGTATTAGCATATGGTTGTTAATATTTTTATTATAATACATTTTTATTATGAAATATAGATACAAACAAAGGACTATGTAATATGTATGTAGTGTGTATATATAAGACTATAGGTATATATACAATATGTATACAGTTGGAAAAAAAATAATGAAATGAAGGCCCATATATGCACCACTCACCTTAGGGCCACCGTGCGTCCCCATCTCTCCCTCTCTGCCAATTCCATCCCCTTACATCTCTTCCAATGATTTAATGACCAAGAGAGGTTTACCAGGAGTGGTATAACGTTTGAAGATCAATCAGTATAATTAACCATATCAATGCAATAAAAGCTGAAAAACCACATGATTATCTCAATAGATACAGGAAAAGCATTTGACAAAATTCACTTATCCATTTATGATTTTTTGTGTGTGTGTGAGGAAGATCAGCCCTGAGCTAACATCTGCCAATCCTCCTCTTTTTGCTGAGGAAGACCGGCCCTGGGCTAACATGTAGTGCCAATCCTTCTCCTTTTTCTCCCCAAAGCCCCAGTAGATAGTTGTATGTCATAGTTGCACATCCTTCTAGTTGCTGTATGTGGGACGCGGCCTCAGCATGGCCGGAGAAGCGGTGCGTCGGTGCACGCCCGGGATCCGAACCCGGGCCGCCAGTAGCGGGGCACGCGCACTTAACTGCTAAGCCACCGGGCCGGTCCCCCATTCATGATTTTTTTTAAACTCTCAGCAAAATAGGAATAAAGAAAATTCCTCAGTATGATAAAGGTCACTCTCAAAAAAACTCATAGCCGACTTCATACTTAATCGTGAAAGACTGAATACTTTCTCCTTAGATCAGGCGCAGAGCAGGGATGTGTACTCTTGCGTCTTCTATTCAACATTGTACTGGCCGCTCTAGCCACTGAAACAAGATGACAGAAAGAAAAGAAAGAAAGGCCATAGAGATTGGCAAGGAAGAAGTAAGCTGCCTTTATTTGCAAACAATGTGAACGTCTATAGAGAAAAGCCTACACAATCTACACCAAAACTATAGAACTAAGTGAATTTCACAAAGTCATAGGATACAAGGTCAATATATAAAAATCAATTGTATTTCTATACTAGCTACTAGCAACAAACAATTGGAAACTGAAATAAAATTCTGTTTACAATAGCATCCGAAAGCATGAAGTACTTAGGGGTAAATTTAATAAAATATGTTCAAGACTTGTACACTGAAAACTATAAAACAGTGCTGAAAGAAATTAAAGAATACCTAAATAAATAGAGAAATATGTCATATTCATGCATTAAAAGAATCAATAATGTCGAGATGTCAATTATCCCCAAATCTACAGATTAATGCAATCCTAATCAAAATTCCATCAGAATTTTTTGTAGAAATTGACAGGCTTATTCTAAAATGTAGATGGAAATGCCGACGACCTTGTATAGTCAAAGCAATTTTATAAAAAAAGAACATTTTGGAAGATTCATACTACCTGATTTCAAGACTTAGTATAAAGCTACAGTAATCAAAACAGCATGGTGTTGGCATGCAGATTAATGGTGCAGAATGGAGAACTCATTAGTAGACTCACACATATATGGTCAATTTTGATATGGTGCCCAGGTGATTTGATGGGGAAAGAAAAGTCTTTGCAACAACTGGTCTTGGAATGACTGGATATCCTCATGGGAACAAAATAAATATCAAAATTTACCTCACACCACTCATAAAAATTAACTTGAAATGGATCATAGATTTACATGGAAAAACTAAGGCTATAAAACTTCTAGAAGAAAAGTTAGCATAAAATCTTTGCAATCTTGGAGTGGACAAAGATTTTTCAAATAGGACACAAAACCACAACTGATAAAAGAAAAAAATTGATAAATTAGACTTCATTAAAATTTAAAATTTTGATCTTCTAAAGGAACCACTAAGAAAATAAAAAGACAAAGCACAGACTAGGAGAAAGTAGTTATGGTACATATATCTAACAAGGATTTGTATCTGGAATATGTTTAAAAATTCTTACAACTCAATAATAATAAGACCAAAAGAACTGGCCAAAAGATTTTAACACAAAAGAAGGTATACAAATGCCAAATAAGCACATGAAAAGGTGCTCAACATCATTAGTTATCAGGGAAATGTAATTTCTTATAAATATAAACATAAGCTTATGGTTTAATCCAGGAATTCCATTGCTAGGTACTTACTCAAGAGAAATGAAATATGTCCACACAAAGAATTGTACATAATGCTCACAGCAGCTTTTTTCATAATAGCCACAAACTAGAAACAGCTCAACTGTCCACCAAACGGTGAATAGATAAACAAAGCGTGGTATGTCCATACGATGGAATACTACACAGCAATAAAAAGGAAGGAACCACCTGTGACACACAATGTAGGTGGTTCTCAAAAGCATTATGCTCAGTCAAGGGAGCCAGACACAAAAGACAACATACTGTATGATTCCATTTATATGACATTTTAGAAAGTGCATCGATAGTGATAAAAAAAAACCAAAAGCAGATCAGTTATTGGGGGGGCTGGCTTGGGGATGACTGGCAGCAAAGGGCACAAGGGAACTTTGAGGGTGATGGAAATATGCTGTATCTTGATTGTGATGATGGTTTCATAGGTGTATACATTTGTCAAAACTCATCAAACTGTAGCCATTAAATGTGTGTGGTTTCCTATCAAAAAATTATAACACAATATAATTGATTTTTAAGTCTACATGAATCAATATCAATAAATCTCAAAAACAAAATTTTGGCTTAAAAAAAGAACATTCAAGTGACGTCAGCATCATGGCGGAGTGAGCTTTCCCGTGAATTCTTCCCCCACAAGATACAACAAAAGCAACAGCCACAGACCAACAACGGAATCCCAGACAGTGAAAACCTAGAGCGGAGGGATCCACACTGCCGCACATCTGAGAGTGGAACGTGCTGGGCCCCCGGAGGAAGTGGGGAGAGGTAAGGAGAACTCCGCTCCCTCCCCATCAGAGCAGCGATCCCGGTCCCCGCGGCTCCCAGAGAGGGGGGAGGGGCGGCCCTCGGCGGGAAACCGTGGCTCTTCGGGCTCTCTCAGCCAGTGGGAAACTCCCGCACAGAGGGCTCAGAGGAGCCACAGGGCTACCATCAACATCTGAGCACCCCAGAGAGCGGATAAAGAGGGGCAAACGAGAAGCCTCCCACGTCAGGGACCCAGAGGGCAAAAGAGAGAGCTCCCCCCTCCCCGCAACCCAGAGTCTGCAGCTCGACCAGACCTAGCGATCCGAGGCAGACCTGAACAAACTGGACTGGACCCGTGGATCGCAGTGGGGAAAACAAAACAAAACAAAACAAAACAAAACTGCGGATCACAGCAGAAAAACTGGGGCAGAGCGCAGGGGGCTTAGACTACACAGCCCTTTACCTCCAGACAGTGGCGGCAGGTGGAAATTGCAACCAGAGACTTCCAGGATGAGGAAAATCAAAACCAACACAGGAATCACAATGCAAAAATATATGAAATCACCAGACCAGAAACAAAATGACAAGCACCCAGAAATCAACCCCGAAGACACAGAAATCCATAAACTAAATGACAGAGATTTCAAAATAGCTATCATAAAAACACTCAACGAAATACGAGACAACACAGACAAACAATTAAATGAGATTAGGAGTTTCTTCACAAAAGAGATTGAAATCATAAAGAAAAACCAATCAGTGCTGATGGAGATGAAGAACACAATGGAGGAGATAAAGGAGAATCTGGAATCTTTAAAGAACAGAGCTGACAATATGGAGGAAAGAATTAGTACTTTAGAGGATAGGAATACAGATATACTCCAGATGGAAGAAGAGAGAGAACTAAGACTAAAAAGAAATGAAGAAAGACTCCGAGAAATATCGGACTCTATTAGAAAATGTAACATAAGAATTATAGGTATTCCTGAGGGATAGGAGAGGGAAAGAGGAACAGAGAGCCTATTCAAGGAAATAATAGCTGAAAATTTCCAAAATCTGGGGAAGCAGCAGGAAATACCAGTAAGCGAAGCCAACAGGACGCCTATATATATTAACAGACAAAGGCCTTCACCACGACACCTAGTGGTAAGGCTAGCCAGGGTCAACGACAAAGAAACAATATTAAGGGCAGCTAGACAAAAACAAAAAATAATGTACAAAGGAACTCCCATCAGGCTCTCAGCGAATTTCTCAACAGAAACTTTTCAGGCTAGAAGAGACTGGAATGATATATTCAAAATACTAAAAGACAAAAACTTTCAGCCAAGAATACTCTATCCAGCAAAAATATCCTTCAAATATGATGGAGAAATAGTAACTCTCCCAGATAAACAAAAGCTAAGGGAGTTCATGGCCACGAGACCCCCCCCTACAAGAAATACTCAAGAAGGCCCTCAGGCCTGAAAAAAAAAGGGAAAGGGAACACAAAGCTTGGAGTAAGGAGAAAAGTAGGTAGACAAAATCAGAGAAATAGTAGATCTTTACCGGAATAGGTTAGCAACCACTTAAATACTAAACTCAAAGATCAAAGGAAGAAATTCACCAAAAATAAATTTAACCTCATCACTGTAAACACACAGCCACAACACAAGATAGAATAAGGTATAACAAGAGCAACTTAGAAGGGGAAGAGGAAAGTGACTGAATTGACTTAGTATAAGGAAATAGGAGGCTATCAGATAATGGACTATCTCATACACAAGATTTTTTGCCCAAACCTCAAGGTAACCACTAAACAAATAATCAAATTAAAACCACATATGATAAACAAAGAGAAAACTAGAAGAATCGTAAGACAGAACAACCAAACTGAATTGGCAGTCCAAAACAAATGGGACAAGAAACAAAGGAAATGCAAAAGAACCAGAAAATAAATGACAAAACAGCAACATTTAGCCCTCATATTTCAATAATTACCCTAAATGTAAATGGATTGAACTCTCCAATCAAAAGATACAGAGTGGCAGGATGGATTAAAAAGCAAGACCCAACAATATGCTGCCTTCAGGAAACACATCTTAGCACTAAAGACAAGCACAGGCTCAGAGTGAAAGGATGGAAGACAATACTCCAAGCTAACGGCAAACAAAAGAAAGCAGGTGTTGCCATATTCATATCAGACAAAGTAGACTTCAAGATAAAACAGGTTAAGAAAGACAAAGAAGGGAAATATATAATGATAAAAGGGACACTCCATCAAGAAGACATATCACTTATAAATATATATGCACCCAACATAGGAGCACCAATGTACATAAAACAACTATTAACAAACCTAAAAGGAGAAATCAACAACAACACAATAATAGTAGGGGATCTTAACACCCCACTTACAGCAATGGATAGATCATCCAGACAAAAAGTTAATAAAGAAATATTAGACTTAAATGAAAAACTGGACGAGATGGACCTAGTAGACATATACAGAGCACTCCACCCAAAAACAGCTGACTACACATTCTTCTCAAGCGCGCATGGAACATTCTCTAGGATAGACCATATGTTGGGAAACAAAGCAAGCCTCAATAAATTTAAGAAGATTGAAATCATAACAAGCATCTTTTCAGACCATAAGGCTATGAAACTGGAAATGAACCAGGAAAAAAAAACTGGGAAAGTGACAAAAATGTGGAGATTAAACAACATGCTACTGAACAACCAATGGATCATTGATGAAATTAAAGGAGAAATCAAAAACTATCTGGAAACAAACGAAAATGATAACATGCCATATCAAACCATATGGGATGCAGCAAAAGCGGTCCTGAGAGGGAAACTCATAGCGATACAAGCCCACCTTAACAAACAAGAAAAAGCCCTAATAGGCAACCTTAAATTACACCTAACAGAACTAGAAAAAGAAGAACAAACAAAGCCCAAAGCCAGCAGAAGGAGAGAAATAATAAAAATCAGAGCAGAAATAAATGATATTGAGACCAAAAAAACAGTAGAAAGGATTAATGAAACAAAGAGTTGGTTCTTCGAGAAGATAAACAAAATAGACAAACTCTTAGCCAGGCTTACTAAGAAAAAAAGAGAAAAGGCTCAAGTAAATAAAATTAGAAATGAAAGAGGAGAAATTACAATGGATACCATGGAAATACAGAGGATTATAAGAGAATACTATGAGAAATTATATGCCAACAAATTGGACAATCTAGAAGAAATGGATAAATTCTTAGACTTATACAACCTCCCAAAATTGAACCAAGAAGAAATGGAGAATCTGAATAGACCAATAACAAGTAAAGAGATTGAAATAGTAATCAAGAACCTCCCAAAAAATAAAAGTCCAGGACCAGATGGCTTCTCCAGTGAATTTTACCAAACATTCAAAGAAGATTTAATACCCATCCTCCTCAAACTATTCCAAAAAATAGAGGAAGATGGAACACTTCCTGAATCATTCTATGAGGCCAGCATCACCCTGATACCAAAACCAGACAAAGACAATACAAAAAAAGAAAATTACAGGCCAATATCGCTGATGAACATTGATGCAAAAATCCTCAACAAAATATTGCCAAACCAAATACAACAATATATTAAAAAGATCATACACCATGATCAAGTGGGATTTATACCAGAGACGCAGGGATGGTTCAACATCCGCAAATCAATCAACGTGATACATCACATCAACAAAACAAAGAATAAAAACCACATGATCGTCTCAATAGACGCAGAGAAGGCATTTGACAAGATACAACATCCATTTATGATAAAAACTCTCAATAAAATGGGAATAGAAGGAAAGTACCTCAACATAATAAAGGCCATATATGACAAACCCACAGTTAACATCATACTCAACGGGGAAAGACTGAAAGCCATTCCTCTGAGAACAGGAACGAGGCAGGGCTGCCCACTCTCACCACTCCTGTTCAACATAGTACTGGAGGTTTTGGCCAGAGCAATTAGGCAAGAAAAAGGAATAAAAGGAATCCAAATAGGTAACGAAGAAGTGAAACTCTCACTATTTGCAGATGACATGATTGTATATATAGAAAACCCTAAAGAATCTGTTGGAAAACTGTTAGAAACAATCAACAACTACAGCAAAGTTGCAGGGTACAAAATCAATCTACAAAAATCAGTTGCATTTCTATATGCTAATAATGAACTAACAGAAAGAGAGCTCAAAAAGATAATACCATTTACAACTGCATCAAAAAGAATAAAATACCTAGGAATAAATCTTACCAAGGAGGTGAAGGACCTATACAATGAGAACTACAAGACATTATTGAGGGAAATCCACGATGACATAAAGAAATGGAAAGATATCCCATGCACGTGGATTGGAAGAATAAACATAGTTAAAATGTCTATATTACCTAAAGCAATCTACAGATTCAATGCAATCCCAATCAGAATCCCAATGACATTCTTCACAGAAATAGAAAAAAGAATACTAAAATTTATATGGGGCAACAAAAGACCCCGAATAGCTAAAGAAATCCTAAAGAAAAAGAACAAAGCAGGAGGCATCACAATTCCTGACTTCAAAACATACTACAAAGCAATAGTAATCAAAACAGCATGGTACTGGTACAAAAACAGACACACAGATCAATGGAACAGAATTGAAAGCCCAGAAATAAAACCACACATATACGGACAGCTAATTTTCGACAAAGGTGCTAAGAACATGCAATGGAGAAAGGAAAGTCTCTTCAATAAATGGTGTTGGGAAAACTGGACAGCCACATGCAAAAGAATGAAAGTGGACCATGTGCTATCGCCATTCACAAAAATTAACTCAAAATGGATCAAAGACCTGAAGGTGAGACCTGAAACTATAAAACTCATAGAAGAAAATATAGGCAACACACTATTTGACATTGGTTTTAAAGGAATCTTTTCGGATGACATGCCTACCCAGACTAGGGAAACTAAAGAAAAAATAAACAAGTGGGACTTTATCAGATTAAAGAGCTTTTATAAGACAAATGAAACCAGAATCAAGATGAACAAACAACCAACCAGCTGGGAGAGAATATTTGCAAAACATACATCTGACAAGGGGTTGATCTCCATAATATATAAAGAACTCACACAATTGAACAACAAAAAAACAAACAACCCGATCAAAAAATGGGCAGAGGAAATGAACAGACACTTCTCCAAGGAAGATATACAGATGGCCAATAGGCACATGAAAAGATGCTCAACATCACTAATCATCAGGGAAATGCAAATCAAAACAACACTAAGATACCACCTCACGCCCGTTAGAATGGCTATAATCACCAAGACAAAAAACAACAAATGTTGGAGAGGATGTGGAGAAACAGGAACCCTCATACACAGCTGGTGGGAATGCAAATTGGTGCAGCCTCTATGGAAAACGGTATGGAGGTTCCTCAAAGAATTAAAAATAGAGATGCCCTATGATCCAGCCATCCCACTACTGGGAATCTATCCAACGCACCTGAAATCAACAATCCAAAGAGGCTTATGCACCCCTATGTTCATTGCAGCATTATTCACCATAGCCAAGAAGTGGAAGCAACCTAAGTGTCCCTCGACTGACGATTGGATTAAGAAAATGTGGTATATATATACAATGGAACACTACTCAGCCATAAAAAAAGACAAAATCGTCCCATTTGCAACAACATGGATGGGCCTGGAGCGTATTATGTTAAGTGAAATAAGCCAGAAAGAGAAAGACAAACACTGTATGATCTCACTCATATGTGGAATATAAACCAACACATGGACAGAGAAAACTGGACTGTGGTTACCCGGGCAGTGGGGGTGGGGGGTGGGCACAAGGGGTGAAGGGAGTCATATATGGGGTGATGGACAAACAAAAATGTACAACCCAAAATTTCACAATGTTAGAAACCATTAAAACATCAATAAAAAAAAAAAAACATTCAAGCAGATATATAAAGTATGACATTTATGTAAACTTTACCAACATCTGAAATATGTTATTTATGGACACATATGTATGAAAAATGTAATTAAGCATGTGTAGAAATAACATTTAATAAATTTAAGATAGTGGTTATCTCTGAGAGAGAGACAGGGGTTCAGGGATGGGGGAGGGTCCCCCAGAAAGAGTCATCTGTATCTATAATGTTGTAATAGGCTTAAAAAAATCTGAAGCAAATACGGCAAAATGTTAATATTCTAAGTGTAAAGCCGGGTGTGGATATCTATGTATTTTTTTTGTTACTCAGTATATTTTTCTGTGTATTTGGGATATTTTGTGGTAAAAATTACAGTGTGAATATATGAAATTTTAAGACATAGAGATGGAGAATGTTGAAAGCTCTTTAGAGAAGTTTTGCTACAAAGGAAAAGACGTGAAACAGCTAGAGGGTGATGTGAAGTCAAGTGAGGTTTTTCTTTTCTTCCTTTTTGTTTCTTTGTTTAAATGGCAGATGGTGGAGAGCCTGTTGATTAGTTCATGAAAATGATCTAGCAGAGAGGATGAAATGGATAATACTTCAGGAGAGATGAGGCTAAACACAGGGAGAAAACATTGAGAAGCCAAGGAGAAGCTGTGGTGTGTAAGGATTTTTATTACTATACAGTTGGTAATAGCAAAAAACAAAAAATTGGAACAACCTAAATTTACATGCACAAAGGCAAAGGGTTAAACTGTGGACCATTCATTTTATGGAATACCATACGCCAGCTAATAAGAATGAGGACAAATCTTTAAGACCTACACTTAAGTGAAAAAAGCAAAATGATCGAAACCACACGAAGATACTATTTCTATAAGAAAAGATGAAACCAGACATTTCTGTATTCACATATAAATTTATAGAAAGTCAGAGAAAAGTCTGGAAGAAGATACACTAACCTGAACCCTCAGGAGAGGGGCCCAGGGTGAAGAGGAAGTTCGAGAAAGATGTTTGTTCTATCTGTATTATCGGAATTTTTTACATTGAGAACGTTGTCCTGTATTACTTGGGCAAAACCAAAAAAAGCATGGAAAATAAATGATAATCGCCTTCGTACCATTTACATGTACAAAGGTAGTGGCCACAGAATTGCAACTGTTATTTATTCCATATCCAACTTATTTATATTATTGGTAGCCAGCTAATGTTGACTTTCTCCAAATTTGCATTTTGGTGGAAAATAATATTTGATAAACTATTGATAAAGATTTCCATGCATCATGCAGTCGTAAGCACTTACTACCATGTGCCAGGCTCCGTGCTCAGCTGTGGGACCATAGGGTGATGGAGACACAGTCCCTGCCTTTATGGGGCAACCTCTGTCTAACAGGAAGGATAGTCAAAGAAAAAAACTAATTGTAATACATACCATTAGCGTATGATCCAGCAATCTCACTTCTTAGTATCTACTCAAATGAGTTGAAAACTTGTGTCCACACCAAAACCCGCACACAGATACTTATAGCAGCTTGATTCATAATTGCCAAAACTTGGAAGCAACCAAGATGTCCTTGAGCAACCTGAATGGATAAATGTACCGTGGTATATTCAGACAACGGAATATTATCAAGCCCTGAAAAGATGTGGAGGAATCTTACACGTCTATTATGAAGTGAAAGAAGCCCATCTGAAAAGGCTACATACTGTATGATTTCAACCACGTGACATTTTGGAAAAGGCAAAACTCTGGAGACAGTGAAAAGGTCAGTGGTTGCCGGGGGATGGGGGGAGGGAGAGACGAATAGGAGGAACCCAGTGGATTTTCAGAAGTGAAAATTCTCTGTATGATACTACAACGGTGGATATATGTCATTATACATTTGTCCAAACCCATAGAATGTACAACACCAAGAGTGAACCCTAATGTAAACCATGGACTTTGGGTGATAATGATGCGTCAATGTAGGTTCATCGATTATAACAAATGTCCCACTCTGACGGGGGATGTTGATAGTGGGGGAGGCTGCGCACGTGTGCGGGTAGGAGTTAAATGGGTAATCTTTGTACTTTCCACTCAATTTTACTGTGAACCTAAAACTGCTCTAAAAAGCAAAGTCTATTTTTAAAAATATAAGTGTAATCCTTCCAACTCCAAAATGTTATTATTCTAAATATTTTTATAAAGAAGAAACAATTCTTGTTCATTAATCTTTAAAATAAGTTTAAAGTCTCATTTGTTTTTGAGGCTCCAAACCAAGTTAAACATTTTTTGAAATATCCACATGCGTTCTTTAAAAGTACTAAGGTTCCTTTATGATTTTAAAAGGCAATTTAGTGCTCGCTTCGGCAGCACATATACTAAAATTGGAACGATACAGAGAACATTAGCATGGCCCCTGCGCAAGGATGACACGCAAATTCGTGAAGCGTTCCATATTTTTTAATAACAACAATGAACAAACACATAGAGACAGAGATTGGATTGGTGGTTACCAGAGGGGAAGGGGGGAGGGAGGAGGGTGAAAGGGATAATTCGGTACGTGTGTGTGGTGATGGGTTGTAATTAGTATTTGGGTGGTGAACATGATGTAATCTATGCAGAAATAGAAGTATAATGATGTACACCTGAAATTTTTACAATGTTATAAACCAATGTTACTGCAATAAACAAAAAATTTTTTAAAAAAGGCAACTTATATCTTTAATATTTACATCGTTCATAAGACAAATATTTATGCTCAAATAGCATTTATGGAACGGCAGGTTTTTTAAAAATACTGAAAAATATAGTCCTGCTCGCAACGCTGATGTGTATCGTCTGGCCTGATGTTCCAGCAGGTGGCAATCAAGTCCTGAGGCTTGGAAATGTTCATCCGATCATCACCAGAGATGAATCCAGTCTTTTATACGCCCTCCCCTCCCTGCGCTGGCTGCTAAAGCTGCCTGGGTGAAGCATGATTCATTGGTGGCCGCATTGAAAAGCCCTGTGTTCTGCTCTCCTCCCTGTTGTAAGGAATAGAGCGAAAGATGGAGGGATGAAGAATGCTGGGGGCTTCTGCTAGGAGGGAAAAAGAATAAGACCCAATTATTGAGCTCTTACTGTATGCCAGGCCCGGTGCCAAGCCCTCAATGTGCATCATCTCATTGGATCCCACAAGAATCCCACAGCTGGGTGTGCATCTTTATCTTCATCTTTCGGGAAAACTGAGGCTCTTGCGTAAGGACCCCCCACCCCTGCCCCCCAGGCCAACAAGACCAGCCCCTCAGCAGGGAGCCTTCGTTTGAGTGATGGTGAATTTCACGTGTCGACTTGAGTGCGCTGAGATGCCCAGACAGCTGGTAAAACATTAATTCTGGGTGTGTCTGTGAGGGTGTTTCCAGAAGAGATTAGCATTTGAATCAGTAGACTGAGGAAGAGATCCATCCTCACCAATGTAGGTGGTCATCCAATCCCTTGGGGGCCTGAATGTGACAAAAAGGGGAAGGAAGGGCAAGTTCCCTCTCTTCTTGGCTGTAAGCATCGGAGCTCCTGGTTCTCAGGCCTTCCGACTCCAAGACTCACACCAGCGGCCCCCGGTTCTCAGGCTTTTGGTCTCGCACTAGGAGTTATACCATCGGCTCCCCTGGTTTTCAGGCCTTCAGCCTAAGACTGAGTTATACCACCGGTTTTGTGGTTCTCTAGCTTGTAGACGGTAGATTATGGGACTTCTCGGCCTCTGTAACCAGGAGAGCCAATTCCTACAATAAATCTCTAACATGTATCTGTATATATGCTATTGGTTAGTCAGGAGAACCCCGACTAATACGATGTCTTACCACAGGCAAGGAGGACACTCATTTGCCCACAGGTATTTTGTTTTACACCCTAATATGCTGATTTCAAAACATGCTCTACTGGTCTTCCTAGATGGGAGACAAGGGAGGTGTTATGGGCATAAAGTCAGTCTCTCACTGACATGACCCAGCTCCTCAAAAGGATATAATTTTGTGTGTGTGTGTGTGAGGAAGATTAGCCTTGAGCTAACTTCTGTTGCCAATCCTCCTCTTTTTGCTGAGGAAGATTGGCCCTGGGCTAACATCCATGCCCATCTTCCTCTACTTTATATGGGACGCCGCCACAGCGTGGCTTGATAAGCAGTGCATAGGTCCACGCCCAGGATTTGAAACTGTGAACCCCGGGCCACCAAAGTGCAGCAGGTAAATTTAATCACTACGCCACTGGGCCAGCCCCAAAAGGATATAGTTTTTTAATGTGATATAGAAATATCAAAAAAATGTTAAATGCGGAGCCGGCCCCATGGCTGAGTAGTTCAAGTTCTATGTGCTCCGCTTCAGCAGCCTAGGTTCACGGGTTTGGATCCCAGGTGCGGATCTACTCCACTCACCAGCCATGCTGTGCAGTGTCTCACATACAAAACAGAGGAAGATTGGCACAGATATTAGCTCAGGGCGAATCTTCCTCAGCAGCAACAATCAAAAATGTTGCATGCCTATATGATTTTAGTACTGTCCTAAAAGGAATTTGGGTGTCTTTCCTGGCTACAAGTTTAGTTCAACAAGGACCACTACCCACCCATGACAGGCCCAGAGGCTCGGGTGAATCTATAGCTTGGACGACCCCTTCCAGAACAGGGGGCCCTGCCCCATGCAGTGAAGCCCTTTCCCAGCACAAAGGCCAGAGACTGGGACTTATGGATCCTCTTGGAGAACCAAGTGGGATGCTCATCTCCAGGGTCCCAGCCTGAGTCAGCAGTGACGGCCCCTGCCAAGAGCCCTTCACTCCAATGGCTCATTGGCCACCTAGTCTATTCCAGTTGTGTGTATTAGCTCACTGAACAGCCACAGAAATAAATAAGGAGGTAAGAGATGCCCCAGGGAGAGGAAAGAACTAGAAGGAACAACAAAAATGCTCCAAGTAGGGTTGGCTCTGTGGCTTGGCGGTTGAGTGCGCACGTTCCACTACTGGTGGCCTGGGTTCGGATCCCGGGCGCGCACCGACACACTGCTTGTGCGGCCATGCTGAGGCGGCATCCCACATACAGCAACTAGAAGGATGTGCAACTATGACATACAACTATCTAGTGGGGCTTTGGGGGAAAAAAAAAGGAGGAGGATTTGCAATAGATGTTAGCTCAGGGCCAGTCTTCCTCAGCAAAAAGAGGAGAATTAGCATGGATGTTAGCTCAGGGCTGATCTTCCTCACACACAAAAAAGAATGCTCCAAGTTCCTGGGTTTCTAGAGTTCCTAGAGTTTCTGACCACAGACTACTCAGTGCCTTCCTTTTTTTTTTTTTGTTTTCCATCAATAACTGAAGATTCCCGAGGTGTGAACTGGGAAAACAGGTTCGTAAATCGTGGAGGACACCAAACGGTTTACACTGAGCTTCTCTTTATTTCTGACCTTTCTTTACGACCATCTGCCCAGCGGTAACTCCCACACAGATGTCTAAAGCCCAAATCCCCCTCCAGAAATTCAGATTCATATTTCTGACTCTATAGGACACATGTCCCCAAAGGTTCCATCAATTCTGAGTCAACTTTGACCCCCTGCAGTCCTGCACCCCTGCTGGATCTCCTTCCCTTTTCCCATTCACATCGAGCAGACGTCTGAAACTATGGGTCTGTGTTCCCTTTACAACGCACCCGTGTCCTAGATTTCAATTTTCAAGGGCCGGGAAGAAAGCTTTTGCTAGAGGCACCCAACTAGGCAGGCGCATAACAGGGCCACTGAACATCATAGAACGTCTTGTTGCCACAGGGAGGACAGGGGCTGGTGCTAAGCCAGATGGTCCTGGGCCGCCGCCCTAAGTCCCTCAGAATCTCTGTGAGCTCAGCCCTAAACCAGGCAAGTTTCCCAAGGTGGAGAGCCCCCTGAGGGCTGTAACTCTCCAGAGGGGCGGGATACACCTCTAGGCTTAAACTGTGCAGCCGGTGGGTGTGGCGCGGCAGCCTCTGCGTGATGGCCACGGAGAGGAGGTTCCCACAGACGCTGAAGGTCCTGAGCCGGGAGCAGCGGCTCAGGGCAGGCAAGACGGCCTGGAGCTGGGAGTCCACGATCCCACACTCATCTCAGTCCAGGTTCTGGAGGGTGGCTGCAGCTTTCTCTAGCAGGACTTAGAGGGCTCAGGACTGAAAGAGGCCAGGTTGATGCCACTCAGAGCCAGGTTCTGTGGCTGACTCGTGTTGGGGCACTGAGACAGGTGTCTCAGGTCTGATTCCGTAAGCAGGCAGTTAGTTATTGAGAGGGTCTCCAAGGGGGTCTTCAGGCACCTGGGGAAAACTGAGCAGTTAGGTCTGGGCCTCAAGGTGGGTGATGACTTACCCAAGCCCAAGGTCGTTCTGACCATCTGCTGAAGGTCGATACCCAGGATGCCCACTCTCATGTTAGGCTAAGTCCTTTCACCTTCACTTGTGTGACTGAGTCAAGTCCACAAAATCTTTAAAGCTCCCTTTCCTCATCTGTCAACCTGAGTACAACACACCCCACTTACTTGTGAGGATGAATGAGGATAACGGAATGAGCTAGAACACACTCAGAGGAGAGCCTGACATAGCATATCAATCAAGTGTGCGCATCACTGAATTTTAACATTGAGAGACAAGACCAAAAATGCTCTCAACTCGAGCTTCCTTCGGGCCACTGCTTGGGCTCCAGGCGCCCATATCTCTGGGCCAGGTGAGGCCAGTGGGAGCCATGCATAAAACACAAATGTGGGCAGAATCTTGCAACATCAGCTGGGGTTGCCAGTCTGCAGGGGCTCACTTACATTCCTGCATCGTCATCAAACCGTCTACCATTTTTATAATCCTTTTCGCTCCTGCTCCTTTTCCATCATCTCCAGAATCATGCGTTTCCCATATATTAATGACCTTACCTGGAGCACAAAACAACCTTTTACAGACGGAGAATTGGGGACAGTCTCATTTATGTTCACAAAGCTAGTGAGCACGGAGTTACCTTTGGAAATGCTCAGGTCTGACACGGCTTCCCCTCTTCAATGCCCTCCTCACTTAACCTATTTTCCTAAGTCATCTCAACTTAGACACCTCTTCCTAAGGAAGAATTCACAAACCCACCCTTGCTAGATCTGAACTCCCCCGTATATCGCTGCAAGCGTGGTGTCCCTTTCCATAGCCTCTATGTCACTTTGTCCCTCTGCTTTTACTTGGTGGTTATGTGATACCACACTGCAGGAGAGAGCAGAAAAGGAGACAACGCATTTGACATTCTAGTGCCCTGTTCACTGTTACCCTGCCAGCGGCGCCACCCCTTACCTGAGCATCTGGTCCAGGCAGCCTTCAAGGAAGGAGGGAGATTCTATATAGAGCCCCTGGAGGTGGTGCAGCCTGAGGACTTGAGAGGTGAAGCGGGCCACATGCTGCCCCTGCTCCTCGGAGGCAGTCGCGTGGATGTGGGAGAGAAGGAGTCTCCGCACGTTACTCCTCCGGCCCAGGTAAGGAGCAAACTTTCCCAGGGTGCACAGCTGCCAGGTGCAGTTCCCTTCCAGCTCCTGGATGCAGTCCAGCTGCACCATATGCAGGGCTTCCTCAATATTTTGGATGGGCATTGCAGAAATCCCCAGCTTCTTACAGCACAGATGTAGCCAGCCTTCTCTCTGCTTGACCCACATAACAAGATAGGTGAGGAATTCATCCAGGGTCCTTTCCTTGAGACAAAGGTCTATGAACACCTCCAAGGGAGCCAAGGGCTGCTTCGACTTTGAACTGTCCTCAGCCCCTGGTCCCATCGGTGAGCACACGTGGACCCTGGCTCCAGACCTCACACTCCAGAAGTTCTGACCAGTATTCCGTAAATCCAGCACCTGCAGTTTCCACCTCCTGGGGGGACACCAGAGATTGGCTGAAATGCTTTAAGATCAATGCAGAGTGAGGCCACAAGTCGCAGAATTTAGGCAACAATTGGACTTCCCACTTGTGTTTTATTTCACATCCCAGACATCGGCTGCTCCCGTGCCCTCCTTCCTCTTCCCTCTCTGCCTTACATTTCCCCATCTCCTTTCCCCTTCCATCCTTCCTGGTCTCCACTTCCAGTACCTTTAAGTATCCCTCGGAGGAGGAGGGCGCACGCTTTTTCAGGTGGCCCTGCACCTTAAGCAGGCTTACACTTCCAGAAGGCATTTCCCAAAGTGAGCTCAGCAACGCCAAGGCTCTGAGCTTCTTCATTGGCATCCTCAGAAGCCTCTGGTCCACCCCTTGGCTCTCCACACTCACTGACCCCAGCCAGGTGCTTCTTCTGGGAGGTTCAGGACCCTACCAGGCTACCTGGATCAGCCTTACCTGGGGTGAACTTTCCGGGCAAGCAGGACATCTAGCCCATCGAGGGCTGCTTGTAAGGCCTCCTGGTGAGGCGTCTGCATCAGGCCCCCCAGAGGGAGGCAGACGAAGGGCCAGGCGTGCACCATCGCCTTCAGTGTCTCCGTGTGTCTCCCACTGAAGGCCTCCATGAACACTGGCGCGAAGACCTTGGCAGGCAGCTCCTCCAGAGCAGCAATGGCCAAGGCGTCATCCCTCAGCAGGCTCTGACCCGCCAGTTCCAGGAGTCTGGGTGGGATCCGGACACTCATCCTGAATCTGCTCCAAGAGAAATCCTGCAGAAACATTAAGGGAACAAGGCACCCTCCTCAGGCCAAGCATGAGCACACCCATCACCTGTTTCCCTGCCCTTCAGAGGAACCCACTCAGGGCCAGTCACTGCTCTGGCAGTGGTGGCAGAGCCTCAGTTTACCCCAACTCCACTCTGGGCTCAGTGGTCACAAAGCCATAGCTCTGTCCCTGCCAGCACCAGGACAAGCATCTCATTAGCACCAAGGAGGAGAAAAGTCAACCACCAGCCCATCCATTCCCATCCACTGCTTTGCTTAATCCCAGTCCCACTGGAAAGTAGATACCAAGGATCCTGAAAGCTGACCCCCACCTTTTGGGGGAAAACTTTCAGACCATTATTGAAGACCCTAATACAATGGGAATGGGAGCGTCATGTAGCCCAACACAGCCTACATCTCAGTCCCCAGTTAACCTGGCTGGCAGAGATTAAAGAGGTACCCCCAAAATGGATGCCATTCATTTTCACTTCAAAAATTTTAAATGAGAAATTGTAAAAGCCGTGTAACAGTGTTATCTAGAATTTGAAAGTTAGAGATGAAGGAACACCAAGATGTACATTTCTATGCATTATCTCTTTACATATATTAGAGTTACCACATTGAGGAGGAGTTCAGGGGAAAAGTAGTTCACATGCAGAAGAGACTCCACTCTTTAAAAACACCATATGAAATGTTTTAAACTTTTAGTTAAGAAGAAAGCCTGACTAGTAAAATCACAAAACCATGAAGTATGTGAGCTATAAAGCAAGCACACAAACTAAATATTTAAAATGTCAAGAAATATGGGGCTGGCCTGGTGGCATAGCAGTTAAGTTCACATGTTCCACTTACGTGGCCCGGGCTTCCCTGATTCGGATGCCGGGAGCAGATCTACACACCATTCATCAAGCCATGCTGAGGCAGCGTCCCACATAGAAGAGCTACAACTCTACAACTATGATACACAACCATGTACTGGGGCTTTGGGGAGAAAAAAGCAAAAAGAGGAAGATTGGCAATAGATGTTAGTGCAGGGACAATCTTCCTCAAAAACAAAACAAAAAAAAACAAGGAAGTCTGTATCCTTTACAAAATAAATAAATAAATAAATAAATAAATAAAATATCAAGAAATAAAACCCCAAACAGTTAGATGTTTTTCTTTAAAAAAAAAAAAATTTGCTCGGTTAAGACGTTTAAAAACAATCTAAACCAAAGCACAAATCATAACGTTTGAGATTAAGGCAAAACTACGTTTAGAGGCAAAACCAAAGCCTTAAATCTGTTCATCTGAAAGGAAAGGAAAAGGAAACCCCTATGGAGACCGGCTGCTGTAGGTAGATTGGGGGAGTCCTCAGCTGAGGTCGGTAACTTACTGGCTCTAACGTGGTTGGCCCGGCCCTCAGATCTCAGACCTGCTGGAGAACCAAAGTGGCAATTCCAGACCTAGAGGATTCTGTCTCTTCTTCGGTGCCTGATACTTTTATAGACCTTTCTAATCACATCTTCCCCTTTTCAACTACTCACTTCCAATCGGAAAGCAACGCCTGATTAGATTCCTGAATCTCCATCCGGTTAATCCTGATTGGGTCTTTGCCTTTCTCTAGATGAACTGATTGAATCAGAGATCCATTCAGGAAAGAGAAAGAATTAAGGATGGGGAAAGTCAGGGACTTTGATGAATTCACTCACAGACCTCGGCTGTTTCACTGATATGGGACGGTCGTAGCCCTGAGTATGAAACAGGGGAGGGTTTAATCTGCTGCTGACGTTAGACAGAGAAAACAAAACCTGGAAGCGTCATTGTTGGCCGCATCAAAATTATCAAAATCTTCCAGAGTTAAAACAGCTTCCTGAAGAGAGTGGTATCATCCCCAAAGAAAACAAAATAAATGTCTTGATGTATCCAGTTCTAAGAAATGAGTCATTAGGTGATGTGTCGTGATGCGAACATCACAGAGTGTATTTACACAACCTGGGTGGTACAGCCTACTCCACACCTAGGCTCTATGGTACTAATCGTATGGGACCACCGTTGTATATGCGGTCCCTTGTTGACTGAAACTTCGTTATGTGTTATGTGGCGCATAACTGTGGAGGTTTTCCTTGGGGAGGAGGGAGATTGAAAGACTTTTCTCTGGGTGGAGTTTAGAAATTAAAAGGGGAGTGTCTGAAGTGGAGACAATGTCATCCTTGAGGGCAGGGAGAGAGATTCCATCTTTGGTCCCTCCCAGAAGGAAAACGGTGTTTCCTCCCAGAAAGATGGGATCAGCTCAGCAAACTGTCTTGAGAAGACTAAATCCAAGAATGCGAGTGGAGGGAGAGGTGGCCAGCCCTGGGAAGTCAGACATTTCCAAGTCTGAAAGCCACTGAGGGTGGACGCTGTGGACTCTTTGGGATCTTGGAGCCAGGGAGAGAAATAAATGTGGGTCAATAGCCCATAGCCTTGTTGTCATCATGGCGGCTGCTACTGTTACCAAGCAATGGGCTCGCTCTGCTTGCCACCGTCGGAGCCAACTAATCACAGTGAGTTAAGGATTGAGAAACGAAGTTTTAATTCAATTAGCCAGCATAACCGGGAAGATGGTAGCCTAATGTCTCAAAAAACCATCTTCCAAGATTACAGAATCTTGAGGTAGTTATAGAGGGGAAATGGGCAGTGAGGAGGGGGTCCAGGGATGTAGGTGTCCAGGCATGATGGGCTCCAGGCCTCACATTGTTCCATTCTTCTGTCAGCGGTGACGGATACCTTGTAGGTGTGTTTCCTGCCTGTGGTCAGCCTGTTCCTGGAGAGAAACTCATAGAACAAAGTTTTTAATTGATCAAGCTATTGGGGAGTACATATGAAGGTGGAGGCCGTAAATCAGGAGAGCATGTGAGTTTTTCAGAGTATGTGCAGAATAGCGAGTAGTCACACAGAGGAGGGGCTGGGGCCATTTGGTGTAACAAGATGGCCTCACTTAGGCTCACTTACACTACCAGGCGACGTTTTCTTTTAGGGTCAGTGTTCTTCCCACAGAGGACACTTCTCAGACAGCAATTAGCCCCAGCCATTTTCCAGGGGCCTTGGGAGCCTAACCACAATCCCATTGGCCCCTTTCCAAGTATACGTTGATAGTGAATGTTTCCTCAAAGTTAGGTAGCAATTGAGACAAACGCAGCTTCAAAAAGCCCTTTTCCTCCACTAAGCTCCTTCGACACAGAGATTCTGATCAAGGACATGCCATTAGGTGTAAAAATAAAATTTTGCTTTTCTCATCCTGTTAAGTGCAGTGCACACCTTCCCCCGACAAAACTCAGAAGCTATATTTGGTGTTTAAGGATCTGTCATGTTCAGGGATGACTCCCACCCTCGGCTGGATCACGTGTGGATTCTTTTGAAGTTTCAGGACACAAAGAAAGCAAGAATCGCCCTCCACCCCCAAAGAATTCTCTATGCCTTTCTCTCCCCCATTTAACGTGATGCCTGAACATTTCTTATATACCACTGGCTACCAAGGCCAGAATTTTTTGAAGGATGTTCTCCATCTTGGTATCATTCCAGAAGATTCCTTTCACCACATTTCTACCCTCGGTATAAGTGACCTTTTCATAAAATTGGGTTAAACTGGATTGTACTCAATAGACACTTTAATTCCCAGGGAATCGCCTTTATTAGTGAGCTGCAGTAGAGTGAGATTAGTAACAAGGAAAATCGTAAACACCTCTGTTTATTGAACACCCACTGGGCAAGCAATGATGCTGGCACTTTTCATCCACTACCTCAGATAACCTTTGCAGAAAATCTAAAGTTCATTGCTATTTTCCTCATTTTTTAGGCTGGTGAACCCAGCTCTTGGCTGGGGAGAGGAACCTGCCCATGTTCACACAGCAAATAATTGGTAGATTCCCTCAGGTGAGGGGCTCACAAGGACACACCAAACTGTCAGACAACTGAATGATAGAAAGGACTGACTGATAGACTTCACATCAATGTCAGTGGAAATGAGAAAATTGCAGAAATCCAACCTAGGGACGTTTTTACGGGAGCCCAGCTTCTGTGAGATCCAAGGAGACAGAATGAGTCAAGGTCCTCAAACAATCTAGAAAGAACAAAAGCCCAACACTCTCTCTTCCCCCTGAGGCAACGGGGCACTCCTCTGTCCACCTCCACACAGAGCCTGTTTGCTCAGGGGACACTCTGGGGCATCAAGAAGGAGGGAGCACATTTGCACAGAGGTGCCATCCTTCTCGCCCAATTCAGGGGGCCCAGCAGGCCTCCCAGGGCCCGGTGAGAAGCCTGGATTTGGGGCACACGTCTACTGTGTCCTGGTCACCTGTTCTCATGGTCCTTGTTCGCTGCCCAGGTCAGAGCAGCCTTCTGAGCCCGTCGCAGGGATAGCGTGACCCCCTTCTCCAGTCACAGAATTCCAACTGAGATTCCAAAACATCTGCTCCTGAGTTTTGCTCAGAGGGTCAGAACGTTTCTGTGCTTCCCTCTCCCAGCCTGAGCAGACTGGGAAGCCCTCTCTTTCTGCAACCCAGGAAAGTCAGCTCACCTCTCCCGGAACCTGGAGTGCCACTACAATGCTGGGAGAGCCTTCCACTGGAATCAGCAGAGATCAAGGAATTCTCAAATTCTACTGAGCTATTTTGGTGGATGTGACTAACCACAAGGCACAGAGTTCCCCCCACTGCTCTTCTGGATCCACAGAGGCACCCAGGAACACTGGAGGACGGCCCCTCCTGGGTGGCAGGGGAATACCCCAACTCTTGTGGTCTTCCTAGAGGTGCCAGCCTGTGAGAGGCCCTGGGGACCAGTCTGGACGCAGCGGCCTCCCCTCTATGGCTCTCTTGGCCCAGCCCTTGAGCTGACAAAGTTCTCCTGGGATTCGTGAGTCTTTTTTCTCTCCTGAGTCAGATCTCTCCTTACCCTGAAATGTTTTGCCCTCTGTGCTTTTTGAAACATCCAAGTCTCTGTGTCGGCCCTACTCGCCCCCTCCGCACTCAACAGGGTCTGCTCCCACTTCAGATCCACTAATATCTTGCCCTAAACAAGAGGCTGTCCCTCTTTCTTCCTCATCAATAAAGATTTGATGACAACATCAACCTGGGTCCAGGCAATTAAGCCCGAGGGACAAGCTAGTAGAGGCATTGGGGGTGGGAAGGACATCTGCTGACTCAGTCCAGGTGAGGAGGGGCCAGAGGGACTAAGGGAAGGAAGGGGGACTAGAGCAGGGAGTGGCCCGAGGAGCTGGTACGGGGACCAGAATGCGGGAGGAGGAGGGAAATGGCAGCTGAGCCGGAGACCATGTCCTCTGGCTCTCACAGAGCTGTGTTCCTTCAAGGCTGGGGACTTGTGTCTGAGACCACTGGGGGCACTGCAGGCCTGGATTTGGGGGTTGTGAGTTCCCAAGGGACTGGCTTTGTTTGCTCCGGCCTGCAGCAGGTTCCAGTGGCTGCCCCCCCACGGTCCCCACCCCACCCCAAGGGCACAGAGTCAGGCCATTGAAGAGTCTGGAGAGAGAGAGTGGCGAGCATCCTTCCGAATGCAAAGATGAGGGACAGGTTAGGAGGAAGGGGAGGGCCCCAGCCTTGGCATTTAGGCCTGGGAAAGGGAGGCTCCTTGGAAATATTGCAGTTTAGTCTCCTCATTCACTCATCACAGCCTCTCTGAACTGTGAGAATTGTGCTTTTCAGGAGAAAATGAGAAAGAATGAGGCCTTCCACTTGTGCCTGTCATCCACGTGACCCCAGATCTCCTACTGCGAGCCATAGGAAGCTCATGGCAGCTGAAAGTAAAACCGGGGCCCATCGGGCTGTCCGGCACTTTCCAGTGGAGAAGGAGGAGCCCAGGGACCCTCAGTGGTCTTGGGGGCACTGGCCTGCCCCTTGTGGAGAAAATCCTCTAACGTCCAGTGCTGAGGGGGTGGGGGACTCTGTGGACAGGTTCAGTGGGAAGTCTCCGGCACACTTGACACTCCCCAATACCTAGTACCACCCCCTCACTCCTCTCTCCTGATTCATTTAAAGGTATTTACTTATTCTTCTTATCACTGAAAACCTGTGCCCTTTGACCTACATCACCCCATTTCCCCCTAGCCCCTGGCAACCGCCACTCTATTCTCTGTTTCTGTGAAATCAGCTTTTTTTTCCCCCTAGATTCCACATATAAATGATACCATACGTATTTGTCATTGTCTGGCTTACTTCACTGAGGATAATGCCCTCCAGTTTCATCCGTGTTGTTGCAAATGGCAGGATTTCCTTCTTTTTATGGCTGAATAATATTCCATTGTGTATATATACCACATTTTCTTTATACGTTCACCCATCAAAGGACATTTAGTTGTCTCCATGTCTTGGCTGTTGTGAAGAATGCTGCAGTGAACATGGGGGTACAGATGTCTCTTTGAGGATCTACTGTACAGCATGGTGACTACAGTTAATAAAATGGTCCTGTAAACTTGAAAGTTGCTGAAAGTAGATTTTAAGCATTCTCACCACAAAAAAAAAAGTTATGTGAGGGGATGGATGTGTTAATCATCTTGATCTTGGTAATAATTCCACAACATATATGTATATCAAATCATCACCTTGCACACCTTAAAATAGACTTATATTTGTAGATTATTCTTCAATTAAAAAGAAAAAGTGTTTACCGGGTGCCTAGGGTGTGCACACTGCCATTCCGGGTGACAGGGAAGCACCCAATGAATGCAACATGGTCCCGCTCTCAGGTTCTCTCTCATATGCAGACTTTACTCGCTATCGAGGCCGACAAACAACACGGAAGCTGAAACATACATTCAATACAGGCCGACCTGTCCCTAGACCACAGCAGTGCAGGACGGTAACCATCACTGTGCAAGCCGAAACTACACAGCAACTTTAATAATCAACGGGGAAAATTATGATTATCCCGTGACCTTTAAAACATTCTAGGGGGCCTGCCTGGTGGCGCAAGCGGTTAAGTGCGTGCACTCCGCTGCGGCGGCACCGGGGTTTGCCGGTTCGGATCCCGGCGCACACCGACGCACTGCTTGTCAGGCCATGCTGTGGCGGTGTCCCATATAAAGTGGAGGAAGATGGGCACGGATGTTAGCCCAGGACCAGTCTTCCTCAGCAAAAAAAGAGGAGGATTGGCAGATGTTAGCACAGGCCTGATCTCCTCACAAAAAAAAAAAACATTCTAAGAACTCTCTTACTGTGGTTATAAATGCAGGAAAATGAAGAAACAGTGAAACTAATATTTATTTAATACACTGTAATTTAAAACGTTGAGAATTCAAGTGCTTTAGTTCTTTGTAAAAAACTTACCAAGAGTCATTCGAACAGCGCCTCCTCTCCGGGCGTAACTGAGACAGGGAGCGAGCATCTCTTCCGTGTTTTGGCGAATTGTCCAACTCCTAAGTCTGGATCAGCTCTCCACATTTGAGCCCTTGTGCTTCCAGTGTCATGAAATATCCCCCAGAGTTCCATTAATGTGATGTTTCTTGCTGGTGTCTCTTCCTCTGGGACATCTTGAATCCTTTTCTTCACACGCTTTCCCCTTTTAAGAATCACTGGGAGATGCAGAATGTGAGCCTAAGAGCACAGAGGCCCTGGAGAGAGGGTAGCCCTGGACTGGTCCAGGGTCACACCTCAGGGAAAATGGAGAGAGTAGGGTCTGCATTTACATACTTTGTATCCAAATGAGGCGCCTCACCGCATTGTCCACCTGGGACACTGGCTCCTTTGGAAGAAAGAGGGCGCCCATCAGCAAGTGCCTGTGGAACAGGGGGAGGGAAACATTCTTATTGGTATTAGTATTGTTTATCTGACCAAATCTGGTTTCTGTTTCCTTCGGGGGCAGCTGAAAATCGCAGGACCCTGGAGATCGCGAGTGGGGTGGACTAGGGAGTCCGGACGGAGTGCGCTCTTCTTGGGTAGGGGGCAGTGGGGGCTGGGCAGGGCTCTGTGGGGGCTGGGCAGGGTTCTGTGGCCACACTCATGGGACTCTGGAGCCCTGGGAGGGCGGGAGGCCAGGACCTACCCCCGTGGGCCTGCTCTGTGGGCCACCTCTTTCCCTCCTTCCGGTGCCGGGTGCAGAGGCCAGCCCGGAGTCCTCACCCACCCCCATGTCCCTCCGCTACAGATGATGCCCCTCAGGACCTCTGCAGGCAGCCCTGCACAGGAAGGGGCTCCAGAACCCACGAGGTCTGAGCACCCCAGAGTGAGGGCCAGAGGCACTTGGGAGTGGGGGAGCATGTTGGGAGGGAGGTCCCCATGACCTCCCCTCCCCTGAGGTCACAGCAGGTTTCCATCCCTCTGTGTCCTCCTGGGATTCCTGCATCTGGGAGTCAGGCGGGGCTCAGCTAGGGTCCTGAGGGGAGGGGATGGGTGCAGGGCCCTCAGGGTCTCAAGTTCAACTTTAACATCATCTCCAAATGAGGGCTTTTACCCAATGGTCTCATATTCTCCTATCCCAAGACTTTTGCTGGTCTAGGTTATAGAATAAAGAGTGAAAGTTACATGGGTCCCATCCTCATGGAATGTTGTAATTCTCATTTGTGAACATCCTAGATCAGCATGCTGAGATGTCTAGAGGATGATCATTGAAATATAGCACTGGTTATGATAGAGTGGTGGGAATTTGGGTTATAGATCCACCCAACTTTTCTGTATTTTATTGAACATTTTCTACTGTCATATTCTTTCTCCTTGACCAGTGATGAAAATAGAGGCATCTTCATTTTGGAAAAGCAAGAGCCAACCTACAGAGAATTAGAGAGATAGAGAGAGAGAGTTTAAGAATCCTCTTTGAGGGAATGAAAAGCCAACACATATATTTAAAAAGAGCCTGTTCTGCTGTGTGCCCGGGATGCAGCGAGGTCAGGTCTAGTCTGGGATGTGGACAGATGAGATCGTGGAGAACTGAGAGAGGAAAATATGTTTTTCTGTGACCAAAGTAAGCCTGAAGTTGAAAGGGACTGAACTTTCAAACCAACAATGATGGGGATAACAGTCGTGGAGCGCCTACCAATTCCGGGAAACACCTTGTCTTTCACGAGCATAGGATCTTCCAGCCAGACTCGTGCAAGGCTGCTGTGAACTTTAATGCTGTCCTGTGATTATTCAGACACAGAGGCTACAAAAGACAAACCACTGGCACAAGAGCCGCAGAGTTAGAAAGCAGTCGATGAAGACAGAACCCCAGGCTGCTGAATCCCAGTCTGCCACTCTTGCCCCACTGTGAGGCTTCCCGGGATGGACACCTGTGACATCCTAGGACAGAGCGTTCCTGATCCAATAACACATTCCTGAAACGGCCTCTAAGCCCCAAATCCGCTTCAGGATTAAGCAGGTGCAGAACAGAGGAAGGTCTTGGAAGAATCCAGGGCTGGCTGGTCTACATTCCCAGCAGGGCTGTGTGTCCTGATGGGAGAACCACCACTTTCAAGAATTCTTTTGGAGTAGCTATGAATGAGCTCAGGTGGAAAGGCAGGGACCTTCAGGCAGTGGGCACCATCATCTCATCCCAGTCTCAGGCTTCCTGCAGGGTCTGGGGCTTGAGGAGAGCTGGGGAGACCCTCCCCAGGTGTGTGAGGGGAGAGAGGGTTGGGTGAGCCCGGAGGGGAAATCACTAGAAGGTCAGGTGCACACTGACAGCAGCTCTGTGTCCCTGCAGACCTGGCCTCAGAGCAGCATGTCTTCCTCACACCCTTCCCCCCAGGGCAGGACATCTGCACACTCTGCTGGGTGCTGAGGCTCAAGGACTTGGAGCAAAGGCGGGGCTAAGAGTCCTCGGGTCCAGGAAGCAGGTGTGTATGAAGGCCCTCCTTCATCCTGGATTGCGGGGAGCCCTGCACCAGCACCGCAGTCTCAGGAAGCAGGGCTCTGGGGGCGTCTCCACCAAGACCTGGCCTCCACCCCACCCCCACTTATCTGTATGCCTTACCTTGTGCATGAGTCTGGCTAGAAAATCCTACGCAAGTGAAAGGCAACGTGTTTCCCTGAATTGGTACCTTACCTAGGTAAGGGTCACCAAAGACGGCATGTGAACATGGGCCATACCCTCTCTGCCTCATTTCCAGGCTCCCCTGGGGCCTCGGCGCTGAACCCATCCTTTGCTGCATGTTCCCTCCTCTCAGGGTCCTGAACTCAGTCCATCCTGACTCAGTTTCCTTCAGCATGCAGGCCTCCTGGACAGATGGGAGAACGCAGCAGCAACACTGGTGGGTAGAGCGGTATCTCCTGGCTCCAACAGCGCCCACATAGCGCCCCCACACTCCTGATTTAAGGTGTCAGTTCTCAGCCCTGGGGGGGTCTCAGCTCCATTCTCTGGCCCCAAATCCAGCAGCACCACCTCTCTGACCATCTCCAGGCTCCAGCCTTGAGGACCAGGCTGCTTACCACTGTGCATCCTGGGACAGCCATAGCGTTCACACGCAGGGGAGCCAGCTCCTGGAGACTGAGACTGAACGTCCCCTGAGCTTCTCTCTGGCCGCACGGTGCAGACTCGATTTCTGCTGTCACTTCTGCTCATCGCCACAGGGCCACCAGTGCCTCAGGAAGAGGGTCCCCCCAAAACTGTCTGGTATTAAGCCAGATGTTAAAGAGATTCTAAAATTAAAACCAATGCCACAGTGGCTTTGGTTAAAATGGTTAATAGTTAATTTACGGTTAATAGTAAATTTTATGTTATGTGTATTTTACCTCAATTAAAAAAAAAAAATAGTGCCTGACCAAAGGTCCTGTATTGTAGGATTCCAATGACATGAAGTATCCAGGATAGGCAAATCTGTAAAGACAGAAAGTAGATGCGTGGTTGTCAGGAGCTGGGAGTTTGGGGAGGAAATGGGGAATGACTATCAGTGGGTACAGAGTTTCTTTTGAGGGCGATGAAAATGTTCTAAAATTGATTGTGGTGATGGATGCACAACTCTGTGAATATACTAAAAACCACTGAATTGTCTTTAAATGGATGAATTATATAGTATGTAAACTATATTCTGAGAAAGCTGTTATTTTTTTAAATGCCATACTTAACACTAAATTTTTTTTATATTTGGAAAACTATTTTGATAAAAATCGTTTGAAAAAATATGTTATTCATATGCACATGTAATGGGTTTGGTATTGTTACATATAATTGAATTAATAAATAAGTTTTTAACATTTTATCATTTTAATTAATATGCTAAATATTGATGGATTTAACCTGCATAAACAAAAGCACTTTGGAAGCTTTAATAAATTTTAAGAATACGAAGGAGTCCTGAGACCAAAAACTTGAGAACTGCTGATCGAGAAAGAAAGTTTACCAAAAATAAAAGCAGTGGTTTTCCCTAGTGGTGAGATGTTAGGTAAGGATTGTTTTCCCCTTGTGTTGCTCTTGAATCCTGTACCCGCCATCCAAACACACCTGGGATGGTCTGACCGATGAGAATTAGCCCCTGGTGACACGGCTGCCCTCTCCCTACCCCTTCTCAGTTCTTAGTTTATACAGCCAAATCCATCCTAAGGGCAAATGGATTGTTGTTTTTATCTCTTCTGTTGTAAAACCTTGCCCCTTTTATTTCTTTTTCCAGTCTTCCTTTTGGCATATTTTCCCAGAATAATTTTTTTCCAGTTTTATTGACATATAACACTGTATTAGTTTTGGGTGTGCAACATGATGATTTGATATACGTGTTTATTGAGCAATGATCACCAATTTCAGTTAACATCCATCACCTCATATAGTTACAATTTTTTCCCCCGATGAGTACTTTTAAGATTTATTCTCTTAGCAACTTTCAAATAAATAATACAGTATTGTTAACTTGAGTCAGCATGCTGTGCATTACATCCCCAGGACTTATTCTGTAACTGAAACTTTGTACCCTTTGACCATCTTCACCCATTTCCCCCATCCTCCCACCTCTGCCTCTGGCAACCACCTATCTGTGTCTATGAGTTCAGTTTTTTGATTCCACATTTAAGTGAGATCATACAGTATTTGTCTTTCTCTATCTGATTTATTTCACTTAGCATAATTCCTTCAAGGTCACAAATGGCGGCATTTCCGTCTTTTTTATGGCTGAATAATATTCCATTGTATATATATATCACATTTTCTTTATCCATCTGTCAATGGACACTTAGGTTGTTTCCACGTCTTGGCTATTGTATATAACGCTGCATTGAACATGGGGATGCAGATAGCTTTTCAAGTTAATGATTTCGTTTCCTTTGGCTATATACCCAGAAGTGGAATTGCTGGTTCGTGTAGTAGTTCTATTTTTAATTTTTTGAGGAACCTCCATTCTGTTTTCCATAGTGGCTGCACCAATTTATATTCCTTGTGCAGTGCACAAGAGTTCCCTTTTCTCCACATCCTCACCAACACTTGTTATCTCTGATCTTTTTGATAATAGCCATTCCGACAGGTGTGAGGTCGTATCTCATTGTGGTTTTGGTTTGATTTCCCTGACAATTAGTGATGTTGAGCATCTTTTCACGTACCCATTGGCTATTTGTATGTCTTCCTTGCCAGAATAATTTTTAGCCTGAATCATGAGGTCAGCAACATGTAGTCCCCTACAAATAGGCAAGATTTAGAGAAATACAGGATTCAGGTGACCCTGAAGTGTGTTTCTTGTAGGACGGGGCAAACCAGGCAGAGAACTTGGGGTCTGGGGTGGAGGGGTAGCTCCCCTGGAGTCCTCTCCACGGTGGGACTTGAGAGACTCAGTTCCAGGCCCTGGCTCCCCCCGAGGCCTGCACCCCCAGCCAGAGGCCTCTGAACTGGTCATCTGCTCTGCTGTCTCATGACTGTGGTTCACACTTGGAACATACACTGCCTCCTGGAACACCACCAAAAATCAAGTCAACAAAAGTCACAGAGGCCTTGAAAAGTGAAGTGAAGGGCGTCTCCGAACTTCTGAGCAGAAAGCACAGGTCCCCGTCTCTGTGACTGGACTTTCCTCCCCGCTCCCCACGTTCTCACTGTGCACAGTTGCTGAGGCGACTTCAGAGCTCTTCCCACCCTTGTTCCTGGGACGCAGTTCTTCAGCCCCTGGAAAAGTGGGCACATGGGGTGGGCTGGGATGCTGCCAGGTCGTCCTCAGGACCATCTAGGCCCCTAAAACTCCATGCCCCCGTTCCTGTTAGAGTCGCTGAACACCCCGTGTAGTATTTTGACGCCACATCTCTTTCCAAGAGCCCCTCACACCAGGTCTCTGCTGATGGAAGAGACGTTCCCACGGGAAGGAGGCGACTCAGAGCCCAGCCCCAGGATGTTCATTGATAACGGACCCAGACACAAGCCCAGCGTCCTCTCCTGCACAGACATGGACGCCAGTCTGGTGGGAGGCCCTGGAGGCAAGTTTTAGGCCCATCCTGATGCCAACTGCTCTCTGGGTCCAGCTCCATTTCCACAATTCAACGAGCAGGCGCCGTCCCAGCGGGGACTCAATTAGACTTTCCCCTCTCAGAGTGACGCTCTTGGTCTTCTCCTAAGCTTTGGCTCTCCCAAGGCCTTTTCCAAATCACCTACCTTCCTTCCAGGCCTCATCCCTTGTCTAACTGTCCAGACAATCTTGCGTCTCTGGCCACCAGGGGGCTCTGTGGGCCGGGAATTGGCTGCTGTGCAGGGTCCAGGGAAGGGAGGTGAGAGCGACTGCATCACCTTGAACTAGGGGAAGGCAGGAGATGAGGCTGGGCAGGTGGGCCGTGACCACCAGGGCAGGGACCTGCTAGGAGATCGTTGGAAGTTTGCAAGTATGGATGTGACATGACTGGATGCATGTTTTCCAGCTCCCCCTGGCTGCTGTTATTATGTTTCATGAGGGAGTTAACGAGGAGCAGAGACACCAGCCAGGAGACCCTTCACTGCTCCCAGTGAAGGATCCTGGCTTGCATTTGAGTGGCCGTGGGGACAGCTGTGGGGACCTCCTGGGGGCAGAATCAGCAGGACTTGCTCTCGGAGTGAAGGTGAAGCATGAGGGTAAGAGAGGGGTTGAGGCACCTCCTAGAGCTTGACCCTGACTTCCTGAGATTGGGAGGAACGAGAAAGGAGCAGATATGAAAAAAGTAAGCGGTCTGTGGGCCATGTTAGATTTCAGACGATTACATCATTGAGTGGGAAAAAAAAGTACAGAATAGCATATGCAATATAATTCTATTCATATAAAATCATATATATATACTCAGTCAATAGCTATTTGCAGATGCCTCCGTGGACTTTATATTTTACACCTGGTGGTGCAGGGTTGTGGGGGCACGAGGGAGATTCATCTCCAGCAAGTTTCAAAGCCAGGGTCCCTAACCAAGGTCAGCCTCAGGTCCGGAAGAGCAAAGGGTTGCAGTTTCTTTTCTGATTCATCAGGGTCCTTCTGGATCAGGCCAGAGTGCTGTGCTGGACTGTTTTCCCATATCAGAGGCCACAGGGTGCCATCCCCAAAGCCAAATGTGTCCCACAGTCATGTTTTTAAAAATAAAATTTGTGGCCAGAGTTTAAAAATCAGATTTCTATTACAATTTACACTCGGGGAAAAAAAATTAAAAGAAAGATCTAGCAACACTGAAGCCACATCCCAAAATGGCATCACTCAGCATGAACTGAGGGGCAGATGTTCCTGAAGTGGGGTCTTGTGCCTTCCAGGTCTCCCTGGTCCCCGCCTGCACCCCTTCCCTCATCCCCCGCCTGTCCCTGGAGGCTGTGGGCTTGTGTCTCGTGGAGAAAGATGCCCGAGCTCTTTGACCTTGGGCTGGGGTTTTGTACCAGACAGAGAAGGAAACCACTCTCCCATACCTGCAGTGGGCATGAGGTGGGAAGACCCCCAGGACGGCAGTTAGGGACCTGGGTTCCCAGAAACCACGTGCAGCCTAGATCCTCCTGCGTCAGTGGCTGAGGGAGTTCTAGTCCAGGCAAAACCAAAACCCAGCATGACAGCCAGGTTCAGGAGGAACTGGGGACACTACAGTTCCACCCCAATCTCCCCAGGGACCTCAGAGTCACCTCATTTCTCAGATGAGGAATCTGAGGCCCAGGAGCATCAAGTGACGTGCCCAGCAAGTTGATGTCAGGCCAGAATTGGGACCTCGAAGTGAGCCCCACCGGGCTTGCAGGCCAACAGCCTTTGCCTTCAAATTCATGCATGAATTCTCTGGGCATCGGTACACCCAAGTTGATCACCAGCCCTCAGATGTTTCCCAAGAACAAACAGAAAATCGCTTAGGGGGAGAAACGTGGTTTTGAATTATTTTCAGATCTGCTCCCCAGAGTTAGTGCCAATCACAGAGAAACCCTGAGCCTGCAACTGTAGCCACCTGTACATTGGTGTTGATTGGCCACCAGGGGGCAGGCTTGGCCCAGCCAATGGCTAGCACGTGTGCGGACTCTACCTCAGGTCTTGGTCATCCACTGTGGCTTTGGTGTTTTCTTGATCATGTCCACTGTCTGTGAAAGTTGAAGAGCCGCCGCCATTTATGGAGGATTTTGTCTGTACCAGACTCTGGGCTCAGTGTTTTCATCTGAGTTAGAGATTATCATTGTACCCATTCAACAGAGAGACTCAGAGAGCGGAGGCAACTTCAAGGTCACCCAGCCCGTGAGCATTCAAAGCCACACAGCCTGTGAGGGAAGGAACCAAAATTCTAAGGCATGTCTGTGTCAGTGGTCTTGACTGTTACACTATGCCATCCCAGCACTTGGCAATGCACTACTCACTTTGTGCTTTGTAATAAAATCCTAGAGTCATAGGCACCTGCTATTGCTGGAGGAAGCATTAGTGAGCATCAAGTCCAGATGTTACTACACTGTTTTCACTGCAGACTCTGTTATTCCAAAGAAATTGCACAAATAAAATAAGAGTAGCTCAGCCTACTGGAGTGGTTCCCATAGTGTGTTCCCCGGACCAGCAGCATCAGCATCACTTGGGAAATTGGCTGAAATGTGACTTCTCAGCCCCACCCCAGACCTACTGATCCAGAAACTCAGAGGGTGGGCCCAACATCAGTTTTAATGATCGTCGTGTTCCCAGCACCACTTCTTTGGAAACGGTGGAGAAATCCTCCACTCTGATCCACCTGGGGCCACTGCTATTGGTTGTGCAGCCCAATTTGTTCATCTGGTTGCAATGCTTCAGCTTGACTTTTGAACACTTAATAATCCAACTCAAGCACTTCCGGTCACGGTAGTGTTAAGAGCCACTTTTTAGACCGTGTGTATGTGGAAAGCCAAGGAGCCCAGACCAGGTGCAGGCAGCCATGGGCCTTGGGCTCCATTCAATCCCACTGCGCCTGCCATCATTGTCCCTCCACCTTCCCACCTGCCTGGAAAGGACGAGACGGATTGGGGGTTAAGGGACGGACACGTGTTGAGTGCAGAGAACTCCTCCTTGCATCCAGGCCCCAGATGAATAATGTCCCCCCCAAACGTCCACATCCTCGTCCCGGAACCTGTGAACATGTTAGTCTATATTCAAAAGGAACTTTGCAGATGTGATTGAGAATTTTGAGATGGGGGAGTGATCCTGGATTATCCAGTGGGCCCGATATAATCACAAGGGTCCTTATGGGAGGAGACAGAGAGGAAAGAATATGCTCCGCTGGCGGCTCTGGACATGGAGGAGGGGCCACGAGTGAAGGAACATCAGTCTCCCCAAGAGGCTGGAAGAGGCAAGGAAACCCTTCACCCCTAGAGCCTCCAGAAGGAACGCGGCCCTGCGGACCCACAGCGGACCTCTCCCGAGCTGTAAGAGAATGAACCTGTGTTGCTTTAAGCCACTAAGTTTGCGGCATTTGTTACAGCAGCAAAAGGAAAAGAAAACACCACCTTTCTGGGCCTTTAACAAACCTGGCAATCTCCTTCCCAACTCAGAGCTGTTCCTGCGGGAGAGACACCCTGTCCCCCCTCCCCACCTGTCCTGCACCTGGCTAATCCCTCTCAGTGTTCTGGCCTCAGCCTAAATGTCCCTTCCTCAGGGAAGCTGTCCCTGACTAGATCGTGTCTCCGTGCCCCTGTTATTACTCCCATGGCACCTCTTCAACACAGCCCAATGATCTCCCTCATGACTCCCTCGCCCCCAAGGTCCTGAGGTCTGCAAGCCCGTCCCCCAACATCGCCCTGTCCTGTAAGTATTTGTTTAAGGTCCCTCTCCTCTGCTGGACTGAAGGCTCTGTGAGGCCAGGGCCGGGCTCGACCATGGCTCAATGGATGTTTGTGGAATGAATGGATGGCTGTTGCAGGTGTGAGGAAGGCCAGCTTGCTCCGCCCCACAGCTCTCCCTTGGAGCTCTTCCAGCACAACCTTCCTCTATTCCCCCATTCCTCCTGTCAGTCATTCATTCAACAAACATTTTGGAGCACCTGGAGCGTGCCAGGCTCTGACTTCACAGAACTTGGAGTCGAGTAGAGAAGACAGCATCATTGCACAGGCTCTTGGAGAAATGAGCGAAGGCACTGCAGTAGTTGCTGAAGGAGCCTAAAAGAGGAGGCCTGGGGTCAGCAGGCGGCCTTGAAAGGGATGGCACAAACCCGGGCATCCTCCACTTGGAATCAGATTAGCTGTCTGTGGTACAAAATCACCGCCAACCACACACGTGCCCATGAGTGCAGCAGACCCAGGTGTGCCCAGCTGGTCCCGAGGCTATCTGCTGGCATTTCTTTGAGGAGGCAGTTTTGCACAGGGCTAGCGTGCCTGCTCTGTGACCAGCTGCCTGAGTTCAAATTCCAGCTCTAGGACGCGCTCCCTGTGCAACCTTGGGCCAGTCAGTTCGTCTGTATCTCCTGTTCCCTCATCTGTAAGACAGCACTGACATTTATAATCCCCACCTCTCAGGGCACTACTGTGGATGGTGGTGGTGGCGAGTCAATGAGATAACCCCGTTTAGGCCCAGATCCTGCTTGTGGTGCAGGCTCAACCCACAATAAATGTTAACAGTTGTTTTTCCTGCCTTTTTTTTTTTTCTCATTTGCAGGTGCCAAAAATGTAAGGAAAAGATTCATGGAAGCATAGTTCTATGCATTAATTTTTCTGCAAAGCAGAAAAACAACTGTTGTTTATTTGTTTTTAGTGGCAGAGCACGCGAGGTGGGCTGGCAGAACCACGGAGCCACGTTGACAGCACTGGCGTGGGTGGATGGCCGAGCTCTAAAGGACGGAGGAGCAGGGAGGTGACTTCCCCTCTGAAGTGGGCAGAGGTAACCTAGGGGGGCTCACTCGGAGTCAGAAGCGGGAGAAGCTGAGCTCTGGGAGGAAGAGGGGGTCTTCAGGTGTCGGGATGGGTTGGGGCCTGGACTCGAGGTCACAGGGGTTTATGGGGGACAGCCGGATGGAGACTCTCAGTGGAGAACAACAGTGGAACGTAACGAATGGATGAGTGGGGTAGAGAGGAGCCAAAAGAGACAACGGCTCATTCATTCATTCAGCCAGTGATTACTAAGCACAGCTCTATAGGGAGCACTGTGCCAACAGTAGCGACTGCACACAGTTAGTGTAGGGGCACGAGGTGAAGGAAGGCTGCTCAAAGAAAGACCCGGCTGTAGCTGTCAAATCCTGGTAGTTAGGGAGGGCGGGTTAGGGATGTGTTGTTCTCAGCCCGAGGCCGGACTCCACGGCAGGTAGAAGAACCAGCCTCCGGGACTCGTCCTGGGTGAGGTCAGCACCAAGTCCCCGCGCCAGGACAGCGCCTGAGTTCTTCTGCCGAGGGCCCCCCCTCATTCCCATATACTCACTGAAAAATGCCCCGTCCTCACGCTCCTAGAAAGATCGGGGAGCTGGGAGGTGGAGGGGAGATGCTGCGTGCCCTCCTCTCCTCCGAGCCCGCAGGTTCAGTGCGGCCCTGCCTAGGCAACCACAGACACGCTGGACCCTTCCCCACTGCCGGCCCCTGAGCACTGGCCTCCCCGTAACCACACTGACTAATCCGTGGAGTTTTCGAGACGGGTCTCGTCGTCGGATATGTTTTTCCCGTTGGATCAGACACTCCTGTAGGGTATGTACCAAGTTGTGAGAACTTGAAGGAGTCCTGTTACCTCTCTGCCTCAGTTTCCCCTCGTGTAAACAAGGGAGTGGAACTTAAGGGTCCTTCCAGTTTCTTCTGACATTCTGGGTCTGTCTTCTGTACGTACATGACACTCCATTGTGTCAAAGAGCTTTAATTGTGGGATGGAAAAGAAAGGAACCTGTGGGTTTGGAGGAGGGGCGGGAACCGTGAAACACAGACCTTGATTCTAAGGGTGTCTCCAACGGGCCGGATTTAAAACCCCAGGTGTATCTGCAGCCGCCTGCTGTCTAGCAGGTCCAATGGTGCGGTGGGTCTCCAGTTGGTCCCGCCTGCACTTCCAGCGGGGTGGCAGTTCTCAGACACGTGGGACAGGGTGCAGGCGGGGGGGAGGGACAGGGATGGCGTGTTGCCGCCGAGACAAAGCACACCAGTGCGGTCTGGGGTAGGACGAGGTGTAAATGCTCTCCCTCGGGCCAGCCTCGGGTACGAGCCATCTCTGCTTCAGCTGCTCATAGAGTCCGTAGTTCGTAGGGGGAGCTGCAGGAGAAACCGGGGTCTGGGTGAACAGGACTTAGAGGAGGCCTGCCTGCTGGGCCAGGAGAAGGGGGCCCTGGAGGGTTTCTCAGGCTGCTGTATCAGGGACCAGGTTGGCAGGGGCCCCGAGGGAAGCGATCCTCACGGTGGGGCCTCCCTGTGTACTCAGGAGGGACCAGCTCTGCCAGAGAGGCCTCGGACAAGTCAGCCCCGTGGCCTGGTTGACTGGGCAGCTGTCCCACTCCAGTAGGGAAGGGAGCAGTGTGGGCTGGTGAGAGCCATCTCGAGGAGAGGCCCTTGTGGAAGTAACACATTGTGACAAGCAGCTCACTCTCTGACCTATGTCCCTTTGCATCGAAGGGTAGGACGGCAAAGGAGGGGGTAGCTTGAAATGCAAATCAGATCAAGGCACTCTCCGAGTAAATCCTTCCAAGTCTTGTTACTGCGGGAAGGACAAAATCCAGGCTCCTTATTGTGGCCTGTGAGCCCCTGCGTGGTCTTCCTCTCCTCCTGCCTTGGAGCCCTTTCAGTTGCTGTTCTCTCCCTGGAATGCTCTTCCCCCCAGTCCCTGCATGGCTCCCTGCTTCTCAACTCAACTATCTGCTCAAGAAAGACCGTCCCTCATCGTTCCACCCAAAGGAGAGTCACAAACACCCGCCTGGCTTTCTGCACGTTACCTCTTTTCTTCATAGCACATATCCTGGTCCAAACTTCTCTTATTTACTAGAGCTTATGTTATCTTACGCTTTAGTGGTGTCTTTTCTGTCTCCCCAGTGGAATGTCAATTCCCCGAGGGCAGGCATTCCTCCCTGTTTGTCACTGCTGTGTCCCCAGGAGCTACAGCAGGGCATGGCACCTAGGAAATCATCAGTCTCTGTTTATGGACGAATGACTGATTCGAGTGTGCAGGGGTGTTGCTCCCTGCCACCTGTGCTCCCGGTAAACATGCAGCCACAGTGTGCAGGTGCGGGCTTCGTCATACAGCCGACGTCGCCTCGCGTCAGGGGAAGAGGGCAGGCGGCGGCCCTGGGAGTGAATAGGACTCTCTCCCCATCATCTCATTCCAGTGCCCTCCCAGAGTCAGGGTCACCCATGTGGGTCCTTCCACTTGAGTCGAGCACGCCTCAGCCCTGTGCAGCTGAGGATCCCTTGCAGCCCAATGTAGGGGGAAGTCCCAAATTATAAAAATACCAAGAAGGGGGAAGTCGGCTTTCTCTGGGAGCCACAGCATCTTATGTCCATTCCAGGTGCGGCGTGGGGGCAGGCCTGGGTTATAACCATGTCGGTTGTAATGGTCGTCATATGTGCTGATCAGATGGTAGTGTGAGGGCTCCTGGTGGTGGGTGATCAGGTGTTTGTACGGGAGCCCCTGGAAGGACAGACACAGCGGGCATGTTACCAATCAGAGCAAGGCATCCACCTGACCATGGGTGGAGGCAGAGGCTGTGGTGCTGATGGAGAGGGGGCCTCCACGGGCGGGCGGCTAGTGTGGCTGCCTGAGCCCTCGAGGCCGGCACACAGGAGACACACTTGTCTGTCCCACCCTGAAGCAGCTCACCTTCCAAAACACGTCCCAGCTTAGCTGCCGTCAGTCCCCCGCCTGAGTGGCCCCCAGCCTCTGCCAAGCCAATTCCTCCCTAGAATAAGCTATGGGGACACATTAAAACGAAAGTCATGACACTCAGTGAAAAGGAACAGTCAGAGCCATCTTGTTGCATGCCCTTGAGATCTGAAATTACACCCTTTGATTTGCCTCGAGTCTCATCCATCCAAGCGCCTATTTCCATGGCAAGTGAAAGATGCTGAATACCAAGCCTGACGTATGTGCCTTGTATTTCAATCAGTTACTATGGGAAGAGTCAGAGAACGCTCCATAAATTGTCTTCTCCTGCAAAGGATTTACGGCTCCCTCAGCTGGAAACCCAGGGACTGATTTCTTTGGTGGGGAGTTATTTACAGGGAGAAGAAAGCCATGTTCTCCTTACTCAGGGACATTTATCCGAATCAACGCTCTTCCTCAGAAAATCCTCTTGGCCCTGGAAGGGAATCCTGGGGGCCTGGGCTGATTTACAGGGGAGGATAATGTGGATTTCCATGCCCGTCCTCTTGTCTGGAGCAGACAGGGAGGTCTGTGTCTGCCGTGGTCTGGAAATGCTGGCTGCACCCAATATTTCAAGTAGTGGTTCCATAAATAAGTCAGATCACAATGCCAGAGGGAGACGGGGGGATGGGCACAGCCGTTAAGCAGGGGTTCCCAAGATCCACATCACGAGGTGCCAGAGTATATTTCCAATGCCAGGGAAAGCCAGTTGGAGGGGTTCCCATCAACCAAGGAAAGTGCTGAGGAGGCATGGTAGAGAAACGAGAGGGGCCAAGAGGGATTTTCTTGCTATTTCTCTTGGTTTGCTGCTGTCTTGATCATGTAGCCAGAATTTTTGTTTTGCTCAGGTATGGTTAGGTAACAGACATAGAGAAAACTGCCTTTGAAAGAAGAGTTTATGACTTACAGTTCCCAAGAGGAGGGGGCAGACCACACCACACAGGGCCATATGGGGAAGCACCAGGGTCAGGCAGGGGACAGAAGGAGTGAGGAGAGAGCATGACCCAGGGCCTTCACCCCAGTTCCCAAGGGAAAGAAGGGGTGAGGCCAGGTAGACAAGTTTGCGAAGTTCAGGATTGCATAGTCTGAATATTTCAGCAGGCTCCAGGCTGGAGGGTGCCTCTGGTGGTCGTACCCGGCCCTGGAGGGATTTAGGGCAGGGGAATGTTGGCTTGGTATGAAAGCCTTAGATAAAGGAGGGGTTGGGGATATGGGCTCTGGACTGGTTGGTTTGCATCTGTAAGGAGTGACGGCAGGCAAGTTGTTTACTGTCTGGGAATTCGCTAGCCCTGGGAGGGCTAATCTCTCAGGACATTATCTCAGGATATCTAATTATCTCAGGATAATCTCTCCAGGATTAGCAAGGCCCCTAGGATATCAAAGAATCATAAGACACAGAAAATAAAAAAAGTGATTAATACACCTGCTGAGGGAAAAAGCACAGGAAGGGGGTCCTCCCTGGGGGACGATGACCCCATCTATCCGTGGTCAACTTGAAGAGCAGATATAGCACTTGCCTGAGAAGGGAAAAGAGTGAAGAGGGGACGGGGATGGAAGGGGAAGCTGTCCTGGGGGACGAGGCGCAGAATGAGGCACACGGAAGACTCAGAGTTGAAGCAGCCGTGGGCAGGTGGTGCTGTGTCCAGGGTCCCCGGCACACAACAGGCTATTTAAAGAGAGTCCTTAGGAATGAATATCCCATTGCTTGGTTCTATTTTATGTGTGTTGGTGGTGGGGGGTCTTATTATTTTTGTGTGTGTGTGAGGAAGATCTGCCCTGAGCTAACATCTGCCAATCCTCCACTTTTTGCAGAGGAAGACAGGCCCTGGGCTAACATCCATGCCCATCCTCCTCCACTTTATATGGGACGCCACCGCACCATGGCTCGACAAGCGGTGTGTCGGTGCGCGCCCGGGATCCAAATCAGCGAACCCCGGGCCACTGCAGCAGAGCGTGCGCACTTAACCGCTTGCGCCACCGGGCTGGCCCCCGGGGCGGGGGGTCTTATTTTAACCAGACTATATGTATGTGTAGTTATCCCTTCATCAGGGTTTGCAATGGGTCCAAAAGACTTTAAGAAAGGGCACCTAGTGTATATTGAGAACTAGGCTAAGTGCCTTACGTACATTGATGGTTGGGGGCCAGGAGCCCCAGATCATAGGTTCTAATTTTGACTTCCTTATATTAAAGTGCATTTGTGTCTTCAGTGCACACTAATGGTAAAGGTTGGCAGTCCCAGAGCATCAGCGTAGTCCGAGGATGCTAGCACGGTCCAGGGATGCCAGCACGGTCTGGGGATGCCAGCAGAGAACTGAAAATCTGGCACTATTTATCCTCACATGGATCCCCAGATGCAGAAGACAAAGAGTCAACCCCGGCAGATGATGAAAAAGGATGATAAGGATCCGAGGAGACTCCTTGCTTGATCTGCAGAGCAGCCCCCTGCACAGTCCCTTACCAACAAGCTACACAGCTTCGAACCAGACACTCACCACCCCTGGGCACCTTTTATCTGAAAATGAGGGCGCTGAGCCAAACAATCTCTTGGGTTCCTTCAAGCTCTGAAATGCTCTCATTCCAACAGATGTCCACCTTTCATCCTGTGCCTCCCTGTCCCCACCCTGAGTTTAGGCAGATGTAGGGTTAGGTGGGGTGGGAGAGGGGGGACAGAAATCACCCCCATGAGCAGCAGACTGGCAAAAGAAGCAACTTGGGGGACCCCCAGAGCATGGTGGGGGCGGCATAGCTGTGCACCCAGTGGGTGAGCACCTACATGCTTGCTCCCCTAGGGCGAGCCTGGTGGACACCACAGACAGGGGCTGATGTAGGATGAGGCTCTCCCTCCTGTTCCTGGAAGGGCCAGTGTCTCTGAGCCTCTGGCACAGTCTCACCTAAGTTAATAAATGTCTCAAATGCCTGGTCTTGGGTTTGGGGGGTGTGTCCTGAGGTTGCAATGCCCTCCCCTGCTCCGGGGGCCTGGAAGACAATGAGATGCACAGATAGGCACCCCACAAGCGAGAGAGTGCTGAACAGCGCTTGACTTTTCATACAAAAGATCAGGAAGCTAGGGCATAGATGACACAAAACGCTGTCATCCAAGCATCACCGCTACCAGCTTTTGGAGTGTCTTTTGTGATTCCTGACTCTGTTCACCTTAATTCAATACTTCCCTTGTTTGTTAGTTTGTTTCCCGCACCCTTTGCCTGCATCCTGGTGGAAGAGTGTGGAGGAATGGGGGAAATGATCGGGAACATGCTGGGCTACAGGGTAAGGGGAACGCTACCAGCCCAAGATTAGATGGATCGTCTGCTCTTCGGTAAATGGGGGTGAAGAACATCGGCAGCCCCTTGTCCGGGGAGTGTGTTAATGAGAGCACTCCTGTGCTCCTGAGAAGGAACTGGGCCTGGAGGAAGCTGGCTGGTGCTGTCTCCTGAGCGCTGGGAGGGGCCCAGGCCCGAGTGTGGTGCCCCGACCCCTCTTACCTCAACTCTCCTCTTGCCGTACCACCTGGAGATCTGGTCCGGTCTGTGGCCTGGGAAGGGGACGTACTCTTTTCTGTAAATGCACTGGGGTGTTTTCTCAGTGGCTTTGGTGAACTGGAAAAGAGCAGGTATTCAGGAGAATGTCTATAACGCCCTTTCTCAAACTTCTGCTGTATCCTCTCACCTCCTCCCCCACACCTGGCCATAGGAAGTGGGGCAGAAAACTCCAGGGCATCCTGCACGACACAGGCTTAAGTTTGCCCCCTCCCTTCCAGAGTGTGCTCAGGGACTAGCCACCCCGCCATCCGCAACCCCTTGGGAAAGCCATTACAGTGTCACCTGACTGCTTGTCTCGGGCTGCACCTGTTCCCTTCCTTGTCTTCTCTCTCCCACCCATCCCTCCTGCTTGCCTCCTCCCTTTCTCTTTCTTTTATCCCCGTTATATTATGTTTTCTGATTGATTTTTTAAAAATTTATTGTGGTAACATATATATAACAAAATTTACCACTTTAACCATTTTTTAGTGTAGAGTTCAGTGACGTCAAGTACGTTCACGTTGTTATGCAACCGCCACACCATTCATCTCCAGAACTTTCTCATCATTTCAAACTGAAAGTCTGTCCCCATTAAACACCTCCCCATTCTCCCTCCCTCAGCCCCTGGCAACCACCATTCTACTTCTGTCTCTGTGAATTTGACTACTCTAAGGACCTCTTATAAGTGGAAGCACGCAGTATTTGTGTTTTTGTGACTAGCTTATTTCATGGAGCATAGTGTTTTCAAGGTTCATCTACATTGTAGCATGTGTCAGAATTTTCTTCCTTTTAAAGGCTGAATAATATTCCATTGTATGGATACAGCACATTTTGCTTATCCATTCGTCCACTGTTGGATGACTTCTACCTTTTGGCTCCTGTAGATAATGCTGCTATGAACGTGGATGTACAAATATTCTCTTCAAGACCCTGCTTTCAATTCTTTTGAGTATACACCCAAAAGTGGAATTGCTGGGTCATATGATAATTCTATGGTTAATTTTTCAAGGAACTACCATACTTCCATACAGTGGCTGCACCATTTTACATTCTCACTAACAATACACAAAGATTCCAATTTCTCCACATCCTCGCCAACTCTTTTTGTTCTCTGTGTTTTTAATAATAGCCATCCTAATGGGTGTGAAGTGTTATCTCATTTTGGTTTTGATTTGCTTTTCCCTAATGGCTAATGATGTTGAGCATCTTTTCATGTGCTTATTGGCCATATGTATATCTTTTTTGGAGAAATAGCTGTTCAAGTTTTTTTCCCATTTTTAATCGAGTTGTGTGTTTTTCCATTGTTGAGTTACAGGAGTTCTTTTTATATTCTGGATATTAATTCTTTATCACATATAAGATTTGCAAGTATTTTCTCTCATTCCATGAGGTGGCTTTTTACTCTGTTGATAGTGTTCGTTGATGCATAAAATTTTTAATTTTGATTAAGTCCAATTTATCTATTTTTCCTTTTGTTTTTGGTGTCATTTCCAAGAAATTGAAACTGAACACAAACTCAGGTTCATTTATCCAGTGCACAGCAAAGCCAATCACCAAAATGTCAAGATTGTAGCAAGGAAAGAGGTTTATTATCAAAAGGCAGCCAGACAAGGAAATGGGAGTAAAACTCAAATCCACATGCCCGAAGGGAAAAAGTTAGGAGTTTTTATCTGAGGTTTTAGGGGTGGCCTTGCAGACTGATGCCTTCCCATGTGGTTTATCTTGGATCTTTGGCATCATCTTCAGCCTGTGTCTGATCTTGTGAAACTGGTTTCTTTTTCCTTGACCATCTGGACTTCAATTTTCTGGAAAAACAACTCACTCATTATGTACTAAGGAGGAACAGACAGATCTGGTCAGTTTTAAGCAACAATTGATTACTAGTAGCTGAGCATGTGCACACACAGCTGCAGTTAGCAAAGCTTATCTCAATTTTTTTCTTTCTTCTTCTTTTTTTTCCTCTAACCCAGCGAAAATTTTAACTCATTCATTCTTAACTTCATTCTTTGCGTGTGGATATACAGTTTTCCCAACACCGTTTGTTGAAAGACAGTCCTTTCTCCATTTAATGGTCCTGGCATCCTTGTTGAAATCATTTGACCAGATATACGAGGGTTTCTTTCTGGGCTCTTTATTCTATTCCATTGGTTTTATGTCTGCCTTTATGCCAGTATCCCATTGTTTTGATTACTGCAGCTTTCTAATAAGTTTTGAAATCAGAGAATGTGAGTCCTCCAACTTTGTTCTTCTTTTCAAGATTGTTTTGGCTATTCAGAATCTCTTGAGATTCTTAATGTATTTTAGGGTAGGTTTTTTAAATTTCTGCAAAAATAATCATAGTGATTGCATTGGATCCGTAGTTAGTTTTGGGTAGTATTGATGTCTTAATGATATTAAGTCTTCCAATCCATGAACACAGAATATCTTTCCATTTTTTGGTGTCTTCTTTTATTTCTTTCAACAATGTTTTGTAGTTTTCAATATGAGTCTTTTCCTCCTTTGTTAAGTTTATTCCTAAGTATTTTATTGTTTTTTATGCTATTGTAAATAGAATTATTTTCTTAATTTCCTTTTTAGATTGTTCATTATTAGCGTACAGAAATGCAACTGATTTTTGCAAGTTGATTTTGTATCCTGCTACTTTGCTGAATTTGTTTATTAGTTTTAACAATTGTGTGTGTGAGTGTGTGTGTGTGTAGTCTTTCGGGTCTGGTACATATAAGATCATGTCATCTACAAACAGAGACAATTTTACTTTTTCCTTTTCAATTTCTATGCCTTTTATTTCTTTTTATTGCCTAATTGCTCCGGCTAGAACTTTCAATACTATGTTGAATAGAAGTGGCAAAAGCAGGCATCGTTGTCTCATTCCTGATCTTAGAGGAAAAGCTATTGATCTTTTACCATTGAGTATGATGTTAGCTGTGGGCTTTTCAGAAATGGCCTTTATGATGTTAAGGTAGTTAAATGCTAAGGAGAATTCACCAGTGAAGCCTTCTAATCATGGTCTTCTATTTTGGGGAGGTTTTGATTACTGATTCAATTTCTTTACTAATTATTGGTCTACTCAGATTATCTACTTCTTCATGACACTTTCTTCAGTATATACTGTTCTTCCTTGGCTCTTGTAACATTTTTTTGACTTAAAAGTCGATTTTTTATGATATTAGTATAGACACCCTGCTCTCTTTTGGTTACTATTTGCATGGGATATCTTTTTCTATCCTTTCACTTTCAATCTGTGCATATCCTGAGATCTAAAGACAGTCTCATAAATGGCATATAGTTGGATCCTGTTCTTTTTTCCCCATTCTGCCTATCTATGTCTTTTGATTGAAAGTTTAGTCTATTTACATTAAAATTAATTACTGTTAGGGAAGGACTTATTTTTTGCCATTTTATTTGTTTTCTGTATGTCTTACAGGGTTTTTTATCCCTCATTTCCTCCATTACTGCATTTCTTCATGTTTAGTTGATTTTTTGTAGTGACACATTTTTATTTCCTTCTCATTTCCTTTTGTGTATATTCTAGAGATATTTTCTTTGTAGTTATCACAGGGATTACATATAACACCCTGAATTTATAACAATCTATTTTAATTGATACCAACTTGACTTAACTCATATATGAAAACTCTACTCCTTTACAGCTCTGAGCTCTCCTGCTTTATGTTATTGATGTCACAAATTACATCTTGACATATTGCGTACCCATTAACATGGATTTATAATTATTTTTATGCATTTGTTTTTTAAATCTGGTAGAAAATAGTGGAGTTATAAATCAAAATTACAATGGTAGTGGTTTTTATATTTGTCCATGTATTTACACTTACCAGAGGTCTTTATATTTTCATATGGCTTCGAGTTACTGTCTAGTGTTGCTCCATTTCAACTCCAAGGACTCCCCTTAGCATTTCTTGTAGGGCAGGTCTAGTGGTAGTGAACTTCCTCAACTTTTGTTTATCTGGGGATGTTTTAATGTCTCCTTCATTTTTAAAAGACAGTTTTGCTGGCTATAGTATTCTCAGTTGATAGTTTTTTTTGTTTTGAGCACTTTAAACATATCATTGTACTGCCTTCTGGCCTACAAAGTTTCTGCTGAGAAATCTACTGATAATCTTATAAGGGCTCCTTTGTATGTGATGAGTCATTTTTCTCTTGCTGCTTTCAAGATTCCCTCTTTGTCTTTGACTTTCAACAGTTTGATTATAATGTGTCTCTATGTGGGTCTCTTTGAATTTATCCTACTTGGAATTCATTAAGCTTCTCAAATTTGTACATCCATGTCTTTTCTTTAAATTTGGGAAGTTTTCGATTATTATTTCTTCAAATAATCTCTCCGCCCCTTTGTCTCTCTCTTTTCTCCCATAATGTGTATATTGGTCTGCTTGATGGTGTCCCATTAGTCCTTAGACTCTGTTCAATTTTCTCCTTTTTTCTTTTTGCTACTCAGACTTGATAATTTCAAATAATCTGTCTTTGAGTTCTCTGATTCTTTTTTCTGCCTGTTCAAGTCCACTGTTGAATGCCTCTAGTGAAATCTTTTCAATTTAGTTATTGTATTTTTCAGTTCCATAATTTTTTTGGTTCCTTTTTATAATTTATATTTTTTAATTGATATTCTCATTTTTTTCATATTTCATTTTCCTGATTTCCTTTAGTTCTTTGTCCATATTTTCTTTTAGCTCTTTAAGCATATTAAGACAGTTGTTTTAAAGTTTTTGTCTAGTACTTCTGATGCCTATGTTTCTTAGGGATAGTGCTTGCCACTGTGTTTTCTTCCTCTGAATGGGCTGTGTTTTCCTGTTTCTTTGTATGGTTTATGACTTTTTGTTGTTGAAAATTGGGCATTTGAAAAAACAGCCACCTCTCCTAGTCTTTGCAGACGGGCTCCATTCGAGGGAAGATCTCCACTAACTAGCAAGGCATGTTTTGAGCCATGGAATTAGCCTGGTGTGAAGGCTTACGTTCTTCTCAGGAATTTTCTGAGCATGCGTCTTGCCTTGGCTTGTGTGTGTGTGTGGGTGTGTGTGTGGGGGTGCTTTTTTATTTCCCCTGCATACATAGCTGCTTTAAAATGCCTTCATTTCCCAAAGAGTCTCTCCTTTGCTTCCTCTTAGGGCCTTAGGTATACTGTTATATTCCTCTACCTGTAATCTCTTTCCCTAGACATTTTCAGGCCTGTAGTCCCCTGGCAGCTTTCACTAGCTGTGATCACCACTGCTCTCCACAGCTTTTCCTAGCCTGAAATATGAACTATGCCACTTTTCCCTGTATGAGCTCTGAGTTAAGCAAAATAGAGACCAATCCCTCAGGCAGACCCCAGACAAGTTAGAATGTTGCTCCACTCCCTCTAGGTTCAAGGAAGGGAACTGAGAGCTGGGCCAGTGCTTCCCCCACACTGCATCATGCTGTGCTGGGGAGGGAACGGGAAAGGGCAAGTAAAAACAACGTGGAATTTCCTACCACTTTGAATGTGGCTTTTTCTAAATTGGTTACTGTAGACCATTGACTGTTTTCCAGAGCTCCTGTATAGTTATTTTAGCTAGTTGTTGTTTAAGTGTTTCTGGGACAACGAGAACCTGGAGCTTCTGAGTCTGCCATCTTTCTGACATCACTCCAACTTTGCTCTCTTTATGCAATCTCCTCTGGGTGTAGAACCAGCCCATAATATTCCTGAGTACTGCCTCACCCACAGGAGCCTGAAGGGATTGCTCAGCTAGTCTTTCTTATCCTTGGAACTTCCCTGACACACAGCTGCTCCCCAAACAAGGCCAAGTGTAGTTAGGGCTAACACAAGGCATATCTGGCCAGAGGAGTGGTAAATTCTAATGTCCTCCATGAAAATCACCTTTTCCAGTTCTCAGAAGTTACCACCACCTTTCCCTACACGTACATCAAAGCTGCCGATTCTATCTCACCCTCTTTTCCCTGCCCATTTCCCAAGAAGGCATGAGGATGTCTAGGTGTCTCTGCAGAAATTTAAGTGGCTCAGTCCTGATCACCACAAATGAAGATATTCAATTACAAGTAGGCCAATTCAGGCAAATATTTTGCGATGGCCTTCAAAGTACATGAGAACACCAAGAGCCCATTGGTTCTGTTTTGAAAGTAAAAACTTGAAATGCACAGACGGGGCAAGGTTGTGGAACAGGTGCCAGAGAGCAGCACTTCATCCATGGACATCAGTGCAGGGAGTATCAAGCCTGCCTTAGCAGGTGCCACATTCTGGGGAAGGCCAGGCCAGGGAGAGCAGACATTCTTCAAATCAAGGTGTAGAGGGATTACAGACAGGGAACATCAAATGCCTAGAAACACCCCACTGAAAACAGTACTGCAAGGCACGACTATATTGACACTTCTGCTATTGTGTTTTCAGGATATAGTGGAGACCTTGATGCTTGCTTGAATGCAACTCCCCTATGTAGAGCACAGAGACCCTAATGCCACGTTCCGAAAATAGAATCATCTATGGCTCTTGATTTAGAAATAGTAATGACCCGCTCGTACCTCTCCCTGCCAGTCCTCCCTCTGAGCCCCTCTGCCCATCTTCTCTCTTCCCTTACCTTTCCCCTCTCTTCCACCCAGTTTCCAATGAGCACTCTGGTTGAATACTTGGTCTCGATCTTCCAGCTTGGAGTAGCAAATGACTGTGGAATTACTGCAGTCAAAAACTGCATGGTAAGGATTTGCCCTGAGTGTCTTTGACTTGACACAGTCTAAGATTTCAGGGCTGAGGAGATGTTATGAAGCTATTAAGTTTGGGATGCCTTTTTTTTTCTTCCCAGCCACCCTTCTGAGTGAGTAGTAAGATGACACCCTGCCAACCTCACAGAGTAAAAAGGTCCTGAGAGTCCACTTTCAGCATCCAGGGAGAGGTGACGTGATCTTGGATTCCCTACTGTTGACTGTCTCCATGGTGATGGCCTCTGCGTATACATATTCTCCTTATGGGAGCAGCTGATTCTTCAGGAGCAAAATTGACCCCACAAAAGCCAATCAAACCAACAACCACCACCACAGAAGCAGTGGCCAGAAGGACGTGGTTTCCGTGTTGTCACCCCTTGAAAGGCATCATCCATGCTGCATTTTTACAACTAGTGTGAGTTGAGATGATTGCGTTCTACTGCTGCTTAATGAGTACTGATGTGCTAAGCCCATAGAGAGACATTTGCGTGTACTTACTCATTTAATCCTCACAGCAGCCCTGTGAAGCAGGTGCCATTATTATACCCATTTTACAGGTGAGGACACTGAAGCAAAGAGAGATTAAGTAGCTGCTTAAAGTCACACATGTGGGAGAGCTGGGATTTAAATCCACTCTGATTCAGGCCTAGACCACTGGGTTCCACTCACTACCTGTCTGCTCCTTTGCCTACGGGACTTCCACTGAGAATCCTATCTTCGTGCTCGAACTGATACAAAACAGTTCATTTGGTTAGTCTTCGTTCATTCACTTCACAATCATTTTATTGAGCACATGCTACATCTGGAGCACTGAGCTGAGGCTGCAGTGCATGGCTGAGTAGACAGGGGCTCCATCCCCACAGAGCTCAGTCCAATGGGATAAAGGCCGTTATCTTGTTTACTCATCGAGCAAAAAAATCAGGAGCTACCTAAATATCTATCAACAGAGGGCTGGTTCAATAAATTGTGGTACAGCCATATAATGAAATACTCCGTAGCTGTTAAAAAGTGCTGACATAGGAAGGTGCCTGTGATATATGGTTAAGAAGCAGAATCACGTAGTCTTGCTCGCCACAAATGAAGACATTCTATTTCAAGTAGGCAATTCAGAGGAAGTGTTTTCCAATTACCTACAAATAAAAATAGACCAACTCTAAGAAAATTATTGGCTCCATCTTGAAACTAAGCACGTGGCAGGAAAAGGACATAGATGTACCACAGAGCAGAGCAAGCGTCTATTTGGCAGGGACAGAGTCTAGGCAGGGCTAGCGCCAGGAAGAGGGGGTGGCTTTCCAATCAAAGAGCAGGGGATCCACGTGTTCTGTATAATTTCACTTTTTAAAAACCTTTTTTTATAAAATACAACACAAACGTGAAAAAGTACATTAAAAATAATTGTCCTGATAAATGAATTATGGTAAAGCAAAAGCCCCCAAAACCAGCATGTAGGTCAAGAAGCAGAACATTGCCAGCCCCCCCGGAGTGCCCCACTTGTGTCCTCCCACTCAACCTGACTTCCGGAGCCATCACTTTCTTGCTCTTCTGTAAATGCTCTGCACAAAAGGATGTGCGTTCCTAAACACGACTGCTTAGTTTTGCTTGTTAGTGGTATAAATGGAATCCTGTAGTATGTATTCATCTGAGTCTGGTTTCTTCTCCTCAAAATAGTTAATGTTTTTAAGATTCACTCGCGTTATGTATAGCCATAGTTGCTAGGATTTTTTGTGCATGGTTTATGTCTCCTGGTGCCCAGATAGCCATGTCTCTAGGGCAGTGGTTCTCAAGCTTTCTAATCTCTTAAAAATTATTGAGGCCCCAAAGAGCTTTTGAATGTGGATTATATTAGTGGTGCTGGAGCCAACTGGAGTCATACCAACTCATGAGGAGAGCCAATTTTGCTTTGATCTCTTCCCAACCTCACACTCTGTAAAGTCACGGTAGCTTGAAATCAGCCATGGTGGGAATATTTATGCCACAGAATTGGCAAATGCTATGTATCAGCGTTTTTTTTTTTTTTTAAGAGAGTCAGTTTATCAGCATACCACTGGTTATATCCATCAATATTTATCATATTAGAAATTAAAAGTGGAAAATTTTTGAATATTTATTAGTAATTATTGATATTAATATATTTATTAATTTCATAATAACAACAAGCTCATTGCCTGTTAATGTAATTAAATTTTTATCACACGTAATTCTATTTTCCAAACAAATTTTAATTAATTAAATATAAATTTAAATTTGTTAATATATTAATTAATATTTATTAATTTTAAAATAGCAAACTCATTGCATGTTAACATAATTAAATTTTTATGGACATTAACTCTATTTCCAAAACAAAAAACTTAGTGAGAAGAGTTTTGTTTTTGCAAATCTCTTTAATGTCAGGCCTAATAAAAGATAGCTGGATGCTCATATCTGCTTCTTCATTCAACCTGTTGTGATATGTTGTTCTGTTTAAAGGAGAAAATCCAGTCTCACAAAGATGTGTAATTAGAAGACAGAGAAGTATTTTAATAGTCTTTGCAGCTAATTGTGGATATTCTTTGATACTACACCAAAACTCAACAAATGGTAGTTTCTTAAAGGTTAGTTGCAATGTGGACTCTGAAACTATTCAGTGAACTCTTTGAGCTCTGCTACATTAAAATCTACAGATTGGGGCCGGCCCGGTGGCGCAAGCGGTTGGGTGCGCGCGCTCCGCTGCGGCGGCCCGGGGTTCGCCGGTTCGGATCCCGGGCGCGCACCAACGCACCGCTTGTCAGGCCATGCTGTGGCGGCGTCCCATATGAAGTAGAGGAAGATGGGCACGGATGTCAGCCCAGGGCCAGTCTTCCTCAGCAAAAAAGAGGAGGATTGGCATTGGATGTTAGCTCAAGGCTGGTCCTCCTCACAAAAAAAAAAAAAAAAAAAAAATCTACAGATTGATCTTGTTCTTTCAATAGCTCTGTCGCCCATTCATGGTTCTGTAACATCATAGTGGTCATTTGGAAAATATTAATATACTGAGTTGTTCACGTCTTCCAAATGTACACATATTTCATTACACAATATCAAAAAAATCACATTTGCTAATATCACTACTGATCTCATCAGAGAAGCATTTAAGTGTTAGGAAGTGGAGCTCACAGAGGCAGATATGAGTTTTCCAAAATTCTAATTTTAGCTTGAAAGCTCAAAATTTTGTCATTGGCACAACCACTGTCCGTTGTTTTCCTTGAAGTGACAGACTTCATTCATTTTCAAGAAAACGTCTTCTAAATATTCTAATTTGAATAATCGTGGTTTGTCTGCCACTTGTTCTTTCAAGTAAAAATGGTGTTTCATTTTTTAAAAAGCTTAGCTAATTCTGCTCACAACTCAAACAATGGCACACAGTGCTCTTTCTCAAGAGAACCATCACCCTTGGGTATCCAACAGCAGAGCTTTACCACACTCCCTTCCCATTTCATCACACACCATGTCAAAAAGACATCTGCTCAAAGGTCAAGATTTAATAAAATTAATAATTTTCACTTCTTCATCAAGGACACTTTTAAGTGAAACTAGCATTATTGTTACTGCGAGTGTGTGGCAGTGCAGAATACCACAGCTACTAGTACATTTAGTGGCACTGCCTTGATTCACGCACAGCAACCAGCAGGTTTACCCACCATTGCTTTTGCATCATCAGTGCAAATTTCAACACTGTGAAAGAGGGCAAATAATATCTCAGTATTGTTAAGAAAATAGTTTTGACCTTGCAGGCCCCCTGAAAGGGACTGGGGGATCTCCAGGGGTCTGTGGATCACACTTCAGAAACCTCTGCTCTAGGATATATACCTAGGAGTGAAATTGCTGGGTCATAGGGTATGTGTTTCTTCAACTTTGCTGGATAACACCAAACTCTTTTTCTATCTGTATACACAATTTGGCCTTTCACAGGTACCAATAAAACAATTATGACAAGAGCTCTCAAAAATTTTTTTTTTTTCTAATTTAGAAGTTTTCCCAATTTCAGCGATCCATTGTCTGGCCACATTGATGAGTAGGATCTTAGCAGCGACTCATACCAATAAGACTTTTACAGCTTAACCATGGACACAACAGGCATCCCCAAAAGAGAGTGCAAAAGCAGCCCTCACAAGATCCAGAAAGTTCACTCCCAAAAATAGTCTAAGAAAGAAAATGGCTTCGTTTCACAACAAGCAATGAAAGTTGAGACAACAAAGGCTCCTTATGAAAGCAATTGAGATCCCTTATGACGAACTCCCCTGAGAGCTGACACAGCTGGACAAAGAGAGTGTGTCCTGGATCCCCAGTCTACATGACTGGCTGCCAAGATGCATGCCAGTACATGCAACCTCCAGATGGCAGAGACCAGAAAGGTCACAAAGCCAAGCTCTCAAGACATAGAACAAGACAAAAGAGAAAACCTCATCTGATATGCACATGAACAGCTTTAGCTAAGCTTTGGGTCTCTTGGAGCCAGAACAACACCTAGGGGGGAGGTTCCGCTGGCTTGGGGACTGTGTGTGCTTTACAGAGTACCTTGTCATTGCACGGACATTTTCTTGAAGTTGCCAGGGGGACCTGTGTCATCTACCCTGTTCTGTGACCCAACTTATCCTTCCATGGGAGAATTCTTGAGGTGGCGAGTGCCCTAATGGCTCTTAACTGCTAGAGCCATGTACACCAAATTGGCAGCCTTTTTGGCTTTCAAGATGCCCTTAGCAACAGCTTTCACCTCGTGTGCATATTCCCAGACAACAGGCTTATAGGGAAGCCTATGTCTTATGACAAACAACAAGCAAGGCAGAGACAAGGAAAAATACTGATTATTTCTGGGAGGAAAAGGATCAATAACCAATGAGTACTCAACCGAATTCTATAGTTGCTGAGTCCAAGAAGCTAGCTTCACCAATATTTTTTCCTGCTAATCTAAATTTAGAAAAAGAAAAAACTCACCACTCTCACTTCCATTGGACCCTGCAGGCAGAGATCCAGGAGACTGACATGGGAAGAACTCTTACCTCCTGCCAGCTCTTGTCAGGGGTCCAGGATCTCTCGGCCACAGTAGTCCAGGAGTGAGCAGTGTCCAGCCAGTGAAGTTTTATCCCATCCTTGTCGCCAAACTGTAGGAGAGGAAGACAAAACTTCTACACTCTCTAGGTCCTTCTGGTTGGCCCATGAATTAAATTGTCATGAGACAGAATAACAGGAGAAAATCAAACAAAGCTTTAGAACATGTATACATGGGAGCAACCCAGGAAAACTGGGTAACTCACCAAAATGACTGACCTGCCAGCTTAAATATCATCTTTAGCTAAAGACAAAGGAGGATGTTGGGGGTAGTGGTTTGAGGCTTTAAGGGGGAGGAAGGCAATTTACATGGAGATGGAAATGTAAATGGGCCAACTACAAGACAATGTGACCTGAGAGACACATTTTACATTACATTGCAGTTATCTTATGGTATTAGCTCCTTTCTGGAATGAGCCCTTCTATTTTAAATTCTTTTAGGCAGTTGGCAGGGAGGTCAAAATTTCTTTCAGAGTCCTTTGTTCTTAAAAATAATCAAGCCAGGGGGCCGGCCCGGTGGCGCAAGCGGTTAAGTGCGCGCGCTCTGCTGCGGAGGCCCGGGGTTCGCTTGTTCGGATCCCGGGCGTGCACCGACGCACCGCTTGGCAAGCCATGCTGTGGCGGTGTCCCATATAAAGTAGAGGAAGATGGGCACGGATGTTAGCCCAGGGCCAGTCTTCCTCAGCAAAAAATGAGGAGGATTGGCAGATGTTAGCACAGGGCTGATCTCCTCACAAAAAAAAAAAAAAAAAAATCAAGCCAAAGAGACACATTTTGGGGTAGCCAATTCTGATCTCCTGCAGAAGTTTCCTTCTATTTTAAATTTGCTGAGAGTTTTTTCATACATAAATGTTTAATTTTTTGTATCTATTAAGATAATCACAGTTTCTCTCATTGAATCTATTAATGTGATAAATTATATTGATTAATTCTGCAACATTAACCTGATCTTCCATTTATAAAATAAACCCAACTCGGTCATGATATATTGTCCTTTTTATATATTGTTGATTCATTTTGCTAAATATTTGTTAGAAATTTTTTTGCCTCTATATCCATGAGTGAGATTTTCATAGCCTGTAATTTCCATTTCCACTGTCCTTGTGTAATTTTACGACTAAGTTAGACTCACAGAAAGCACACCTGCTTTTCATATTCTCCAAGTCAGTTTGTGTAAGATTAATGTTGTTTCTTCCTTGAATATTAAGTAAGTCAAGGGATCTGGGCCAGGAGATTTCTGTTTTGGTTTGTTGGAAGGCTTTTCATTTTAGATTCAGTATCTTTTAAAAGTTACAGAACTAATCATATTTTCTCTTTCCTTTTGTGTCAGTTTGATAAGTTGTTTTTTTACTAGGAATTTACACATTGCATCTAAATTTTCCATGTTGGGGCATCTGTTGCTCATAATGTCCTCTTATTATCTTTTTAATTTCTCTAGGATCTGTACTGAGGTCCCTTGGTATTCCTACTATTTACTATTTGTGCTTTTTCTTTTTTTTTCTTTATTGGTTTCACCAGATGTTTATTAATTTTATTAGTCTTTTCAAAGAGCCCGTGTGGCATTGCTGATTGCCTCTATTGTGTAGTTATTTTATACTTTAGGAATTTTGCCCAAAAGATTTAAAAATTATGAAAAGATAAAACAATATTAAAAAGTACAAAAATACTTTTTAATACCTAATCTTTCAAGCGTTTCAGAAAATTCTCCACCATTATATGCTCAAATATTTCTGCTGCCTCTTTTCTTTCTCCTTTCTTTCTGGGACACCATTACACATTTGCTGTACCGTCTCATTGAGTCCTCAATGCCTCCTGCCCTCTATTCTGTATTTTTTATCCTTTTGTCTCTTTGTGCTTAATTCTGAATAATTTTCTCTGACCTATATTCCAGTTCACATCTCCTCTCTCAAGTGCATCTAATGTGAAGTTAAACTCATCCATTGAATTTTTTATTTGATTTGTTGCATTTTTCAGTTCTAAAATTTCTATTTGATTTATACGTGTGTGTATATATACATGTATATATATAATGTCACCTTTTACAGTTCAAAATTTTTAATTTTTTACCTTCTGAATTTTCAGATTACTTTTTATCTTCTAAATTTTCAAGTTTATAAATCTATACAGTTATATATTATATTATAGATTTATAGATATTTATAAATATATTTATATCAATTTTATCTCCTTGGACATAGTGAGCAGAGCTATTTTACAGTCTGTGGCTCCTTTTTTTTTTTTTTTTAACTGTTATTTCTGGATTCTTGTTGCTAGCTCTTCTCTTCTCATATGCCTGGTATCTGAAAAATTATTTGCAAAAATAATGTAAGGCCTAGGATGATATTATATTCCTCCTGAGATAATTACCATTTGCTTTTCCAATCCCCTGTGGACTTTAGAAATTGAGGATCACTTTAATCCAGTTTAGGGGTAGACATCTTCAGTTATTGCATAGGCACAATCCTGTGTGATCAGTACCGTGCTAGAGGAGCCGCAGCATGCTCTGCAAGCCCGCGGGAGAAGGATCCCACTCTGCTTGGCGTAGGGGGGCTCTCCAGAGAAGGTGGTGCCTGAGATGAGACCTGAGAGGTGAATGATGAATTAACTTCTCCCCTCCTGGTCCAGCATGGCCTAGAAACACTTCTTAAAGATGACCAATCAGCTTCGGGTTGTTGTAGGAGGAACCGAATGGTGGTGGGTGGTGGACTTGGAACTGAGACACACTTAGCTTCAACATCCAGTTCCAGCTCTTACCAGGCCAAGGAACTTGGCCAAAGTCAACCTTGATTTCCTAATCTATAAATGGGGAGCAAATATCATGTACTTCATCAGATTATGAAAATTCAATGAAATGTCACCTATAAAGCACTTTGTAAAATACCTGACACATATAAGGGGTCAATAAATGTTTGATCCTCTCTTCCCTTTGTTCCAAAGCCAAGTTTATTTTAGCAACAAAATCTATTCCTTTTCCTATATTGGAGGAGTGTACTTGGGAAACTGAGGCAGAAATATCGCAAAGAGAGAAATTCTAGAATCTTTTTGAATAAGGATTCCTGAACGCAAAAGTAACTTCTTGTCCTCGCCAGGGGCTTTGTTTGAGTGTGAAGAACAGCACCCCGTAACCGTGTCTGAGGAAGAGTAATACCTAATCACGACTTACATTAATTCAGCATGCTTTACATGAACAACCCTGTGCACTAGATAAGAGTATCCCCATTTCAAGGCAAGAAAACTGAGGGACTAGGAGGTTCAGTAAAGGCTGAGCCTCTGATTGGCTCCAGACCACACACCCTTCATCACTCTGCCTCCTGGGAGGGGCCTTGTGAATGCAGCAGCAACAAACCCAGAATGTGTCTCTTCCACTTAAACTTAAAACTCTTCTGTCCTTTAGACATAGGCAGGGAGCTATTTCACACTACTGGAGATAGACCCTTGAGGGTTTTTCTTATGAATAGATATGCTTTGAAATTGAACCCCAGGCACTGCCTTATCTGATTCAACCTTGTTCAGCAGTTTGCAAGACAACCTGTTGCAATGTTGGGGCCAAGCTATTCTAAGCCTTGGCAATCCTGTGAAATGAGAAACCAATTTGCAGACTCTGGCATCCTTTGCTTTGTTAGATGCAGGCAAGGATGCTAAAGGCAACAAACCAATAATATTGCAGCTTCCTCAACTCAGCTGATCCTTGTGGAGGTTCATTTGAGTTAAGGAACTTTCCTTGTGTAATGCAGACATGCCATGCCAACTTGGTCCCACCCTACCAATTGTCAAGCCAATCAATTTTCTTTTTGCTTTTGAGTTTGGTGATTACAATTGCTTTTGGGATGGGTAATTCTGACTATTTCCCTTCCAGCTGAGATCTGCTGGGAAAAAAAAAGGGACAGGCATTTTGGTTGCATCCGTCAACATTTATAATGTGCCCAGCCACCTGTCCTGCTTCCTGAATCAATCACAGAGAATCACATGTGCAGAAGCGGTATGTGCAGAAATGTTCACCACGGATTTGTTTGTCTACGGAAGACTGGAAAGAAACCAAATGTGTCCACCAGTGGGGAACGGCTAAGAACTGTAATATAACCATACCATGGAATACTATGCAGTAGCTCAAAAGAGTAAGATAAATCTATACAGTTTACTAGGCTAGATTTCTAAGATATATTGTCGAGTGAAAAAAAAAAACTCAAGTAGCACAACATGTACAGAATAATATCTTTTATGTACCAACATATGGCAAAGTCATCCCACAAAATAATACTCTATATTATCTATGGAGATATATACATATAGGCATAGAAACAGGCTTTGAAGGATTGGAAGACCACCCCCCGGCCCCCAAAAAAATAGAAAATAAAAGTGGATACATCCAGATAAAAGGGAATGGAGTTGAGAGAGGGCGGTCAAGAGGGACTTTAGTCTTATCTCTAGTATTTTAAGGTTTTATTTAAAAGGAGAATATATTTGTATATCATATATAATTTAAAATTAATTTTTAAAAAGGTAGAATGGAAATGGAAATAGTGTGATTGAGAGTGTGGTGAGCTGTTTTAATACTGTCCAAAAAGACCTGCTGCCCCTCTGTGGGGAGGATTATGCTTCTCTGTCCCATCAGCGTCAAGCTCGGCCATATGACTTGCTCTGGCCAATGAAAGGTGAGCAGAAACGATGAGCATCACTTCCGCGCAGAAGCTTGGGGAGTCAGCATGTGATTCGTCATGTTCTTTCTCCCTCTGCCATGAGAGACTGGAGATATTTCAAATAGAGGCTGCTCGATCGGCCTGGATCCCAGAGTAGACACATGTGGAACAGAGCTGCAGCTGACCTGTGAGGGCCGTGTAATGTGGGCAAGAAATAGGCCTTTGCTGTCATGAACCACTGAGATGGTGGGGCCATCTGTCATCGCAGCAGAGCCTAACCTATACCAGCCCAGGGATAAGAGGAGAGAGCAAGTGGTCACTCTGGAGCAGAGAGTGCAAGGAGAGAGGGAGACAAGGTTTGGGGTCAGAAAGGCTGGGAGGTCCTGGGTGGGGGTAAAGAGTACCGTGAGAGGGGCACTGTAAGGAAGTGAGGTGATGGGCAGCAGAGACTACTTTTGCCAGTTTTTCAACTTCACCCTAAGATTTCATCCTCAATTGCCTACTGACCAAAGAAAGCAATTTGGGATGCAACTCATTGTCCTTTATCAGATGGCATTTGCCCTGAGCTAACTGGTATATCTTTCCAGGGAAGTCCTGGGAATTTACTGAGAAAATATTCCCACAGTGTCTGGGCTTAAAGGTGCGTGGGTGTCCATCTCCCCTGAGTGGTGTTAGCTGGGCACCTCAGCTGTGATCCCTGGAGGGGCCTATAGTTACCAATTCCAAAGTCCTCCAGAATTAGAGAAAGCTACAGTCAAGACAGCAAAGAAAACCAGATGGCAAAAATCCTTGATTCTATCAACCGGACTCAGATCAGACAGTAGGCGCCACCTCGCTGGATGTCAATGACTCAAATAAGGTCACATGGCTCAGTCGTCTCTTTCATTTTAATCCTGAATGGTGGGAAAGAAAAGAGGTGCAATTCTGGGCTACTGGGCCACAGGGCACGGTAGAAAGGGGTTGTTGTCAGACAGACCAGGGTTGCAATGCACAGCACCTGCCCAACCAGGTGGCCTTGGACAATCTGTTTAATCCTCTGACCCTGAGCCTGACTGGAAAGAGACAAGAAATGAGTGTTGTTATTAATCTCTCTGGGCCTCAGTTTCCTCATCTCTAAAATGGGCTTAAGAATATCCACTTTGTAGAATTCACGTGAAGAACACACAAGGTGGCAAATTTATACGGCCCAGTACAGTGCCTAGCCTGTAGTTGGCTCTCAGTGAACACTCATTCCTAACTTTTTTCCATTCCCTGAGCCTCATGAATGAGTTGCAGGAAGGACAGCGATGAAGCAGTAAAGGAGAGGAGTGGAGAATTTGGTCCCCAAATCAACCCAATCAGCCATTGCAGGTGAAAGTGCTTTCTCTCTCCCACAATCTGCAGAAGGAAGCAGGCTGGGAAACGAACCCACCAGACGTGCTTCCAGCCCCTAAAGTGTAACCTGCACATCTCCACTGGGCATGGTCCTCCAGTGGCTCACCCACTCCTTGCCACTCCACAGAGGAAGAGCCAACCACTCAACTCTCCAGAAGGTCAGGTCGTGTCCCTCCACCCATCTCCAGAGGCAAGGGTGAAACACCAAAGGCCACACTCCAGGAGGGGAGCCTACCCAGACTCAACTCAGAGGCCTGTCTCAGAAGGGACCACGCTCCTCAGATTCCAGTGCTCCCCGACAGCTGAGTGGCCACCAAACTCGGTGCTTTCACTGAGCAGTTTCTATTTCTCCAACAAAGCCACCTGCTGGTCTCCTGTGAATGGATTAAGAAGCCACCCAATGGGATTCCTCTCTGTCACATGTTTCAGCATGAACATTCCATTGAAAGCAAGTTAAAGGCGTGCACAGGGCCCTGTGTGCAGTAGACTTGGATCTTGGCCTATAAAAACTGCTGGCCATCCAGGATCAGACCCTCCTGAAGATCATGTGGGGCCAGCATGGGAGCCTGGGCCATGCCTTTCACAGGAATTTTTATTCCTAGGGGGCAGGTGGTCAATTTGCCCAGTGGTCCTTTGCATCTCTTGCCACTTCCAAGTACCTTGACTCAGGATTCAACTTGGCTTCTGTACTAGAGTAAGTGTTGACGTCCACCCAGTAGAGTAGGCATTGATGCCCACTGTAGTAGTGTAAGCGTTGGCGTGAGGGAAGTACTCACTCCCTCCTCCACACTCCGTCCAAGCACCCTCCACGCCACCCTCCACTCCAAGGATGGCATGAGACATGGCCTGGTCAATCAGGACATTCCACGTCCTTGGTCATGGCAACTGGACACACCACTCAGAAAGTCCATAGAGCCATCAAGTTACAATGCGATTTCTGCTGGAAATGCTGAGAATGAGGCAAGTCCATAATGATGGACTTGACTCTGAGAGAACATAAGCACGGAGCTGCTCAGAGCCATCAGATGGAGAGGTGACGGTGAAGTCAGCACAGAGGAGCACAGAAGAGGGGAAAGATGGGAAAGCAGCTGGTGGCCCTGTTTGAGTTCCTGGATCATACTATGCCTGATTTATCCTTGGAATTTGTAGCTACATTAGCCAATACATTTTCTTTCTGATTTAGGCCAATTTGAGATGATTCTTTGTCTTAAAACAGAAAGAGTTCTCACTAACATGTCTTCGGTCACTTTGGCCCTCCCTCTGTTTCCCAATATGGACATAGCTGAGCTTGGTCAGACTCAGTCTTCATGGGTCTCTGACTTGGGACTCAACCTTCCTCCCAACTTCCCTCTTCTGACCCTTCTTACTTTGCTTCCAGGCCCTTGGTTGGAAGCCTGACTTTGACCCTAAGAGCCCCAATCAGGCATCTCTGGTCTGTTGAGCACGCCACCCTCCATGAAAAACCTATCTATTCTGTCCTAACTCTTCCAGCCCTGGCAATCAAGACTCTGAGCTCAGACACCGAGGAACAGCAGGGAAATTGTCACCCTGTACCCAGAGGAGGAGGCGAAACCAGTTTCTTCACCTTCACCCAGCAGTCTAGAACTTCAGAGCCCAGCACTCTAGCCAGATTGGAAAAGGCCCATGAGATTGCACAGGATGCCCCTGGGTTATTCCAAGCCCAGCCAAGCAGACACTCCTATTGGTCACAGCCTGGACTAGCCTGGGCAGTCTGAACTCTCCCTCAGGGAGGCCATGGGCAATGCTTACGTGCTCATTCACTCTTGCGAATGGCCATTGAAGATTGTCAGCTCAAATTTTCCCAATGGTCAACATGGCCAGAAAGCCTCACTCTCCCCACGCCGCGCCCCCCCTCACCCCGCGCCCAGTCTGTCTCCCTTTAGACATCAGAAACATGCATTCTATGATTCTAGAACCTGGAGCAAGAAGGAGATAGCAACCTCGACATCCTCCCTAGCCCTACTCGGCATCACCTCCATCCACAACGGAGAGCCCCGTGGGGAACCAGATGATGGCAGAACCCACACTCTTGTAACTGCAGCTGGAAGGAAAGACGGTCACAGCCCCTTTAGAAAATGGACCACAGCATTCATAATCTTCGAAGAGCAGGGGAAGTACAAGCAGCCCAAGTCAATGGTGCTAAGCACTCCGTGAAAACCATCCTCCATGTGGTGCCAAGTCACCGGGACTCCCAAGTCCTCCAGCCTCTTCTTGTAGAGCAGTGAATGGTCCCGGAGAATGTCGTGCTCACAACTCACGATGCAAGCTTCGGGGAGGCGAGACACCACTTCATCTTCTGCAAGCAGGGGCGAGTTCATCAAATCCAGAGTGATGTTTGTCTCCAGGTAGGCATCCTCATTCACGGGCTCACGGGGCATCAGCTGACAGCCTCTCTTAAACCTCTCCGGGATGTTCTCCACGCCTATCCACTTTCTATACTTTTCCCAGACTTCAGCAGGTAAATGGGCACCTTTCATGACAGTGCTTTTCCAGGAGGGGCTGATGTCCAGGTAACCACACCAACAGCGGAAGGCAAAACTTAGAGTGAGCAGTGGGACATTCTTGTTCTGCTGGTAGGAGGGGGTTTGGAAGTCCAGGGATTGGAGAGCGGCATAGATCAGGATCTGAGCTCGGATCTTGGGGAGATAGGGACTGTCCACAAGTTTCTGACAAACTATTGCTGCTGCTGCCCCTCCTGCACTGTCACCACAGACCACGACCCGGGCTGGATCCACACTGTACATCTTCAAGGACCTCAGGAAGTGGATGGTGGCCGCAATGCAGTCTCTTACCAGCACTGGATACTTATGATGGGGCACCCTGCGGTATCTGAAAAGGAATCAAAGAACACAGGCTATACTCCTTACCCCAGCAAAGCCAAAAACACCTGAACATCTGAATCCCGAGCAGGTGCAGTGAAGGTATGAGGCTTAAATGAGGTCATAGACCCAAAGCCCTGAGTGCCGGACATATCGGCTCAGCAAGTGGGAGCTGCCGTTCCCCCGTCTCAATGCCAATTTCGGGGACAGGCTGCGACCACGAGAGCCCTGTCATCCACCTACTGGTCAACAACTTAGCTATCATCAACAGGAGTCCCATCTTTCAGAACCTACCTGCCTCATACCTGTTCCCTGTTTTTATGATTCTTTAGTGAGAAACTCCAGGCTTGCCTGCCTTCAGATTCTAATTAATCCTGCCGTGCACACAGGTTTTGTGGGAGAATCTTGTCAATTTAAATACCGCCAGGGGCCAACAGATCACAAACGGGCTTCCGCCTCCAGATCAGCCAGGCCCACTCGAGACCATTGCTCCATGTTCAGGTTGCTGCCACGCCAGCCTTGCGTTGCTAGACCTTCCCCTTTTCTGAGACATTCCAGAAATCTGGTGTTAAAATCAAACACAAACGGAGACCAGACTTGAAAATTCTCTGAGCAGACAAAACCAGTTTAGCTATACAAGCAAAGCTTAATTTAGCTTATTTTGCAAGACAAACGAGGCTACCTCGGCCTGGGTCGCTTCTTGCTTACACCTCTGAGAGTCACAAGCGAAATTTAAATTGCTCTCCAAAATTGATATGACTAACCAATTCCGTTTCACTTAAGAAAACTCTAATATTGTAACCAGTCCCTGTGAAGAACAAGCAGTCACCGCCTCTGCGCTAGGTAAGCTGCTTTATAACAATGGAACTCTGAGCCTCATTCCGTGTTTCCCTTTGCTTGTTCCCAGTTTGCAAACTTTTTGATGTGTGCACAATGAACTTTTACTAATTACTACTTCAGTAATGCACTGGTTTTACTTCTCGTTTTTCCTGAACTTTTGAGATTGAGTTTTATGAGAAATTTTACCATTTTAAATGCTGGTCCTCAAATAAAAAAATAAAGAAAAAGAAGTACTCTGTGGGATTAACAAAACTTCTGCCAGCCATTTCCACTGCTGCCCCCTCTTCTAAGCTACCTCGGGTTCATGCTGGGACAGCAGTGCTTTCAACTCCAAAATCCTGTCTACCTTGGATTCATAAAATAACTTTCTTGCAGAGATTTGCTGGTATATTCTACAGAGGAACTCTTGGTTCAGCACAACCAGAACGGTGAGGTGTCTAGTGGCCAAGAATTGGATCATGGTTTCCATCCCACTGCAGAAATGGTTTTGGAGCTGAGAATTGTAAAGTGAGGCGTTTCTCCAGGACTCTCTCCCTCAGCCAAGACTGATTCTCTATTTTTTACTCTACTGAACTAGTTGTGCCATAAGAAAACTGGAAAATGTGTCCCCACAGAGATGTTGGCAATTGACATTCCTTTATGGCATGTGCATTTCAATGAAACTGCAGGAAAAGCTGAATCGGGAGGAACCGCCCCACCCCTGTGTGCCGATGTGTCAGGCAGCGGGGCAGGAGAATGAGGCCACACACTGCAGTGACCGCTCCTCCTCTGCGCCCAGTTTGCCTGATGTGGAGGCCACGGGAGGGGCCACCTCAGGTCTCTCCTGCTCTGTGTCCATCAAGCCCTCTTTGAAGATCCAGGTTAGATGGGTGACTCTCTGAGATCAGTTAGGAGAGAGTGGCTTTTTAATGTTTCTCGCTTCCTTAGGAGGATCTCAGCAGGTGGACCTCCCTCTGGGGAGCCCTTGGAAATGATGCGGCAGTGTTTGCGGCAGTCCTGGTTACGGCGCAAGGCATCCAGGGTGTCGAGTGGAGGGAGGCGCTACGTCCGGGATGTGCAGGGCTGTTCCTCTCCCCGAGGAGCATTCTGCCCAGAAGTGCTCCGCTTGTGAAACTCCGCCCCTGATCTGCTTCACAAAGACCACTCCCCTTCCAGCTTCCAGAAGATGCGAGGCAAAAAACGCCCCGTTTAAACAAACCGAGGGCCACCGGCAGGAAGGAGTGCCCGTTCTCTGCCTCTTGCTGTCCATCTCCCTTCCTCTCCCCATCGCTGGCTTCCCACAGCCTGTCCCCTGCTCCCGGTGTCCCTCTAAGTCCCCGCCTGCCACTGACTCCTCCCTCCCACCCGGTGACTCCAGCACTCCTGGCTCCCCGGTCCCGTTTACTCACCCGACGGATAGAACCACTGAGTCACTCCTCTTGCACAAACGACAGCATATGCCATGGTGGGTGTCTAGAAAATAAAGGGTTTTAACCACTCACTAGGAAGGCGGGTGGGCTTCCTTTGCCAGCCGTTGGCTTACTGACCGCCGTGATGGACAGAGCGCTGGAGTGGATTCAAAGCAGCTTTTGCAGGTTTTCTTCTGGCTGTCGAGCAGCCTTCCTCTCACCCTTCTCGTTATTTCTCCTCTGTGACACTGTCTGAACAGCTTTCTCTAAGATGCCCACACCACCACCAATCGGTTCTACAGTTCGTTCAAAATATCTGAGAAGCTATTTGGCCACAGAGTGCAGTGGTCCAGGATGTGAGCTCTGGATTCGGACCTGAGTTCAAATCCCGACTTCGCCTCCTTTTAGCTTGAGCTGAAGTGGTGCGGGGCAGCCCCCTCACCTCCCTGAGGCTTGATTTCCTCATCCCTACAATGAAGGTAATAATAATAGTAGGGCTGATGGGGGTTTCAATAAGATAATGCAAGGAAAGGGCTTCCACAGTGCCTGTCACGTAAGTATTAATATTAATGAATATTGGCTGTTACTACCATTCATTACGCAGACCAAACAACACTGCAGTAGCACTAAATCCCTTATTCTCAAAGCCTACTGCAATGGGACCCTGGCATTCCACAGATTAGAAAACACTATAAAGGTGTTTTTCCCCCTAAGTCACAGGGGAGAAAAATTAAGATGATAAAATTGTCTCAATCTTGAGTTTTTTCTCTCATTCATTTTCCTCTAATTTCTGGTCCTCCTGTCTGTCTGTACCAGAATTTGCCTCAGGCAATAGCTGATGTGAAACAAAAGGATGTGTTTTAGTTACTTTCACTTAAAAAAAAATTCTTATTCCCAACTAAATGGAGGTGGTGGTTGCACAACATTGTGAATGTACTAAATGCCACTGAATTGTACACTTTACATGGTTAATTTTATGTTTTGTGAATTTCATATGTATATATTTATACACATATACACAGATAACGCACATACACACACACGCACATATGTGTGTGTATATATATATCTCCTTACTTCCAGAAAGAGATCAGTGCCTTCCATATCTTTGCCTCCTGAGTGATCTGGGACCCACTAACCGCCCTCCTGCTCCCAGGTCATGATAGCAGCTACTGGGCCCTGGGAGACAATGGGCGTGCCGCCTCGTGCTGGAAAGGGCGTCCACCGGCTCTGCTCGGGGCTGTGGTGCTAAGGCTGGGAGGGCCCAGGAGGGGGCTCTTACTCAAGCTCCCTATGATGCCGCCGCCGCCATGGTAGAACACGATGCCAGGCCTGAGGGTGCAGGAGGACGCCTTGGGCTGGTACAGCCTCACAGCGATCGTCCCGTAGCGGAGGTCCGTGACCACGACATCCGGATCCTTCCTTAGCGGCAGCAGGTCATGCATGAAACGGACAAATTGGGGCATAGAACAGATTCTCAGTTTCTCTAAAATCGTCCCCTGTTGGTGAGAGAAGAGAAAACGCGGTGGGAAGGGTTTCAGTGTGTGCTGCGCTCGAGTCCTGCTGCCACATGTGTCCTCCGCAGAGGGGCAGAGGGCGGGCTGGACCACAGCCCCACTTGACCCCCCTCTGTGCCCCCAACACACCTGCAGAAAGTCCACCCCTGTCCAGGCCCACGCTGTCCCAGCACCGGCCCCTCTCAATCCTCTCTCCCTGGATACCTGACACCCCAGCCCCACAAACCAGGCTTCTGGCCACCCCTCGAGGGTCCGTCTAACCTGGAACTCCTCCCACCTTGGCCTGGACATGACATCTCTTCCCAGTGAGGCCCTCCACGACCACCCTAGCCAGTGTGGCCATCCCAAGCATTTGTTGCCATTTTTTATGACGTGATAACTGCATGTTTTTAAAAAAGGGATGAGGGGCAGTTCTTATCTTTTAGAGATACCTACTGAAATATTTTTTTTTTTTTGTGAGGAAGATCAGCCCTGAGCTAACGTCCATGCTAATCCTCCTCTTTTTGCTGAGGAAGACCGGCTCTGAGCTAACATCTATTGCCAATCCTCCTCCTTTTTTTTCCCCCAAAGCCCCAGTAGATATTCTATGTCATAGCTGCACATCCTTCTAGTTGCTGTATGTGGGACGTGGCCTCAGCATGGCCGGAGAAGTGGTGTGTCCGTGCGCGCTCGGGATCCGAACCCGGGCCGCCAGCAGCGGAGCGTGCTCACTTAACCGCTAAGCCATGGGGCCGGCCCCCCTACTGAAATATTTTTGGATAAAATAATACAATGTCTGGGATCTGCTTTATAAGAAAATAGAAGTAAGGGAAAAGATGAGGGCACAGATGAAATAACACTGGCCAGGAGTGGGTAATCCTGGATGTGGCAGGGTGGGTACAGGGGGCTTCTCTATACTATTCTGACTCCTTTGAGATATGTCCAAAAGTTTGCATAAGAAAAAATAAAAGTAAACAAATAAAGTGGGCTCTCTCTTCCCAGTGGTTCCTAACTCTTTTCTATGCCAAGGCCTTTTTGGCTTTTCGTGAAGCCTGAGGACACTGTCGCAGAATGTTTTGAATACGTACAATAAAATACTTGGGATTACAAAGGAAGGCAATTTTATTTAAATATAGTTGTCAAAATAGTAAAGAAAATGTGTGATGCAATAACAGAGGTGCTTCCTTATCAGCACACTAAATAGCAAGATCTAGTGGCTGGTATGATACTACTATAATTTCAAAGGAATGAGACGCATGTGTGATTTTTCACAGTATCTGCAATAGCTGTACTATGCTCTGAAAATATCTGTGATTCTTCTTGGTGACAAGGTCGCGGGTTCTGCCGTCACAACTGCAGTTTGTTTCCTTCATTCGTAATGGAAGGAAATACTACCTTTGCATTGGAGGTTAGTGAGAATGGGGTGATTTCGACCCCATCCAAATTCGTGGACCCCTTGCATTCTGTCACCCTTGGGGGTTCAGGGAACCCCGGGGTTAAGAAGCCCTGCTGGACCCTACAGTCCTGCCTCACTCTGCTGACAGCACTTCCCACTCTGTGAATTGGTTTATTTGGAGAGTTTGCTTGTTTATTGCTGTCTCCTCACCCCACTGCCATGAGTCTCCGAGATCCTTGAAGGCGGACTCTATCTGGGACACTACTTCCTCTCACCCATTCTTGATCCCCAGAGTAGGACTGGTGGATGGCGCATAATAGTTGCACAACACATCTCTGTAGAAAGAACAATAGTAATAAGGCTAATATTCATGGAGGGCTGACTCTGTGCCAGGCGTTGTAACTCACACTCCGCGGAGCTTAACTCAATGCATCCTCTCAGGATGCTACGAAGTCGGGACTATTATTTTTCCCCATGTTGCAGATAAGGAAACTGAGTCACTGTATTTGGGAATGTGGACTGTAGACTATGAGAGTCAAGGCCAGGGAAACCACGGGACCGAATCATCACATCCTATAAAAGCTGACCCTGGAGGTAAGAGAACTTTGACCCCTGGGTTCTTCTCTATCAAGGCTTTCCCACGAGAACAGGTGCTTGCAATCGCTTTTCATTGTATGAAAGATTTAGGAAACATATTTTCTATATTCGATTTCTGTCAGCCCTCTGGAAAAGCATAGCAAAACCTTGTGGGCAACCTCGACACGATTCTCGCCATGATCTATTTCCGGGTGTTTTATTAAATGACACGCACCAGGAACAATGAGCAGAATTTGACTATACCACATAAACAGTTTTCCATCTCTCAAAAGCAACAAAATATATATACATATTTAAAGTCACATTCTGTAGTTTTGCTCAGCTATACTAATTTACTCTTTTGCTGCGTGTCTCTTTCTTTTGTTGTTGGCTGCTTCCAGCTGGCAGATAGGTAGCAACAGGGACCCAAAATTCAGGAAACTTCCTCCCTGTCTTCACAGCTTCCCGGAGTGAGGAGTGCTGTGAAGAAGGTAAGACAGGAGGCAGGCTGCGGGGAGGGGGCAGGCCTTCTCTTTTTCATGTTAACTGAGAAAGAAATTCTTTGAATTTTGTGGCTATTAGCCCAGTCCAGCTTGAGAAACCCCGGGAAGAGGTTGAGAACCACTGGGACCCTCATAGGGATTTTTCGGGCTTGAGAATATACTGTCAGCCTCTACCGCCAAGATATTAATGTTAATTCAGCTAGAAGCTTCTAGTATGTGTTTTCCCAGCTCTCTCCTCAACCCTCAGGAGGAAGGGAAGGGACAAATAAAATGCAAAACTCACCCATGTCATCAGCATCTGGAAGAGGCAATGGAAGACCCGCAGTCTCGCCGGGTGGCTGATGGTCGCAGGGATGTCGATAGTGAGGAAGTGGCTGCAGATCACCCACAGCCCGACCCCCACGAAGAATGCGCAGGCTGCCACGGGGAGGACCAGCAGCGGGAGAGGGACCGCCATCATGCTGTTTCCACCATGGAAGAGGCTGAGGGAAGGCTGTGCTCGGCACAGGCCATTTAGGACATGGTCTGGGGCCAGCAGATGACCTCCACTTACATATCTCAGCCTGCCCTCCCCACCTCTCCAACTCCCACAAGCATTGGCCTAGCCCAGGTGAGTCACAGACTCAGGTGAGGGCTCTAGACAAGGCCCATGCAGAGGAAAAAATGGCTGTTGCAACCTGACCCAGCTGGAAATGGGAGCTCCGAAGTTCTAGCTGACACCCTGGCACTGCTACTAGAAATAGCCTTGGATAAGTCACCACGGACCTCACACACACTATTCTTTCCACCTGCCCTCTGACCTCATCACCACCCCCTGATTCCACTCTGGCCACACTTGCTGTTCCTTAGCCTGCCAAGGAGGCCCCAGGGCCTTTGCACTGGTTGTTGTCCGCACAACATTCTTCCCTCAGACATCAGCTGGGCTCCACCCCTCCCCTACTGCAGGTGTCTGCTCATGTCACCTTCTCAGTGAGGCCATCGTTGGCTACCTTATTTAAAATCGTAACTCCCCACCAGCGTTCCTACGCCCACCCCACCCCTCCACCTGCTTCCTTTGTCTTCATGGCCTTTATTATTGCCTGAGACACCACATACTCCACTTGTTCCTTTCTTATCTGTTAAATGCATCCTCTGTGAGGACAGGAATTTTTGTGTTCCTTGCTTTGTCCCCAGAGGCCACATCAGGGTTTGGTACTCAGCAGGTGCCCAGCAAATGTATATTGAGAGAAGGAACGCATGAACAGGCTTTGCCCTTCTCGTTGTAAAGCAGGAAAATAGAGCTCAACTACCTTTCCAGGCTAGGTCAGAGATCCATGTCAGTGTTTGCAATCTTCCCTAACAACCGAGTCCCGCATCCACGGGCATAATAGTGCCGTCTCTCCCGCCTCTGCATTCCAGGATCAGAGCAGTGCTTCTCAAGCAGGAGGGATTTTACCCCCCAGGAGACATCTGGCAATGTCTGCAGACATTTTTGGTTGTCACAACTTGGTGAGGGGCAGGGGCTGGAACTGGCATCTGGTCGGTAGAGGCCCGAGTGTTGCTAAACATCCTACAATGCACAGGATGGTTCCGCACCAGGGAGTTATCTAGTCCAATATGTCAATAGTGCCGAGGTTGAAAAGCCCTGAGTTAGTAAGACTTGGATTTGAATCCTGGCTCTGCCAAAGGCCAGCATTCTCATCAGGAGCAAGTTACTTACTCTCTAAGCCTCGGTTTCCAAATCTGTAAAGTGGGGACAATAATAATAGTGCCCCCCTGGGGTTGTCAGGTGCATCAAAGACCCCAGCATCTGTAAAGCATCTAGCATGAGCCTGGCACGTGGGGACACCCCCTAGGTGTCAGTGGGCAAGGCTGAGACATTTCTACCTGTTCTCCAAAGCCCCTCCCTTTCCTGGTGGGCACACATCGTGGGCATGCAGGAAGATAACGCTTTCTAGCTCCCGCTGCGTCTGGTGGGACCATGTGATGTGTTCTGGCCAGAGAACGTGAGTGATGATGCTGTGGCACTTCCAGGCCTGGCGTAGAGTGTCCACATGATCCCTCTTGCTTCCTCTCTCTGGAAGGGAAGGGCTCCTGACGGCTGGCCTCACAATGGCAGAGTCTGATCCCCAAGTCACTCTTGGAGGGGAGCTGCCCCGGAGGGTACCAGCCAGGAGCATCTGTCAGATGTGTGCAATCGAGGTGCGCAGGTTGATCGTGTAAATCTGCTGAGATGCAGAACTGTCTGTTGCAGCAGCCAGCCTCTCCTGACTCATATCGCTGCAAAGACAGCCTGAGGGCTTGGAGGGGCTTCCGCAACCCCAAAGTCTAAATTCAGTTTAATCCTGCATAACTCTTACTTATTTCCGTGTGCTTTTCTTCTTTGACTACGGGACACAGGACCCCCTCCCAGTAAAGACGCCGATTTTGGTCCTTGATTTTGGTCCTTGAGCTGCGCGTTCTGCCACCGTCTGAGAGGGGCAGCAAAAGGACGCAGCCTGACAGACGCCTGGGCGCTTTTCCGGCTCTGCCCCCAAACTAGCATCACGATACTGCGCGATTTACTGGCCCTCTCTCTGCTTTTAGTTGCTTCATCTGAAAATGAGGCTGAGGTCCCTGCTCTGTGCCCGACGCTGAGCCACACCCTTTGCGTGTGTTAACGCGTTAGTTCTCCCATCAACCCTTTAGGTGGATCCTATCCTCGTCCCCATTTTACAGGTAAGGAAACTCAGCCTCAGTGAGGATAAGTGGCTTTCACAAGGTCGAAAAACTCATACACAGAGGTTGGGGGGTGGGGCTCACATCCAAGTAAGGCTCTTCTTGGGCCCCCTATCTTGAGCAGCGCCAAAATTTCTGTTAACAAAGAAAATGCCTCAAAGCATACACCGTTGACCTGTGCCCCATCCAGCCCCTATAGAAAGCTTGACTAAACAACGACCAACTCAGCAGGAACTCCCACCCCGTTGCATAGCGGGTAGCTGGGTGACAAATCTGTGTTAGGGTAAGACTGATTTTACAACAATGGAAAAGAAGAGTCCATCAGCTGTTCAGACTTATTGATTTTTAAAATATCCTTTTTTTTAAATTACCCCAGTAATATGTGTTCATTTTGGAGTATCACCATCCTGACTTTTTTCCCATGCAAATGAAACTTAAGCTTCAGGGTCCCTCACCTGTAGGATAGAGCCGTGTCAGGCATTTCACTAATACTGTTTGGATTTTTGTGATGTTTGTGGTATATTCAGCTTTTAAAAATTTGTAGTTTGCTATGATTTCTCTTCTCATCCTAAATATATATTCACGTTTAAACCTAAATTGTATTCACAATTTTGCATTCCTTTTCTTGAAGAAAACCCTCAAAATTATATAAGCCCCACAAAACCTGGATCCAACCCAGGGTCCGTGTGTGTGTGTGTGTGTGTGCGCGCGTGTGCATGTGTGTTTAAATGGGAGCACATGGGTTAAGTCCTCTGTAACCTGTTCTTTTCACTCAATAATTTTCCATGTCAATAAACGTAATTCTATAATGTAATTTTCAGTGATTATAGAATATTTCATTTTTCTATTGTTTGTACATGCTGTCATTTACTTAACCAGTCCCCTGCTGTCAGATAACTACACTGTCTCTGGTTTTTCCGAAATCTTTTCATAACTCTGAATTATTTCTGTGGAATAAATCTCTAAATGTAGAATTGATAGGTCAAACATAAAAATATTTTCAGGCTTTTGATACATATTAACAAGTCACCCATCAGAAAAATTGTGTCAATTTACACTCCTACCCAAACTAGACCAAAAAAATGATTCCAGGACTTTCGCCAACACTGAATATTATCATTGTTTGAATTTGGCCAGCTGTTGCATCTTCTTAAAATTGTATCTTGGTGTTGTTTTCACTTGCATTTCTTTAAATCCAATGAAGTAGAACATTGTTTCATATTTTATTGGTTGAGTTTCTTCTCCTGTGGATTCATGTGAATTTATTTTGTGTGCTCAGACCCTTTCTCTATTTTTTTGTTTTTGTTTATCTTTTTGTATTGACTTAAAAAATACTTGTAAGGCTATTTTTTTCTAGTTGTTTACCCTTTAACTTTGTTTATGCTGTTTTTCTACAGTGATGTTTATAATTTTTATGCAGTGAAATCTGTCATTTATTCTCTTATCATGCTTAGAAAGATCTTTTTACAGTATATGAAACTGTATGGCAATGATTTTGATTTTTATTTATTTTTTTTCCCCCAAAGCCCCAGTAGATAGTTGTATGTCAGTTGCACATCCTTCTAGTTGCTGTATGTGGGACGCGGCCTCAGCATGGCCGGAGAAGCGGTGCGTCGGTGCGCGACCGGGATCCAAACCCGGCCGCCAGCAGCGGAGCGCGCGCACTTAACCACTAAGCCACCGGGCCAGCCTGGCAATGATTTTGAAAATGGAGGATTTCCTTGTCAAAATACAAATATATGAATTTCACTGAAGAAGTGGAAAATACAAATAGATCAATGACTATGAGAGGGATTGGGAAGTCTATTACCATTGCAGTACATAAACATTAAACCTTTCATATTATTAAAAAAAAATACAGGTGCAGAACTTATGGTATGAACATGGCAGTGTAGGTTCACTATTTTTGTCCCTTATTCGCCTAGAAATCATACAAAAGCACAGGAAAATGAGAGATTACCTAAGAATAAATACTGAACCATTTTTGATTTCCTAGATGTATTAATTAGAGTAAGCAATGCTAGCTGCTATAACAAATTGTCCCTATATGCCACATCTTGGTAGAATAAAGGCTTATTTGCCCCTCACAACTTAGACATTTGCGCATTTGGTGAGCAGCCACACAACGTGGTGATTATGGGATCCACGTTCCTTCCCTCTAATGGTCTGCCACCCCCTGGGACCTCATACTGCTTCACTCTCCGCTGCTTTCTCTGTGCCTTGCGAGGAGACTGGGGAAGAGGCTGCTCCTCAAGGAACGCATGGAGGAGAATTTAAGGGCCAGGCCTGGAAATACATTCCATGGGCCAGCCCACATTCACACGGCTTCACCTAACGCTGGGACCCTGGGAAACGTAAAGCTTCCACACACCTAGGATGAAAATGAAATTGAGTTTGGTGAATTCATAGGATCTTTCTGCCACACAGCCTTTCCTCCTCAAGCAAGAAGAGATTGAACATAGGGAATGGGAAAGCTGTTGGCAGGAGCGAGGGCGCACAGGTCGGGGAAGGGGGAGTCTTTCAGCAGACAGGCAGTGCAGGTGGCGCAGGAAGCCACTGCCGTTGATCTCCACAACAGGAAGTGGGTGAGTCCCCCGAGGACACCTGGAGCCTCAAGCAAAACTCTATGCAAGACTTGGAGTCCTCCATCTGCAGATGCTTAGTGCCCACGTGCAGCCGCCACCGGAGAAGAAGGGCTTCCACTTCTAGCTGCCTTCCAACTCTCACAGGAAGGCTTCTCCTGGGCAAACGAGCGTGAGCGTTGCTTGCAGAAAGTGTGGGAAAAATTCTCCCACATCTAGCCCCTGACCACAGGAAACAGATTAGAAGAGTGGGGAAGGGCAGAGTGCCAGCATCCAGCACATGAGGTTCAGACCCCTTGAAGCCCAACCGTGGACTACGTAGGAGTCCACGGCCCAAGGTCAAGTAGCCCTGCTGTATATCCTTGCAGTGTCACTCAGTACTCCTATGTGGTCATTAAGGAGTTTCCAGCAGTCTTTTCCTTTATATCTTTTGTTGCAATGTTATACATTTGTTGTGAAAGTCGCCTGTAGCAGTTTGCTGGGGTGAGTTTGGATTTTAATAACCAATTCAGGATTTGAAAGGAAATAAAGCAAAATTGTATTGAAAAAACGTAGTTACTGGACTATCTTTTGCTATTTTGTACTGTAGAGTAGCTAGATAAATCCAGAGCAGATTAAATATCTTCAAGGGACTCCTTCTAATATTCTGAACTAGAACTGGATCAAGAATGATGATGAATTCAGAGTCAAGTACTCAAGATAACGGAGTGGAGAAAAGAAAACTAATACGTAATGAGTATCTGCAATGTACAAGGCTCTTTACACAGATTATTTCACTTAACTCTCAAAAATAACCTGAAATCCAACACCCTTTTATAATAAAAACTCATCACTGGGAAGAAGGAATCTTCCTTAGTTTAATAAGGAGTACCTACTGAAAACATTATACTTAATGTTGAAATATTGGAAGTTTTCTCCTAAAATCTGGAATAAGACAAGGAATTCCACTATCACCGCATCTATCCAACTTTGTACAGAGGTCCTAGCCAGCGCAATAAGGCAAGAAAAAGAAGTAAAAGGCATAAGAAGTGGAAATGAAGAAATAAAACTGTCATTATTCAGTGTGTCACAGCTTGGTTGTGTGTGTAGAAAATCCAAAAGCACCTACAGACAAACTAGTAGAATTAATAAATGAATATAGAAAAACTACTGGGTACAAGATCAATATATAAAAATCAATTGTATTTCTATACCCCAGCATCAAACAAATAGAAAATGAAATTTTTAAACAGACACCAGAGATTAGTGAATACCACTGACTAGGGGTGAAAAAGTGGTTTACTACAAAAGGGGAAAAAATTCCTTCAAAAAGGGAATTTTTGAGGGTGATGGAGCTATTCTATATCTTGATTGTAGTGGTAGTTATACAACTGTATGCCTTTGTCAAAACGTATAGAATTATACACCAAAATGAGTGGAGTTTATGGTATGTAAACGTAAAAAGTGAATTAAAAGAATTGAAAGATATACCATGCACAATATAATTTTAAAAATTTAAATAGCTATTGAAATATCTAAATATCTATTGAAAGGGTGCAAGACCTCTATAGTGAAAGCTCTACAACATTATTGAGAGAAATCGAAGAACACCACATGGAGAATCTTCCTCCTTCTCTTCTCTTCCATCTTCTTTCCAAATGTTGGGCTTTGGGGTCACTCTGAGAACTCCTTCTCTTTTCCTCAATGCTCTCCACTCCCACGGCTGTAAGTACTGCCCATGGACATTTGTATCTTCAGCTCTGAACTCTCTCCAGAGTTTCAGGCTCAAATATCCAACTGCCCTCTTGACATGCCTTTTTCTGTTTCATTTCTTTCCCATCTCAGCAAATTGCACTGCCATCGCTTCTGCCAGAATCCCTAGAGTTCTCCATGACTCCTCCCGTTCCCACAGCCCTCACACCCAAGCCACCCCTGGGCCGTTAGATTCTAGATCCCAAACACATTACATCAATCCTGTTTTTTATTCTCAGTCATGGCTCCCTACTCCTTACCTTCCAATCACCTTAGAATTTGAAATTATATTTGTTTCTCCTCTTATTTTATGTCTCCCCAAGGAAATTACAATTCCAGCAAAGATCCATGTCTATTTCACTCACTATGGAACCCCAGTGTCTAGTGCACACTGCGGGTGCTCAATAAATAATTGCTGAATGAGTAAATGAATGATGACACATGACCTGGGACAGGGTAACGTGGAAAACTCATCCCCCTGCTGCTTTGCTTATGTCTTTTGTAGGGTACAGGCACTGGCGTAAATGAGAGGGGGTGGAATTGTGAAAAATCTAGAGACAGCACACATGAAATCTGTGTGAAGTTTATTTCTTTGAAACCATCTTGGACTCAAATCTCTTCAGATTCTGCAGCCTCTGTCTTCTCTATGTCACTCCAGGTCCCACAGGGCCGTTGACTGCTGGATAGGGAGAGCTCCGGAACCAGAAACGCTATTAGTCCCGTTTTCATGGATGAGGACCCAGAAGCTGTGTTTCATTAAGCAATTTGTCCACATTCAGAGGCAGACAGAGCTGGGATTCAAATTCAATTTCATTCAAATCCAATTTGATCTAAATCCAATTCAACTCAAATCTGACTCTGAGGCCAAGTTCATCTCTTTCCAAGAACCACCACAGCCCACACGTCACAAAGCTTACAGCAACCACCGAACACCTCTCCCTTCACCTCTCTCAGCTCACATTTTAATAATTGCCCATCCTACAGTTCTTGAAAATACCTGAAAATGCATTCCTGTAAGACATACTGGGCAAAAATTCTTACTCATTGTAAAGACGGGAAAACAGAAGCCTGGGGTAATGTGTTTGCTTTATTATTGAAGAGTATTCAATTCTGCTCTTAAAAATATATATATATAAACAGGAATGATGGAGCTCACAAGAAGTGTTAAGCATAGATGGAAAGTAGGCTGTTAGCTTGACACATAGTTGAAACACACAAGGAGTGTTAAATATAAATCGTGAGTAAACAAGGAGCTTGGAGACACAGGAAGAAATCGTAAGATGTGTTCAAGATAGATAGATAGTAACTGTACAACATATGAAAGATAGAGTGGATAAACAGAGTATTTGATGGAACAAACAAGAGTACCACTTTTAGAAAGAAAGGGTGGAAAGATTAAATCATAAATTATGAGCACGCCGTGTCTGGATTGACAGCCACGTCATCCTAAACTGGTCACCCATTGGTGAAACCCAATATGGTACCACTCTGGCCCTACACATCTTCTCCCAAAGAATGCAGATAAAATTCACAGCTACTCAGCAGGCTAAGGGGTGAGCTGCTGTGGTCAAGTGTGCCTGCTCCTGTGTCTCTGCAATGAAGTAAGTAAGCGTGTTGGTTCCAGGCCCCCTCCATCTGTTGGAACCCCTCTGGTCCTCTTAACCTCACCAACAGAGAGGAAGGCAGATGCGGCAGAGAGAGAGGACATATGAATATTGCTCTCAGGGTCGAGCAAGTACGATTCTTCCACCCCCGACACCTTACCCCATGTGGCCTAACTTACCCATCTCTTTCCTCTTGCTTCTTGCTGTGTTTTGAATGGACTTAAACCTTGTGACTAGATTGTCTTAATTTGGGCTGTGATCCTCTCTGTTCAGTGACCTCCAGAATTTCTTGCTTGATAGTACTTGGGGCTACTATTGCATCAGAGTAATTTCCCAGAGCACACTCGGCTGATCTTGAACAAAACTGCGAATTAGAAACTTGCCTATGACTTTTTGTCTTCTTTGTTATGCTTGTATGCTGTCACCTGGATTCTCTCCATCAAAGTCTGCTTCTTCCTCAGGTGAGGAAGCTCTCTTTCCTCTCTACACTGTCTTATTTGCCAAAACTTGTCTGTCTTATGTCTCATTCCATTTATCACCTTGCTGCTGTGACCTCTAATTTGAGGTTGCAGAGTCAACCTTCAAAATACATGCTCCTTAGAAATTTAAACCTGTAGTTTGGAGTATGCTGCCACCAAATGGCAGTGGAGTCTCAGGCGTGGCTATGTCTATCCTTGACATTCATGGAGGAGTGAAAAGAGGGAGATGACAGGGTTCCTAAGGGTAGAGCACAGGGACCCTTGGCCAGTTAGTGATCAAGACGGTTGTGGAGAAAGCAGTTGAAATGAAAAACCAAAGTCAGTGACCTAAGACTTACATAGAAATGAACTTTGGTCTTCCCTAAACAGAAATGGAGATTAGTACAACTAGCTCCACCTTGTCCCAGGGATGGATGTTTTTGGTGATTATAGACCATGCTTCGAGGGCTCTGAAGCTGGGCTGGGTTCAAGGGAAAGGCTGAGTAGATAGACTCCTGTGTGTACTTCAACCAGACAATTCCGCTCTTCTCGATTTTATGCATCAGGGTGTCATATACATTTTCATTTGATAAAAAGGTTCTATAACTTAAAAAGGGCCTGTTACTGTGTTTCAAATCCCTCGCAGAAGTTGTCTTTCCATTTATGATTTACTATTATAATTATGAAAATTATAAATACTAGTTTCTCCCTATTGACCCAATCTATGGAAGGTGGTCTGCTGGACAGCAAAGAGGGGAGGACAAGGGTTTGGAGATAGAGGAGCCTCCTCAATGAAGGAGGGGACATGGAAGACCCCCACCACCAGCAACAGAAAAGTGCTAGAACGAGGAGCTGAGAGTAAGTGCCAGGACCATGAGGAGGTCCTGCCCTCCTCCATCTGAGTAAACAGAGAGAGATGCCAGTGCTCCTAACACTTCCCTGCCACTCGTTGATTTCACCAGCATAAGCACAGTAAGGACTCTAGTGAACTCAAGGGCAAGTCCAAGTTTAATGATGGCGTCGATGACCATGCCGATATCGTTGATGACTCTGACACTTAACTGAGCACGTTCAATGTGCTAGGCATTGCTCTCTGTTCTTCACACACGTGACCTCATTGAACCCCACAACCACTTGACATCTTAGATACTATCATTACCTCCACTTTGAAGATGAGAAAATTGAGCCCGAGAGAGGTTAAATGACTTGCCCAAGGTCACAGAGAGAGTAACAATGGACTAGAATTGCAAACCCAGGTAGTCTGTCTCCAGAATTCAATGAGGCCTCCTGAACCGATGGGGGCTTGTCCAAGAGCAGCATGTGTAAATAAACTAGCCCCCTCACCTTACCCCCTACATCCGCACCCCTAGCCCGTCAGTGCTCGCCAGTCCCCCAGCCATCTGCCTGGGGCCTGACCGTTTGGGACAGTCTCTGCCCAGGGTCAGGAAAGGAAGATAGCCACTGAGAAGGGCAGGCATGGCGTTGAGGTCCTTTTCTTGTTGCTGGAGCCGTCATCTTTTTTCCTGCTCGCCAACATCGGGTCCCCCTGATTCACACCTCAAGGCCTTAGGAATCTTCCGTATCTGTGGTTTACCTGCACCCTGGAAGGCTCACTTTGCTCTGCCTTCCAAGAGCTGAGTCCTTTTGATTTCTTTCGGCAGACCTAGCCTCTCACCCCATTTCTCTGTGCTGGTCCTTGCCTGTTTCCTTCCTGCTTCCCTGGGGAGACAGGCAACAGGAGGCTGATGTCCCACAGGTGAAGCGATGGATGGTGGATGGGCGATGGTGTGTGGACGCCAAGCTGGTCAGAGAGCAGAACCGGCTGCCACGTGAACACGTCAGGAACCAACTTCCACATCTAGACTCACGAACTTACACGTCCAGACTCAACCTTACCGACCCTGCTTCCTGCCCCAGCCCCTGGTCCAGCAGGGTCCCTGATCCCTGCCTCAGCTGGGCTTTCTAGACTTGCTCACTCACCTGCTTGGCCTCCAGTGCACACCGTCCCACTCCTGCCTGACCTGGTTGAGCTCCCAGAACTTGACCCCTGTCTGGGTGACTGATCATCTCTTCCCTGTTTGGTTTTTGCCTTCATCTGTAATGCCTTCCCTGGAAATCAGCCACCTGTCACATCAGCCCCTTTTCTGTCTGGTTGAATTCCCAGTCCTAGCCCCCTCCCCGCTTCATCTGGACCTGTGCTGGCCAGATCTCCTTGTGAAATGCATTAGATCATAATATAACATTGGGGGAAAGGAGACAAAGCCCTTGAGGTTTGTTTTCTCCTTTTAATACTCACCACACCCTATGAGAGAGGTAGAATTATCCCACTGATAAAAAAAGAAAGTGAGACTCAGAGAGGGTAATTACCTTGCTCAAGGTCACACAGCAACAGACTACTCAGGACTGTCCTCCCTTATAACCTTTCTTATCCTAAATTAGACTCCCAGACCAGCCATCTACCTCCCATGATGGAGGTCTAGCGATCAGGGCTGACAAATTGCATGTTCCCTGCTCAAATAATGGCTTCACAAAGGTGTCTTTCTTCAAAGGGCGCAGGCAAGGAGGAACGTCAGAAGAGAAACTGACTTGAGCAAAAGAAGAGAACTGTCTGGCATCAAGTCAGGGGCTGGGGACAGCTGCAACATGTACCCAAAAGGGCTAGAGGAGCCCCAGGCAAGCCAGCAGAAACTGAAGAGGAAAACGAGTTACGAAGTGGTAGGTTTGGGGAAGGAAATGCCTTCATGAAACTAGATGTCGTCAAGGAAGAAAAGAAAAGTCAATTCCTGGGACCAAATGTATAAAGGATTTGTGGTGAGGGTCAAATGCAGCCAGTCTGCAAACCAAAACCATTGCCACTTAATCCCATGGCACAAAAATGTCTAGTCAAGAAGACACCTCCAGGTACTCGGATGGCCGATCCCAAACATTGAGAAATTACCCCTGGCTTGTGACGGCTCCATTTGCAACAACTGTCCGGAAACTGGCTAGGACGGGAACCCCCACAGGGCTGGGGAGTTTTGTCTATTTTGTTTACAGGTGTATCCCTCGTGATAGGACAGTACCTGGCACGTGACAAGTATTCAATATATATCATTGAGCCAAGATCATTGCCCAGGACCACCTGTGTCTTACAGCAGAACCAGGACTTACTTGCTTCTGCCCTGTGTGGACAGTGCAGCCAGGATGTTCCCCACTGTGCCGTGTCTCGTTGAGGATCAGTCAGCAAAGATGTTTTACCTCTGTCTGCCTGTTATTTCAATGGATACTGTTGGTTCCTTTGCTTATATTCCTTGGAGAATTGTTAGCTCGTCTCACCACTGTCACCCATCCTTTTGAGCAGACATGGAGTTATCTATATGGCTAATCCACCCAGCATCCTTAAGAACATGGACACAGGGAATTGCTGCCAGACACCCTGCTGCCTCCGCCCTTGTGCAGCGCCTCCCTGTGGAGGAGGATGGATAGTGGAAGGTAGTCGTCAACCTTTATTTCTCTCCATATCTTGAATGAGATGTCCCAACACCATCTCCTGCACAACGCATCTTTTCCTCATTGATTAGGGGTACCACCTATCATCTATCAAGTCTACTCCTGAGCCCTTTATCCTGTCCCGTGGGTCTACGTCACTGGTAGACACTGGTAACATGCTGCTTTTAATTATGACGTCTTTGCATTGTAGTTGTGTAGCAGATTGTGTTGTTACTGTCTCGGAGAGAAAATCTCTCTTCTTTACTCTTCTTTTTCTGAATAGACTTAACATTCCTTCCTCATTTCCTCTTGTTCTTGATGATTTGCTCTGCTGCTGTTGACTCCAGGGTATAGGAGGCCAGGTCAACTCAGCACGGGACTTAAACAAGACCTGAGCCCCTTCCTCCCTCCCACACATTCCTTGCCCATCAACGTCCTACCCACTGCCCTCTCTCCCTCTCTCACTCACCCAATTAGCAGAAGTAACGAGTGGCACTCCTTGGACAAATACCCACATGGCTCCTGGTAAAGGTCTGGAACACAAAGGATAATCAATAGACTCAGTCTGCTTTTACTTGGTCCTGTATCCCAGAGCCAGCACAGTGTCTGACGTGCTGCAGGCACTCCATAAATATTTGTTTTATGGTTGAAAGGGGGGCAAAAATGAACAGTTTCTTTCTCATGTCAAAGCTTATATCTATTTTCTATCTACAAGCTTCTTGCATAAGCATCTGAACAGAACGTGGTCTAGGCTTTCTCTCACAGAGGCCATTTCATGACTACAGTGGGCTCCGTTGCGTTTGTGAATGAGGGAGTAGAATTCACAGCGGAACCCCAGTGGTTGTAACAGGGACTGAGGGGGAACCCTGGAAAAGGGAGACGGCGCTGCTCATAAGACCCAGTCCTTTGCTGGAGTTGCTTGGAGCTTGGTTGTTAAAATAAAGGTTAATAAACTAATGAGAATTTAATTTTATTTACTTTTTTTTTCCCCCAAAGCCCCAGTAGATAGTTGTATGTCATAGCTGCACATCCTTTTAGTTGCTGTATGTGGGACGTGGCCTCAGCATGGCCGGAGAAGCGGTGCGTCGGTGCGCGCCCGGAATCCGAACCTGGGCCGCCAGCAGCGGAGCGCGCGCGCTTAACCACTAAGCCACGGGGCCGGCCCAGCTAATGAGAATTTAAAAGAAACTATGCTAATTGCTGATGGGGACAGGGGAAAGACAGATCCAAAAGCCAAGATCATCAAATGCTGACACTGTTCCGCAAGTCCAGCTTTTTACAGCTGTACGTTTAAGACAGTGCATTTTTGAAGACCTCTATTATTGCACGTTCCAGAGTGGCTGTACCGTTTCACGCTTCCACCAGCAATGAATGAGTGACCCAGTTTCCTGCATCCTTGCCGATGTTTGACGTTATCACTAGTTTTCATCCTAGCCATCCTGATGGGAGTGTAGTGATATCTCATTGTGATTTCCTATAAGGCTTTGATTATTTAATAGCTATAACAATATAACAAAAATGATGCATAAACTGTACAGTACACATCATCCCAGCATGGGACTACAGAAAGTAATTCCATTATTGCACACATGAATATTTCTGCAGCAAATCTATGAACATTCACATAAGTGCAATAAATTAGGGCAATAAGCATCCTCATCCCAATTTAAATCCGAGTGTGCCAACAAATGAACTCAGGTCAAATTTGGCTGCCAAACAAATTATGAAAGAATTCTCAGTTTTCCCACCTGTCTGGATATTGGAATTACAGATAAGGAATTTGGGACCTATTGATAAATAATTCTAGATGGCCTAATTCCGTTAAGGCACTATGAGAATGGACTCAATGGATGGTAGAAATGACAGACTGGGAAAAGATGTTGATCATTCATTCTCTTATTCGTCAATCTGACAAATTCTTGTTGAGTACCTACTACATGCCAGCAAATGAGGCTCTTCATTTACGAAGCTGGGTAAGGGAAGCACCTTATCCAGGCTCCCAAATACCTCCCCACCCCGGGGGTAGAAGATGATGGCTCACTGGGGCTAGGGGGCACTGCGTTGAGCTGGAACAGTCTCAAGGGTATGGTCCCAACTTCTCAAAAATATGCCCCTGTTTGAAATGGGGAAATAGAGAGAGACCACTAATGGGTTTCAGGATGAAGCCATTCTTTTCACCCAGCTGGTACCGCCCAGACTTGCTGCCTGCCTCAGATGAGGTTTTCGCACAGACGAAGCTGCCATTTTGGATGTACCCTGAGCTGGTTTTCTCTTTCCACGGGCGATTGATTATCAGAAGCTTCTCCTAAAACTCTAAGAAGTCAGGTGGATGTGAAGAAGAAGGAGAAGGGGGTGATCCCTTCTTATTGGACAGAATTTCCTCTTGGCCTCTTGATTCTATGCTGGCTCTCAACTCCATTTTGACCACCCAGGACCTTCTCTCCAAGCTACCTTGGTGTCTTCATTTATTTCTTTATCTGTCTATTCAACAAACATTTGTGGAAGGCCACAGTTTTCTAGGCCTAGGGCCCCACAATGACTTTTGTGGACCCTAGACACTTTTGCTTCATGGCACCTTCCTCCATAGCAGAGCCAAATGGATGACCTAGAATTTGCTATTGAATTAGGCCCCTTGTAGCACAGACTTCACAACTGGAAAGACCTGTATTCAACTCCCACTTCTGCCTGAAGCTGTGTGGCTTTAGCTCCATCAATGACAGCTTTCGTCTCATTTCCTTCATCAACCAAGTCCGAATAATCAAATGTACCTGGAAGGATTCCTAGGTGGATTAAACAATTTATTTCTGGAAATTACCATAGAATGCACTCTGTCACGGCTAGTTGCCTTTCCCATATTTCTTGAGCATCTGCCGTGAGCCTGGCAGGAACTTGGCACCACATTCTCTAACTGTGACAAAGGCATTGCTTCAGGATATGAGGCCACGGGTAAGCCTATGCTAATGGTAACTTGATTCCTGAAGAGGGAAAAGGTGCAAACTGGAAGCTGGCAGCCACAAACATCCCACAGAAATTAGTTGATTAGCTCTGTTCCCAGCCACGAATTAGGGAGCTCGATTAGTGATTCTTTAAACAGGGTCATCTGCTCAAAGGCAATGCACGGCGAGTTGACTCCAGTTGGCATGTGTATACCTGTGGACCCTCCATGTGGCTTCCCCTCTCACTCAAGGAAACGCCAAAGACCTGAGACTGTCCGCAGGGCCGCACACGATTCGCCACCCCACAGCCCTCTCTGACGCCATCCCCATGCCCTGCTCACTCTGTCCTATCCACGATAGCCTCCTCGCTGTTCCCTAAACACGCAGGTCCTCGGGACCGCTCTTCCCCCAAGATGCCCGTGTGCCTCACTCCCTCACCTCCTTCAGCAGTGGCTTGAAGTGCCCCCTCTCATAGAGGCCACGGTCACCACGACCCCTCCCAGGCCAGGTACTTCCACTCCCTGCCTGCCTTTTCTACTCCACAGCACCCTGTCCACCCAGGACACTGTCTATTTCAGTGGGCTGCCGAGCGCCTCCACTGGTCGTCCGTCTCCTCCCACTGGCAGGTAAGCTCTGTCGTTTTCATGCGCCACTGTTTTCCCAGAACCTCGAGCCAGGCCTGGCCCAGACCATGGGCTCCATACATCCCTGTTGGGTAATGTAAAACCCCACAGCTCTACAGTCCTTTCCTGGAAACTGTGAGGACTGTATACAGCTGGCCGTGGCTCAGGGGATGTGCACATTTATATTTATTTGAAAATCCTGGAAAACAGCCCTTTTTTTTTTTTTTTTTGGTTTTCTTTCCCAGGTTGTCCTGAGGACAGGGGATTTCCTGAGCCTTTTCCCAGGATTGGGCTGGCAAGGCCTCGGCCTTCTGCCCTTCATTTCCAGATCACCCTCCCCCGTGCCCTCCATTCAGCAGAGTGCCCTGCAGAGAACAGGTGCCCGATCAATGTTGATTGAATAAAAGACCAATTAGGTGAATCTAGGCAAATGAGGTGGTGAACACAGACATGCAATAAACTCCAAAACAGAACACGTCAAACAGCCCAGAAAGTAAACAGTAAAATGAAATCAGGTCTAGCTTCGGTTTTATCAAAGTCAAAGAATTAAAAAAACTGAAAGGGAACCCATTCTATAGGTGAGAACACCAAGATCCAGAGAGGTTAAGAAACTTGTTCTCAGTCACCCAGCTAGCTACTGGTAGATTTAGAGTCCAAATAGATAATTCTGCAATCTCTCCATTTGACCTGGCTGCCTCAACTTTTAAGTCAAAATTTGAACATGGGAATTAACAAAGGTTTAACTGTATCTTCCCTTTCTGTAGCTAGGTTGGCATCCCTTCTTCTGTCTTAGACGGAACGTTTTTGCTCATTTATCCCTCATGACACCCTTCGTGAGCTGTCACCCACTGCCTAGACCAAGAAGTCAGGTGCGGGGTCGGGGGGGGGGGGGTCAACTTATTGCACAGCTGCAGTGTGCACGCCAATCATATCATTTCATTTCATTTCGTTTCTATACTGAACTTTCCAGGTGGGCGTTATCCTCATTCCCTGCCATTGTTTCCGTGTAGGAAGCTGCGTCTCAGGGCATCCAGTGGAAAGAGGATTTGAACCCAACTGGTCTGCCCGACCCCAAAACAAGATCTGTATGGCTTCTTTCTATTCCCCCAGGGCTTCTCACCCTGGCTTCTATTGCGTTTGGAACTGGGTAACTCTTGTGGGGCCGTCCTGTGCACGGTAGGGTGTTCAGCAGCTTCTCTGGCCTCTACCCACTAGAAGCCAGTAGGACCTCCCCAGTAGCGACAAACAAAAATGTCTCCAGATGTTGCCATTTGCCCCCTGGGGGCCAAAATCACACCCCCGCCCCTGCTGAGAACAGCTGCACTACATCGAGGCACCTCTGTCCTACGGCACAGGATGTGACTTAACATGGATCCACATCACGTGACCTCTCTACCAACACAGATCCTTCTTTGCCTCCAGTTTGCTATAAAAAGGCAGGTTAGCATAATATTCCTCGGCGTATGTTCTGCAGCCAGGATATTTGGGTTCAAATCCTGGCTCTACACCTAACTACCTGTTGACTTCAGAAGAGGTACTTAATCTGCCAGAGGATGATAATGTTACCGGACTCAGGAAAATAAGTGACATTAAATGTACAAAGACTATTGTAGGGGGTCAGAAGATGCCACTCCAAAATATGTCACCTTGGGATAAGGATAACTGTGAGCTGAAGATAACTGAGAAACAGAGACACAAGAAAAGCCCTGTGCTCTCCCTCGTTTGCCTAATAGTAGGGCACAAATTTCACTTCGGAAAGGTCTGTCTCCTACCAGGAAGGGCAGAACGAGACAACTCCAGACTCTCATCAGCCTCAAGAGGAATCCACGTAACAAACCTTCCTGGAACAACCCTTGTCTTCCGTTAGTTTCCCCCATAGATTTACCTTCCCACAGTTCACAGCCCCTAAAAGCCTAAACTCCTTTTTATCTGTCTTACCACTTCTCCACAACTTTATCGTTCACTGTCAAAATGGTATATGAGCTCTCAGGCCTACCCACATCTTCAGAGTTTTCACTTCTTTCTAGGAAGCCCCCCATGCCACGTAAAAATATGAATCTCAAATAGAATTTGCATGTCTTTTCTCCTGTTAATCTGTCTTTTGTCAGTTGACTCACCAGCCTCCGGATGCAGAGCCTAGGGAGAAGAGGAAGTGTGATTTTCCTCCTCCACACCAGGAAAGAGAAACTTTCCACTGGCGGCAACGCCTGCCTGGGAAATATTAAAATCCAGTACCGTGTTTCATGAACGCTGGTTCTAGCCATCCAGAACTGATGGACAGCCACGGACTCTGAGCCATCCCAGCACGCCGGACTCTCATCTCCCACACTGAAGGCTCTTTCCTGATCCATGGGCAGTAAGACATGTTTTAACCAACTGGGTCTGGACTTACAGACTCATCCTGCTCTACCCAAGCAGGACGACCAGGGACTACTCCTCCCCAGTTTCTAGCATATAAAAACCTCGAATTCTTTCCCGTCATTAAACTGCTCCATGACTTTCTTCACGGCTGACTGCTCCCTTGCCTGGCATGGAAATAAATTCAGAGCTCACTTTGATGGTCACTGTACTGGCCACTGTCCTTCCTTTAACAAGCCCTCAGCCCAGTGCCTGGCACATAGTTAGTGCTCAGTAAACCTTAGCTAGTCCTGTCATTACCATGTGGGCCTATGCACATGATGTCCCCAGACCCCTCCTGTCTGATCTGAGGTTCTCACTCCCTTAGCCGGACAAAGTGATCAAAAAGCAAAACCTTACCCACGTTATTGTCAGCAGGAAGATGCAGTGCAGAAGCCAAAAAGTCGTTGATGGGAGGAGGGATGTGCTCATCGAGAACCCACACGCTGGCTCCCAGGCCCAAGATGCACCAAGCAGTGAGGAGGGTCTGCAGTAACATATTCCTGCTGCTCTTGTTCCTTGACAGCGAGCAAAGGAAACACTGTCACCTGGAGAAGACTTAGTGAAACTCTCTCCCCGCAGACCCAGTACCTTTTAATTTGCGGGGTGACTCCAAGGCCTGTCTCTCCCCCGTAGGCAGAGGCTTTGGCAAATTCAAAATGTTCCCATGTGAAATGTCAGATTCCTGCTTGGGGAGGCCCTGTCCCTGCAGGAGGGGAGCCCTGGCACCTTGTTCCTAGGGAGGGCACGCTGAGTCACACCCTCCTGTCAGGAGATGGGCTGCAGGGGCCGTCTGGGTGATGAGCCCAAACACTGGCCGGGCTCCTAGGAGATTAGGGAACCTTGCAAAAGTCACATCGGGTGCCCTGTGGCTCTTCTCTCAGTTGTAAAATCAGAGGTAAGAGAGCTGGCTTGTGTGCCAAGTGCAGCTGGGGTGAGGAAGAACAAATCTCAGGGTGTGAAGCATTCAGTCCACCTCACTCCCACCTCTCCTGTCCGTCTTCATTGGCCTAAGCTTCTCAGGTTAAGGATCACTCCTTGTAGTAGCCATGTTTTTTATTTTCTATATTCTGATGCTTTGACATCTGGGGCCCTGCTGACCCAGAAGGGACTGTCCCTCCTGGGATTAGCCAATTTCTAGACAGAGTAAACAACTCACCTGTGAATGTGCTTTTCAATGCAAATCAGCTGCACCAGAACCCACACTCCCAACCACTTCTTCTATCCAGCTGTCAGACTCTGGGCCACCACCCACCTACCCTAATCACCTCATGGCCAGGTACCAGGCAACTAGAGGCAGCCCCTATGCCTCGGAGCCACTGGGATTATTCAAACTGGCCAATTCTCAGCCTGCTTACCAAGCCTCGCCTGTGCCTTCCCATGGAAACCACAATAAAGGCTCCTGCCCACTGTTCCCCATCTCCCCCTGCCCCCTGACTGACCCTGGTGCCTCCCCATGTGGACCGACAATGCTACCGACGCTCCTCGAGTCAAAGTGAGGGCTTACTGGGTCAGGCAACAGACAAAGTCTTGCCTCAAGTCCAGCTCAGAGTGGCCCATTGGCCCACAGACACATGCATTTGTTAAATCCCTGGTGCCTGGCTGTCTAATTGGAATAGTCGTCCTTGGAAACCGGCAGTTCCCACATTGGCTCTCTGACCAAAGAGATGAGGGTCATGTGGTAGGAAGGGCTAAATGGAAGGCCCTGGATGCTCCCCTCCCTACCAAGATAGTAAGCTGGAGACAGTGCTGCCTCTCACAGGGAACTGCGGAGCATATTGCCACTGTAAGAGACACGAAAGAAGAACCTATCACACCCCAGTTTAACTCGCCAGTTTGGAATGTGCAGAAGTCAGAGGGACCTTGGAGAACGACCGTGGATGATCCTAAACTTACTCACGCAGTGACTCCAGGTGCAGCCGCTCTCCTGGCCGTGGTGTCTTCATTGGAGCACAGCCCCTGGCGCTGAGTATGCAGCCACTGACCTGGGTGATACCTTTTTCTCCACAGCAATTTGTAAGGAATACCAGATTGACTTGCCTTTGTCCGGCGGGGCCAACAGTATACCTTTATTGTCTCTCTCCAGGGCTTTGCCAATTCTCCTGCTTTTCAGGAAAGTAGATAGTGTGCTATATACACGTATCTAAAATCTGTGAAAGTCTATAGTGTGCCAATGATCACGACTTTCCACCAAATAGCACACTAGTACGTTAATGACATTGTGCTAATTGGATCATAAGAGCAGAAAGTAGCAAATTCTTTAGATGCTGTATTAGTCAGAGACCAACCAGGAGACAGAAACAGGGAGTCACAGATATAAAGAATGCCACCTCTCCTAGGGCAAGATCCAGACCTTATTTTAGAGGGCATGGCCATAGCTAACCAGAAGTGGGGCCCAGCAAGCCATCCATGGGACGGTGCCTTGTTAGTGGCACTCTGCTGGGAAACTGCACGAATGGTTCCAAGGGAAGCTGCTGGCCACTGAGTGTGATGGCTGCTGTGTGCTGCAGGAGCCGGGCACTAGGGGAACTTTTCCCTACAGGACCCGTATGCTGGAGAAACTGCACGCTGCAGGAGCTCAGCGTTAGAGAAACCAGGCGTTGCAGAAGTCTGGCCAGAGGAGCACATCAGAACCAGGAACAGAGACTCCAGCCATTTTCAATATTCCTCTAGCACCTTCTAATAACAAAGCTCACCATTGTCCCAGGTGGCAAAGGAGAAATATGTACAGGACACGTCAAGAATGGTGCGCATGAAATAGGTCAGAGACTTTCCTCTACTTGCAAACTGTCCAGACAGCCTGCCCCAGCTTCATGCACACTGTCAGAAAACATGAGACACCTTGCTCAGAGTCAAAGACTTTTGCTACTTACAGCACAGGCAACAGGATGAACTCCATGTTAGCGCTGGTTCTCTCGGCCTCTGAAGTCCATGAGAAGGACACAGAGAAGCCCAGGCGGATGGTGTGCATACAGCAGGCTTGCTCCGCAGCCGAGGAACCCTGACTTTGGGGAACTCGAATCTGTTATAAGGATGCAAACCTGCCCGACCTTTTCCCAATAGTTTTTTTATTGAATAAACTTTATTTTTTAGAGCAGTTTTAGCAAAATTAAGCAGAAAGGACAGAGAGTTCCCATATATCTCCTTCCCCTACACATGCAAACCTCCCCCACTATCAACATCCCACACCAGAGTGGGACATTGTTACAACTAATGAACCTACATTGACACATCCGTTATCACCCAGAGTCCATAGTTTACATTAGGGTTCACTCTTGGTGTTGTACATTCTAGGGGTTTTGACAAATGTATAATGACATGTATCCACCGTTGTAGCATAATACAGAGTAGTTTCACTACCCTAAAAATCCTCTGTGCTCTGCCTGTTCATCCCTCCCTCCCCACAACCCTTGGCAACCACTAGTTCTTTTACTGTCTCCATAGTTTTCCTTTTCCAGAATGTCATATAGTTGGAATGACACAGTATGTAGCCTTTTCAGATGGGCTTCTTTCACTTAGTGGTATGCATTTAAGGTTCCTCTATGTCTTATGGCTTGACAGTTCATTTCTTTTTAGTCCTGAATAATATTCTGTCAACCTGATGTACCAGTTTATTTATCCATGCACCTACTAAAATTCATATGGGTTGCTTCCAAGTTTAGCAATTATGAATAAAGCTGCTATAAATATTGTGAGCTGGTTTTGATGAGGACATAAGCTTTCAATTCATTTGCGTAAACGCCAAGGAGTACAATTGCTGGACCATATGGTAAGGGTATGTTTAATTTCATAAGAAACTGCCAAACTATCTTCCAAATTGGCTGTACCATTTTGCATTCCCATCAGCAGTGAATGAGAGTTCCCGTTGCTCCACATCCTTGCCAGCATTTGGTGTTGTCAGTGTTTTGGATTTTGCCAGATGTAACAGATGTATGGTGATATTTCATTGTGTTTTGATTTGCAGCTCCCTAATGACATATCACATTGAACACCTTTTCACGTGCTTACTTGCCATCTGTATATCTTCTTTGGGGAGGTATCTGTTCAGGTCTTTTGCTTGTTTTTTAATTGGGTTGTTATTTTTTTAATTGTTGAGTTTTAAGAGTTCTTTATATATTTTGGATAACAGTCCTTTATCAGATGTGTCTTTTGTAAATATTTTCTCCCAGTCTGTGGCTTGTCTTCTCATTATCTTGACATTATCTTTCACAGAAGTTGTTACTTTTAACGAAGTCCAGCTTGTGAATTATTTCTTTCATGGATCGTGTCTTTGGTGTTGTATCTAAAAAGTCCTCACCATACCCATGGTCACCTAGATTTTCTCCTATGTTATCTTCTAGGAGTTTTACATTTTACATTTAGGTGTATGATCCATTTTGAGTTAATTTTTATAAAGGGAGTAGGGTCTGTGTCTAGGTTCATTTTTTTTGCATGTGGATGTCCAGTTTTTCCAGCGCCATTTGTTGAAAGGATTATCTTTTCTCCATTGTATTGCCTTTGCTCCTTTATCAAAGACCAGTTGACTATAATTAGGTGGGTCTATGTCTGGGCTCTGTATTCTGTTCCATTGATCTATTTGTCTACTCTTTGTCTATGCCACCCTGTCTTACACTTACCCACTGTAGCTTGATGGTAAGTCTTGAAGTTGGATAGCATTAGTCCTCTGACTTTGTTCTTCAATACTGAGTTGGCTGTTCTGGGTCTTTTGTCTCTTCGTATAAACTTTCGAATCAGCTTGTTGGCTTCCACAAAATAACTTGCTGGGATTTTGATTGGGGTTGTGCTTGAATCTATAGATCAAGTCGTAAATAATTGATGTGTTGAAAATATTGAGTCTTTCTATTCCGGGACATGCAATATCTCTCCATTTATTTAGTTCTTCTTTGTTATCTTTTGTCAGAGTTTTGAAGTTTTCCTCATGTAGATTTTGTACATATTTTGTTAGATTATACCTATACCTATGTGCCTAACCATTTCATGCTACAGACTACGCTCACCTTTGACACCTTCCTCCCCCTCTCCCCCCATCTAATCTAGTCACAAACTGCTGTTGAGTGTCCCTCCACCCGCTTAATAAATTGCAACTCTGTCCTCTCTTCTCTTTTCTTCCACAGCCTCTGTTGTCCTTCCATTCTTCCAGCCCTTATCCCATTTTTGTGGGTTGTTTTTGGTTTTGTTTTTGTGTTTTTGTTCTTTTGTTTCTGTTTTTGCCTTTTTGGGGGGAGCAGAGAGGGGATGGGAAGACTGTTACAGCATTTTAACTCACCATTCAGTCCTTCTCAACATGTTTTCCAGCTTCCTCCAAGACAATTTTTCTAAAACATAAATCGAATCATGCTGGTTCCCTGATGAAAAACATTAAATAGTTTCCCAAAGGCTTTAAGTTAAACTCTAAACTCCTTGACTTGGCTCACAAAGCCTTGAGTAAGCTATCCTTGGCCTGATTCTTCAGACACTCATGCCGCGCCCTCGTTTACGCCTCGCACGTCCCCGTGTGATCTTGGGTGGATCTTCTCCCCCTTGGAGCAGCTGTTTCCCCAATTGCAAAACGATGGGGTCAGCCTAGAAGAGCCCTGTGTCTTTGCCCAGCCCTTAAAAAAGCAATCATCCTGACTTTTTACTTATCAACTCTTCCATTGTGATACATTTAGGTATCTGGGTCCTTTGTGTGTGTCTACAATTTCTTATAAGTGTTCAGGGATGTAAGTTTTAGGTAGGTCCTTGAAGGCAGAAAATGTCTTAAGAAGATTTTATTGTACTTGAGGCTAATAAAGACTTGCAAGAGATAAAAGAAGACTACTGGTATGATTTCTTTCTCCAAGTTGGACCCTGACTAATACAAGGGCACAGAGTTTAACACAAAAATAGACCAGGAAGAGACTAGAGGAAGGTCCAGATTACTCCTTCCTTGGAAGACGAGATGATAGTGAGGTGGTGGGAGAAGAGGGATTAGGACTGGGGAGAGATGAGAGGACCTCTCCTGAGGGACCTCATGGGGAGGAGCCTCAAGATACAGCCCAGAACCATCTGTCACTCGCTCCAGAAGGTCCAGCCAATGGCTGCAGGACATCCTGTGTTTCTTAGGCAGAGAAGTTGTGTTGACTGTTCTTCCCATCACCATCTGGAGAGAACTTTGGTGGTGGACACACTCTACAGTGGCCCCCATGATCTCCACTCACTGTTCACATGCTTGTGTGATCCCCACGTGTGGACAAGACCTGTGATTTGCTGCTAACTAATGGAAGATGGCACAATGATGGCATATATGTGATCACATGTTTCTGATCACTTTACTTTAGATTCTGGTGGCCGTTTTGCTGGAGTCTGTCTCTCTCTTGTTTGCTTTAAGGAAGCAAGCAGCCATTTGGGTAACCTTATGTAGCAAGAAACTGTGAGTGGCCTCTAGAAGTTAAGGGTGGCCTCTGGCCAATAGCTAGCAAGAAACTGAAGTACTTAGTCTACAACCTCAAGGAATTGAATTCTACCAGCCATCTGACAGAGCTTGGAGTTGATCCTTCCCCAATCGAACCTCGGATGAGACCACAGCCCCAATACCTTGATTACAGCTAAGCTGTTCCCAGACTCCTGACCACAGAAACTATGAAGTAATAAATGTGTGCTGTTTTAAGCTACTAAATTCATGGTAATATTGTTACACAGAAATTAACCCACTCTTCCATCAAAGCTGCTTGCATATAACACATAGATCATGATGCCTGCCCATGCCCCCAGGAGCCCAGTCCAAACTGCCGGTGTTGATACTTGCTCCCACTTCAAGGATCCAAGACACCTGTAACACCCCCTCCTCCATTAATCACAGGCGAGGTCCTTGGTAGCAAGAGAGGTTCTGGTTGCAGAGAAGGGAGAGCCTCCAACTTCAGCACTTGGTGGGATTACACAGCAGTGAGGCCTGGTGCCTTTACAGATGTATCAGGCAAACATGGGCCCGATGCAAAAACTGATGTGGACTGCCCCCAGCAGGCAGTACAAAGATCCCCTTTCCTTCCCCTGTGAGCAGAGAAAGTGGCGCCGGCTAAGTCAGGGCAAGTCCTTTTTAAAAGTGGGAATAATATATAAGCTCACCAAAGAAAGAAAGCAGAGGCCTTACTCCTTTAGAGAATGCAGTTTCCATACCCCAGATGGCATCCAGAGGTTCCCAAGACAGCCCTGGCCCTGAGGACCTGCCTGCCTCTTGGTAGCCAGTGATCTGATTTTGGAATTCAGATTAAAGACTTGAGCCCAGACAAAGCTCACAGCCCCCCGGAGTGCACTCTTTTCCTCATCACTTCCCTCTTGCCTCTTCCCCATCTCCCTTTCCCTTCATCTCCTCTGAAACCTTCCTCTAGTCCAGCCCAAGGGTGACTATACTGAGGGGAGAGTTCCATTGCCACAGGATTTCTCAGGCCAGCTGGAACCAATCTGTTGGAATTTGGCTAGTGACTTTTGACCCCAGGAACAATCGGGTGTCCCCTCCTCCAACAGGGACCATGGCTCCAAGCAATGCTTTGGCATCATGGCTGTAAACTCACCACGGACAGTAGGACTAGTTGTTGGCATTTGCTCTGCACAAACCTGTGTGTTTGTTAGGTTTTTGAGAAATTTTTAAAGTTTTTTTTTTCTCCCTTTCTCTGGGTCAATTGCTAGATCCAGAATTGAACGTTGTTCGTGTTGGAAGGAAACAGACATGGATTGGATTCTCTTAAATGCTAAGCAGGACTATTCTTTTTTTTTTTTTTTTGCAGGGAAAGATTCACCCTAAGCTAATATCTGTTGCCAATCTTCCTTTTATTTTTTTTTCTTCCCCAAAGCCCCAGTAGATGGTTGTATATGCTAGTTGTAAGTCATTCTAGTTCTTCTATGTGAGCCGCCGCCACAGCATGGCACTGACAGACGGATGGTGTGGTTCCGCGACCAGGAAGCAAACCCAGGCCGCTGAAGCAGTGAGCACAGAACTTTAATCACTAGGCCACCAGGGCTGGCTCTAAGCAGGACTATTCTTAGCTTACTTCTCATTCTCCCCACATGGGCCAAGTATTGGCTTAGCATCTCCTTAACCAATAAAATAGGATTCTCCAAGGAACTCAGCTTGCAGTCCACATTTGCCATACCCTAGGCAGGGCCCCAGGGCTACTATATGCTCTTCTATAACTGACTACAGCATTCATAATTTTCAGGGAGCATGGGAAAGAGAAAGGCTTCTTCTCTAATAACATTATGAATTCAGGTAAGCCATCCTCCACATGTCACGGGGACCCCCTAGTCTTCCAAGCACTTCTTATAGAGCAACGTGTCGTTGGGAGGATGTCATTCTCACAGCCCCCCAGGATGGCTCAGGAAGCTGAGAAAGCAATGGTTCTATCATCTCTTACGAAGGGTGAATTTTCTGCAACCAAAATAAGTTTGTTTTCTGGATAGGCAGCCTCATTAAAAGCGCCAGGAAACACGGGTCGGTGGCCTGTCCTCTTGAATCTCTTGGGTGTGCTGTCAGGGCTGAGCCACTTCCTGTGCTTCCTCTAGACGTTGGCGGGGGGGCGGGGGGCTGGGCAGGGAGCACCGTTCATGATGGCATCCCCCCAGTAGACGTGGACGACCAGATATTTACACATACGAGTCGTCACGAACATCCAGGAGAGGAAGGGAAGGTTTTGGTTCTGCGGAAAGGATGACAAATGCAAACTGATGGCCTGGACAACAGGGCAAATCAGGACCTGGGCCCAGACCCAGGGAGACCTGATCTCCCCACCAAGGTCCGGGTGACAAAGGTCACAAACCGTCCCCCAGTGCTGTCTCCGCAGATCACAACCCGGAGGGATCCACCCCACTGGTTTTCAGGCCTTCAGGAAGTGAATGGCGGCATTCAGGCTGTCTTGGGAAATGACAAGGGAATGGGGATCAAGAAGCTTGCGGTACTTCAGGAGCAAGCAGGGAACAAAAGCTACCAGTGTGGACAAGTGTCTCTGGGAAGCCGTTTTAACAGTGTCCTCAACTCTCCCTTGCAATCCTGTATCTGATTCAATCCTCAGAATGACCCCATGAGGTAAGGATTTTTATCCCTGTTTTTTGCATAGGAGGATGTGAAGACCCTTCCCTTAGTCTAACAGACAGGGATTCTTGACTCCAAAACTATGCTCTGTCTCCTTCCCGTAGATGTAGACACTCCATACAAGACTACACAACTTGAGAGCTATTTGCATTGTAAGCAAAACAACCAACAATGCCAGGAGAAGCAAATGGAGCTACTGCCCGTCGCCCTGCCTGTCAGGAGAGAAAGGGATGGGCAAACTAAAGTTAATGGCAGAATTTTTTTTCCAAGTCAAAAATCTAAAGACCAAGGTTTTTTCTTAGCCAATGACTCAACGAGTTGCCTTCTCTTCTGGGGTCGTGGGGAGGAGGGATGCTGTTGGGAAGTGTTCCGAGGGGGGAGGTGTAGAAGAGGTAAGCAGGCAGGAAGGAGCTCAGGCTGTGGAGGAACAGGGGCCGAGGCTGGTGGAAAGCATCCCGAGGGTTGGTCTAAGCCCCGGAAGTGTGGCTCCTCATAGGAATTCAAGAGCAAAGAGAAGGAGCTTCAAAATGAACTTCTAGATGTGGTACATATATACAATGGAATATTATTCAGCCATGAAAAAGAAGGAAATCCTGCCGTTTGTGACAACTTGGATGAAAGTTGAGGGTATTATGCTAAGTGAAATAAGTCAGACAGAGCAAGACAAACACTGTATGGTCTCACTTACATGTGGAATCTAAAAAAGCCACACTCAGGAAAACAGAGAGTAGAATGGTGGTTACCAGAGGCTGGGCGGGGCAGGAATGGGCAGATACTGGTCAAAGGGTACAAACTTCCAGTTATAAAATTAACAATTTCTGGGGATCTAATGTACAACATGGTGATTATAGCTAATAATACTGTACTATATACTTGAAAGTTGCTAAGAGAGTAGATATTAAATGTTCTCACCATAAAAAAGAAACAATAATTATGTGATGGGATGGAGGAGTTAGCTAATGCTATGGTGGTGATCATTTTGCAATAAATACATGCATCAAATCAACACGTTGTACACCTTAAACTTACACAATGCTATATGTCAATTATATCTCAATAAAGCTGGGGAAAAATTAACTTCTAAAAACAGTGAAACACCAACTAAACAACATATGGATCAAAATCAGGAAAATAGAAATGAATTTAAAAAACAGAAACAGTTTGGCTAAACTGCTTGGATTCAAGAGTTTATTTAAAACATCATTGTTATCCTAAATTCTTATTTGAGGTTGTTACTAATCGCCTGTTCTGTTCTTACAACATATCACTTAAAAGCATCAAAACAGTGTATTCTACTTGTAAGATTAAATTTGGAAGATGCTCATTAGGAAAAACGACACCTTAGATTAGTGGCTTTCAAACTTGGTTAGAACAACACAATTTCTTTTTCTATTAGAATGATACAAGGAGCCTCGCTGTAGAAAATAAGTTGCAATCGTTCTGGTTTTGCCCGAGGATGAGGGGCCTGAACCCCTCACCCATTCTTCTTTCCCTTTGATCTCCACGGCCACCTCTGAGGCCACAGGAGAACCCTAGTGCTCTAAGGAACCCAGTTTGAAAATCACTGCCTTCTATTACACTTTGAATTTTGTTTCTTTTAAAAGTTGCTCTAAAGCATTATCTTTAAAGATAGGTTTTGCTTGACCGATTGTAACTTTGCAACATTTCCTCAATGAGCAATTTGATGATAAATAAATCACTATTATCGACACGGGTCCCCACTTAAACTCAGGCAAACACAGGTTACTTGTAGGGTCCTCGAAGTGAGGTGGCCCCAGCACCCAGAGCAGCAAGCACAGACTTCAACTTCCGTTTTTCCATTTCTAGAAGCCTCACTAAATGTTGAACAAGCAAACCTGACATTATGAAAGACATAACAAACATTAGGTGCTTTCCATTAGCAGAACCCCTGACCTGCTGGAAAGCGGCAGCAATGCCCCGTGCCTTCCTGTGGTCTCTCTTGCCCACTCAGGGCAGGGGGGAAGGCTTTGCAGAATCAAACGGTCAAAAGGCTGACCTTCCCCGGAGCTTAGGTAGGCAGTCCCATCACGGCCTGATGAGGAACCAGGGAACTTCTACACCCTGAACATCTCCCTGTGTTCAGCGCCTCTAGAGCGTTTCCTCCCAGGCACCGTCCCCCTGCAGCCCCCTGGCAGCCTGAAGCACCTTCCCTACCTCTCTGCCTCCACCAGCCACTCCATCAAGATGGGTCTGGCCCACGCGCCAGGTCTTTTCAACTATCTAGAATAGCGATATCCTTAGCAATTCCCTACACAGTATTAATGCAGGTGCTTATAAACACCTCTATGTGCCACCTGTTCAAGGGGTTTTTTATTATCACAAAGGGCTTCAGAGACGTAGAGTCTGGTGGAAACTCCAACGGTGGATTTTCAGACACAATGCTAAGCCAGTTGGGAAGTATGTCAAAGAGTACTGGAAAGATGCTGCCTTCCTCAATACCATCGAGAAGACCAGAGATGCCAAGTAAGTTGCTTTAAGTCACACAGCTGTACTGCCTACCCAGGCTGGGGGCAGCCAAGGTTTGCAGGGGCTCATTGTAAAGGTCAAATCTAAAAGGGCAGTTTCTAGTTTCATTTGCCTTCTCTAAACTCAGAACCTCTGGGGTGGGGCATGAGAGGCAGGATACCCCAAATCACAGCAGGCAATGCCAGTGCCAGGGGAGGCTGTGAAGCACCGATCTGACAGAGAGAAGGGACAGGCTGCATGCTTCATTAGCACCGTTCCAGGGAGGTGCCGGAAGGAGGGTCAAAATAGAGCTGAGTGGGCAGCTTCCAAGTGGGTCTCAGTCCTGACTGCTGATTAGAGTCATCCAGGGAGCTATTTAAAACTTTTGATGCCTAGACCCCACCCAGAGACAGAGAGCCGGCCTGGGGTGGGACCTGGGTGTATGGCTTCAGAGCCCCTGGGTGATTGCAAAGCGCATGCAGCCAGTGGAGACCCTGCTAGCCACAAGCTGGGTCCTGGTGACCTTTCCCACTGCATCTCCCTGCTCTGGCGCCCTGACACTCTTTCTTTCCCTCAAGCCCCTGTTCCAGGGCTTTGTGCTTGCTGTTCCCTCTGCTGAGACTTAACCGGGTTGGGACTAGACTAGGGTGAGGCAAGCCAGGCACTCGCCTTGGGTGCAAAATTAAGAGGACGCGAACACACTCCATAACTGAGATAAATTATCCTTTGGTGCGATGTTTTAAGGAATCAAAACGATGCCAAAAGTACCTGTGATGAACAACATATCAAAATTTTAAATAGATAGGATCCTGCTCTGCATTTGCACAACTCACCCGGTTCTGTTGGATCCTACCTTTATATAAATGTTGATATTTGGTTCATCAGAGATTTTTTGCATTAATATTGATTTCTTAAATTATTGCATAAAAATATTACATATCCTGATGACTGCATTTTTTTGGCGCCTCTTTCAAAATGGAGCCTGAGGCGAGTGCCTCACCCGCCTTCCTCTATTCCTGGCCCGGCTTAGAAGGATTTTTCCCAGCCTCTGTAGGGCCCATTCTTCTTCACCGTCGGGCCTGGGATCAAATTTTACCTTCTTGGAGAGGCTTTCTCTGATTGGAAAAACTAAGAAGGGCGCAAGTCATTCTCTACTCCATCACCCTGTGCCGTCACGATGTGAAATTACCTGACGTTTGTTCTCTTTCTTTGTCCAGCCCCCTCATTTGAGTCGGCTCCCTGAGGGCCTTTCTGGTCCTCCACTGGGTCCCCTGTACTTGGAAGAGGGTCTGACATGAAGTAAGTGCTCAGTAAATATTTCCTGAATGAGCCCTGGTTTTCCTTTCGGAAATTACATCTTCCTTCCGCAGAGGGAGGGTAACAGTCCCAGCCAACTAGTGGGGTGCTTCTGGGGGCCTCTAAAAGGGGAGAGTGATCTTGGACAAGGATGGGGCCAGTAGATGGGAGATATTCAGAGTTAACTTCTGAAAAAGAGAGAGCATCCTGGCAGGAAATTCAGATATTGGTATTTCCACCGCCAGGTGGCAGTACATCCTAATCTCAAGGAGTTATGTAATGGGAGAAGCCTGTCTCTTCACATGGGCAAATTTTCTTACATGTCCATCCATCCATCCGTCCATCCGTCCATCCATCCATCCATTCATCCATTCATCCGTTTGTCTGTTCATTCATGAACACATCCTTTCATCCAGTTATTCACCCATCCATCCATCTACCTATTCATGCACTGAGACATTCATTCGAAAAATAAAACCCACAGGCCAGGCACTGGGGACACACCAGCAAACGGAAGGCTTCCCTGCACTCTTGGAGTTTCCATCTTTAGTTGGGGGAAGACAGACCGTAAATAAGGAAAAGCATGAGGGAACAAGGTAAGTTCAGCTAACGACAAGTGCCATGAAGAAAATGTAAAAGGATGATGTCAGGACTGGAGATGGGGGGGTAGGGTGGGGCAGTACAGTGGGCAGGAAGCGTTCTTCAGATAAGATGTTCTGGGAGGCCACTCTGGGGAGGGACATTTGAGATCAGACTGAAAGAACAAGGGGTCGCCTGTAGTGCAAAGTCAGGGGGAGAGGGGAGACATCTTTTGAGGCTGAGGGAGCAGGAAGCACAGAAGATTCCGAGTGCGGAGGAGCCTGGTGTGGCCGCGGCACAGAGAGACGGGCCGTGTGGCCGCAGCAGAGGGAGACCCAGGCGGTCGGGCGGTCGGAGAGGTCGGCAGGGCCAGCTCGGTCAGAGCCTCACAGGCTGTGGGAGGAGTTTGGGTTTCACCTGAGAGCACTAGAAAGCCACAGGAGGGGTTTAAGCGCAGGACTGACGAGCTCTGTATTTTTAAAAGCCCTTTCCGGCTGCTGGGTGAGGAACAGACTGTGAGGGGTGGAGGTGAAGAAGGGAGAGCGATTGCAGGGGTGCGGCGTGAAGAGGCGCGGGAAGAGAAGACGGCACCCTGGATCACGGGGGGGATTGCAGAGCCTGAGAGAAACGCATGGGTTGGGGATATATCGTTGGGGGAGAACAGACAGGACCAGCGATGGCTGTGAGCAGTGCAGGAAGAGAGAGGAGGCAACCCCCCAGTGCCGTGAACGCCCCACTGAGACGCATCACTGCCCTCACCTTGACCAAGACTATCACAAGATAGGAAAGAACATTCTCCATGTAGATTTGCACACCATCGGCTCACTTGAGCCCAAAACCCTTAGTCAGGGCTCCCCTAAAAATCTCCAACTGCTGACTCCTTGGAGTTACTCCAAAAAGGTTCTTGTGGAAGAAGTGGGCAAAGTTTTGCATGTAGACGAGGCTCTTCCTTTATGAAGCCACAAGGAAGCACCTTTCCCAGGCTCCAGAATAACCCGACCACTCCGTGGAAGAAGACGATGCCTCCCCGGGGTTGAGGGATGCTGCCTTGGGCTGGGACAGTCTCATGGGTATGGTCCCAAAACACAGGTCAGTTACCACAAGTCTAGGGTCCTGCTTTATTCTCATGCTGTCAAGTACAAAACGGACAAATGTGGACATGGAGCAAATTCTCAACTTCTGAAATACATGCCCCTGTTAAAGGGAAGAGAAAGAAAGGCAGATGTTAGGAGAGGTTAGGGTCTTTCCGGATGTTAGGTGACTCCTGTCACTTATAATTACTATGAGGTTTTCACAGTTTCTCGTCTGCTTCACCTGCCTGGACCCGGGGCTCATCAGGAACTGATGGGCTCTGGGTTGTGTCCAGATAGAGGGTTGGGTTTTCAGAATTGCCTCCCAAAAACTCTTGGTTGAATAATGGTATGAATTTGCCAAAGGGCTAGCCCACGTTTGGGCTGAGTGGTTGGAAGTCATCGAATTGACCAAAGGGAGGCCAGCAACCTCACTCTCTTCGGCTCCCCAGCCTGAGATGGCAAAGATGGCTCATCAACACTCGTCACTGCCCACCCGGAGCTCTGGGCTGTGACGGATTCTTAAGCCATGTTTGCGCTCAACAGGAAAGAGTGATGGGATCAGTCAGGGATGTCTGCCATGGGCTCCGGAGGAGGGAGCAATGGCTCAAGGCTGTAGATTGCCAAATGCGAAAAGAATTCCATTGTTTTTAAACTAATATGCTCACTCTAGTTATAAATAAACAAATATCTGAATATTTCATGAAATATAGTTACAAAGTATCATATTGCATGTACTAAATGCATTTCAACCACTTCGGATCGTCTCTTCCATGGACCTCACATTGAGTGTGTGTCTTTGTCATAAGGAAAACAGCACGGGATGATGATAATGAAAATAATAAGAAAGTTGTTGACACTTATTATTCACCTACAATATGCCAGTACTGGTCCAAGTGGTTTGGATTATTAACTTGCTTAAACTTCTCAGTGACCCTTCTAAGTCAAGCACAATTATCAGCTCCATTTCACAGATGGGGAAACTGAGGCATACCAAGTTCAAGTGTCTTGCCCTTCAATGAGGAAGATGCAGAACTTGTGTTCTCAACCACTAAACCAGAAAGAGCTTGAGTTCTGGAGTCAAGTAGATCTGAATTCAAATCTTATCTCTACCACCAAGCGACAGAAAGGCCTTGGGCATTACCTTCTCCTAGCTTCAATTTTCCTTGTTTATAAAATAGTAGAATGGGCTCTACGGTCCGAGGATGAGGCACAGGGATTAGAAATGACCACCCAGGGGCTGGCCTGGTGGCGCAAGCAGTTAAGCACGCGCACTCCACCGCGGCAGCCCGGGATTCGCTGGTTCAGATCCCGGGTGCACACCAACGCACTGCTTGGCAAGCCATGCTGTGGCGGCGTCCCATATAAAGTAGAGGAAGATGGGCACAGATGTTAGCCCAGGGCCAGTCTTCCTCAGCAGAAAAAGAGGAGGATTGGCAGATGTTAGCACAGGGCTGGTCTCCTCACAAAAAAAAAGAAGTGACCACCCATATGGAGTGTCTCACTGGTGGGTCCTGGCAAGTGTGAGCCCCACTCCTTCTCTTGCTCACACCCACTGGGTCTTGTCCCAGTTCCTGTGGGATGCCCCAATGCATTCCCTCCATGGAGAGACCCCCCCCCCCACAAGGCTTCAGTTTCCCAAAAGGAAACTCCAAACAAAACCACTATTTCTTTGCTTCAGCTGGAGGAGAGCGAGGTGCCCTCAAGGTGGAGATGACCTGCTTTTCCCACCACTTAGCCCACATCTGAGGAGGACACCAGGCCTCCGTGCTGAGCCAACCTGGACCTTCACCCACTCAGCTCTAAGCGCTGAGGGCACTTCCCGTCGGCTCAGGTCGGCTCCAGCTCTCGCCTCCTCCGCTATAGTGTCCCACACACTCTGGGCTCACCCACGGCTCACACTGCTCCCGGGAGCCTTTATTCCTGTCCTCCAAGTGGATGGAGACCAAGCTGATGCTCATATCCAAACTCAAGACCGTGTTCTCAGTGAAGCCATCCCTGACCTGTCCTCTTGCCCTTCACAGTTCCTTCGAGGCCCTAAGTACCCTGCTCAGATTTTTTTAGAGCCCCTCCAAGCCTGTACTGCATGGATACGATCATCCACGTATCTCCTTCCAGCAAAGTGAACGCTTCTTGTCAGCAAAGATCATATCTCATTCATCTCTGTGTCTCTAGCACCTAGAAGACTAACTGTTTTGGGGATTTTGAACAATGCAATGTGGTAATAAACTTCTCTTTGCATGACATTCTGAAAGGTCACTAGATATGACCAGGAAGTTAGATTTGTTTTCGTTATTCCAACAGTGGGGCCACATTTTCCAGAGCTGGTCATTTCAGACAGAGATGAGTGAAAGAAGATTGATTATTACTCATTATTATTTATAATATTATAAGCATGTATTGTTTATATATAAATATTACATATATTTTATATATAAATTTACAATATTTTTATATAAATGTTATAAATATAATATATTATTATTTATAATAATTTATTAGTAGTTGTATAAATGGGAGCATCAATAGTTTAGAAATGCTTGAAGTCCAGAACTTTAGATAGACATTGAAACTCTTTTACAAAATATTCTAGCAGTGTTTACCCTTTAGCATAAAATCAATAGTGTTTGTTATATTATTCTTTTTTGTGTGTGTGTGAGGAAGATCAGCCCTGAGCTAACATCTGCCAATCCTCCTGTTTTTGCTGAGGAAGACTGGCCCTGGGCTAACATCCATGCCCATCTTCCTCCACCCCATATGGGACGCCGCCACAGCATGTCTTGCTGAGCGGTGCATCAGCGCGCGCCCGGGATCCGAACTGGCAAACCCCGGGCCACCGCAGCAGAGCGCGCGCACTTAACCCCTTGCGCCACCGGGCCGGCCCTGTTATATTATTCTTTATATCTTTTAGTAAGGCTGAAACCATTCATAACAACTTTTAAATCTATGATAATTTCAGGAAATGCTACATCTTTGCCTTCGGGGATTTGATACATATTACTAATAATCTACATTTGCTGAGCCCTTTCTGAGTGTCCAGCACTGTGCTGAGCACTTTAAATGCATTTCTCATTCAATCCCCACATCATCCCAACAAAGAGCACCTCTTGCAATCGTCATCTGTCAGAGGAGAAAATGGAGGCTCAAAGACACGAGGCCACAAAGCTGACAAGTGGGGGATTCGGGGCTCAGACCGAGGTTGTCCGACACCTAAACTAAGCGCTTGATTTCTGGTCCATAGAATCTTTTTAGGTTTTTCCTTGTTCTCCTTAAAATTCTCGTCTCTCCTATGTCTGTCTGTCTTCTGGAACTGAGTGAACATTAACCACTTGGACATCATCATCCTCAGCATCGTCACCCTGTGATGGGCAGTGTGTCCTGGGGGGACCCAGGCAGTGCTGGAGGGACCAGGATGGGATGTGACAAGCTGAACTCACCCTTCAGAGCCAAGCGCAGACCCGTCTCAGAGGCTCCTGTGAGCAGCCGTAGCAGCTGCCGGCAGCTGATGCTTAGTGTGTGCGCTCCTCCAGAGGAGAAACACACAAGGTTGGAAAGGTCTCGGTTTTTATGGCCTACCTGGACATCCAAGACCCTCATTTTTTGTCCTGGGGCCTCAGATGAGTGTGTAATTCCACAGGATTGCAACCACTAGTTTGAGACAGCCTGACGTCAGTGAAGTGCGTGACCAGAATAAATCAGAGAGATGAGAGTACCACATCCTCAGCCTATCTCCTTGGACCAGTAGCATTTATGTAATTACAAACTAGACTTGCTCATTTCTCTGAAAGTCATCCATGTCCATGGTGAAACATTCCAGCAGCACCAAACATATTTTGTCTACCAAACATATTCACCCTTGTCATTTGTCATCTCATCCTTGACCAACCTGAAGAGATAGATACTATTGTTCCCCTTTCACAGAGGAGGAAACTCAGACACAGAGAGGTTAAGTAAATTGCCCAAGATCACACAGCCAGTGAGTGGCAGAGCTGGGAGGCACACTCCGAGGGCACACTCTGTGCTCCTTCCCTTCACTCTGCCGACAGAGCTAAGCGTGGCCTCCTCGCCTCCTCGCCTCCTCCTACACAGCTGCCCTCCCCACAGGTCATCAGTGTGAACTGTTCGGCTGCTCTCAGGTCCCCACCCAGAGTTGGGACATTGGGGTCACATCAATTACCCACCTCCTACAAGAAGCCAAACCATCATTTCCAAATCTGCTGCAGCTCTAGGCACATGCTGGCGGACCCACAACCCCCAACCCCCAACCCCCAACCCCAAATCCCTGCTCAGAGCCGCTGGCGTGGCCACACTAGATGCAGGGTGAAGTCACTCATACTTGACCAGCACGTGGTCAGCACCTGCCAGGTGCCAGCCCTGTGCCAGGGCGGGGCTGTCAAAGGTGGAGGAGGCGGCCCCGCCTCCCAGGTGCTTACATCTGTGCAGGGAAAAGGCCTGGACGCGATTAATGCACCGAGGGCCTAGGAGGCTGCGGCTGGAGCAGGTCCACTCCCTGTGGGGCTGTAAACACTTTGAGGGCAGGGACGGGGTCTGCAATTGTTCTGGAATCCTCAGAAACCAGCCTGGTGATTGGTACGCTGGAGGTGTTTGATGTTGAAGGAAGAAAGGATGGGAGCGTGGGAGAGAGGAAGGGAAGGGAAGAGGTGGGGAAACTGAATAGCAGATACAAAAGAGACTGTCGCAGAGTCCGTCTGGGAGTCTGAAGAGAGAGAGGGAAGCAGATGCCGGAGGGAGAGGAGGGGCAAGGTACAGAGAGAGAGAGAGAGAGCCCCACCCAGGATGAGGCCCGAGGGCAAACCCACCCAAGTGACCACGTGCGGCACGTGCAGTGCAGAAATCTCAACCTGGCAGGAGGTCGCAGGGAGAGGGAACATCAGTGGTGAGGAGGTGCGGGAACAAAGCCAGACAAAGACTCCAGGGAAAAGGTGGACGGTGCCACTAGGAGCACCAGCCAGGACAACCATGTTCCCGAGGCTGTGAGAAGCCGCTGCCTGGGGGAGTCAGCTTGTAACTTGTGTCGGGAAGACCTGGCCTGCTTATGTGGGCTGTCTCCTCCCTCCCACTCTTTGTGGGCTCCCTGACTCAGTGGCCTGACCTGGCTTCTTACAGGCAAACACAGCTGGACCAGTGGGACAGGAGGGACCTGCTTCCCCAAGGAATGCAGGGACCAGGAAAACCAATCCTGCCCATCAGGGGGAAGTCTTGGGAGATGGGCTTCCCAAAGGCTCGGCAGAGATCAGGCTCAAACAGCACCTGAGCACTGAGGGAGGAGCCTCGCATGGTTGCACAGGCCTCTGTGGCCTGATCGTTCAACTGTAAAGTAGGAGACACACGGCCAGCCTTCCTCACCGGGGCTGGTTAGGGTGGGCAAAGCACATCTCATTCCAGTTGGCTGCCCTGCCTGCACTTTGATGCTCCATCCAGGACGTGGGGAGAGCAGCGCAGCCGAGGGTTCAGAGGAACCACTCGGACGCCAGCCTGCCTGGGTTTGAACCCTGCCTTTTCCGCTTCCTGGCTCTGTGGTTTTAGATAGATTATATCTGTTCTCTGCATCTCGGCTTCCTCTTCTGTAAGAAGGAGATAATTATAGTACCTAACTGAAGAACTGTAAATAGTGCTGCAATGAACACGGGTGTGCAAATATCCTCTCGTTTTTCAAGTAAATTTCATTCAGCTATAATAAATAAATTTATGCATATATATGCATGTGTAAAAGTGCATACATCATAAGCATACAGCTTGAGGAATTTTCACAAAGTGAACACACCCGAGTAACCAGCACCCACATCATGATGTAGAACGTCTCTAGCATCTAGGCGCCCCTTCTCCCCATGACCACCGCCCCCTCCCCCACCCACCAAAGGTAACCACGATCCTTCCTGGAATAGCCAAGACTCATTAGGCTGGTTTCTGAATTTTACGTAAGTGGGATCACGCAGAGAGTATTCCTTTATGTCTTGGCGTCTTTCACTTGACACCATGTTTGTGAAATTCTTCCGCGTTGTATAGATTAATCCATTCATTCTCGTTCTTGTGTAGCATTCCATTGTATGAATATACCACAACCTTCTGTCCTGTCGGCTGCTGATGGACATTTGAGTTTTGCCAGCTATCAATGTATTGCCTCCCAGCTCCAAACTCACCATTTTTGCCTGCTCTGTGAAAATGGAGGTGGAATCTTTCAATATTTTTCCTTTGTCCACTGCCACTGAAGCATCATTAGGAAAGGGTACTGGAGAGATATCTCAGGAGAGGAGGGCTCTGCTTCCTGGTTCCAGCTGTTCACATGGGACAGGGTCCTGTAGCCCATGTGGCTTCACCAGTGCCCAGTCTCTGCAGTGTGTGAGGAAAAGTTCAATATAAGGAATTATTAACTATAACAGTGTATAGAAATTATAAGAGATTGGCTAGCAAGAAGTAAATATTACCACACAAAGGGCACAGTCTGCTCACCGCGAGACAAAAGCCAATAGTCAAGAGGCAAGATGGTGGCAGAAAAAGGGCATTTTATTACAGCTTGCTAGCAAGAGGGAAGATGGCTGACTAATGTCCAAAAGAACCATCTTAAGGGGGCACAAAACATTACAGCAGTTATATAGGCCAGTGGGTTACAGGGGAGGGGGTTAGGAATGTTGACCCTCTGGTGTTACAGACTGGGAGTGCCACACCAGATCTTTCAGTTGTCATTGATGATGGCTATCAGCATAGGCTCTCTGTTCGGGGGTCATCACATTCCTAAGGAACTCAAAAGAACAAAATTATCAACTTATGGCAGCTGGGACGTACATGCACAAGCAAGGGTCGTAAAATCTACAGAGCAGTTAGATCTCCTGGAGGGGGCATATCCAGCTGGGTTAGTTAGTCAGAGGTCATTCAAAGTTACAATAGGGCTTCTTTTCTAATATGGCTTCCCTTATGTCAACCTCGTCTTGAGCCAGTATCCGTAAAGAGAGCTCAAAAGAACATAGGAATTGCAGATGTAAGGAACAGCTATCACCCCTAGGGCTGAGATAGAGCACCCAAAGAAGACCCCACCTCCCACCCCATAGGGCTGAGACCCAGAGCTCGTTGGAGAGGGCATGGTGTGACTCACTGAATTGGCAAAGAAGGTTCTCTGCTGCTGTACCAGTGGGACTTCCTGGCATCTACCCCTCCCCCCACCCAAAAAATTTACTGGAAATCTGCCCTCTTGGGTGCTAGGGAGAGCCATTCATTCACAGGGAGGTATCTTGCTGGAGGCGCTCTGAAGTTAAACTACCCAGGGGGGCTGGAAGGGAAAGCCACTGCAGGATCCCTTGCCAGAGAAGCCATCTGCCCTGCAGGAGCTTAGAGCTAGGAAAGCCACACAGACTGCAGGATCTGAGGACTGGGAAGCCACCCACACTTCAGGAGCTGGGACTGGAGAGGCATGTGGAACAATTTATGCCCCAGGGCATTGTTGGAAACAATAGAGCAATCAACTTACAATTAGTGAAGGCTAACAGCTGGATGTGACACCAATGGGGGCAAATAGCTTAACAGAGGTCAGGGAAAGCCAGAGAGAGCCCTAATGAAAATAATCATCCCAGGCCCAAGACTGCACCCACTGAGGAGTGACATCAGAAGTTGCACACGGCAAGGGAAATAGACTTCATTAAAATAGTCCATCCAAGTCACTAAACAAATAAACAAGCAAACCACATGAGCAACAAGCCCAGGGAGGAGTGAGGGAGGAATTGGTATCCAGCATCGCTACAATATGATATCTAAAATCTCCAGTTTTCAGCAAAGAAAGTTACCAGACACACAAAGAAACAGGAAAGTGTGATCCATACTGAGCAAAAAACACAGGCAACAGAAACTGCCTTTAAGAGGACCCAGATGTCAGACTTAACAAAGGCTTCAAAGCAGCTATTGTAAATATATTCAAAGAGCTAAGGAAAATCATGAGTAAAGAAGTAAAAGAAGGTATGAAGACAGTGTTTCATATAGAGAATACCAACAAAGAGAGAGAGATTATTCAAAACAACAACCAAACTTAAATTATGGAATTGGAAATTACAATAACTGAAATGAAATATTCACTAGACAGGCTCAACAGTAGATTTCAGCTGGCAAAAAAATAATCAGCAAACTTGAAGGTAGATTGATAGAGACCATGAAATCAGAAGAACAGAGAGAAAATGATTGAAGAAAAATGAACAGAAACTCTGAGAAAAGTGGGACATCATGAGGCACACTAATATACATATAATGGGAGTACCAGAGAAGAGAGAAAAATAAACAGGAAATATTCAAAGAAATAAAGGCTGAAAACTTCCTAAATTGGATGAAAAACATTATACACATCCGAGTTCAATGAACTCCAAGTACGATCAACAGAAAGAGATGGTTTCACTGGTAAATTCTATCAAACATGTAAAGAAGAATTAATTCCAATTCTTTACAAACTCTTCTAAAAAATAGAAGAGGAGAAAACACTTCCCAACTCATTCTACGAGTCCAGTATTACCTGCATATCAAAGACAAAGACATCAAAAGAAAAGAAAACTATAGACCAATATCCCTTATGAATATACATACAAAAATCCTCAGCAAAATACTAGCAAACTGAATCCAGCAACATATAAAAAGATTAATTGCCAAGTGGGATTTATTCCAGTAATGAACAATTGGTTTAACATGTGAAATTCAATTAAAATAATACACCATACCAATAGAATACAGGACAAAAACCACATGATCATCTCAGTAGACGCTGAAAAAGCACTTAACAAAACCCAAACCCTTTCATGATAAAAACACTCAACAAACTCAAGCTAGAAAGGAACTTCCTGATTAAGGGCAGCTATGAAAAAGACACACCTACCATCCTACTTCATAGTGTGTATTAGTTTCCATTGCTGCTGTAACAAATTATCACAAATTTAGTGGCTTAACCAATACAAACTTATTATCTTACAGTTCTGGAGGTCAGAAGTCCAACATGGATCTCGTTGGGCTAAAATTAAGGTGTCAGCAAGGCTGCATTCCTTCTGGATGCTCTAGGACAGAATCTGTTTCCTTGTCTTTTTTAGCTTCTAGAGACCACCACATTCCTTGGCTCATAGCCCTCTTCCTCCGTCTTCAAAGCCAAAAGCATCGAGCCCAGTCCATTTCATGCTGCCATCTCTCTGGTTCTCCCTCCCCTGCCTCCCTCTTCTACTTTTAAGGGCCCTTGTGATTACACTGGGCTCACCCAGTAATTTAGGTAATTTAGGATAATCTTTCTATTTTAAACTGATTCGCAATCCACAACCTTAATTCCCCTTTACTGTGTAAGGTAATATATTTGCAGGTTCCAGGATTAGGATATGAACATCTTTGGAGGGTCATTATTCTGCCTACCACATAGTGAAAGGTTGAATGCTTTCTCCTTAATATCAGGAACAAGATAAGGATGTCCACACTCACCATTTCTATTCAATATTGTACTGGAGGTTCTAGCCAGGATGATTAGGCAAAAACAAACAGATAAACAAACAAATAATTAGGTAGGTAGGTAGACACATGATAGATAGATGGATAGGTAGATAGGTAGATACATGGATAGATGGATGGGTGGGTAGATAGATAGATGATTGATTGATTGATTGATAGATAGATAGATAGATAGATAATGGGTGGATGGATAGATGGATGGGGGAGAGAGAGAAAAATACAGATAAATAGATAAATGTCATCTAGATTGAAAAGGAAGAAGCAAAACTATTTCTATTTGCAGATGACATTATCTTGTACATAAAAAAAACCTTAAAGAATCCACTAAAAAGACTATCAGAGCTAATAAATGAATTCAGCAAGGCGGCAGCGTACAAGACCAACGTACAAAAATAAATTGTATATCTATAGTCTAGCAATGAACAATCTGAAAATGAAATTAAGAAAACAATTCCATTTACAATAGCATCAAAAAGAATAAAATGCTTAGGAATAAATTTAACAAAAGATTGCAAAACGTGTAGTCTGAAAACTTCAAAACATTGTTGAAAGAAATTATTGAAGACCTAAATGAATGCGGCAACATCTCTTATTTATGGCTAGGAAAACAATATTGTTAAGATGGCAAAACTTGTCAAGTTGATCTACAGATTCAATGCACACCCTTTCAAAACCCCTGCTGTATTTTTTTTTTTTGCAGAAATTGACAAGTTGATCCCAAAATTCATGTAGAAATGCAAGGGATCTAGAATACCGAAAACAAGCTCGAAAAAAAGAACATGAAAAAAAGAACTCACACTTTCCTATTTCAAAACTTACTAAAAAGCTATAGTAATCAAGACTGTGTGGTACTGGGATAATAAGGACAGATACATGGATCAACGGAATATAATTGAGAGTCCAGAACTAAACCATCATATTTATAGTCAATTGATTTTTGACAAGAATGCCATGGTAATTCAATGGGAAAAGAATGACATTCTCCCAGAAATGGTGCCAGGACAACTGGATATCTATCTACATGCAAAACAATGAATTTATATCCTTTCCCAACATCATGCACCAATATTAACTCCAAACAGATCATAGACCTAAAAGAAGAGCTGAAACTATAGATCTCTAAGAAGAAGAAAACATAGGAGTAAATCCTCTTGACCCTGGATTAGGCAAAGCCTTCTTAGGCACAACATCCAAAGCACAAACAACAAAAGAAAAGATAGATAAATTAGACTTTATCAAAATTAAACTTTTGTGCTTTAAAGGATACCATCAAGAAAGTTAAAAGTAAACCTACAGAATGGGAGAAAATATTTTCAAATCATATATAAAGAACTCTTATAACTGAATAACTATAAATAACCAAATCTAAAAATGGGCAAACAATCTGAGTAGATCCAAAGAAAATATGCAAATGGCCAATAAGTGTATGAAAAACGCTCAACAATATTAGCTATTAGGGAAATTTAAATGAAAGCTACAATGTGATACCACTTCACACCCATGAGGATGACTATAATCAAAAAGATAATAACAAGTGTTGACGAAGATATGGAGAAATTGGAACTCACATCCATTGCTGGCGGAAATGTAAAATGGTGCAGTCACTTTGGAAACAGTTTAGCAGTTCCTCAAAATATTAAACATAGAGTTACCATAGGACCCAGCAATTCTGCTCCTACCTATATACCCAAGAGAACTGAAAATATAAGTTCACATAAAACCCTATACATGAATGTTCATAGCAACATTATTCATAATAGCCAAAAATTGGAAACAGCACAAATACCCATCAACTGATGAATGGACAAAGAAAATGTGGTAAATCCACACAATGAAATATTACTCAGCTATAAAAACAACTGAAGTAATGATATATGCTACATTGTGGATGAGCCTTGAAAACATTATTCTAAGTCAAAGAAACCAATCACAAAAGACCACATGTTGTATGACTCCATTTATATGAAATATCCAGTACAGGCAAATCCATAGAAACAGAAAATTCGATGCCTACATTTGTTTTCCATGGGAAGACAATTCCATTACCAGTTATTCTGTTATGGTTAGAAGCAGAAATCCCAAATTATTTTTTCTTATCTGATATTTTATTACAAAAAATTTCAAGCATACAGAAAAACTGAAAGAATTGTTACCATTAACATCTATATTCCCACCATGTGAATTCTACAATTAATATTTTACTATACTTGGCTTATCACTCCAGAAAGTTTTCTCATGCTCCTTCTGAATCAATCCTCTCTTCCACCTAGAGGTTCTGTTTTTTTTCCACCATAGATTAGTTTTGCCTGTTTCAGAACCTCATATAAATGGAAACATATAATATGTGTTCTTTTGTGTAATACTCCTTTCGCTCAGAGTAATCTTCTGAAGATTGATTCCTGTTGTTCTGTGTACCGGTAGGTTCTTCCTTTCTCTTGCTAAATAGTATTCCATTGTATGAATATACAAGTTTGTGTAACCATTCTCCTACTTATGAACCCCTCTGCTGTTTCCAGTTTTTTACTGTTATAAATAAAGCTGCTATGAACATTCTTGCCACAAGTCATTTTACGGACACATGCTTTTACACATCGTGGCTAAACACCTAGGATGGAATTGCTGGATTGTGGGGGCGGTATATGTTTGCTTTCCTTAAGAAACTGACAACTCTTGTTTCCCAAGTGGTTCTACCGTTTTGCCCTCTCATCAACAATGTATGCGAGTTCCATTTGCTCCACATCTTTGCTAACTTTCCAAATTACTTTTTGAAACAGGAATAACATTGATAACAAAACCTGACAGAAATTACACAAAAAGAAATTTACAGACTTGGCTCATTTATAAATATTTTTTCGAAAATCCCAAACAAATTATTAGCAAATCAAATTTAAGAGCACATTAAAATAATTATTCATCATGACCAAAAGGGGTTTATTTCAGGAATACAAGATTATTCTATATTAGCAAATTTATTAATAGAGTTCATCATATTAATAGATCATTAATAGACCATTTTTCATAAAAACATTCAATGAAGGAGAAATCAATGAATACTTCCTAACGTGATTTTTTAAAATGAGGAGAAATACTAGACGTATTTCCACTAAAATTAGGAACAAGATAAGAATGCTCATTATCACACTTCTTAATTTTGTATTCAAAGTATTAGCCTATGTAATTTTAAAAGAATTTTAAAATTAGGGGTGTGAAAATTGGAATGAAGGAAATAAAATTATCACTTCACAGGTGATATAAATGTATATCTAGAAAATCCAAGAGAATCAACAGGAAAATGACAACCAATAATAATATAACTCAGTAAGGTAGAGGAGTACAAAAATGATATTCAGAAATTAGCATTTACATATAAAACAACAGCTAGTTAGAACATATAGTAGAAAAATAGTCTCTATCTATAACAGCAACCAAAATAAAAAGACTACCTAGGGATAAACTTAGTAAGAACTGTGTGAAAAAAATTCTACAATAATAACTTCAAAATACTACGGAAGAACTCAAAAGAAAACTACATAATATGTTTTTGGATAAGAAAACTCGATGTCATAAAGCTGCCAATTTCCTCTAGAATAATTTTAAAATTTAATGAAATCCCAACAAAAGTGCTGATAGATTTCTCTCCCTGAAATTTATAAAATCTGTTTCAGAATCTCAAATGGCAAATAAGGAAGCAAAATTATCCAGGAAACTCTGAAGAAGATGAACAATAGGAGGAAACTGGCCAGGCCAGGTATTTAAACATATTTCAAAGCCTTAATAATTAAACTAGTGTAAATATGGGCTTTTTAACAAATGGTGGAATCATTTGGGCAGCCAGATGAAAAAAAAATAAAAATGAACCTGTATTGTACGCTGTACACAAGGATAGACTCCAAATAGAGCAAATACACACTTTTTTTAAATGAAAATTATAAAAGCACCAGAAAAAGACATGGAAGAATTCTTTTATAACTTGGGAGAGGGAAAAGAATTTTCTAACTATGCTTAAAAATGCAGAAATCACAAAAGAAAAGATTGATAATTTCAACTACATAACAGCATTTATTTACATGGAAATAGTTAATCATGTGGTCACAGTAGCTCTCTCTGGGTGGAGGGACTTGGAGTGGCTTCTATCATTTTTGTCTATCAATTTTTCTAGTTTTTCAGTAATGATGATTTGTTATTTATGTAGTTTGAGACAAAATTCTTTGAACAGTTGAAGCAGAAGCAATGGCAGCACTTCTGGGTCTCTAAGCCCAAACTGCTCTCTTCCCTAAAAATCAACCACTGGGCCAGAGAATAGACTGATGCCCCCTCAGCTCTTTCTTTGGAGGATTCATTCTTTCTTTGGCCCATTTATTCAACAAACACTTACTAAGTGCCTAGTATGTCCCAGACAGCACATTTTATAGGAACCAGGTTGGAATTCCATGAAAAACAGTATGAGGTGGGGATGAAGAGTGACATCTCTGGAGCCAGCTCCAGCCTTTACCAGCTGTGTGACCTGAGATAAGTTAACTCACCTCTCTGAGCCTCAGTTTTCTCATCTGTAAAGCAGAGACACTAGTAATACTTAGAACTAAATGAATGTTCCATGTCAAGACTCTTCAAATAGATTTAAGCACTTTGGAAAACTGTTTGGCAGAATCTTTTAGGGTAAAACAGTCTCAATTCCATTCCCAGGTATATATCTAACAGAAAGTATCCATAAGATCATGAAAAGACATATAAAAATGTTCCTAAAAAAAATGTTTGTAATAGGCCAAAACTGGAAACAAAATCCCAAATGTTTATATGGAATAAAATGGATGACTGTGGTATATCCACACAGTGGAATAATACACAGCAATGAAAAAGAAAAACCACAACAACGTGGATGAACCTCATAAACACAACGTTTACACAGAAGAACGCATACTGCATGCTTCTAAAAGTCCAAACAGTCAAGACTAGTCCATGGTATTAGAAGTCAGGACAGAGGTCACCCTTGAGGGTGCACAATGCTGGCTTCTGGGTGCTGGTCGTGTTCTACTCCTTCACCTGGGTGCTGGTCACACAGCTGTGCTCCCACACACACTAGGTGAAGGGTGCTCACCCAAATCCTGCAGGTAAGGAAGGGCAATATGCCCGTCAGCGAGGCAGGTTGGGTACAACACAAGGACACTTTGCACATTTGTGCTCTCTGCACACAAGATACTCATCAACTTCACTGAGGAACTTGCTCACTACCACTTTTCTAGAAATGGGCAACTCTCTCAGTCCTGCTTTTATTTTTCCTTTTTAATGGAGACATGGGTACAGAGCAATATTTCTTTACTTTACGAAAAACCACAGTGCAAGTGTGATGAAAAATAGCAACTGCCCATGACCTCAGCATCAGGGGCAATAGGGAGCAGTGGGGACTGGGGCAGCTGGACAGCATATGTTCTGTTAAAGGATGTGTGTGGCGTTGTATGATGTATGACAACGGAAATAGGAAATAACCTAGATGTCTAATGACAGAGGAATGGTTAAATGAATGCCCTCACTTATTCATTTGACAGATTCTTACTGGATGTGTACTCTGTGCTAAGCATCATCTGGGGTGTGGGATACATGCGCAAACAAGATAGTCTTCGTATGTGGCTTAGCCAAAAACCAGAATACCAAACTATACGGAGCTTAAATGCTTACACACACTGAAATGCTCGCTATATGCCAGGCGGCGTCCTAAGCACTTCATACACCTCATCTGCGTAATCCTCACACAGCCCTATGAAGAGGCCACTATCATTATCCTCATTATAAACCGAGGCACAGAGAGCTTAAGTAACGTGATGAAAGTCACACAGCTAATCAGAGCTAGGATTTGAGTCCGGGCGAGCTGACGCAGAGACTGCACAAATCCTCCTCACTGCAGGGTGGGCTTGTGGACAATCTCTGTTTCGTCCCCTACAGCCTTCTGTTTGTCCTGTACAGACTGGGCCCGCTCCTTGGAGAGCTGGTTCAACCGCCCCCGTCCTCCTTCCAGCACACGTGGAAGCCAAAGGCTCCCCCTGATTTCTGTAAGTGTCAGCACCTCACTTCTGAGCACGGAAAAGCAGCCCTGACCCCCGGGAGCCAGCCCCAGCAGTATCTTGGGGGACTTGGGATTTTCCTGATGAACGTCAGCAGTGGCACAGAGCGTCAACATCAGACAAGGCCACTTGGTGACTGTGATGGATCAATACCAAATCAAGACCCCTCTGTAGTCGTGTCTGAACACAGACAAAACGTGGCCGTTGTCTAAACCTCGATAATGACAAAAACGGCTAATATGAGTGACTCGGATTCTTCGCCGATTATAGCATCAGCTCAGTCTAGTCCTCCCACTTCTAAAGGAGATTTATTAAGAATCGCCCTGCTTCTGACAGCATCCTATCCAGAGCAAAGCCCCGCTTCCTGGAGCTTTGACACCCTTCTGCTTCTGTCTCGTCCTCCGGTCTGCGTTCCGTCGTGTTGTCTAGAACTAGCTCTGTCTGCCTCCGCCCTGTCGATTTCTGCCACGTGAAAGAAAGCCAGTCACTGGAGCGTCTTGTGAGTTCAGAAACCTCACTGGGGCGCAGAGGAATGAGGGGGAGGGTCGTGCTGCCCCCACCACCTCCCCGGATCCGCCTCACCCCACTGCCTACCACCCAGCAGGTCCCCTACCCCCCACACTCACTGCACACCATGCCCAGCCTCTGACCCCAACTCAGGGGGTTTCTCCCACCCAGACCTGAACAGCCAGGTAAGCCTGAACTTCCAGCCCCGCCCCTGGAACCCTGGTGCATAAACTGTCCCCATCTGAGGGTGTGGGATTCCACATACTGTTCTACAGTAACCACGTGGTACTCATATTACCTTTATAATCAGAAAAGAATCTTATGATTTTCCTAAACTTAATGGGAATCTGCGTTTCTGCATTACAACCAGGCAGGAGTGTGGAAGCCCCCAGCGCCTGCCCATTTCCTGAGGGTTTTACTGTCGACTCAGCTGGATGGGGGAGGAAAACCGAGCGTCTATGATATGCACGTCCTGTGATTGATGCTCCTACAATGTCTCACATTGGCAGGTTGGCAAAGGGGCAAGAGCAGTAATAATAGCAGCTGTTGGGGCCGGCCCCCGTGGCATAGCGGTTACATTCATGTGCTCTGCTTCGGTGGCCCGGGGTTCGCAGGTTCGGATCCCAAGCGCAGACCTACACACTACTTATCAAGCCATGCTGTGGCAGGCATCCCACATATAAAGTGGAGGAAGATGGGCACGAATGTTAGCCCTGGGCCAATCTTCCTCACAAAAAAATAATAATAATAATAATAGCAGCTCTTGTTATTATAGTCATTACAGAGTTAAGTTCTACTGAGCACTTGTTCACGTGACAAGGACTGCACTAAGCATTGGACCTGTATTCTCAGTTAATCCTCACAATGGCCACAGTGCTCATGTTAGAGAATGGAGGCCACTCAGTATAACCTGCTTTTTAAGAACGTGACCTCCGGGGTTTGTATCAGGTTTCTCCTCTGACTATATTTGAGACCTTGAGTGAGCTACTAAACCCCTCTGTGCCTCAGTTTCCTCATCTGTAAAGTGGGAATAATGGTGCCTCATCATATCAAATAAGGCAGCACACAGCGTAGGACGTTATGGTTATACATGTTGCTTTTCTGAGTACCTCTGTCGTGTGAGCTTGGATGTAAATAACCAGTCAGATGGATGAATAACTTCCAGCCTGTGAGCGGAGGGGTTTAGCATGCTGCGAGTGGTGAGAGGCACAGGAGTGGAGCCTGGTCTTGGAAACACTATGTTGTGTCGTGGTTCCCATCAGGTGAGCTCCCTCAGGGTGTCCGAGACACAGCGGGGTTCCCTCCCAGGGGAGAGAAGCCAGGAAATGGAGGAGGGAAGGAGCTAGATCCAGAGATGCCAACAGACAGAGAGCAAACCCTCTGCCATGTTGTCTTCTGGAGAGGAAAGGGAAGGGGTAGAACCTGCTGGAGAATCATAATATCTGCTGAGCACCTACTCCGTGCCAGGCACTGTGCGAGTGTTTTAGGAACATGATCTCACTCTTTAGTAGAAGCCCAGGGTCCGTTTTATCATTATCCCCATTTGACAGATGGGGAAACTGAGGCTCAAAGAGAAGAAGCCCCAGACTAACAAGCACTGGAGCAGGAATTTGACTTAAGCAGTTTGATCCTGAGTCCACAATCTTCACCAGCGCTCTTCCTTCCTCCCAATATAGGGTCTCTAGGGCACAAACAGGACAACAGAGTAAGAGCTTTGGGGTTTTAACTCCCAGACCATTGTCTTCCCATGACCTCCGCCCTGTGTGGCTTCACTGAGACTCCGGATTTAGCTCGAGGGGGAGGTCAGACCTCGGGGAGCTGTGAGGACAGCAGTGGGGGGAGGCAGTGTCCTCCTGAAATTTCCAAAGCCAGAGGAGACGAGGAAGCACAGGTGGCTTGACGCTTCGGGTGGGCACGCCTGTGGCTAGAACTCGGGGTGCTCAAGACAATAACGCAACCAATAAGTAGCTGCTATTGGCTGCGGACGGCCAGGACACGCCCTGCCAAGAGCCGTGTGAGGTGGACACACAGCTGTGAAACAGACTCCGGGGCAAGATCGTGTCGGCTTCCCAAGATCACCGCCGAAGGGGAAGACGTGTCTGACAGGTGTGCGAGGCTGTGTGTTCATTTCATGCAGGTTCCCATAGCAACATAAGAGCAGCACCAATAACAACAACAACAATAATAAACAAGGCCCAACATTGGCTTAGTGCCTGCTCTGAGCCAGACACGGCTGTTCGGTGCCTCACCTGTACGAAAAATGCTGGAAACCACCCCAGAGGAGGTACTGGCCTCCTCTGCCCTTTACAGAGGAGGACACCGAGGCCCGGGTTGCCTGACTTGTAAGTTTGTAAACTTGCCCACATTTACAGAGCCAGGAAGTAGAAGGGCATGGCCTCTCTACTTCCCAGTGGATAGACAGACAGATGGACTGATGGGCAGACAGGCAGCGGGGGGAGGCTCACCCTCCAGGACCCCCTGCCTCCCGAGGCCAGCCCCCCGCACAGAGATGTCCTCTGAAGCTGGCTCAACATACGTGAACTGACGGGCGGGTGTCTTTCTGGAATGAGAAACTAGGAGACTCATGGAGCATCACTGATCACTGCAGGATTTTGAACCAAGTTTCCAAAACACAGACTCCACAGGGGAAACAGTACAGGGCGTTCTGGGCGGCACATCGGTGCTTCATGTGCACAGCCAGCTGAAGTTCCCACGGTGCCGTGAGGACAGGGCGTCCTGGCAGCGCTGGGCCTCACCCTGCCTTCCCCAGACACCCCCAGAGTGTCCTGGGGACACCAAGCACTGCACGGTGGTGGCACAGAATTCCACCCATTCTGGGGGGTAATGTTATGAGCCCCATTTTATTGGTGAGGAAAATGGAGTTCAAGGAGGCTGGCACGGGCCCAGATCACACGTAGGGCAGCCAGCAGCAGCCCAGGGACCAGCTCCCCCCTTGAAGCGCCCAGGGTCCCTCCCTCCCCAGGCTGAGGCCCTCGGGAGTGGTGCTGCATTCACGGGGGTGTGTCCGGGCTGCGTGGTGTTCCTGCCCCCCTCCCTCTGCACAGGGGGAAATTCTGGAATCCTAACTTGCTGAGGAAGATGAGGTGGGACCAGAGCCCCGCCAGGACCCCCTGGCCTCACAGGAGGGTGCGAATCCTCGTCCTCGGTGCACCCTCCCCACTCCATCCCACTCCCTGGGCTGCAGCCCCATCCACCCCAGCCCCCAGCCCCCTGGGATGTAAATCAGCCCGGCTGACCCAGTGCTGGAAGCAGACCCCTTGGGGACACTCCCGTTAGCCAAGAATTCCAAGAATTCAGAGGGCGGGGCCCTGGAGAAAATGGGCATGTGATCTGATATTTGGGCCGAGGCAGCATTTCCCTCGCAGGCCTGGGAGGGCTCACACGCGAAGCTGGGCGCGGCTTCCAGAGGGAGAAGCCCAGGCACGCGGGGCCAAGGGCCAAGGCACTCACGCGCTTTTCCCAGCCTTCAAAAGTGTTGGCTGGGAAAATCCTGAGCAATGTGCAGCCTGAGAACTCTCCTGGGGGGTGAGCTTCTCTTTGGAGGCAGGGTGGGGGCAAGCAATGAAAGAGGCAGTTTTGCCTCAAGTGGAAACTTGGTTAGGTTTCAGATTCAAAGGAATGTCCTCTTTATTTATTTATTTAACAACCACAGAGCATTTTCTAGCACCAATCTAAGCATTTATGAACACTAAGGGGTAGTAGCATAATGGACATTGTGCCTGTTTTACAGATCAGGAAACCAAGGCACAGAGAGGTTAAGTAACTTGCCCAAGGTCACATAGCAAGTGAGTCGCAGAGCAGGAATTTAAACCCAGGGAATCTGATCCCGAGTCTGTGGTCTGACCACCACAAGACCTGCCTTCCCTTTCATGGGGTGTTAAAGATGACATCATGGGGGGTCATTATCACCAATTCCATACTCTGACCACTGTGAGATCCTGCCATCCCTTTTAATAGGGTTAAAAATGACTTCACAAGGAGTCATTAGCACCATTTTCTACAACACAGTCTTGACAGCCCCTGATGAGCCAGGGTCCTGTCTCAGGTGTGACAAGCCACACGGAGGCAGACGTGGGGGCTTCTAAAGTTGCTTTGTGCCCCTGCAGGGAGGCAGAACTGGTTCAGGGCCAGAACTGTTTGGTAATATAACCTCAAATGCTTGCTGCTGAGTGAGGGGCACTTCGGGGGCCAGGCCTGTCTCTGAGAGCTTTACCGCCATCACCTCATGGAGTCCTCACACACGCCCTGACGTAGGCACCACAGGTGTCCCCTGGTCACAGTTGTGAAAGTGGAGGCTCAGGAGCACTCAGAAGTGTGCTCCAGGTGAGGAGGCTGGTAAGTGGAGAAGGCAGGGGTATTTGTGTCCTAGGGTTGCAGTAACAAATTACCACTAACTTGGCTTAAAACAGCAGAAATTTATTCTCTCACAATTCTAGAGGCCAGAAGTCCAAAAGTCAGGATGTGGGCAGGGCCACGCTCCCTCTGAAGGCTCTGGAGGAGAATCACACCCGGCCCCTTCAGAGTGTTCCTGGCTGGTGGCTACATCACTCCAGTCTCCACCTCTGCCTTCCCGTGGCCTCATCCTCTTCTCTGCATGTCTCTCTTCTCTTATGGTGACACTTGTTGTTGGATTTGGAGTCCATTTGGACAATCTAGCATGATCTAGGTTCTTAGTTTAATCACGTCTGCAAAGACCTTTTTTCCAAATTAGGTTCCGTTCTGGGGATTTAGGCTGTGGACATGTCTTTTGGAGGGCCACCTTTCAACTCACTACAATAGGATCTGAACCAGTCTGGCTGTCACCCAGGTTTTTAAAAAGCATAAGACAGCCCCACAAGCGTGCAGGGTGCCAGCCCCTGGGGAGCGGTTCCTGCCTACTCCAGGAGGAGCTTAGAACACACAAGGCGCACTTCCTCAAGACGCCCGGTCACGGGGGGCAGTAGAGCCTGAGGCTTCCAGTGTTGGGGACAGGGAGCCTGGGTGGTCTTCTCACCTGCAGTAAAGTTTCCCCAACCCCACCTCCCCTGTCCTGGACACTCACGCTGCCCCCTGTCTTCTCCTTTGGGACACTCCCACCAGTGTGAATTGCTTTTGTGACTGGTGATTTCTGTCTGTCTCCCCATCTCATGGGGTCGGGGGGGACAGGGGCTATGCCTACTTTTAGTGGACATCCCTCCCCTCCAACATCCCATGCAAAGCCCCGGTGGGGGGTTATTTATAACAGCTTTATTGAGATATAATTCACATGCTGTACAAGTCACCTACTTAGAGTGTACAATTCAGTGGTGTTCAATATATTCACAGAGTTGTGCAATCATCACCACAAGAGATTTTAGAACATTTTCATCGCCCCAAAAAGCAACACTGTACCCATTAGCAGTCACGCCACCATTTTTCCCCAACCTTCTCCCCAGCTCAGGCAGCCACTAATCCACTTTCTGTCTTTATGGAATGGCTTATTTTGGACATTTCATATAAATGAAATCATACAATATGTGGTCTTTCGTGTCTGGCTTCTTTCACTTGACGTAATTCATTTTCAAGATTCATCCATGTGGTAGCATGTATCAGTCCTTCATTTCTCGTTATGGCTGAATTATATTCCGCCACATGGGTAGACCACATTTGTTTTATCCATTCATCAGTTGATGGACATTTAGGTTGTTTCCATTTTTTGGCAATTGTGAATAATGCTGCTATTTACATTCATGTAAAAGTCTTTGTGTGGACATATGCTGTCGTTTCTCCTGGATGTACACCTAGGAGTGGAATTGCTGGGTCATATGGAAACTCCATGTTTAACCTTTTGAGGCCCCCATGGGTTTTTAAGGAAAGACTGACTGCCCCTCCCCAGCCATGTGACCTTGGCCTGCTGACATGACCTTCCCTTAGTTTCCTTACCTGTATAATGGGAATTGACTCACTCAAATATTTATTGAATACCTACTATGAGCTGGGCCCTGTTCTAGGTGCTGGGACACAACAGTGATCACAGCAGACAAACTCCTGCCCCCAGGCAGCTGAATTCCGATGAAGGGACCCCGATAATAAACAGACAACAATTTAAATACGGTAAGTCAGATGAGAAGGGCTACCAAGAGAAATAAGGCAGAGAAAGAGATAGAGAATGTCAGGGTGCAGAATGGAGGTGAGGTGGTGTCACAGGGTTAACGGGGCTGCCAGGAAGGCCTCACTGAGGAGGTAACATTGAGTAAAAGTCCAGAGGAGGTGAGGGAGTGTGGCTTGTAGAGACGGAGGGGTTGGGGTTGGGGGTCGGTGGTGGGTGGATTACAGTCACCTCTACTTGCGAGATCTTTTTGCCAGCATCAAACGTAGCCATGTTGGTGATTTGTGTCCTCACCACCTTGAGAATCAATTCCTGTGAAGGGAGCCCCAAACCATCATTTTAAATTCATTAGAAACCCAGGGACTCTGCCTTGGGGAAATCTGGGAGGACTCCGGGAGGAGGTGGCATTCGACTGGGGCTTGAAGGATGGGTAGAAATGAGGAGGGACTGGCTGACTCTCCAGCCTCTGATCATCAGGGCTCTCTTAGAGGCTTCTGCACCTTCTGAAAGCAGCATCTGTGTGAGTCCAGCAAGGAAGCTGACCAGGCTTTCTGAAGCCAGGCTGCCTTTGGGGAGTCCGTGAGGCTTAGGTGATCGGAGGGCAGCACTTCCCTGCTACACACCCTCCCCTGTCCACAACAGAAGGCCTTGTTTCCTTCACAAGTACAGCCTTCCTTTCCAGATCATTCCCCTCTTCCTTCTCCCCGAACTGCCACAGCCTCAGACAAGGGCCTAATTTGAAAGTCTGAATCTGGGGGCAAGAGAGAGACAGAACGTGGCAAGTGGCTGCTTTGCTCCCAGGCCAGCCTTGGGGAAAACCTTCCTCTTGGGCGCCTGGCCCTCCTTTGTCTTGGTTGACTCAATAGTTCATTCATTAGTCAATTCGTTCAACAAACCTTTCCTGCACATCTCCACTGTGCCAGGCTCTGTACTGGTGCTGAGGACACAAGATCATTCAGACACCATTCCGGCCCTCTTATAAGCCCCAGGCTGGAGTGGGAAACCAACCTGTAAATAAACACTTGTTTCTGGCACTCTGATAGCTGTCTTCATGGGGTGCAGAACCAAAACAGTGCAAGGTTTAGGGAGCCAGACACAGGACTGGCTGCTGCCCTGTGGCCCAGTGCAAAATGAAAATGCATTCCCCTTATTCAAAAATTATTAGAGATTTCAAGATGGCAACAGTAGAGCATTAAATCAAGTGTGGGGCCCTTCTACCCACGAAGCCGTCCGGCCCAGACCCTCGAGAAGCTCCCAATCTGACGTGAGATTTGGTTACAGGTTATTTCACCTCTGTCTTCGGTTTCTTTATCTGTAAATTGAGTTTGGACCTGCCTCTTACATTGGGTTGTTGTGAGCATTAAATGAATTATATTTATAAATCTACAAGAACAGAAACTAGCGCATAGTAGATCCCCAATAAATAATCACTATTTTTATTCCAATAGGTTCAAACAGGGAGAAGGGCCAATTTGGAGAGTGGAAGGGGGAGAGCAGTTCTGCGAGCAGCTTTGTTAGAAGAGATGCTGAGTGGACTGAGCCTTGAAATACAGATGTGTTCTCGCCACACGCAGAGACTGACTACATGGCATTTGCTCCTGATTTAAAGGGCTGTTAGGGTGGGAGATTCACCTTCCTCGTTGTGCTTTATGTGTTTGCTCAAATTAGTTTACCTTTCCTGGACCCACACCATCTGGCCCGCAGACTCTGGGGCCAAACCGCCTGGCCCCTCCACCTCCTAGCTGTGTGACTTAACCCTCCATGCTCAGTTTTCCTCCTCTGTAAAGTTGCCATAATAATACTACACATCTCGATGGGTCATTCTGAGGATTGTGCATGTAACGCCCTTAGCACAGGCTGGCACACAGGAAGAGATTTTTATTTTAGTTGGAGGAAGCATCTGGGACTATCTGGGACGACAGGAAGAGACAACTAAGAATGAACTACGACCAAGTTGGGGGACGGTTTACAAAATAACTGACCTGTGTATTACTTTGCTGGGGCTGCCAAACAAAATACGGTAGACTGGGGGGCTTAAACAGAAATTTATTTTCTCACCTTCTGGAGGCGGGAAGTCCTAGATCAAGGTTTGGCTTCTCCTGAGGCCTCTCTCCTTGGCTTGCAGATAGCAGCTTTCTCTGTGTCTCCTCACGGGGTCTTTCCGCTGTGCGTGTACCTCCCTGGGGTCTCTTTGTGTCCAAATTTCCTCCTCTTATGAGGACACAAGTCAGATTGGACTAGGACCACCCTAACAGGCTCATTTTAACTTGACCACCTCTTGAAAAGTGGTACCTCCAAATATAATCACATTCTGAGGTACTGGGTGTTCGGGCTCCAACATACAAATTTAGGGGAAACACAGTTCAGCCCATAACAATCTGTGCTTTTCAAAAATGCCAAGGTCATGAAAGACAAAGAAAGGTAGAAGGCCAGACTGAAGGAGTCAAAAGACACATGACATCTAAGCTCCACGTGTTCTCTTGGACTGGATCCCAGACCAGGAAAAACTGTTTTTCTTTTGTTATAAAGGATGTTAGTGACACAATTGGCAAAATCTGAATAACGCCTGTAGATTACATAATAGTATTGTACCAATGTCAACTTCCTGATTTTGATAAAAAAGGATGGTAGTTATGTAACAGAAAGTTCTTGTTTTTAAGACATATATGCTGAAGTATTTGGGACCATCAGGCAATCAGATCTGTAATATACTCTCAAAGAAAAAACATATATAGTTAGATGAAGGATGGATGGATGGATGGATGGATGGATGGATGGATGGATGGATGGGAGCAAATGTAAAATGTTATCTAACACATGGCTGAAAAGTTCACAGGAATTCTTGGTTCTATTTTTGTAACTTTTCTGTAAGTCTTTTCAGACCTTCAGTTTAAAACTTTTAAACACTGAGCTATGAAAACCTAGGCAGGAGGTAATGGTCCTGGGGCAACACGGCGGAGGGACGGGAGGAAGGGAAGGATGCCTATTGAGTGCCAAGCAGTCTCTATGGCCTTGCAACAGCCCCGGAAGGTAGTTAATATAACCCTCATTTTCAATCTGAAGAGGTGGAGGCACAGAATGTTTGACTATCTTGCCCAAAGTCCTTTCAGGTTTTGTGAGGGCAGCACCCCCCCAGGTACCACTTCCAGGTGGGGCTGCCAACTTTTACCTTCACGCTGTCCCACTTTGGCCTCCATCACCCAAAGTAGCCTCAGCAAAGGTCCAGTCTCACGGGAGGCAGCGGGTGGCGGAGGTGGGTCATCACTGCTGGATTTACAAACCTGTGGTTTTCTCTGGGTCCCAAAACTTCAGGGCCAGCCTCAGCCCCTTCCGGCCCCACAGACGTTCGGTGTTCATGTAAGATGAAAGAAACGCCCAACATGATCCGAACAAAGTGTTATTATAAACTTGTGAAAAGAGTCCTTATTCGAAAGGGCTCAGGCAGGAGGCAGGCATGGGGGCTGTGACACGTCTGATCATTTCTGCAGGCTCCTGGCAAGCAGTGATCATTAGCAGATTTTGTTCTGGGCAGGATCAGTGTCAGCTCCACATTACGGGATTTTACAGGATTTATGCACAGAACTTTCCTACAAAGCAAGGTATTATAGGACGGATTAGGCAGTTCCAAGAAGCAAAGGTTCTGGCTCTCCTGTCTTATTTTTTAGCAGATTTTTTTAAGAGGCCCATGATCAGGGGCTCTGTGGCCTCACACCAGAACTCCTGTATCCTGCTGACTCTAAAACAAGCATACTTGTACCAAAAGATCATCGAGTGGATTTTTCTTAATATAAACTCATTATAGAACACTGGGAATATGTAAAAAGACATAAAAAGAAGATGAAAATCACATGTTCTACTATCATCCTGAGACAGCCACTCTTAACATTCTGATGCATTTCCTGTCTGTCTTCTTCCTGTGTGCGGCTGTTTGTGCCTGTGTGCCTACATGCACGTGTGCATGTGTGTGTGTGTGTGTGCGCGTGTGTGTGCGTGTTCGTGTAGAGAGAGACACAGACAGAAAGACAAAAGTCAGAGGAGGGAGAGAAAGAAGCAGAGAGAATGGGCTTTGAAGTAAAACCAAGCTAAATTTGAATTCCGTACCTGCCACTCATTGGCTCCATGACCTTGGCTTAGCTGCTTGACCTCTGATTCCACAAATGTAAAGAGGGAATACAGATCCTACCTCAAGGGAGCCGTTTTGATTAAATGAGATTAAATTAAATGAACGTGGAGCATTTAGCATACTGCCTGACACACCATACATCCCAACCTAATGGTAACCAAATAAATATGAATATGTACTTTAGGCTTTTTCTTTCCAAAAGTGGGATCATGCTGGCCATACAGATTTGTGTCCTAACACATTAAGGGTTTCACTGCTATAACTGTAGGAAAACAGACTTCCATTCCTAGGAAGCTAAAGAAAAAAGTACAAAATTCCCAATTACACCCTGCTCTTTAGACTAAACTTTTAATGAGGCAGTATATTGTCAATATTGTGCATGTGTTTTGGGGGGGTTTGTTGATGTTCTTTTCCTTCATAATTGGCTGCCCAGCATAAACTCAAAAAGCACCTGACTCGAGCTACAGATTCGCAACATCCAGAAGATCTGATTATTCCATCTGTATTTCAGCAATGCTTAAAACTGCACGATTTGGGCAAGTTACTCCTCCTCTCTGGGCCTCAGTTTCCTCATCTGTTAAGTGGGGACGGCAACAGTGCCCCTCAGCATGTGGCTGTGATGGCTAAGTGACACAGTCCACGTGAAGCACGGGACCCAGTGCCTAGTAAGTGATCTGTAAAAGGTAAAATAATAAGAATTATTATCAAGTTTCTTACGTTTAAGAATATACGCACTTCTGTTTTTTTCCTACTTGTTTTTATAAACGATTAGGACAACCTGTAATAAGACACTGAAACAATTGCCCAAACAGGGCTTTTCAACGATGGAGCCAGGTCTGGCAGGCAGCCCCCATGAGTCCCTGCACCCTGGGAGACAGCAGGCCAGATGTGGCAAAGGAAACAGGAGTCCGGAGTGTCTGGGGTACACGTGCAACACCAAGGGGCCTCGCGTCTGTCTCCCCACCTGAAGGCAGGGACTGGGCTTTTCGTCGTCTTTGAGAGCCCCCGTAGTAAAATGCAGGGATGGAATAAATCTTAGGGAGGTCTGTTGTTGAGAGGCAGTGAAGGGGAGACCCCAGGATCTCAAGTCAGAAGCGGCAGGTTCTGCCACGTGCTTGAATATCTACAAGCCTGTGGCCTTGTAGATATTCAGGCAAGTGACTCAATATGTGGGCGTCTCAGTGTCCTCATCCATTAGGACTAAATGAGATACCACATTTGAGGAGCTAGAAACAGCACCCAGCTTGTGGTGAGCACTCCATAAACGCCAGCTAGCTGGGATGACTTAAATCCATCATTAGCCTCTCATGTCTTACTGCTTTTATTTTTTTGTTAACTTCTCAACGAAATGGCCTCCCCACTGACCCTACACTTCTTACAGTGGACGTTAACTTGGGTCAGTCCCTACGAACACATTTCCAGCAAGAGGGCGAGAAAACAGATTCTGCTTTTCTGAGGCTCACACTTCATTTGTTTCTTAGGTCTTGAAAGACTCACGTTTGCTGGCTTGATGGTGGCCATCTAGGGCAGAAATTGGCAAACGACAGTCCACAGGCAAAGTCTGGCTCACCGCCTTTTCCTGTACAGTCTGTGGGTCTAAGAATGGTTCTTAGATTTTAAATGGTTGGAAAGTACAAAACGAGAAGGGTATTTTCTGACGTGTGAAAGTTATATGAAATTCAAATTCCAGTGGCCATAAATACAGTTTTATTGGCACACAGCCATGCTTATTAGAGAGGACGTGCCTAAGCTCTTTACCTATTGTCTATTTACATATCATCTATTTACATATTGTCTGACTCAACAGCAGAGGTGAGTTGTAGCCACAGAGACCGTGCAGCCCACAAAGCCCTTTACAGAAAAGGTTCACTGACTCCTGGCCGAGGGTAAGGATTCAGCATTCTTATGGCCCCAGCACTGGGCCGGTTCCCATTCTGGGGAAGGCTTTTTACACTCCTGCCACTCAGGTTTCCTCCACCCTTTACCTCCCCCGAGACAGTGCCCCTGTCACTCAGGCTCCCCACCCGCCCCAGATAGTGAGTTCCTTGAGGACATGAAGCCAGGAGGAAGGAAAAGAACACCCATGGAGCATCTTCTCCCTGCCAGACAACAGGCCCTTCAAAGACATCGTCTCAGTAGGTGGTAAAATCTCCATTTTCGGGAGCAGAAAACTGAGGCTCAGAAAGGCAGATAATCTGCCCGAGCTTACACAGCTACTGAGTGGCAGAGCTTGGATATGAACCCAGCCTTGCCAAGCCCAGAGCCGTCCTCACACCAGCGCTCCACACCCTGATTTAGAATTATTTGACCGGGGGCCGGCCCCATGGCATAGGGGTTAAGTGCGCATGCTCCGCTACTGGCGGCCCAGGTTCGGATCCCGGGCGTGCACCGTCACACAGCTTGTCCAGCCATGCTGAGGCGGCATCCCACATACAGCAACTAGAAGGATGTGCAACTATGACATACAACTATCTACTGGGGCTTTGGGGAGAAAAAGGGAAAAAAAAAAAAAAAGGAGGAGGATTGGCAATAGATGTTAGCGCAGGGCCAGTCTTCCTCAGCAAAAAGAGGAGGATTGGCATGGTTGTTAGCTCAGAGCTGATCTTCCTCACAAAAAAAAAAAAAAAGAGAGAGAATTATTTGACAACTGACAGAGAGGCAGGAGGCAGGTGACAACGCTGGGTGCCCTCCTGGCCTGTGCCTAAGCATTCTCAGGTTACACCTCACCCCATCCCGTCCTTCTGTGTTCCTGCCACGTTCCCAGCCTTGGCTCCAGCCTGTATTTCCAACAGACTCCGGCAGCCAGAATAAACACGGCCTGCCCCAGTGTCCACTCACAGGGGGTCCGCAGGACCCACCTCCCTGCTGTCACAGCCTGGGATTCGGGACAATAACGGAAAAGGAAGCCCGCCTGTGTGCACAGACCGAGGCCCTGGAGAGGACGGGGAGACGTCATTCCATGGAACATACTCACCTGGGTGGAGGAGGGCTCCGTGGACCGAAAGGAGCCATTCCACCTGCTTTTTTTTTTTTTAATGTATCCAGTCCTATTAGCCAGCCCTTGCCAAGGAGAAAAGGGACCCTCTTGGCAAATGTTCTGATTTAGAAAGGGGAGGCTTTATGAGGTTTTTAAACGTCTCTGGATACCCTAGTGCCCAAGGGTCCCCCTCCCCACAGGGACTTTCCACCAGGCTGAGGCCTGTTTTCCCCTCTCTGTTTCCTCTGGCCAGGCAGGCCCCCCAGGTTGACCATCTCACACAGCTCATGTCCCCCAGGTGTCCATCTCCACGAAGGCCCCTCAAGGCAGCCCATCTTAAACTTCGTGGAACACGTGTTTCCGCTGGACCAGGAGGTTCTCCAAGTCCACGCTCTCCTCAACACTGCCCGCCTGTTCTGCTCAAGGCAGAGGAGCCAATGGTCCAATAAAGCCGTGAGTGCGTGTGTGCGCATGTGTCAAGCTATTGGTATTAAAACCCTACTCAACAGGAGTGTCCCTTGGAGGGAAGGGACCTGCGGGGTGGTCCCTGGGCTGTGTGCTTACAGCACCAGAGCCTCCAGCTGGCAGTGTCCACCCATCGTCTGCCTGGTGGCTGTAGCCCTCTCCCCCGGAAGATCCCGCACAGCCTCCTCACCGCTGTCCCAGCATCCTCCTCACCACAGGCTATTCTGGACCCAGCGGCTGGAGCGCTGCTTCCAAAACATAGATGCCATCGCATCTCCCCTCTGCTCCTGTCACACTGAAGATGAAACCCGCAGTCATCCTCATGGCCTACGGACCCTACCTCAGCACTTTTCAAACTTCAACATGCACAAAAATCACCTGCGGACGGGATAAATTGCAGAGTCTGATTCCGGAGGTCTGGGGTGGGGCCTGGGATTCTGCATTTCTCACACTGCCCAGGTGACACTGATGCTGCTGGTCCAGGACCACACTGAGCATAGAGACCCCAGGTGAGAGAACTCCACCCACCCACCTCCTCCTCCCCACCCCCGCCCCTCTGCTGCTCCAGCCCACCAAGCATCTTCCCACCTGGTACTTCCCGTCGCTCCATCCGAGGCTCTCCAGCCAGATTTCCTCGGGTTTCACTCCCTACTCCACTCAGGTCTCTGCCCCAGTGTCCCTCAGAGAGGCCTCCCCTGGTTACCCTACATAAACAGCTGTCCAACCTACCCCAGCACTCTGGCCCCCTGTTCACCCCCATTTCTCTGTGTCCCCTACCCACCCCCATCTCTGTCCCCCAACCACCCCCATCTCTCTCTGCCCCCTACCCTGTCTGTATTCTTCCTGGCACTCTTCACCTCCTGCCCCACGAGGGCGGGGACTTTACTGTTGTCACTGCTGTCTCTCCATCCAGAACAGGGCCTGGCACCCAGTAACTGCTCAGTCAATATTTGGTGAATGAGTAAGTGAATGGAGGAATGAATGAATGAATGAAGACACACATTTGAAATATTTCACTATTTTGGCTCCGAGGCTTCGTGTCAGTGACTCAGTTTCTTCACTGGGGGAGAGCAGGTCAGACTTCACTTACAAAACACAAGTTAAAGACAAACGGCGGCAGCAGAGCATTAATCCACGGGCAGAGCCCTTCCAAGGCGAGCCCTGTGCAACCGCACAGGTCGCACGCCCTGGGAGCCGCCCCGCCCCTGCCCCGGAGAAGCTCCTAGTCTGATGTGAGGTTCAGAGGAGAAAACCAGCAGTGACAGTGCAGGGGATTGTGCTGAGAGGGAGGGAAGCACAGGGGCCAAGAGGAGGGACCCCTGGGCCAGCCTTGGCTGGAGACAGGGACATTGGGGCCTGAGGGGCAACTGGGAAAAGCTTCCTGGAAAAAATACCACACGAGCCAAAGGAAACCTTGCAAGATGAAAAGGGGTTTGCTTGGCCAAAGAGAAAAGGTCCTGGAGAAAGTGTGTTGGCGGCCGGGGGTGGAAGGTAACCGGGGAAATGGGGAGGGGTCCAGCCCAGCTAGTGTTCCAGAAGCTCTGGGACAGCCCAGGAGCACTGCTAAAGGGAAGTCCTCCATCTCTGAGGGTGGCTGAACTGGCTCCTCAGCAGGGCCCACGGCACCATAAAAACAAGAGCTGGCATTTACTGAGCTCTCCGTAGGGGATTTTACGAGTATCTAATCCTCTCCTCATTATGATCCTCCCGTTACAAATGAGGAAGCTGGAGATGGGAGGGGGAAGGGATTTGAACCAGAGCCACCCGACTCACCGCCCTACCGCTGCTCTCTGACTCAACCTGCCTGACCCCCGTGGCCCCTACGGGGGGGCCCCAGGTAGAGGACTGGATGACAGTTGGTTGACTGACTGACTGACTGACCAACTGAATGAGTGAGTGAACGCACCCCTGTTCCTCCAGCTTTGTTTTCTTCCCTGTTAGGTGTCTGCAGAGCTCACGAGGCCACCAGCCCAGGACAGCCCGTGAGTGGGGACTCAGTGTCATGACACACCGTAAGTGGAAAGGAGGGAAGAGCTTGCACACTGGTGGCAGAGGTGAGGAAGCCTTCACACAGGACTGTAAATAACGGGGGGGCCACGGAGAGGCAGCATTGGAAGGTTCTCGAACATCAGACGCCCAACAATCCTGCTCGGCCTGCATGTGGATTCCTGGGCCCCCACCCTAGGATGCTGGTTCTGGAAGTCCAGGCTGGGATCCCAGGGATCTGCATTTTGACAAGTTCTCCGGGTGATCCTATCTGTTCTGAGTGACATCGATGGATAAAGTAGCCAGAGCTGAGCATCTGACCAGGGTTCAAATCCCACCTGCGTGATCTCGAGTGACTTTCTTAACTTCTCTGAGCCTCAGATGAGCAGAAGGCAAGGCTGAGACCCATTTACTTTTCCAGCTGCCCATGGAGATGGGGATAAGGAGAGCGCCTGGTGAAAGAACTCTGAGCATTCGTGTTCTTGGCCCTGGGGATGCAGTAGTGAGTCAAAAAGATGGGTCTCTGCCCTGGGGAGGTGGGGGATGAGGCTCATTACAGCCCAGTGGCCCATCCAGGGCCAGCAAGTTCCCCTGCAGGTCCTAGGCCGGCTATCTTGTTGGCCCACCTCTAACCCTGAGGCGGGCCGGCTCTGGGCTGGAGGGTGGCTCCAGCCTGCCCTGCTGGGTCCTCGCATCTCCTGTGCCCACCCTGCGCCAAGGAGCTGAGTCATGGAAAAAGTTAGTTCTTCAGGCTGCAGCTCACCTCCCTCCTCCATCAAGCCCACAAAGGCTCCTTTCACATTTTCAGGGAGGGTGGGGAGGACTGTGGGGCCCTCTCCCCAGGCTGGGATGTGAAATTTCAAACTTCGTCCTCGAATTAAATTCCCCACCCCCTGGCCCCAAGGAACCTAAGGGAGGAGAGGGGGAGGCAGAGGTGGGGAGGATTGTATCCCCTGAGTTCGCACTGAAGCCAAGCCCCAGGGACCCCCTGGGCCAGCATGCGGCATCGTCCACCCCCTGGCCCAGCGCCCCCTCAACCTCATCTTCCCGGGGACCTGGGGGGTATAGAGGAGGTGACAGACAGCCCCTCTCTGGGCAGCTGAGGATGGAAGAAGCCTGAGGCTCGTGGGGATGCCAGGCCCACAAAACCCACATCCTGAAGGTGGAATGAGTAGAAAAAAGGTGTCAGCTTCTCAGCCACAGTCCAACCCCAGCTTCTTTTAGAATTGCTGGACTTGTTCCTTTTTACTCTGATTTCACCCCAAACCTGATGGTTGGGGGAGGTAAGGGAGCACCCTGTGTGGCCTTGAGTGAGTTACTTAGATTTGCCTTGCCTCTATTTCCTCCTGCATTAAATGGGCGCCAGGACGCCCACCTCCTCAGGCTGTCCCATTTCTTACAGGAGAAGATGTGCAATATTCTGATAGGTCAGTCTGGACGTCGGTTCTCCACCTCCTTCCCACCCACTGCGCTCCCTCCATCCCAACACACACCCAAAGAAATGTCAGCAGGACCTAGTGGTCACCCAGCTGGTCTGGCATCTGAACAGGGTAGGGTAGCTGGTTGGGACCAGGGACTTCGGTGGACATGCTTCAGTGTTTACAAGTTGCTTAACATTTCTAGGCTTCGATTTCCTCCTCCGTAAAGCAGCAGGCACGCGGGGAGGAGAAGCTATGATCTTTGCAAGCCCTTTTAGGCTTCGGGCGTTAACCTTACGTGGAGAGAAAGGCCTAGAAGAAAAAGGATAGCTGGTGGGTTAGCAGGAACAGGGGAGGCTGGGGCAGCTGGGAGGCGCAGTGTCCCATCCCGGCCACTAGGAGGCTCCGAGGATAACAGATGAGAACAGGCTGCGTGCCTGGCTCCAGCTCCAGGCTGTCCCAGTTGCCCTCTTGCAGGCCTGGCGGACACCAGCCGCCACTGGATGGGAAGGGCCTCTCTCTCCCAGGTTGGGATTTCTTTTCCATTTTACAGACCTCAAAGGTGGGAGGAGGCCGTCACTCTGATAGAGTCCTGCCTTTAGCCATGGCCTGGGAGTCGGATGAAGGCAATGGCCTGCCCGTTGGTCATCGGAGGGTTGGGTAGATGCAGGAGGGAGCCTCATCCTCCACCTCCCACCTCCCCTTCTGCCTGAGTGGGGTGGGCTGGGAAGAGGAATCAAGTCTGGATTTGGATGCCTCCCTCCTGCGCTTCCTGGCAGGGGAACCTGGCAAATGGGGATAATAATTCCCCCAGTGCAAGGTCAGTGGGAGGATTAAATGTCAGAATATAACCCTCAAGGTAGGAGAGATTCTCGTCCAGCCCCACTCTTCCAAATCCTTTTTGCTCATCCAGCAGCTCTCCAGATAAAGAGCTCCCCAATTTTCCTGGAAGGAAGATCCTCACCTGCAGAACTCCTCCCCAGAACTAGAGGGTCTCTGCAGCCCAGGAGGTAAACCCCAGCCACCCCTCCCCAAATCAGCATTTCTCAAGGCGACTTTCTCACCCGATCCTTAGCAGAACTACCAGGCGGAGGACTAAACACACTGATTCCAGCGCACCCAGCCCTGCTGAATCAGAACGTCTGGGGGTGAGGCCCAGCTCTCCTCATCTGGACAAGTCTCTCAGTGGTGCTGGAGAACCGCTGCCCGGATTACACGGCAGCTCCCTGGCTCTCCCTGGCTCTCCCTCTCTCCTGACCTGGGACGGTCAGGGGCAGTGGGAGGCAAGTCCCATCAGCAGTTTTAACTGGGGCTGCATTTTAGTGACTCACCTCCCAGACTTCCCACAACAGACAACTCTAAATAGCTGGTCCCACCCTCCAGCAGGGGAGACATTCTTGTTGGGGAAGGGCAGGAGGTCACAAGGTAGGTGCCCCGCCAGGGCAGCCCCAGGAGACCCAGAGAGAGAAGTCACTGCCTGCACAACACAGGGGACACTGGTTTAGGACGTTTTGTTTACAAGCTTTTGTTATTAAGGAAATTGCTGTCAGTCAAGGTAATTCTAGCCCCGATGAGCAATAAATATGCTCCCAGCTAATCTTATGGGGATTTTATTGGCACCTTGGGGGCAGAGGTTCCTTTACCCTGCCCACCTCCTCCCCTCAAAGCAAAACCCTGCTCCCCAGCTGTTTCCCCGCAGCAACGTCAGGGACTCGGGCAAACTTAGAAAGTGCACTCTAAGTGAAGACAGAAGATGTCTGGGCAAAGGTCGGGAGTGGCTTCCTGGTCCTACCTGGAGGGAGGGAAATGACCTGAAATAAACCCTGGGCAACTTGGTCGGATCGAGGCATGCGCGAGCTCCCCTGGGCCTGCCCCGCACGCAGGGGCGGTCACCTGGCCCACGCGCGCCCCAGCCCGGGGAGACCGCGACCCGGGCAAGGAGGAATGTCTCAAGGAGGGAGCCGGTTCGCAAGAGTCTGTTCCAGCGTGTTTGAGTTACTGCTGCGAGCCCTCAGGGGCACCGCCGGCAAGCCCCGGCTTGCAGAGAGGGGAGCCAGCCCTGGGAGAGCGCGAGTCGGAGCGAGCCCGTGTGCGCGCCCGCGCGCGCGCCCCGCGACAACGCAGGGGGAGGGGAGGCCGCGGCAGCCACTCAGAGGAAAGAGAGTGAAGCCTCCGACCAACTTTAACTGTCAATCAGACTTAATGGGGTATTAAAAAAAAAAAAATGGGGGGAAAAAAAAGGCCGCCCTCTCGCTCCGCGCCGCTGCTGCCCCGGGAGCGAATTAATAAGGCGGCGCAGACGAGGGCGTCCGATCCACGCGCGCTCCGCACCCGGGCCCTCTCCAAGTTGGAAAGGACAAAAAGAAGGCAATAAATGCTAACAAGGGAGAGAGGGAGCCGGATCGAGCAGCAACTCCCAGCCTCTGCTGGAAGAGAGAGGGAGGGAGGGAGCCGGAGAGAGCGAGCGCGCGCGAGGGCGAGCCATGCACGTAAAGAAACTGACACCCGGACCCCCCACTTCTCCTGCACGTTGCTGGCAATCAGATCGCGTTTAAGCAATTTCCTGAGCCCAAGAATAGCAATGAGTCGGGAGACTTTCGCGGACTGAAATTGGGAGCTCCAAGCACTTTTCCCCCTACTTTTTTTTTTTTTTTTAATTCCTGGAGAAGGGGTGGGGGGGCGCTACAATTTGGAAACGGTTTTTTTTTTTTTTTTTTTTAATCTTGCACTTTGAAACCGCAGGACTGTAGCAGTGTGCGCGCGTGTGGTTGGTGCCTTTTTTTTTTTTTTTTTTTCCTTCCCCTGCCTAAACTCCTCTGTCAGCCTGTAAACATTACCTGAGAATTCCCCAGCCGAAACGGCTGCTGGGGCAAGAAACTTCTTGTTAGAACTTTCCACCTCCGGCTTCCCCTCCACCCCTCTTACTGTCCCAACCTTCTGAGACGCTTTTTCTCCTCCCGAGGAGGGTTTATCTTTTTTTTTTTTTTTTCCTTTTTCTCACCCGGTGTTTTGCGTTTGGGAAGAGGTGATTTCAAGAGTGGCTAGGTGGGACGCCTCTCTCCCCCTCTTTCGGTTTATTTATTATTGTTTGGGGTGTTTTCTTTTTTAATTCCTGTTTTGTTTGGTCTGGGGAGTTTCGCTCCCCCTGCCCGGCTCCGCGGCGCGGAGGATGGTGTGGAAATGGCTGGGCGCGTTGGTGGTGTTCCCTCTGCAGATGATCTATCTGGTGGCGAAAGCAGCCGTCGGACTGCTGCTGCCCGCCAAGCTGCGGGACCTGTCGCGGGAGAACGTCCTCATCACCGGCGGCGGGAGAGGCATCGGGCGCCAGCTCGCTCGCGAGTTCGCAGAACGCGGCGCCAGAAAGGTACCGGGCACTGCGCGTCCAGGGGGTGCGGGCTGGAGGTGAGGGAGACCCCGGGGGCGGGGGTGCGCCCACCTGCTGCCGCTGCCGGGACGCGCGCCCGGGGTCTGAGAGTAGCCGGCCACCCCACTTCTCTGTGCCACCCGCGAGGGCTGAGCTGGTCAGTTTCACCTTGTACATTTCCCGGGCACCGGACTGTCTTTTCGCAGGTCGGGAGCTGATCCGCTCCTTTGGGATCGGTGGCTGGCTGGCTGTTAACCCCTACCCCGAAACTTAGGAGACCCACCCATTTCCCACATTCCTCCCTCCTAAAGGAAGGTGTTATGTTTTCCCCCCTCGCCTGCCCCTCTCTGCCACCACCCTGGCGAGTGCAGGGTGTGTGCGCTCCTGGGTAGAGCTGGGAGCCGCCTGCTAGCTGGCGCTTCGTATTTTCCTTGGCAACTCGCTTCCCAGCCCCAACCTGGGCGACTGCAGCTCCGGAGGCAGGAAGAGAGGGGATCGTTGGTTTGGGTTTGAAAAGGGAGGAGCGGTGTTGGATGGTCTAGCCTGGCCTGACAGACACTCAGAGGCCCAGGTGTTTGGAAATCTGGAACTCGGGGCCAGGTCTAACCTGCAGCTGATAAAGAGCCCTTGTTCTCACCTTCAACCCTGCCCCCTCCCCCCAAATACAGCCCCAGAGGGGATCCTTCCCCATTAAGAGGGGAGGTGGCCCTGTGGGGAGAGCCCTCTCCCCAAGGCTGCCTTTAACTTTTCAGCAGTCCCCTCACCTCTTCCTCCAGTCGTCCCAGACCTGGTGCCGCAGAGTGGGGAGGGCCATCCGGCTGTCACCCAACTCCGGCCCAAGCCAGGCTGACTCACCCAGTGACTAGAGCAGTGGAGAGAGAGATCTGAGGCGGGCAGGCCGGGCTGTCTCCAGCCAGCCCTGAGAAGAGGAACAGCAAAAACAGGGAATTAGTTTGAAACTTAAACTGCTGTGAGCCAGGGGGGTGAAAGGGCCAGCAAAGCCAGCTGATCTGACATGGAGCCACATACCTAGGGGATTAAGTAAATATGTACTGTAGAAAACCAAACCTGCATATAATTCCAGGTTGCTTTTGTTTTGTTAAATACTGCCCTGAGATTTACAATTCCTCCGGGGTGGCTCCGCTGAACTTTGGAGCCTGAGCTATCAGCCCAAGCTAATCGCCATTAACTCTTCCCTGGCCGGGAGGGCCAGCGGGGTCCTGTGGCGGTGGAGCTGGCTGGAGTCGGTGTCCCGGCTCCTGCTTCTCCTTGGGTGGTTTGGACAGCTGCTTGACCTTGCAGTTGGAGGGGAGTTCGGAAGTGTTTTTAACCCTTGGACACACCAAAAAAGGGGAAGAGTTGTTCTCAGCGGTTTCATTTCCTTGGGGTGATGCCCCACGGAAGGGCTCCCAGAGCCCTTTGTGGAGGGTGTCGTTGCAGGGGGCTGTGGGGCTGGGGACAGTCTCGTGTGGTTGTCATTCCTTAGCTGTCTGCATCTCGCAGAAACTGTTCTACTCTTCCAGCTGGCCCAAGTCCTGGGTCTCCTTTATTCCTCTTGTCACTGGCTGCGGTAGGCATATGAAGAACTCTCTTAGTCAATCTGGAAAAACTTGACTGACTATAAACAAGCCTAAATTGAAAGAAGTATATGGTGTTGGGGGGAGGAGGGTGGAACAGTGCAGGGTGGCACCCTGTACAAGTTCGTGCACTGGGAACCACGCCCCACCCAACTTGGAGTGGACATCCTCTTCCAGGGAATGAACCCAGGGCCAATTAGAAATATGTCTGAAATTGGTATCAGGTCGCTCAAAACAGGATCCGTGGGGCTTGTGAAACTGCCAGTGCCATTCACCCCGGGTTCAGTCGTCAGACCAGTCAGGACGACCAAAAGTACTCCCTCCAACTCTGTAATTATCTGACCAGTTACTGGAGCTACGTGTTAATGAGCCTTCCGCTTGCTGTCCCGGTGGGGAATTGGGAATCAAGCCTTCTTGCCTGAGTCCATCTGGGGCCAGGGAGAGGGCCCTGGACAATCCCCAGAGCTCGGAGTGTTTGGGGATGTGGGCTTGGGGACAAAGGGCCAAGTGTTGTGGAGTGGGGAATTTATGGGAGCCCGCTGAGTGGGTTGTGTCAACAGCGGGCTTAGGGTGGACCTGGAGCCGTGGGGGAGGGCAGCGCCACCCACGGCTGGCAGTGGTGTTAGGCAGGCGACCGTGTGGAACCACAGATGACCCTCCTTCTCCTCTGGTTGGAAGTAGAGGCTGCATCTGAGAGCCCTTCCAGCCTGGATTCTGGTGGGATTGGACCTGGGCGGGAAAGGCCCCCAAAAGACAAAGAAGGGAGAAGGACCAGAGTCTCTGCAAACAGCTGGCATGTCCACGAGAGGTCCGTTTACTTTGTGGGGGGAGTGACAAGCCAGTTTCCTATGATGACCTTGAGTCAAACAGGATTTGGCAATATTTATGGGTGGCTGTGTGCCATAGGCTGCAAAGGTGACCCAAATGTGGGTGTTTCTTAAAAGGACACAGAGGCTCCCGGAGATGGAAAGTTCCTCACCTGGAGACATCTCTCCTTACCCACCATGTCCCAAGGTTAACTAAGGCAGGGCCAGTCATGGTTAGGGGCTCTAAGGGGAAGGCTCTTGCTGATTGCCCACTACACTCCTGTTTTATTTTCTATGTCCTCCTGGAATTCCTCCCATGAAAGCATTCATAGAGCTTGGGCCCATCCCTCTCCCCGGTGAGGCTCCTGGCTAGCTAGGCAGCTGGCCCAGCCTCCAAAGTCTTTGACCTTGACATGGTTTTAGCAGGAGCCCCTGGGAGGAGGAGAAGTGGGCTGGCTGTTTGCACGTATTCGCAGTGGCTGTTCCAGCCTTTGCTCTAGTATGAGGCAGGTGGCTGGGCTAGAGCCCTGGGCCGTGATTGCAGGCCTGTGGGGACACCCTCCAGGGCCCATTCCCTCCATCAAGGAGGGGAGAGCTGAGACCCCCCCATTTCAGGGGGGGAGTATGAGAACTGGCTCAGAGTTGTTGCATCCGCCTTGCTATTATTAAATTTTCAGTACATGGGTCTCTAGCCCTGTCCTAAAGCAGCAAGCCAGGAACGGGCCCTTTATGGAGATTTGTGAATCCTATTCTCCACCACATCCATTCAGCAAATCCCATATCCTTCCCATTCCTGGCACTGGGGCAAGTCCGGGCCCCACTGTTCCATGACAATGGTCTTTGGGAGACCTAGTTCGGCAAACCGGCCTGAGGTGTCTCTTGGGTATTTGACACTGCTCTGGGCCAGGAGAGGGCTGGGTACAACAAAGATGAATAAAGACGCAGAGACATGGCCAGGTGCTTACAGTTAAGGCACAAATGACAGCATGTATTAGTTTTCTATGGCTGCCATAACAAATTACCACTAACGTGGTGGCTTACAACAATAGAAATTGATTCTCTCCCCATTCTGGAGGCCAGAAATCTAAAATCAAGGTGTTGGCAGGGCCCTACTCCCTCCAAAGACTCTGGGGGAGAATCCTTGCTTGCCTCTTCCAGCTCCTGGGTCTCCTGGTTGGTGTTCCTTGGCTCATGGCAGCATCACTCCAATCCCTGCCTCTGTGTTCATGTGGCCTTCTGCTCTGTCTCTCCGTGTGTCTCTGTGTCCTCTCTTCTTCTTATAAGGACCCCAGGCATTGGATTTAGGGCCCACATTAAATCCAGTATGACCTCATCTTGAGGTCTCCAATTACATCTCCAAAGACCCTATTTCCAAATAAGGGCACATTCTGAGGTTCCAGGTAGACATCAATTTTGGGGGGACACTACACAGAGGAAGCCCAGTGGAACTGTTAATCTATAACGAGGGGTCACGGAAGGCGTCATGAAGGAGGTGGCATTTGAGTAAGCCTTGAAGAAGGTCAAGAGTTTCAACCAGAAGGGATGTGAGAAGGGCCGACCAGGTGCAGGAAACCACCTGATCAAAGACTGTACATGGCTGAAAGTGGGGGAGGGAGGCAAAGGCAAAGAAAGAAATATTGTAGAGTGGCTTAGGGAGCAGGGGAGGTAAGCGGGAGTTTGTATCTCAGACTCTGAGTTAGGCCAGTACTGATAAGAACAGGAAAAAGGAGACAGAGAGAAGAGGGATCCAGACGTAATCTTGTGGGACTCAGAGTCATCAGGCCAAATAGCTGCATTAAACGATTGATAGGTGATGAAGGTCACAAAGCCAGGAGTGGCATGGGAGACGCAGTGGTCCATCTCCCCCATCCTCATCCTGAATGTAGCCTTTGCTGCAAATTTCTGGGAGAAGTACCGGGCTCGCATCTGATGCAGCCTGGGAGCAGGGAGGTAGGCCACCTGTCCCACTGTGGCATCTAGGAAAAGTCTTTCAGCTTGTAGCATCTGGTCCTTGGCTTTGAGACAGTGGGCCTTACAATTTGTGCTGTCTCCTGAATAGACAAACACTCCCTCTTTCTGCCCCACTCTTTTCCCCTGGGGAACAAAGGCAACCACATCTGGGGTCACCCCCCCTGCAGCCTGCTCCCCTGGGCTGAGAGGCCAGAGGCTGGGTTCTAGACTCAACTCTTCCGTGACCATGGAAAAGTCACTGCCTTCTCCAGGCTACAGCTAAGAAGCACACCCATAAAGTGAGAGGGGACGCAATGATCCCTAAGGTCCTGGCGTGCTCCAAACTTCTCATATTAGGATCAGCCATCTCAGGAAAGCAACCGATTGCCAAGCTCCTTGAGTTCAGAGGAGGAGAGTTCTGCAAAAAACATTTGTCCTCATCACTGACGGTCTCAGCCTCTCCTGCTGATCTAGTCATCAGATCCCACTGAATGAAAAAGAAGCAACTCACAGTTGGGAACTGTGCCCTCGGTCAGAGGAGCCGTACGCCGTTTCCAAACTTACTCACGGCTCCCAGGTAGCCATCTGCCATGGGTTTATTTCAACTCTTGTGGGAGATGTCAGTGTTTTCCACCAGTAGTTTCAAAGGAACGAGAGGCCCAAGTTTCCCAACTCACGTGTCAAGCAGAACTTCCAGTTTTTATCCTAAAATCAACAAATTGTCTATTTGGGCTTCAGAGAATGTCGCCCAGATGTAGAAATACTGAACCTGAGTCAACAAGTCCATCTTCGTTTGGTCTTAGTAGCCCAACTGCTAATTCGTGTTCAGACTCCAGCCTCCTCTGAGCTTTCCGGTTTTCAGAGCCTGGGGCATTTGTTTATTCCTGCGCAGAGCCCTCTGCTCTCTGCATCATTATGGTCACTTTCTCTGCTCCATTTCCGTCTTGTGATTTGTTGAGGTCATCTCTTTGAGAAAGTGATCTTAGCCATATTTAGAGAAGGTAGACGTTAGCCATCCTTTACTCCTCAGGAAAGAGATCTGGTTGTGGCAATCCAGCAACTTGTCCCTGAGGCCTTATCCCAACCTGCCCCCATCAAAATCCAGTGTAGTTCTGGGCCTCAGTGCAGGAAAGATTCCAGACACGACATATTCTCCTTTATCCTTGGGCAAGAGCATGACCACACCTAAAATGTTATAAGATATTCTCCTTGTTGCCTTCCGAAGACACAATCTACAAATACACCAAGTATGTAGGATATGTGAAAAGAAACATTTGAAACATATTATTCAGATGAACTACGAAGGTCAGGAAACAGTTGAAGCCAAATGAAAAGGAGAGAAGGGGATCTACCGAGATGCCAGCACTCTCGAATGTACGCTCATCTGCTGTGGGATGAGTGAGGTCCCCTAAAATGAGCGAGGTATTAGAGTTCTGAAAATGCGTGCGTGTCAGAGTCTCAGAAAGGGAGTGCCACACTACCAGAACAGGGTAGCAAGCGAATGGTGGGGTGGGGACGCGTTCATTCATTCAACAAATCTATGGCACACCTCCTATGCCCCAGGCACTGGGGATACTGCTGTGAGCGAAGCAGACAGAAATCCCCACCATGTAGAGCCCACAGTTTACTGGGGGAGACAGATCTTAAACAAGATACATAAAATAGTGCTAAGAAGAAAACAGACGAGGCAAGGCAGACAGAGTGGACAAGGTGGGAATGGAGGGAGCCGCATCCCGGAGGGAGGAGAGAGATGCTCTGAGGAGAGACTGTGCCCAGGGTATTTGGGGGACTGCGAGGAGGCCAGTGTGGCTGGGGCAGGGCAATCGAGGGGGAGAGGAGGGAGAGGGGGGTGGGGAGCAGGGCCCCACAATCTCTAGAACCATTTTTTTGGCTTTGATGCCGAGTGAAACTGGGAGCCATTGGAGGGTGTTGAGCAGGGAAGTGACACGATCTAACCTAAGTCTTAGCGGGATCATCTGGCTGCTAAGGTCGGGGGTCAGGCCTGGGGTGGGAGACCAGTGAGGAGACTCTGGGCGCTTCTGTGGCTCCCCTACAAACATCACAGCAGATTTGCTTGGCCCTCTTCTCTTTCCAAAGGTCACTGTGCACTCTCAGCTTTGCACTTGAGTTTTAGAAGATGCTGGCCGTCTCCTGCAATATCTTTATGGCCAACCGGAAGCATATGGGCTGAAGGAGGATCTAGGTGGGTTGGTGTGCCACTGGTGGGGTGGGTGGGAGTCATCCGGGCCTCGGAGTCTGCTGGGGAGACGCGCTCTCAGTGCCTCCTGATCTGTTCCTGCTGATGTCTCGGGTGAAAAATGCCCACCGGCTCGAGGGTGACACAGCTCTGGGGAGTTGTGACTACGTCGGATTTGTTCATTGATTCAGCACACTAGGCCTCGGAGCTGCCGCAGGGAGTCACGTAAAGAAGGTTCTCTCCTGGGGGCACTTACGTCCTGCTGTGGTGACCGTCTCCAGATTGGTAAAGCCCCTGATGGTTTGGAAAGATGGGTCAACTCCAGCAGGATGACTTTCATGGTAACAAAGGTTAACTCCCCCTAAAAATAAAATAGAAGCCAGTGTATTGGTGTCCAGAGAGAAAGAGATGCTTTTCTGTTCTACTTTGTGGAAGGACTTCTGGAGTGTTGTGGTCAGTATTGGTCAACACTCTGAGAGGTCCTTGAGCCATTGGAGGGTGTCCAGGGAGAGGGCTCAGGATGATGGGGACTAGAAGCCATGACTTAGGTGGGATGGCAAATCCGTGGGCGTTTCAGTGGGGTGGAGGGCCACGCCAGGCCCGTGGAGAGGGCTCGGCCATGTGGACTGGAGCCCCGCACCGGGGCGCCTTCCCACCCTTGGAGCTTTCTGCAGATGAGCGGGCTGCTCTTCAAGTGAGTGTGCTGTAGGTCCCCGCATCGGCGGAGGTTAGGTCCCGGGCGACCACCGGGTCCCTTCCACCCTTTAGAGTCTGTGAACCATCCTTACCAGAGTGACATCAGTGAGGACGGTGACCCAGGCAGGGTCAGGGGCTGGGAGGAGGAGAGGACACCAGGATCAATTAACCAACGCTTAAAAATTAAGAAAAGACAACCCTTCTCAGCATGGCCTCACCGGGGTCCTCCAGCCGTTATGTCCTTCCTTTGTCTGAGTCTCAGGGGCTGGGGGGGGGGAGGGTGCAGGCAGGCCCGTGCTCACATCCTTCACTCTAAGTTACAAACTTCAGTCATAACTTAGACCCCTGCGGCGCCCGCACTGGATGCTGGCCACTTCCTTGGCCCCTAGTACTCTACGTGACAAGTACTGCATGTAACTGTGGTACTGCACGTGACTGTGGTACTGTAGTGACTGCAGTACTAATGTGACTGTGGTACTACATGTAACTATAGAATTGTATGTGACTGTGGTACTGTGATACTGTAGTGATTATAGTACTGTAATGACTGTGGTACTCTACATGACTGTGGTACTACATGTAAGTGTAGAACTCTATGTCACTGTGGTACTGTACATGACTGTGATACTGCAGTGACTATAGTACTGTAGTGACTGTGGTACTGTATGTGACTGTGATACTATAGTGACTATAGTAATGTAGTGACTGTGGTACTCTACATGACTGTGGTACTGTAGGGACTGTGGTACTGTACCCTACGTGACTGTGGTACCCTACATGACTGTGGTACTGTACCCTACGTGACTGTGGTATCCTATGTGACTGTGGTATCCTATGTGACTGTGGTAGTCTGCGTGACTATACAATGCTTTTTCACGTTCGGTGTCTTGCTCCTTCCAGAGGCAGGTGTGGTCAGCAGCCCATTTCTAAGACGCAGGTGAAGTGAGTTGCCCAGGATGCTTAGCCTCAGGCAGACTTTGAACCCAGGATTCCCAGCTTCAAAACCAGGCCCTTTCCCGCTGGGGCAGATAACCTCAGCCTGGCCCGGCCTAGCCCAGTCAGGGTTATGGAGAGGTCAAGACACCAGCTGGTAAATAATGGGGCCTCATACCCGGAGGGTTCTGGAGAGAGGATTGATAAACAGTTCAGGAGTCAACAGGAAGGGCCGGCCTGTAGTTAAATTTACCTCTACAAAACATTTTGTTGAGCACTGAGTAGCAGTATTTGCATACAATGAACGGGATACTTGCCAAAGGATTAAGGCAGTCGTCGGTTAGCAGGGTTTGCTTTAAACAACTAAGTGATAAGCAGGGAAACAGCCCAGTTGTATTTCATTCATTTGACACCCAGGGTAGCACCTCAAATGTGCAAGGAGCCAGCTCTCAGGGATGAGGAGTCCTAGCTCCTTCCAGGGAAACCTGGAGTGCCCGAGAGCTTCGACAGTACCGGGAAGGGAGAAATCACTGAGAATTAAGGGAAATCTTAGAAGACTTCTTAAAGGAGGTGGCAACTGAGGGAGTTGCAGTAAGTCTTAATCTTTTGCTGATTGTAGAGCCCTTTGAGGATCTGAAGAAAGTATAAACTCTGTCCCCAGAAAAATGCACAAAGATACACACTTTTATACTTTTGAGGGGTCCTTGGACACCCCGATGTCTATCCTAGACGCAAGTTAAGAAGCTTTGGACTAGATCCGATCAAAACCCGTCCAACTCCTTCAGGCTTGGATTCGGGTTCGGGACTGGAGCTCGTGTCAGAGGCAGGGTCCCCTCTGGTGTCCTGCGACGGAGAAGCCAGGGCCAAGCCAGGGGGGCAGTACAGATTTGTGGCCTGGTCATGTTTAATGCCAACAACAGCCAGCCTGGCAAAGGCCACCCGGCCCATGCCTTTCTGACTCGGTTGACCATCCCCTGCATTGGGAAGTGTGACCTTGAGTTTCCTTTCCAGTGGACTTTCCGGGATGGGGCTGGAAAACAGTTTGATCAATGAGCCATAGGATCGTTCTGTCCACAGTGAAACATACTCCTGGGGAGGAGTTGACAGATCATTGTCTCCTGTCTGCATGTCCCTCTCCTACAGCCCCTGGCCCATCTGAGCCCCGATGGCCCCCAAGGCAGACCCCAAGATCACTTGAGCTTCTAGGACCAGGTTTTCAAACTGGGCTCCAGAGCACCGTTGAAAGAATGCCATTGCTTTAAAGAGAAGAAAAAGTAAAGTTTAAAAAGAACTGCTCTAGGAAATTGCTCAGGACACACTCGTCTCTCCAGTTGATCCTTACTTGGATTTGCCGAGTGTCATCTCATGGGGTCCTCATCCTTTGGCTCTTTATTCCAAGGTGAGGAAGCTTGTGGGTTGACATGGCCTTCTTTTACCTTGTGCCTTTGTCCCTCAGGAGAGGACCACCCACTCCCACCCCAAGCCCTGCTCAGCCCTCAGCCAGGGCCCCTCCCCCACCACTAGGGAACCCACGAGCTAGAAGGCTTAATTACTCAGCCAGGACTGAGACAGCCTTCCGAAGAGGACCTGGCCCAAATGCCGCTCCCAGCCCTGGGAGAATGTGACTTGGCCACCCCAGCCTTAAAGCCAAGGCCTGGGCCTTGGGTGGTGTCACAGCCGCCAAGGTCTTTAGAGTGGTAGAGGCCAGAGCACTCATGCAATTTGAAGTGCCAGCCAGGGCTGCTGGAAACCAGTTTCTAATCCTGTAAATCTTAGGGGGCCCCCCAGTGACCTGCTGTGTGGCCTTGGATAAGTAACTTTATGTCTCTGGGCCTCAGTTGCCCCATCTGAAAAATGAAGGTGTGAAGATTCAGTGAAATAATGTTTATAAACCTCCTAGCTCAGTACAAGAGCATTTGCAAGGAAGGATGGGGTGGGGTGGGTACAGTAGACAGCCCCCAGCCCGGGCTCTGCCCCTTTTGCTTATTGGACCAGGTGCTCTGCTGGGAACAAGGGGCAGAAGGCAAAGAACCTGCTGGCTGGACTCCCCCTGGTTCTGGGATTCCCCAGGAAGGGGAGAATTCAGCCCATGCCACAGAAGCCCTCGGGAATTTTAGCTCTCGATCCTTTCTGGAAGTCAGTGGGAGGGAATCACTCTCCCTACAGGGAGGGCTCAGAGCCTGGCGTCTTCCCTCCCACTCGAGGCCTCAAACCCTATTGATATGACTGGTGACAACGGCGCCTTTCTTCATGGGCAGGGCTGGTCCAGTGTAGACCCTTCTGCGGCTGAGGAGCAGACGCTGGTCAAGGGCCGGGCTCTGCCCTGGTCGCGGCTGCCCACTCCCCTGACAGCCACCCAGCTTCCCCTACGTGGGCATTAGTCATTTTCACCTCTGCGTCCAAGTAGCTCAACTGGTCAGGGTTGGGCTGTGGTGAGCCCAAAGTCATGGGTTACCATGGCAACTCACCACACTTTGTGGCTGCTTGTTGCCATGTGCCTTCTCCACAAGGCTGTAAGATCCCCGGGGGGCGGGGACATGTCCTCTCACTCACCAAGTGTCCTAGGCCCCTGGCACAGTATCTGGCACACAGTAGGTGCTTAATAAATGTTTGTTGCCTGAGGGAATGCGTGACTGACCCCTCATAGCTAGTTAGAGCCATGTTTACTGAGCACCTACTGTGTGCCAGGGACCATTTTGAGCACGTTGCACTTAATAAAGTCATTTACTCCCCACAGTAAGCTCCGGCGTCGGTCCTCTTGTCATCTTCTTCTCACTGGTCAAGACTCTGAGGGTCAATAACTTAAAATCACGTGGCTAGTAAGTGACCAAGTAGGATTTGAACCCAGGGCATCTGCTCCTGAACCAATGAGTTTTGTTGCCTGTCAGTTAATCAGTCTATGGAACAGAAGAGATCATGTTGACAGCCCCTAGCAGAGTCTGGGCAGCACGTGCCCTTAGCAGCCACGGAGGCTAAATGGGTCAAACAGCATTCGTTATGGCTCTCCTGATGGTGGGTCCAGAGGTGCAGTCAGAGTGGTTTATTGACTCGTGCAACGGGACTGTCCCCGGGGGGGCCTCACTCTGGGCATGGCTCCAGGGCCTCAAACAGTGTTGTCAGGACTCAGTCTCTCTCTAGGCAGGCCCTCTCCACCACGGGGCTCCTCGCATCTGCCCCTTGCTGCCCTACATCCCCGTGGCTCCCACGCGACTGGACAGACCAGTGTTCTCTGCCCAGCAGTTCTGGAAGGGTCCAGGAATTGAGTCTGCCTGGCTATGACTGGGTTGAGCCTGAAGCAGTAATGGTTCAATGATTGAGTGACCAGCTGTGGGTCACAGGCCTGTCTCTGAGCCAGGAGTGTACCAGCCCCAGACAAGCCACAGTGTTTGAGAATAGGGAGGTGAGCTTCTGTGGGGGAAATTGGGGTGCTGTTACCAGGAACAAGGGGATCTGGAGCAGACTCAGCACTCCTCCTTGTGGCAGGACCAGTCCAGTTTTCAGTCATCTCAGGCAAAAACTTCCAGGAGATCCAAGCTTGCCTGTGAGCCAGTCCTCCTGGGTCTAGTCTTGCAGACCTTATCAGGTCATTTCCTGACACTCATGGGCAAAAAAGACAGAAGGGACTTTTCAGAGTTGAGCTGAAACCTCCCTGCCCTCAGGGAGTTTGTAGTTGAAACAGTCAAGCAGCCTCAAGGTGGTCTAGCAGGTTGTCGAGAGACTTTCTTTGTAACCTTTTCTAGAAGATTTAAGGCCACTGTGAGAGGAGAGTAAAGGAAGTCCCTTTGCTAGGTCACTGTTCACAGTGGTGTTTCCCTGGGCGTGAGAAGCCAGCTCTCCCTCCTCTCCAGCTGCAGGCAGGGGAGCAAAAGGGAGCTGATATCGGGTCCTTGCAAGGTGGGAGGAAGAGTCTCTGGGGTCCTTTTGGAGCTCCCAGGACCACGGGGACACAGTGGAGCCCAGCCGGCCAGCCCAGCATGCCCTGACTTCTCACAGCCCCATAGCGGGTCAGCATGGGGAGCTGGGGCCAGCATGGCCACGAAGGGCAGCATGACCTTCCTGCAGGCAGGCAGTCCTGCCGGACACACCCACGTGGAGTCAGGCCACCCTTGGCCCGGACATCCCATGTCCTTACGTCCCCCTTGGCGAAGAGGGGGAGTCTCGCCTCACCTCTCCAGGCCACCTCCCTGGGAACACGCAGCAGAGGGGGCAGGGGTCCTGCAGGGCCACAGGGGCAGTGTGGGCTGGGAACACCGTGTGCCCTCTGAGGGCTCGTGCCTCCTTGGTGGGCAGATCCATCGTCCTGGTTTGGGGGCCACCTCTTGAGCCTTCGCGTTGGCAGGTGTGTGTGTGTGTGTGCGCGCCCACGCGCACGTGCGCGCACCCATGTTCAGTTTTTTCTTTCTCAAGCAGCCAGTATAGAATAGTGATTCAGGGCCGGCCCCGTGGCTTAGCGGTTAAGTGTGCGCGCTCTGCTGCTGGCGGCCCGGGTTCAGATCCCGGGCGCGCACCGACGCACCGCTTCTCCGGCCATGCTGAGGCCGCGTCCCACATACAGCAACTAGAAGGATGTGCAGCTATGACATACAACTATCTACTGGGGCTTTGGGGGAATAAATAAATAAAAATCTTTAAAAAAACAAAAAAGATTAGTGATTCAGATTTTGAGCTCGAGGGTCAACAAACCAGAGTTCATATGCTGGCTCTTTCACTCACTAGCTGAGTGGCCCTGGGCAAGCTACTAGACCTCTCTGAGCCTCGGTTTCCTCTGTAGAATGAGGATTCAAGGAGATAATATGTCGAAAGTCCTGAGCCCAGCATGCGCGCCCAGTAAGTGTTGGCTGTGATGGTGAGGCTACGGATTGTGTTCGACTGTCCACTCCAACCCCTCTCGTGCACTCTCTACAAAACCCTCGGGCATTTCTCTATGACAGAAAGGGGTTGTTTTAAGTGACACTGATAGGTTAGCATGGGGAGGGGCTGCTACGCCGCTGGGAGCCCACAGACTTTCGAGCAAACAGACTCGGGGTTCAGTCCCAGCTCCTCTGGCTGGAGGCCTTGGACGAGTCCCCCAGCCTCTCCGTCTGAGCTTCCTGCGGCTGCTCTAACACATCACCACGGACTCAGTGACTTCAGACAGCACCGTTCCTATAGTTCCAGAGGGCAGAAGTCCGACATGGTCTCCCCGGGCAGAAATCAAGGTGTCAGGGCTGTGTTCTTCTGGAGGCTCTAGGGGAGAATCCGTTTCCTTGCCCTTGAAGCTTCTAGAGGCCGCCTGCATCCCTTGGCTCGTGGCCCCTTCCTCCATCTTCAGAGCCAGCAACGTTTATCACTCTGACTGGGCTTCCATAGTGGCAGCTCCCTCTAACACTCTCCTTCTGTCTCCCTCTTTCACTTCTAAGGCCCCTTTTATTACACTGGACCCACCTGGATAATCCAGGATAATCCTTCTATTTTAAAGTCAGCTGATGAGCAAATTGAATTCCATCTGCAACCTTAATCCGCCTTTCCCATGTAAGGCGGCATATTCGCAAATTCTGGGGATTAGGACATGGGTGTCCTGGAGGAGGCCATTATTCTCTGGCCACAATCCCCGAGCCTTGGTTTTCTCATCTATAAAGTGACAGTTCTAGTCCCAACCTCCCAGGGCCATTGGGAGGCTTCCAGGAGATTGTCGAACATGGCGGCCGGGGCTCAGAAAATGCTGGTTGGATCTGCACTGAGCACCTGCTGAATACAAAGCTCTGTTCCAGGTGCCACGCAGAGTCACCAGGGATGGAAGATGTCACAGTTCCTGCCACAGAACGGATGGCAGTGTGACTGAGGCAGTGGAATGTCATCTGGGAGGGTTTGCCCTTGGAGAGCAAAACAGAAACGGGGGACTTCAGTTGACCCCACACTGGGTGGACAGCTGCTCCACAGAAAAGAAAACTCTGGGTCACCCCTGAAGGCTTCCAGTGGGGGTAGATTTGGCAGGAGGGGAGGGCGTGCAGGGCACTCTCCTAGGTCACAGAGACCAGGTGGGCATTGCAGGGAAGAAACACAGGGTTCTGGGTCCCGTCCTTGGTCTGGCTGGGAAGATGGACCAGTGGCCCTCAGTGACACTGTGGTGTGATGGGTTTTTGATGGAGCAAACCATGGCAGGAGGCAGCGATGAGCACAGGGCGGGACTTGCAACCAGTCTTTGACATTGTTGTTAATAAAGTACTTCCTACACACAAAGTGACTTACAGGGACAATCTGATTTGCCCCTCAGAGCAACCCTAGGAGGTAGGAACTATTACTGTCCCCATTTTAAAAATGAGAAAACCAAGGCTCAGAGAGGTTACATACTTGCCCAGCATCACACAGCACACATAGTCACAGGATTTGAATCAGGCAGTCTGGCTTCTGGGGAAGGAAGGCTGGCAGTTGCTAGGACTAGGGTCGAAGGTGAGGCGTCAAGGATGAGGGGGAGGCCAAGAAGGGAAACATCCTAGGCAGAGGGGAAGAACATGTCTGGAAAATGGGAGATGAGGGAGTTTGGCCCATGTGAGGAGTCCCAGAGAGTTGGGCCTGGCCAGAACAAGAGTGTGAGCTGAGAGTGTGGGAGACGGGCCGGGCCGGGCCTCACAGAGCTTGGTGACCACGGTGGAGTTTGGACTTGGTTGGGGGAGCACTAGGGAGCCAGAGAAGGGTTTCTACAAGGTGCGTGAGCGGGCTGGGTTCATGAACGGTGAGGGAAGCCTGATTTTCCAGCAGGATGCTCTGACGCTGGAGGGACGGGCGCTCTCCGAGGACCGCTGAGATCCACTTTCTGCAGGGCTGGCGCTGAGGGGACCCCGCCTCGCCCGGCTTCCTGGGCCGCGGCCCGTGCCTGTTTGCTGTCAGCATCCTGCCGTGTGCCGGATGTGCTGGCCAGGCCGTTTCCCGGTGCAGTGTCCCCTCACTTCCCCTGAATCCCCCAGCCTTCTGGGCTCAGATCGCCAGCCTGATAGCCTGACGCCAGCCAGCCTGCCAGCCAGCCGGAGGGGTCGACTCCATATGGCATTTGACCTTCGTCCCGCAGAGATTAAACCGATTCCTAATTAATAGCCTGTAGGATAGATAGTTCCCTTGGCACAGCTTGCAAGTAATTTGAAGCTTGTCCTCGGGAGGCCAGTGCATAAATAATGCTTAATTAGCTGAAGGTTTCCCTGGGCCCACCAGCTCAGGGGCCTCTGAATTTCGGGCTGGGGTAGCAGTGGGATGCTGAGAGAGCTACCCCGAGACAAAGTCTGTCTTTCCTTTCCCAAAACAACAGCTGTCTTCTCACCTCCACCAGCAGCTCCCAGAAGTGCTGCCAGGGTTGGGGGCCCAGCTCAGCCACGCCCTTGACACTTCCAGGACCTCAGTGCCTCCATCTCTACAATGGGCCAATAGCTCCAGTCCACAGCCCCTTGAGGACTCGCCTAAAAGTGTAGGTCAGAATTAAGAAAAAAAGATTTAGAGCTTTTTGGATTTGGGAACCGAGGCTAGGGGTCGTGGCCTCGCTGTAGCACTTAGAGGAGCTCCTGAATAAATGCGACCCAGAGCGATGCCCGTCAGATGATGGCTTCTGCCCCTAAATCTAAAATGCTTCCATATTGACTGCTTTTGCGTTGTGCAGCTGTGTAGAGCGGGAGTGCAGGCAACTCTGAATCAGCTGGCTGTTGTCAGCTGACTGTCCGGGACGTGTGTCCACTCTCCATCACGGAGTGGCTCTGTTGGAGCTGGGTTTCCTGCTGCCCAGGGGAGGGGCGGAAGGCCGGTGACTTGGCATTTGGTCCCCCTGGCTATCGCTATTGAACACCCCCTGTGTGACAGCCCTAGCCGGCCTCCTGGGTGTGCGACCTGTGTGGTCACATAGGAGCCCACACTCAGAAGGGCCCTGCACTTGTTAATGGCCCCCTGCCGCCGTCTTGAAATTCTCAGTAATTTTTAAACAACGGATCCCGAATTTTTATTTTGCACGGGGCCCAGCAAATCACGCGGCCGGTCCCCGTGAGAGCCATACTTGGGAGGGGCCAAGGTCCCCTCAAGACGTTACCGCCCATTTCACAGGCGAGGCAAATGATGTCCTTCGTTCGCGCACACATTCACCGGGCACCTGATTACCAAGCCAGGTGCCGGGAGTTCATCGTGAGAGCCTCCGTTCTGGTGCGTGTGTTGGCGGACGGGGGTTTACGATAAACAAGCAGAGTCACTATCAGAATTTCAGAGAGTGACAAAAGGCTGCAAAGACAATACAGCACGGTGTTGTGAGGGAGAGGGATTTAAATATTAGCCTCGGTGAACGGGAGCCAAACTCGGCTCTGGTGTTAAGCTGCGCCTTGCTGCATTCCTGGGGTGCTTTTTAAAGCTCCGAGGTCATTTCTAGGTTTCCCCAACCTCCACCAGGACTTGAGTTAGTGGAGTCCAAGCAAGAGAGCCAGTGTGGGGGCTCCTTGGGCCCAGGGGACTAGTTACCATCTGTCATGGCAGCCCCTGCTTCTCGCAGTGAACCCGGAAGGCTGAGTTTGGGGGGCAGGTGGGTGAGGAGGGGGCCTGCCCTGGTGTGTCGGACGTCTCCAAGTACTCACTGTCTCAGGCCCTGCGCCTGAGGCTTCCCAGCAACCCCCGCAGCCTGGTGAGGGTTTCTTGCACTTTTGACCTTCCCCACAGCAGCAGAAGGAGGCCAGTTTCAATTCTCCCCGCTTCCCCAGGGGGAGATGGTGAAGCCCAGAGACGCCAATGACTCATCCGAAAGTCACACAGCAAATCAACTCCAGAGCAGAGTGCTGGCCCCAGCCAAGCTGCTTTCCATTCCAAAGGGCAGTTCAGACCCCAGGAGCTGCCAAGGATATGCAGTCCAGGCCGCTCTGGGAGCTCCCTGGAATAAACGCGGCCCCCTGCTTGGTGGAGGGGGATGGCTGGTGGGCAGCCATCGGGACACTTCGGCATGTGCTTACACCTGGAGGAAGGGCCTCCAGCCCCGGGCTAAGAGGAATGAGCTTCCCAGAAAGCCGAGCGCAAAGGCAGGCACTTCCCCAATCTGTTGGGCAGAAAGCCCAAAGCTGACCCCGGAGGCCCAGCCCTCGGTTTGGAGGCCCCCCGGGGAGGCAGGGGATGGGGTCCCCAGTGGAGAGGCTGACCCCAGAAGGGTGGAAGCTGCCGGCCCCCAGGGAGGCTCCGGAGGAGGGAGGCGGCGCTCCAGCTGGGCCGCCGCCTGCCAGGGGGCGGCGGAGGAGGGCGTCGGGACGGTTCACGCCGCGGCCAGCAGACTGGCTGCGTGTTGCAATGTCTGGTGGCGTTCGCAGCATCCTGTCCGCGTGCGCAGCTGGGGTAACCTCAGGCCGGCGCAGGAGCGTGTGTGGCTCGCAGGCCGCGGCCTGGAGGCTGCTGGCACCTTGCATCTCATTTACAGCTCCGGGTTCAGCCGCGGGTCAGCGGCGCCCGTGACATCACCGCGTCTGTTTACCGCTCGCGGAGGGAGGAAGCGGGCGGGCCCCGCCGCGGGAGGGGGACCTCTCCCCGCGCCCCACCCGCGCCGCGCCCCCGCCTCCCCGTCCTTTCCCCACCGCACCCCCCCTCCCCATCCGCCCCAACCCCACGCCCCAACCTCAACCCGCCATCCCTCCCGTTCGCGACCCCCCATCCGCGCCCCCACCCCAGCCCGTCGTCACCCCCGTCCCACCCCGCCCCTCCCCATCTACCGCCCACCCCCGTCCCCTGCCCTTTCCGCCCCTTTCCCGTCCGCCAAGTGGGATCCCAGCCCAATCCCCACCCAGGACCGCAGCCCCGCCCCGCGCCCCCCGGGACCCCCGCCCGCCGCGGGGCCGCGATCGGAAAGACTTCCTGGGGCCTCCCGCCAGGCCCGCGAGTCCGCCGGCGGCTCCTCCCGCCGCCCCTCACCCCGTCCCGGGAGCGCGAGCGGCGGCCGGGGCGGCCCGGGCGGCCCGGCCGCTGCCGCCGGAAGCCGCGTGCTCACGGCGGCGCTCGGTGGGCAGCCGCCTGCTCGGCCCGCAGCCAGGCGCCCTCTTCCCGGGGGGCGGCCCCTGCCGCCTGGAGCTGTTTCCTCCCCGCCACCCCTCCCCCGCCCCCGGCCTAAGCCGAGTGTTCTGGAAGCCAGGGGACCTGGGGATCTAAGTCAGGATCTTTCTCTTCCGCCATACCTGGGACCTGCCAAAGCCGCTCTTCTCTGGAGAGGGGGGCTCGGGGGCTCAGTGCATGACAACCCCGTGCTTCCGTTTTCTCAGGCCAAACCCTTTGGGGTCCTCTTGGAACCCCCTTCCTCTGGCAGCCCAACCTTGCACCCAGGCTGAAGCCCTCCTCTTCCGTCACCTCCACCCAAGTGCCCCAGCCCCCTCCATCTATCACATCTGTTCCCTGTGTGCACAGTAGCTCCTAACTGGCCTTTCCCACCCCCATTCCAGACCCCCAATCCAGCAGTCGGAACTTAATCCAAAATCCAAGTCAGAGGCTGTCATTTCTCTGTTTACAGCCCTCCAAAGGGCTTCCCATCTCATTGGGAATAGAATTCAAAGCCCCCCCACCCATGGCTACAGCCCTCCAGCTCCACCACTTGGCCTCCTTGCTATCCTCCAGTACACCAAGCTCATTCCTGCCCCAGGACCGTTGCACTGGCTGTTCCCTCTGCCTGGAATGCTCTTTCCCTAGATGTCTGCATCACTCCCTCCTTCACTTCCCTCAAGTCTCTGCCCAAATGTTACCTTATCAGAGAGACTTTCTCTGTTCCCCCCCCATTTAAATACCATGCCCACCCCATAGCCACTCCATCCAGCCCCCTACAAAGCTTCCGGTTCCTTCCACACACTTTTGGACACCTTATGTGTTGTGTAGTCAATTGTCCAAGCATTTATTGTCCTCCATCTTTCCCATACACACAGGAAAGCCGACTCCAGGAGAGTGGGATGAACTTATTTCCTACTGTATCCCAGGGCCCCCAACAGTGCCTGGCATACAGTCACCACTCAATAAATGCTCCTTGAATGAGAGAGTGAATGAATGAATGAATGAGGCAGGACAGGGAGTGGTGAAAGAGCTTGGCTCTGGAGTACGGGTTCAAGTGTTGCTTTGAAACCTCTGGTGGTGCCGCCTGCGTAGGTTACTTCACCCGTCTGAGCCTCATCCGTGCCCTGGACTGATGGTCCCACTTCTCAGCAGGGTGATATGAAGACGTGCACCTGCTAGAGAGTGGTGGGTAAATGCTGGCTCCCCTCCCCGCTCCTCGGCACCCCCCCCCAAGGTCACCTGGCGTCTCCACCGGGAGAGCCAGGTGGAGGAACTGAGGCAGAGGTCTTGGGGCTTCACGCAGTGACTCCGGCCTGAGTTTCTCCAGCCCAAGTTTCTCCACCCCTGTGTTTTGCACACCAGTACGGTCTGAGGGCAGACGGAGGGAGGCGCAGCCTGGACCGATCTTGTAGGCTGTCACTGTGTGGGAAAAGACACATGGTTTCTGGCTCGAAGTGAGTCGTTCTGCTCTCCCTCAGAGTCAGCCTTGAAGACGGTTTCTCTGGACGGTTTTCCCAGTGGTCCCAGAACCAAAACATTCACAAGACTCACACCCAGGGATGAGATGGGGACTTAGCCCAGTGGTCACGCACGGTGTCTGAGCAGTTGCTGCAGACCTGGCTCTTGGCAGGTGGTGGTATTAGGTTTTGAGGGGCGTGCCTTCTAGCCTCCAGGACAGGAGGCGTCCATCATGGAGGGAGACGTGTGTCTCAGCGACTGGAAAAGAAGAGATCTGGGCAGTGAAAAAGCAGGGACTTGCACACAGATATTTATAGCAGCTTTATTCATAATGGCCAAAACTTGCCACCAAGACACCCTTTAGGAGGTGAATGGACAAATAAACTGTGGTACTTCCAGACAATGGGACATTATTCAGCACTAAAAAGAAATGAGCTATCAAGCCATGAAAGACATGGAGAAACCTTAAATGCATGTTACGAAGTGAAAGAGGCCCATCTGAAAAGACTACACACTGTGTGATTCCAACTACATGACATTCTGGAAAAGGCCGAACTATGGAGACAATAAAAAGATGAGTGGTGGCCGGGGGTTAGGGGGTGGGGGAGGGATGGATAGGTGGAACCCAGGGGAATTTTAGGGCAGTGAAACTATTCTGTAAGATACTGCAGTGGTGAATACATGTCATTACACATTTGTCCAAACCCATAATTCTATGGGTACAATGCCAAGAGTGAACCCTAATGTAAACTGTGGACTTTGGGTAATAAGGATGTGTCAGTGTAGGTTCATCAGTTGTAACAAATGTACCATCTGGTGCCGGTGTTGATAATGAAGGAGGCTACGCGTGTGAGGGAGCAGAGGGTATGCTGGAAATCTCTGTACCTCCTGCTCAATTTTGCTGTGAATTTAAAACTGCTCTAAAAAATAAAGTTTATTAATCAAAAATTATTTTTAAAAAGCAGGGATAGGATCAGGGAGTGAGTGTCTGTGGGGGTGGGGGCCATTTTACACGAAGGCCTCGCAGGTAAAGAGACACTTGAGCGGAACCTATAAGAAGAGAAGGCACAGGGAGAGGGCTGCTTGGGGGAAGAAGATAGAGAGTAGCTGGTGCAAAGGCCCTGAGGTAGAAGTAGACGAGGTGGTTATGCAAGCAAGGAGACCAGACAGCCCTGGGAGGCGAATTGCTGAGGACAGAGACATGGGAGTACATGGGATTGGAAAGGGCCCATGGTCATAGAAAGAGTGTAGATTTCACTCTGAGTGAGATGGGAGCCACTGGGAGTTGTGAGCAGAATGGCAAGGTCTGACGTTCTAGAAGGATCGCTCTCTGGCTGCTGTGTTGAGAATAGACCGAGGCAGGGGCAGGGGCAACGGGGCAAGGGTCAAAGCAGGGAGACCTGTCTGGGCCATTGCTGTGGTCCAGGTGGGGGGTGATGGGGGCTGAGCCCAGAGTGGCCGCCATGGAGGAGGCAAGAAATGATCAGCTTCTGGATTTCAGAGGTTGGACTGAATGGGTTGGGCGTAGGATGAGAGGAAACAATTAATGTGAGACAGTAAGAGTCTTCATGGGGAAAAAAGAGCTGGGCACCTTCCAACGCCGAGCAGCGCGGTGGAGGAGGTCATGGATTCCATTGCTTACTTGCCTTGGGGCCCCTGGGCCAGGCCTCTCTGTGCCGCATCCATAGAGTGAGGATAAGGGAACCCACCTATATTAGATCCTGCGGCTGCCACGACCGATGACCACGAACTCGGTGGCTCAGAACAACAGAAATTTATTCTGTCCCCATTCTGGAGGCTGGAAGTCCAAAATCAAGGTGGCGGCAGGGCCACACTCCCTCCGGAGGCTCTAGGGGAGAATCCTTCCCGGCCTTTTCCAGCTCCTGGTGGTCCTGGTGCCCCTTGGCTTGTGGCAGCATCGCTCGAGTCTCTGCCTCCATCTTCACATGACTTCTGCTCTTCTCTGTGTGTCTCTCTTGTCTCTTATAGGGACACCTGTCAGTGGATTTAGGGCCCACCCTAATCCAGGGTGATTGTGTCTCAAGATCCTTAATTAATCACATCTGCAAAGACCCTTTTTCCAAATAAGGTCACAGTTACGGGTATCAAGGGTTAGAACTTGGACATAGGTTCTTGGGGGACACAAGTCCAGCCATTACACACCCCGGGGCCGTCATGAGGACTAGATCTGCAGGGCCCAGCACACCGGGAGAGCCCAGGACACGTTAGCTCTGGCGATGGTGAGTGCCCACTTGGGGAACCGAGGATGCTCCTGGCAGCCCCCCACCCCAGCCCTGGGCACCGTGCTGACCCGTGCTCAGGAGAGCAGCTCCTGTCCTCATCAGTTCTCCCACCACAGCCTCTGAAGGCTCCCAGTGTCCTCACAGTGGGGTGAGGATCGTCACTGTCACCCACTCAGCAAACACGTGGTCAGCAAGACCATGAGCGTCTATCCTTCCTTCTCTAGGAGTGGATGCCTCGCTGTCCAGTCTTTGTCGTGTGGCGTGTGCTCGAGAGAGTGCAATGAATGGATATGTCCTTCTTCGGAGTCACTTTGCTCCTGGAGGTGAAGTACAGTGGCCGGGGGCACAGGATTGGGCATCAGACCAAGCAGGGTGGAGGCCCAGCTCTGCCGCCCACCGACTGAGTAACTTTGGGTGCACCGCATAGCCGTGCCATGCCTCAGTTTTCTTGTGTACAAAATGGGCGCAATACCTCCCTCCCGGTGCCGTCAGAGGGCCGGGTGGGAGACTGCAGCGGGTGCCCAGCATGGCACGGGCAGGTAGCGCGCGCACGTGGTCATCCCTGTGACTCCCAGCGGCCGGGTCCAGGCTGGACGTCAGCCAAGGGGAAGTCACTGCCCGGCTCCAGGCTGCGGTCAGGGACTGTGGGAGGAGGACACCGCTGGCTGATCTAATTTGAGGAGCTTCATAACAATCCCCTCCAACAGCTGAGCTGGCGGGAGCCGGAACATTCTCGGCAGGCCCAAGCAGGGCACGAAGCCAGTGCGAGCCTACTGTGCACGGCTGTGTGGGGAAGTCCTGCTGGTCGCTTGGGCAGCTCGGCAGCCAGAAGAGGCAGGGAAGACACGCTCTAGCCTAAGTCCCTAACAGAGAGGCTCAGTGGCCTTGTCACCTCTGACCCGCTGGGGTCACAGGTCAGTGGTGGGCACAGGTAATGAACCTGAGGCTGCACAAAGGGCAGGGTGGGGACAGAGCCGTGTGGAGTCTGGAAACAGGGCTCCCTGGAGGAAAGGTGGGAAGATTAGAGTCTGGAAATGTCTCGAGGCGGTACCTGATGACTGCCGTCGGTGTTGAAGAGTTGTCTTTGGAGAAGGGCTAGTGGGCTTGTTGGGGTGTATGGGGTGACAGGCCAGCGCCCCCAGTGAGTGACAGGAGCATCCAACAGTTTCATTCCCAGAAAAAAAACCTGTCCTGGAAAGGGCCGTGAGAGCGAGAGCATTCAAACTTTATTATTTTTTTTTAGCAACAGAATCTTTGTAGAAATAACTGTTATAGAAGCCTAATAAAGGTGCCACTGGGATGACCTGGGGGGTGCCTGGGACCCTGTCTACCAGGACCCAGCCCTCTGCAGCCCCCGAGCCTCCCCACTAGAACCCCAAAGTTCCCCAGAGCTCAGTGTGAGAACCTCTCCTGCCAAGAAACCCTCCTCCTGGGTGACCTGCAGCCCGCTGCGCAGCGGGACAGCGTTGGCACTGGTCTCCACCTTCCTGGGCCGGGGCTGGGCAGAGGAGTGTCCTGAGTCGGGTGGAAGGATAGGAATGGAGAGCTCCTAAGATTCTGCGATCTGCCCCGTCAAGGCTGGTCTAGAGGCAGGGCAGAGGAGCCCCAGTTGGGGTCTTCAGCCGTCGTCACCCCGATGACTCCAGTTTTGTGGGGGACAGTGGGATCTTCTGCGAGCAAGGGGGCATCTATTTCTGTTCCTGGGTTAATAATAATAATAGTAGTGATAACAGTAGCTTGCATTCATCGTGTCGTTTCTTCATCCCCCCAGCCGCCCTTCGAAGTGGGTACTTTAATATCCTTCATTTACAGAGAGCATAAGTGGGTTTTCCAAGTTCACGCAGCTCTTTTTTTTAATATATAATTAACTTTATTATTTTTTTTAATTTTTTTTATTTGTTTATTTTTCCCCCAAAGCCCCAGTAGATAGTTGTATGTCACAGTTGCACATCCTTCTAGTTGCTGTATGTGGGACGCGGCCTCAGCATGGCCGGAGAAGCGGTGCGTCGGTGCGCGCCCGGGATCTGAACCCTGGCTGCCATTAGCGGAGCACGCGCACTTAACTGCTAAGCCACGGGGCCGGCCCCTATTCCGCCTGTTTTATGATCGTAAATAATGGTGCTTGTCCTTTAGAGACAGTTCTGCCTGTACAGACAAGCATAAAGAAGCACGCGACAGGGGCCGGCCTGGTGGCGTAAGCGGTCAAGTGCACGTGCTCCGCTGCGGTGGCCCGGGGTTTGCCGGTTCGGATCCCGGGCGCCCACAGACACACCGCTTGTCAAGCCACGCTGTGGCGGCGTCCCATATAAAGTGGAAGAAGATAGGCACGGATGTTAGCCCAGGGCCGGTCTTCTTCAGCAAAAAAAAGAGGAGGATTGGCAGATGTTAGCTCAGGGCTGATCTTCCTCACCAAAAAAAAAAAGAAGCACGCGACAGTCACTCATGATCCCACCCCGAGACCACCCCTGTTCCTGTGTAGCCCAGTGACTTCCATGGACCTGTTAGGTTTTTAGGGTGGAGATTACCCTATACGGATAACGCTGCACCCTTTTGTTCTGAACATTAGACCCCAGAGCATTTTTTCCTGTCATGGTCGCTCGTCATTCTAATGGCCCCAGGAGAGGGTGTATCAAGGGGCTGTGCCGGGATTTTCTCAGCCCTTCCTCTCCGTGGGAAATAATAACAGAGAACACACGCTAAACACTCAGTGGGTGCCAGCTCCTGTGTGCCTAAGCCCACAAGACCCCAGGAAGAGAGGAAATGGCTTTTCTCCTACTGGAAGAGTGAATGGTGGTGAAAAACCTTGGTTCAAATCCCAGCTCTGCCATTCAGTTGCTGTGTGACCTCAGACAAGTTACTTAGCCTCTCTGCGCTGCAGTTTCCTTATCTATACAATGGGCGTAATGTAGCGACCTCATAAATCCCCCAATTTAAATGAGGTTCCCCCGTTTTTTCTTTATCCCACTCACCGTAATTTGTGTCCGGCTGTGTTCTCATTCCTTGGCTGTCTCCCCCACTGGAACGTGGGCTCCCGGAGGCAGGGGCCACGTCTGTTTGGTTGTCTCTTGGATCCCCACAGCAGGCCCTGCGTGCGGTCCTGGGGAGCAGGTGGATGGGGCCGTCGTGGCCGTGGAGGAGACGAAGCAGGAGAAGGGACTGGGGAGCAGGGTTCTCAAAGCTCGGAGTGTCCCCCGTGGGGTTCGGGGGGGCCTCTGCGGAGGAGATAAGGCTCTGGGTTCGAATCCTGCTCCCCCCCACGGAGTGTGCCTTTGGGCCAGTTACTCGGCTCCCGTGGGCCGCAGTCTCCCGGGTATAGAGAGTGGGTGACACTGGCCTCCGGCTTTGGGGGCCGCACGGGCCCGGGCTCGCCGGCCACGCGAGGGCGGATCTGAGGGAGGGAAGGCGGGAGCCCGTGCCTGTGCTCGGGGGCCCTGGCCGGGGAGGGCCGCCGCCCTGGAGGCCAGAGGTCTTTCTCCCCTTCCCTCCCCCTCGCCGGTGACGGGGCTCAAAGGACAGAAGCTAACCGTCTCCCCCAGCGGAGGGGGCCGGCGCGTGAGCCCCCCTGAGCCCCTGTTTATAAACCCGGCTTAGGAGTAAATCCCAGCCGCTGACCCTCCCCAGCTGCTCCCTGTCCTGGCAGTTAATTAAGAGAGCTGTCCTGGGTTCTCAGGGCCCATAAATCTGCCCCCTCCCCCGGCTCCTACCCCGCCCTCCCCTCACACCCCTGCCTCCAGCCCGCCAGTCCTCACCCTCATTCTGGCACCGGGTGGGACTTGTGTCCTGTCAGCCGTCCCAGGTCAAGCCCAGGTGAGTCTGGGCAGGAGCCGTCTGGGCAGGCCTGCTGGGCTGTACCTGCCAGTTTCCTGGGCAGTGACTCTGGGTCCCCAGAGGGGTCGGGCAGGGGACTGGAGGAGGAGGAGCCGGGAAGGACAGCGGCTGAGCAGCTCTGACCGCTCCCTCTGCGCAGCTGTCTCCCTTAGTGCCCATCCCAGTGGACCAGCCCCGGGCCACCTCGTCACCATGGAGACGCACCTGGGTCCTAAGACAGACCACGCCCAGCCTGGCTCCCCGGGGACTCTGAGCATCCACCAAGGGCCTGAGGAAAGGTGCAGCAGCGCGAAAGGCTGCGGGCGCGCGTGCACGCACGCACACACACACTCACACATGCACAGACATGCTCACAGAGAGACACACAGCGAGGCACACACACACCAGCCTGAGCCTCATTTTCCTTTGAGACTAACCCCGTGCCCTGCTTCCAGGGTCCTAGCCTCAGACCTGGCTCCCCACCTCACAGCTCAGCCCCAGGGTGGTTTTGAGGCTTTCAGCGCTTTCCCAGGTCTCACTGACTCTTGGTCCAAGTAGGTCTGTATTGAACGTTCTGGGACCTTAAATGGCTCAGTCAAGGATGACGGGACGGTCTCAGCCTTAGAGAGGCCGTGTAACTACCTCCCACACCATCCCATCTGTGATCCTGAACTTGCATTCATTCACTCAACAAACAGCACATACCCTGCTGAGCACTGGGATATGATAATGAACAAGCCCTAACCGAGGCCCTCAGGGGGTTCCCAGCCCAGTGGGGTTGGGGTGAGGAGGGCAGAAAGCAGACTTGTCACTGTGCCCAGGGAGAGGTGGGGGCTCTGAGCACAGAGCATGAGGGGGCCAGCCCCCAGCCCACAAGGGGCATCCCCAACACACCCCCAAAGGGAAATGGCCGAACCTCAGGGTGCCACCTGGGTGTATCCCCTGCCCATGGAAGATGATGGGGCAGAGCCTTCATTTCACCTCCCTCACCCCAGCCCGTTTCCCTCTCCAGGGCGTCCCTCCAGCCGTGTAGACAGTGCTGGCCTCCCTGGTTCCCTGACTGCCGGTTTCCTGGGCAGACTGGGGTGGGGTGGGTGGTTTTAGACCCTGCCCTCTTCACCCCACCTGAGAACTGGGGGGGGCAGAACAAGTTAGTTATCTGGACCAGGAACCCCTAGGCCCTTGGTGCCCCTTCCACTGGAACCCCATGCACACCTATTGGTGCTGAGAAGCAACCCAGGGTTCCCAGAATGAAGGGCACCCCATCTGGGCCACTGCTGCAGACCCTCTAAGGTGATCACTTGTGCTTCCAGGCGTCCAGACCCCTGCACCTTCCAACAAGCCCCCTGGCTTTAAGCTTCCCCTTTCTGTCGACTTGTCCAGAAGTTCTCAGAGTCCCCAAAGGTACCTCTCTCTGCCTCAGCAAGACCCTAGGGGACTGTGCAAGCCCTGGCGTTGTGTTCCCCATATGAGCTGGAGGTGGGATGTGGTTGGGCAGGGACGAGAGCAAGAGAAAGGAGGCCAAGGATTACCTTCATCTTAGGCTGACATACTCAGAAATTAGATGGATGGTTGCATGATGGGGTGGGGTGGGTAGAAGGAGGAAAGGGGGGGTGGATGGATGGATGGATGGATGGATGGATGGATGGATGGATGGATGGAAGGAAGGATGAGAGGAAGAAGGAAAGAAAGATTGGGTGGGTGGATGGGTGGATGGATGGTTAGGAGGAAGGAGGGGTAGACAGACAGATGGGGTGACAAGGGAGGATGGCAGGAAACTAGGGTGACAATGACTACCAGGCAAGGGTGGGGTCTTGCGGAATGGAGGACGCCCACACCAAATTGCCATCTTAGAACAGATGTTTGTGTCTTTTCTCCTCCATGAAGTGAATCTCCCAGCATCTCCTGGAGGAACACAGTCTAAGTCTGTTTTTAGTTCAACAGACAAGGCAGTGTCCCTTGGAGCCTGCCTAATGGCAGTCCGTTTGCCCTTGATGGACTTTTGTGGTCATGGAGAGCCACTGATGGAATCCTGCCTTGTAAAACCCTTCCTGTATTTCAAGACTTCAATCAAAATAAATAAAGTGGTTGAACTGGGTGGGGTTTTGAACTGGGCTTTCCCAGAGATGTTTCAGGGGTTGAGAAAACACTTTTATTTTCTTTTAAAAAATATTTCAAAAGTTTAAAAAACTCTAGTAAAAAAATCAGATCCGTTGGGGACCACCAGCACGTGTGTGTGTCCTGCCAGCTACACCCATTTGGAGCCCTTTCTACTGAAGTGAAAGTTCTGATATTTCAAGGTAAACAGTCGATAAACTGCTACCACCAACAGCTGCTTATCTGTGTGACTTTCCTCTGTACCATGTCACAAAGCAAGACAGAAATCAGTTGGGTTCAGGTCTGGTGTGATTGGAGCTCTATCTGTACTCTCCCCTGGAAGTGCTCGTCTTCCCAACACAGGCTTTCTGTTCTCAGAGAGGAAGAAACTACAGAGTAGGACATGCCATTTATTCCTTCTACTGATTTCTCACATTGGGGTTTCTGTGTTGGTTTTGTTTTGTTTTGTTTTGTTTGTGTGTGAGGAGGACTAGCCCTGAGCTAACATCCGATGCCAATCCTCCCCTTTTTTGCTGAGGAAGACTGGCCCTGGGCTAACATCCGTGCCCATCTTCCTCCACTTTATACGGACGCCACCACAGCATGGCTTAGCAAGCGGTGCAGCAGTGCGCACCCGGGATCCGAACCTGCGAACCCCGGGCCGCCGCAGCGGAGCGCGCACACTTAACCACTGTGCCGCCGGGCCGGCCCGGGTTTTATTTTTAAAGGTGGAGTTTCATTGATAATTTTGAAAAGAAAGAGAAGAAACAAAAATGGAAACACATTAGCCTAATCCCCAAGGAGGCTTTATCTCTTCCTTCGTCTGATCCTCTCCAGCCCAGGCCTTTCTCCCTCTGTGCTGATTAAGCTGAGTCTCAGTTAGGGTTCTTGTCCCCCCAGTCATTGACCCTTTTACCAACAGGGGCCTCACTGGACCCAACAACACGTCGTGGGGAGGTGTGTCATTCTTGTGTAGGTCAAGGTTGAGAATTAGCCAGGCTTCTCTTCTGAGCCTTTCATGGCCAGCGGCTCATAAATGTGTCCAGCCCCTTTAAGAATCCACGTCTGGGTCCTGCTAGGGTCACCTCCTGGTGTAATGAGTCCCGCGTTTATTACCTGCGGGGCGAGGCAGTGTTTCCTTCCAGAGGGAGCCTCACTTCCCGCGCTCCCTCCCAGCTAGGTGGAAGGCTCCGCTGCATCTGTGTGCACCTCACAGCCGCAACCTCCCAGTGCCTTCTAACGGCTGGTGCCCATAAGCCTGGCTCTAGACCCAACTAGTGAGAAGGCCAGCTTGTTCCTAACTGAGAGCATTCTGGAACATCGTACAGAAAGAGCTCTGCTGTTGCTTCTATCTACCGTGTAGACAACTGGAATTGAGCTGGCAGGAGGCGTCCTGCTGGAAGGAATATATAGGAAAGACTTGCAAATAACACATCAATAGATTGGTCATAAATGGGCTCAGAAACTATTGGGTCACTTCAGAGTAGGCTATATCCCTTTAAAAAAATCACATTGTTAATTTGCTCTGCGTACTCTGGGTGGAAGCAGGGAGGCCAGCCCTTGGGCCAATTACTTTAAATGCTGAATTTCTGATGGCAATCACGATGGCTTGCTTAATGACCACCTGTTCAGTGCTATTATTCTCTCCTTCTAGATTGTTCTTTGGGGCCGGACTGAGAAATGCCTGAAGGAGACAACAGAGGAGATTCGGCAGATGGGCACCGAGTGCCACTACTTCATCTGTGACGTGGGCAACCGGGAGGAGGTGTACCAGACGGCCAAAGCTGTCCGGGAGAAGGTGAGTAACCTGGGAGGGTCTGTCCTCGGCTCGGCCGGACACAGGGGGATGCCAGCCAAAGAGAACGTCCTCACGTGGCCTGGGAGAGAGCGTCGCTTATGGCAGAATGGCTGTTTCCGGGGTGCCTCTGGGGACTCTCCTGCGTAGCTGGCCTAGTTTTTGCGTGTGCCTGCGTGTCTGTGTTGCAGGAGACAGGGATTAAGATGTGGGTTGATTACATAACAAGAATCATCACCTGTTATCCCCTTTGGAAGTTTAGACCTTATGAGTTTCCATCGCAGACCCTGGGGGGGCACATGTCCCATTGCCTGCTGGGAAAATCCTTCTCCTGACTCCAGCCATCTATTTAGACTGAGTGTATCAATGAGCTCCAAGAGAGCAAACACCACCCTGTGGAGTGTCTGGCACATGGTAAATGTTAGCTATTTTTATGTAATAATAACCTCATTTATTATAAATGTGCTCTGTGCCAGGTATATTATCTGCCATAAATTATTTCTAATGCTCAGAACAACCCTGGTGCGGTTATTAGCTCCATCTTACACATCAAGACTGATGGTCAGAGAGGCGATATGGCTGCCTGAGGCCGCACGGCCGGTGGTGGTGGGGCCAGGTCTCGCCCCTAAAGGTTCAGGCCACTGGGGCTGGCGGCCCTAATGGCCCTGCGGCTCCCTCTCACCCGCAGGTGGGCGACATCACCATCCTGGTGAACAACGCCGCTGTGGTCCACGGGAAGAGCCTAATGGATAGCGACGATGACGCCCTCCTCAAGTCCCAGCACATCAACACCCTGGGCCAATTCTGGGTAAGGGCTGTCCTGGGCCAGAGCCAGCTCTGGGCATGACAATGACGTGTTCCTTCCCCTAGGGAGCCCGGGTGCCATAAGGGAAGTGGGAGAGGCTCACTAGGGCTTGGGCGTGGGTCAGGGGGACGTCCGAGGACAAGGTGGCCGGACATGAGGGATGACCGGCCCTAGAAGACATCCAGCCTTTCTGGAATGTGGAGCTTGGTGCCCGGGAGCAGGCAGCCCTCGGCCCCCTCCCGTCCCAGGAAGGCTCAGTCACAGGAGTAGTGCCTGTGTCTGGGGTGCTCTGTCCTCCCTGAGAGAGGGGTAGAGGGGCGGTGGGAAGCTGCAGCCGTTTCACACTGACCTCGCCACCCGCCCGCCCCCAGACCACCAAGGCCTTCTTACCGCGCATGCTGGAGCTGCAGAACGGCCACATCGTGTGTCTCAACTCCGTGCTGGCGCTGTCCGCCATCCCCGGCGCCATCGACTACTGCACGTCCAAAGCCTCGGCCTTCGCCTTCATGGAGAGCCTGACGCTGGGCCTGCTGGACTGTCCGGGCGTCAGCGCCACCACCGTGCTGCCCTTCCACACCAGCACCGAGATGTTCCAGGGCATGAGGGTCAGGTCAGTGAGCGGGTCCCACCAGCAGACTGGACCAGGGGACAGGCTTGTTATGCACAGAGAGCTAAAACTTAAAAATAACCCAGCAGCCCTTCATCTTTGGCTTTGGGGTCTCGTACCTGATTCTCCATCTGCAAGGCAGTGGGACACTGTAGTGCTTAAGGGTCCTGCTTCTTGGGTCAGGGGGCTTTTACAAAGTACCCATGCCACGTGCATGCAGTGGAATACTTACTACCCAACTATCCAAAGAGAACAGAGTGTCGATACGTGACCTACATGGATAATCTCACAGCATTACACTGAGTGAAAGAAGCGAGAGACAAAAGAGCACATTCTGTGTGATTCCATTTGTGTGAAGTTCTAGAACAGGCAAAACTTGGCCGTGGTGAGAGAAATCAGAACAGTAACCACCCTGGAAGGCTAGGGATATCACCTGGGAGGGAGCTAGACGGACCTTTCTAGGCTTTTAGAAATATTCTCTCTTCTTGATCTGGGTGGTTCGTACATAAGTAAAATTAATCAAGCTGTACACTTAAGATTTATGCCTTTTATTGTATGCAAATTATAGCTCAATTTAAAGAAATACTGAAGCCCAGCCACCCCTCCTCCAGGCCAATTAGGTCAACGGGAACGGGGACCACTGGTTTAGAGCTTCTGCTTTGGCGCCAGGCACCCGAGGGGCCCACTCACCTGTACCTACAATGTACCTTGTGACCTTGGGTCCCATTACATCCTACTTTGCTCTCCACTGCTAATCTGTAAAATGGGATGATGAGAATGTCTACACCTAGGGGTCTGTGATAAGGATAAAATGGGATCCGACGTGGAACACCGTATGTGCTACACAGCCAGTGCCCCATAAATGGTGCTGTAATGATACGCATTTGTGAAAAGGCATAGGGTTATAGCTAAATGAAAATGAGGAATTATCCAAAAACCATTTCCTTGTTTTTTGCAATGCAGCATGTAATATTAGATTTGCCTTCTAAATGATATGTATCAGCTTCTTGCAAAAGTGAGGATGACATGGAAGGGGCATGGCGAGAATTCAATGAGACGGTTGGGAACGCCTTCAGCATGGTGCGTGCCATGTGGGAATCTCTGGATACACCCTACTTATTATTGAGAGGGATGAGTGTGGTTTTGGTGGTCAAGAATCAAAAACACCTGGTTTTGAACCACACCTGTTTGGTTGTGAAATCTTGAGCCAGTTTTGTTACCTCTCTGAGCTGTACTTTGCTTGTCTGTAAAACAGTGGAAATAATATTTACCTCGTAGGATTATTGGGAGAATTAGAAATAACACATGTAACGTATCTAGTGCAGAGCCCCGGGCATTCTAGATGCTCAGTAACCAACTGCTGCTCTTATTATTTTTACTAACGATAAACATCTTCATAAACGCATGTGTTATTAATCTTCCTAGCAGACCATATCTTCAGTTTATCACAGAAGTATGTATTTCCACTGGACTTGGATGCAAATTATCATAGATTCTGAATTTAGAGGAGGCTGGGCTAATGACTATGAATGTTCCATGTTGGTTTTTTTCTCCCATAACGTCTTGGTTTGGTTTCTTCTCATCTGGGCATACAGGAGGTGCTCAATACATGCATATTGGTTGAAAGTGCAGCAGTGGTAATCTGAGGTTTTAATTGGGCACCCTGAGCGCAGAAGTGGTCGGGACATTCACAGACCAGCGCGTGTGTCTACTTCACCTTCTGGCGTAGTTTCCTTGCCACCACTTTCAGAAGGAAATGAAAGGTTTCCCCCATGTCATGTTTCCACAGTGGTTCAGAGTATGGGCCCAAACTGCCTGGGGCCACATCCCAGCTCTGCGGGACCTTGGGCAAGTCACTTAGCTTTTCTGTGCCTCGGTTTCCTCATCTGTAAGAAGGGACTGATAACACCCCCTGCTTCACGAGTTAGCTGAGCTCCTGTGTGTGAATCAGCTAGCCCGCCTGGCGAGTAGTATGCGCTCGGGGAAGGTTAGTTACCTGTGGTTGTGCAGGTGAGCCCCAGGGCTTGGGGGAAGAGTAGTAAAAGGATGACTGATGCTTAACCAACTCCCGTTTCCTGAAAGGCGAAAAGAAGGAGAAAAGCCTTGACTTCCTTCCCAACCACACTCAGCAGCTTCCCAGGGTTGAGGGTGGGAGACAGACGTTTAGGACAAAATTGATGGGTTTTCCGGCAAAAGTGGCCCTCTAGGTGGGTGGTGGTGTTTGTAAATTGCGATTCATTGATCCAGTTACACCAGACACTTTGCAAACGCTGCCGCGTTTGGCCCGCGGCAACCCTGTGAGAGATCTCTTATCCCCATTTTACAGACAGGAAACTGAGGCTCAGAGAAGTGAAGTAACCTGCCCAGGACCACACAGAGGGAAATTGGCTGAGCATACTCTTTCCAGGAGTTCGTGCTGCCTCCGTGGGAGCGAATAGCTCTGCCAGCTTCCCATTTACCCAACCCCCCCACCGTGGAGGGAGAGGAGAAAGGCCCACAGCAGACGAGTGCGAGGCATCCTCTGTCAGGTTCTCCTGCAGGGTTCTTGCCAGGAAAGGTCCCCCTGAACCCATGGAGCGTGGTCTGTCCATCCTGTCTTCCCTTCCCCCAAAAAGCAGGACTGGCCCAGATGGGGGCTGGAGAACCAGACTGTCCGCCATGTCTACAGGGTTCCAATATCAGTGAGCTGCCTCGACACGTTCGTCTCTGCAGGACCCCAGAGGCTGGCCCTTGCAGACTGTAGGGCTGTCGGCATCTCAGCAGCACATCCTGATAGCAAAGGAAGCACAGGGCGGGGGTGAGATCGTGGACTCTTGACCCCAACCACGCCTGCGCCAGGGTCCCAAGAGCTGCTCTTTGCTTAGGGTGACACAGACCCAGGTGACTCATCACCTGTAATCCTCCTGGTGCCAGAACAGCTCACAAGCCCTTTGTGGGATTGAGGTCACAGCCAGCAGCGGCAGCCCTGCACCTACAGGCCCAGGAGGAGCGGGACAAGCAGCAAGCCAGGGCGGGGACGGAGCATTGGCCTGGGGCTCGTGCAGCCCGAGTTTGAATCCCTAGTCCCCCCCCAGCTCCCCGGAGCCTCAGTCTCCCTCTCTGTGAATTGGAGCGAACGATTCCTGTTGAGCACTTAGCCCAGGCCTGGCATTTATCACTCTAGGATCTCGGGTCAGATGCCTGTGAATAGGCCTGAGAAGGCCCTGATGTTTGCTTATTCAATCATTCGTTCCTTTATGAACCCCGTGGAAAGCACTCTGTAAGTGCTGAATGAATGAGTGAATGAGGGAGTGAACCAGCAAGCTGGGCAGAGAAGGGCATCCCCGGCAGAGCCCCTGCCTCCAGGCAGGACGAGCAGGACACAGTGGGGGAACGGCAAGTCATTCAGTGTTCATCCACTCAGCAAGCATTTATTGAGCACCTACTGTGTGCTGGGCACTGCACACAGGGTATACAACAGGGAGGAAGACCAACCAGACCTCTGCCCTGGGGGAGCTCCCAGTCTGATGGGGAGACAGGCCGTTCACAAGCAAACCAGCCAACAGGCAGGGCCATCCTAGATGCGGTTAAGGCAGAAATCAGCAGGAGGACGAGTCAGAGGCCCCTCTGAGTGGACGGGCGCAGGAGGGAGCCAGGCTCATGGGCCAGCTGGTAAAAGGCCCTGGGATGGGAAAGAGCTGGAGTGACAGGAGCAGCAAGATTGGCCAGGACTTCTGGAGCAGAGTGGGAAGGGAAGAGGGGGGTCCGGTGGTAGGCAGGGCCCGGAGGAAGCAGGGCCGCAGCGGCGCTGGGGGCCCAGGGAGGGTTAGAGCCAGGCAGTGACATGATCTAAAGGAGCCCTCGGGAGCGCTCTGGAGAAGGGGCCCCGGTGGGTGGGCTCAAAGTCCTCAGTACCCAAGGGGAG